>NC_135089.1:13416666-14090000 GCF_051107435.1 Chaetodon auriga | reverse complement strand
ACTTCCTCTCCTCTGCTGTGATGGTGGGATGGGCTGCGGGACTCTCATACGACACCAGAATCCAGAACAAATACCAGAATATCCCAAAGCTGCCTGAGAGAGGAAGAGAGAGACAGCAAAAGACAACGACATGAGCACAACAGAGAAAGAGCAAGACAGCCGGAGTACAAGGGTACAGTATTTGGAGAAATTTGGAGTTCAGAGCATGATGGCAAACGCTAAAAAGACAACCAGTAATAATGAAGGTACACCTGAAGACCTGATGCAGACACACGTAAAATTACTGTTTTTGTCAAAGCTTTGAAAAGAGCACAGATGGACAGAGGACCTTCAGTTCCCTGTCAGAAAGGGCTGTCTGACAGCAAGGTAAAGTGGTGAAAATATTCTAAATGTACCATACTCTGAAACTCATTTTAGGTTGTTAAAAATACATTTTGCTGCTGCTGTAGTCCACAGTAATAAATTGCTTAGTATCCGTGTTGCTGCTCTTGCAGCCTCCCCCAATGGGTTTGTCAACCACCATCTACTGTGGGTAATACAGTAACGATGGATAAGTACCTCATACAACCCCAGCACTCACAGTACAGTTGTAAGCAAACACACATTTAAATGTAAGGATACTAACCATATACATAGAATACTGAAGACCACCCGCTGTATTGCACCAGTATCCCAGCTAACGGCATGGCCACCACCGCCCCCGCATAGGATCCTTAGGAGGCATCAAACATAAAGAAAAAGTTATTAATTTTTCCATATAATCCCATAATATTTTGTGCACTCAAAATACTTAATATGTTTTTATTAAGTTGCCATATAAATCCACATGCCCACTACTTTTAAAATCTTAAACTTTGCAGGAACATTTGGCAGCTCCATTGTCACAAAATCATGCTCAAGCCCGCAGAACTCAGCTCTAGTGGAGATACCGAAATATGTCAGTAAGTGTGAAACTTAACCACAAAAGGCTGTTGTGGCTAATCGACTTCTCTCAAGAGGAGGCGCCCACTTGGCCCAGATCCCGTGGCAGGCTGGGTATGATACACCCTGAAGGACACAAAACAGTCAGGGAAACACTTATGCATGGAGGAAAAGTCTTACACACAATCCTGCAAGCATATGTGCACACAGACACATACCTCAACAAGGCCCTGGCATATCCTGACCAGTATGACACAGCTGTAATGGCAGCGAGCAGCAGATGGAATCAGCATGTTGAGGGTGGATGTGGCCACTATGGCAAATCCAAACACTCTTAAAGACACAAAAGACAAAACAAGTGGCCTCAGACTGAATATTCAACAGTAACAACAACAGCACAAGAACGATGGGAAGAAAAAACAAATACCCCGCTGACCAAGATTACAGTAATACCCACAAAGGAGACGATGGAAGTGTGAAAACACTCACCTGTTGGCTGCAAATTTTTGACATATAAAGCCGCCCGGGATCTGTGTGACGATGTAGCCCCAGAAGAAGGAGCCGTGGATCATTCCCACTGTCTCAGGGTCCCAGGTGAACTGTGCAGCCTGGAGATAAGAAGATATATGACTTTGATAATAGTTAGATCAGTGTTTAGGCTATCATTAGCTTCTCTCTATTACTGGCTTTAATCAGGTCCCGAAATAAAGCAGATCATAGAGACACAGAAACAAATGTACATGTGAGGCTTGCATGCAAATATCTGTATCAAAGACAGACTGGTACAGTGAAGGTGAGCCCAAAAGCTCTGATTTCTGTTCGGCCACTTACCACAAGTATTTCCTTGTTGCCTTTGTAGACTGTGTGGTCATTGACCATGCTTACAATGGCCACACCCAGGTTGCACCGGATGCCAAAAGAGATGCAGAATCCCAGGCCAGACAGGATGGCGATGATGTACCGCCTCGGCAAGCCGAAGCAAGTACAGTCGACCACTGGCAGCTCCTTCTCCTCCACCAGCTCAGGACGGCCCTCTGCTGATAACTCAATGGTTTCTCCATTGGGCTGCCTCTTCTCAATCAGCCTGAGAGGAGACACAGAGACAGAAAGAGTGTGCAGGAAAGGTGAACTATGAGCCAGCCTCTGCAAACACGTTAACTGTGATGCTACCATGCATAATGCTGATTCTTTTCACAGCCTGATTGGGATGATGTGCTCGAACAGTGTGACACTGCAAGAATATATTATGAGCATAGTTCTAGATGTTGCCATTAATAATTCGCTGATGCATGCAAATACCTGCTCATTTATGTACTAAAATGCAGACTGGCATGTCACTTAAAAAAAAAAACAAAAAACATCAGGGACACAGAGACAGTAGTCATTAAAAAGAGGGAAAGAGGCAGAGGTGAGAGTGAGGTGATGCCTCCACTGGGGACAAAAAATGTTGCATAACATGGAAAAGGTGGCTCAAAGGATTTCCTGGGAGCATGGGGTACATTTCCAGTTCAGGTGAGTCGCTGACCCTTTAAGAAGAAATGTGTTTGCATGTGAAAGCTTGAAATGCAGGAAACGTGGTGGCCTGGCAAAAATCTTCCAGCAAGGGAACAATCTCATGTTCATTATTCGTGTGCATTTTGTGCGGGTACCGTGTTATTCTGAGGCTGTGGCATGGAGAATATATCTTTGCTTCATGTATGTTTTTTTGACTCAGATTTTGTAGAATTTGCCAACTTATCATAGACTCTCTCTCTCACACACACTCTCTCTCTCTCTCTCTCTCACACACACACACACACACACACACACACACACACACTATGTTGGGGTCGTGTCTGAGTCAGCGCGTCCCAGTGTGTGGAAGCAGCTGTCACTAGCCGAGGAGCAGAGTTGGGCACGACAGCACATTCCCCCAGTGGCCGCTCCTTCAGGACGCCTGGGACCTGCTGCCATACTGGTGCTGTTCAAGATGTCCGCTCTCTCAGACACAAACAGGCGCTCTCTGACAGACATCTAACCACATCATATTACTGAGCGGACAGACTCGTGTGATTATACTTCGAGGGACTTTGAGGTTGTTCAGGCAGTGTGTGTGAGTGCACAGACAGATGGAAAAACAGAGTCAGTGAAAGTAGAGAAAGGCATGAATTTTTGTCTTTTAGTTGACCTGTTTAACACAACATAGATCACTGCATACCGTATGCACATTACCAGGAATAAGGAAGTTTTGTAGAAAAGCAGAAGCTTTTATAGTTCACTGAACTGTAAAACGTATCGAGAGTGTAATCAATATTTGAAGCACTTTTTTCCAAAAATAACATCCATTTTGTCACTATTTTTTTTCCACTATTTGAGCGAGACCGTTTTGTTAAATGGCGAGTGTCACTTTTTCCACAGGAGTCAAACAGAGAAGCCAGGAGAGCGGCCATCTGTGTATTATAACCTCCACGCTCTCAACAACACACCCTCACTATTTAACACTGACACATGCATATGGCAGAAACTTGCACGCCTGCAGATCCATTTTTCTCAGATTAAATCAGTGTATATATGTTTTATCCTGAGTGTGTATGTGTGTGTGTGTGTGTTTTGGGGTATGTGTGAGCTCGCAGTGAAGCGCAGTCGTGTGTCAGCCGTCCACTTTCCATTGGGCTGATCCAGTTAGTCAGTGAGCTGGAGAATTATGCACAGAAACAGGATGCAATCACCACAAGGATTTGCTCCATGTGACGAAAGATGGCTGCATTTTTGAAAAGTTGTTTCATATTTGAGCTTCAATAAGTTCCCCAAACAAGGGTTTACTGCATTGAATGTTTCCAAGCAAACATTCAAGGCAATTCATCTCTCTGGGTCCTCTCAGCAAACTGAACCTCCAAGATAACTTATTCACGCACGCCAACACAAGACAAGTCAGACTCTGACACTGGTTAATTATTGATGTGTTTTTGGGTGAGATAAATAATTCACTCTAGCTTTTACACCATAATCTGTCACTATCTATCTATCTGTTAGCCTGTGTGTCTGCTTCTCTGCATATACACTCTATCTCATCCGTCTGGTCGTTATGTTTCTTTGTTATGCATGTGAATTTCACTCCCTCCCCCATTTCCATACAGCCGACTCTGCATAATCTCTTCATACATCCATGCAATCAGTCAACAAACAGAAAAGATGAAAATATGGTAGCATAATGATGCATCAATTAAACCTGGGTCCAGCATGATACAATCTTGTCAAGTAAAACACAACTAACAACAGAAAAGTAATACTTTGTTAAGCAACGGCTTGGAATTTGTAAGAGATTAGAGAGGCTGCATCCTCTCTCTTTCTCTCCCTCTCTCTTAATCTGTCACAACATTCAGATTAGGATTACAAAAATGATTTACTTCCGGAAATGAATATGGACGAACAGACTAGTGCTGGGCGTGGTTCAGCATGCTTCCCCCTCCATCACGACACACTGTTGAGCTCATGCTGGCCTTTGATCCAGTGTTTTAGTCCTTTTGTAAATCAGATTGCTTTCCCTTACATGAAGTTATTTTGTGCTTCAAGTGAAACATTTAACAATTTCTGAAGGTTTTTTTTTTTACCCCAGCACCCAAACACATATTTACACATCTGTGTAGATAATGAAAGATATGATACATTTCAGATTTGAGAGAAATTACCTGTTTGATTGACTCAGTGGTGTGCACAAAAACACTCTCTTCATTAGCACACGCAGGCACATATGTGTTGGAGGGTACACTGGCTTCTGGACATGTGCACTACAGTGCATTAAACACGGGGAGCAGAGACATGAAGTTGTTACTAAATCTGTAAATCAAAGCAATAAGTGGATCAAAAAGCTGATGTGACACAAAGGAGGCCGTGTACATTTTTTCTGTCGAATCAGTTGGCCGCGCTCACACTGCTGTCCTCTCCGTGCTAAACAAATGTGCTGACTTGCCCCCTGAGTGGAGCTCATTAAACCTCATGACAGATTGCAGCCTGACACCTACACATACGCTACCAGCTAACGAGGCTAGCCCACAGCAAAAATTACCGTTATTTACAGATGCTTCTCACTAAAGGGCAATCTCATCCAAGGCACGTGGCAAGTGACTCAAAACAGCTGACTAGCTGAGGGTGTCCCTCTTCTAATATGTTGTTTTAATATTAGAGTGTGAGTTTACTGGTCCTTTTGTAAAATTGCTACTTCTTTGATTAAGCAGAGGAATGACGTACACTTAAAAGTAGCTTCATCCCTCGATGTTGGCCTTTGTGTGAGCCTCACAGCCGCTCTCGTTAGCATAGTGAGGACCTGATTGGTCTCAGCTGGCAACAATTAATGAGCGAGAGAGCATGAGCAGGCAGGAGTCCCCTGACCTCAGGCTCTCTGAAATATCATAATTACAATAGTAACAGGCTCAGTGGAGACTCAGTAACTGCTCACACCTCAAACTGAGCTCCTATCTGTGCTTTTCACCTGAGCACAACACCGTCAACATAAAACCTGAATAGAAAGCTGACTCTAAATACATAAAGTCAATCAAACTGAATTTGTCTTACAAATGAAATGACCTCAACGCCTTTACCCACTGGATTTGAACTCTTTGATTCAATTAATATAATTTGCGAGAACATCTCTGGAGAGCCACATAAAACCATGTTCATTTGCACTTCCACCTTGAATAGGTATTAAGTGAAGCCAATACTAAGGATTATTTTCTTTAAGATGATGATATTTTATGAAACATCGGAAAATTAGTGAAAGAAATATCCAAGATGATGCATTTAGGGGATTTTTAAAGTCCAACTAACAGCCCCAAACCCAGAGATATTTAGTTTACTCTGAAAGAAGTCCTCACATTTGATAAATAACATTCTTGTGGCCATTTTTGCTTTAAAAAATAACAAAAACTACTGTTTGATTATCAGAGTAGTCACAGAATGTTGATTGACTAGTTGAATAATCAAATAATCAACTAATCATAGCAGCTTTTAAGCATTAATGTTCAGTACTGAGCCCACACACACTCACACACTACTTGTTCTATAAATCATGGAATATTTAATCATGTATCATGTGACACTCCTCTACAGCCAGTATGATGGACCACTATTTTTTTCAAGCAGGTGAAAGGAAGCCACTTCTACTAAATATACTTTTGTTTTTTTACTAAATATACTTTTGCCTAATTTGTGATCTTGCAATAACACATCAGCTCTGATAAACTCACACTGTGACTCTCACGTGCTGGTTGGTGACCTGGGGCTTTTGTTACCGTGTATATTAAATTCACCAATTCACAGAGCGTCCTGTGTAATCCTCTCATAAGAGGATGATAGAGAGGGAGAGAGACAGCGAGGGAGGCTAACAGTAAAAATATTATATAACGCCAGACGTCCTGGTCATTATTTGTCCGCATCCCTGCGCTGAATTGATCCTCCATTGTGGCATATGTAAACCATGCTTTTCTCTCCTCATGTCAGCTCTTCCCCTCCAGCCCTCTTGTTGAAAACTAATTTCCCCCCATTTGTCCTCTATTTGTGGGTGAGGTGTTTGGAAATATGGGTGGTAGCTTGAGGAAATTTTTAATATTGGAAATGCAGTTATTTTGCAATTTCGATAGTGGTGTCTCCCCCTCCCTCCACGAGCCTCTCACTCTCCCTGAAGTGAACAGATTGGGTCTCGGTGGGACTGTGTCACCCAGGGAGACACCCTCCTCCCCATCCTGTCACACCATTTTTTTTCCTCTGTCTCTCCTGTGAACACACACACACACACACACACACACACACACACACACACACACAATGTTCAAACACCCACACGTGTGACCTTCATATTATCTAAATACTCGCATAGTGTAACTCAATCACTGTGTGAGTGCTGCCGACATATTCACACACATACACGCGTAGCCTCAAACAATGAATTGAGCTGAGATACAAAGAAAATAAAAAAACTTCTTTTTCTTTTTCTTTGCTTCCCAGTTCTGTTATGCACCACAGTGTTAAACACAACAATGCATGGAGGCAGCGTACATAAAAAGTACTGAGGCGTTCCTGACATCACGGGTACAAACTGCACTGCTGCCAGAAACTGGGCATGCTGAGCGGTTGCAGCTGACTTTCCAAACTGCTGAGCTCTGAGAGATCCATCATCTGTGTGGACCCTTCAATAAAAGCCCATGTACCTGTAGCCACTTCCACACATACAGCAGCACATGTAGAGAGAGTGGCACATTGGCATGGATAAAAGGTCGAGATAGAGGACACAAGCGGTCATGTTTGGTGTCTTTACATCTCCAAAAACACCCTGTTGGCCTCCAGGATTCACTGAGAGATGCTTTTTCTGCCTCCTTTACAGTGACTGCCAGCAGGGAAGTCATCTTTGCACTTGACAACCTATATCACTGCCATTGTCATGATCACAATGTTTGTACTGTAATCATCACAATCCCTGGACTGATGTGAGGTATGTAAAATGGATTTTGCCTGTGCCTTTTCTTTCCACAGGGCTGCAAGACTTAATGTTTTTTTTTCTTTCATAATGAAAGCATTTACCCCTGGCTATCAGACCACCCACAGTATGAAAGTACAAAGGTGACAAAGGCAAGTCAATTGCAATGTTACTTTCCACAGGTTTCCCCAAATGTGATACAAACCCCTTATTCATCAGGAAACCCCTGATTGTGCACATTGACAGAGAAGCGAAGCCAAGTAGCAAAGCTGCTCTGTCTCTGAGTGTACTTAAGTATTAATGTCAAGAACATGGTGCAATATATTATACAGCGATTCACAATAATTCTAAGAATGCTTTGTTTAAAATGATGCCAAAGGGTTTGCAGCTCTTGCAGTTTGCTAAAGCCTAAATGGCAAAAAAGAAGCATAGTTTCATCTCATTACCACTTGAATGTTTAACTGAATATGTAGCACTCTGCCGCAAGTAAAATGGATTAAAAATGTATTGCCTGTTACAGTATATTCTGTATTACCTTGTGCCTAGTGATACACAAGCTTTCCTTGAGTGGCCATGAAATCTTGCTAAGGCAAACGGATGGATGATTCATTTAAACGTCTTTCAATAAACCTATATGTGAGATCTTTATGAGACGGAGAATGGGATACTATTAGGAACTTTAACACATGATGATGAGAGGACGATTGTAACATGGTTCTATTTCATGTAGTGCCGTGGAGCACTTCCTTGGCACAAGGAGATTAATAGATCATATTTAGGTATTAATTTGAAGATGTTACAAAAGGGAAGAGCCGGAGTAGAGACGTAGAGTGCACTTGACCTTACAGTGCTGAAGTTTATGCTTACCTAGTGGAGTTTAATATAGAAACAGGAGATGCATTCTGATGGAGAAAATGTTTAAATAATAGATGAACTCCTGGCTGCTTTCATCAGGAGGGATTTTGTCTGAGAGGTGGTGAGATTGCACACAGACACACTCATCTATTCGCACAGTGCAGGGATGTCCTATGTTGAAGATGCAACGCATTCACATATGCACACATTTATACACACACACACACACACACACAGATGCATGCCTCAAAGCATAAATTTTCCACATAGATTTAAACAAAATAGTCACTTTCCTATTGAAACATTGCCTGCACCTAACACTGTGGCTGCATAAAACCAGAGTTCACTGGCTAAGCCGAGGAAACACCCACTAAAACCAATCTGGATCCAATCTGATGCATCACATCTCTCACAGCATCAGCTGTGGCCGTGCACACGCGTGGCTCATGACCAGTAACAGAGAAAAAGCCTGAGATTTGCATGTCCTTTAAGCTGGGACACCCCGATAGGCTGAAACTTGTCTGTGCTGGTGTCTCAATGGCTCAATGGATGGATGGATGGAGCGGCTGGAGGAAGTGACATGGGCTGGGATGGAGTGAGTGGGAGGGGAGAGTTTAGGGATTTGCGTGGCTCGACAGCTGGACTGAAAAACAGGCTATTTCAGGACGGGATTTATACATTTGGTTGCTACCTCAAATCCTGAGAGAGCGAAAGCTTAAAGCAATGGTTATTGCATGAGGTTCTATCAGTGTATTTAATCTCTCTTTTTACTGATATATTGTCAGCACACCACTCTGTGTATTATTTTGTATTGATGTGTAATTTCTTTTCATATACCCAACACTTAAACACATTTATGAATAAGAGATCGGTGATATATGTTCAGCTTTTCTTTCAAAATTACAGTGGCACAGACATGAACAAGTCAAGGTCAGCTTCTCGATAAACCATCTGAAAGAGCCACTGTGTGTATCATATAAAGGCTGTGCAGGTGATACAGATTTCCTTTGATTACTGTGGGGCTTATTTCAGAAAATGTTCCAAAAATGTTAAAAAAAAAAAAAAAAAAAAAAGAAAGAAAGAAAGAAAGAAAGAAAGAAAGAAAGAAAAAAAGCCTAATTTCTGAAAAACAAAACAAAACAAAACAAAAAAAATATGTTCAATTTTCTAACTCACAAGACAAAAGAAACTGAAGTAGAACTGAGAAGCTGGAGGCAATAAACATGTATTTGGACTTTTTGCAAGAAAAGAAACTAAAAAGATGAATTCATTAGCAAAATAACTGCCAATTAAGTTGCTGTTGATGGTTACTGATCAACTAATGCTTTCATTTTACATTAGTATAATGACTATTAATAATTATTATCATGATGTCTTTGGCTTTTTTTTTTTTTTTTTTAAATCAACCAACTGGTTACAGTATTGGGTTTGTTATATAAAATTAAGTTTATGTTGGTTAGCTGGTCAATTGAATGAAAAATGGCTCATTGATTAAAGAAAGACAGAAGTAACTTTTGTCAGTGGACAAAATCTATCTAATCTTCTTTACATAGAAGATTAGATAGATAGATAGATAGATAGATAGATAGATAGATAGATAGATAGATAGATAGATAGATAGATTATGACTTAGGTTCCATCTGATCAACGCTCTCTCTCAGCCAGGTCGTGCCAATAACGCACGGAAACATTATGTAACCACACTTTCTTCACCCCTGAAACACCAATATACTAAATCCACTATGAGCTGGGTCAACACTGACAAGCGCAACAACATCATTCATGATTTTTGGGAGAAACGTATGCAATAAATCATCAAAGCACAACGGGAAAACCTCCCTCTAGTCCCACACGCACTCTATGGCGAGTTCACTGCACTTTCACTGCACACTTCTATCATGGTAACACCATAATTGACTGCTCTGATAGTTTCGGTCATGATTTGTTTGTTGCCCACTAAAAATGAACTACCCGTGAAATGACAGCCAAACATTTTCTCCATCACTATCAGCATTTTTCACTCACTCATGTCAACCCAGTCACTGCACTGTGCGCTGCGCAAAGCTGGACTTTTGCTCTCCCTACATGATTTTTGCAGCTTGAACCCGACAGTCGCCTCATTTCTCACTTAAAATCATCAACGAGCAAACTTTTCTCCACTAGAGTTACTGGTTGGAGGAGAGAGGATGGGGAAGCGCCGCATGATGAGCAGCTGCATCCCGCTCAACAAAACCGTCCTGCCGCAAACGCGTGAAAATGGGGAAAAGTCAGAGGTGGAGTCGGGATTATTTGAAATAGGTGTGTACCTGTGAATTTTCCCCAGAGTTTTGCCCGCCACCGCCTTAAACCTGTCTGGTCGGATCTCCATCCTCGCAGCTTCTTGACCCGGCCGGTGTGCTGATGTCCCGCGCGCTCTCCAGTCCTGCCTGAACGCGCACGGTCCTCTCTCTGTCTTTCTTTCTGTCTGTCTGTCTGTCTCTCCCCTCCCCTCCCACCCACACCAGGCTCCACTTCTCTCAGATGGGCCACAGAAAGGTGTAGGCCTTTCTGGTTCACTGGAAGAAATGGCATGCAGCTTGTGGTCTGCACAGGACATCTGCATGGTGGAATAATTAGAATTCTATGATTAACAACCACCATCATCTTGAGAAAGTGCTAATATTGCCCAAGTTTAAAAGAATAGGCTGAAAATAGAGGGCAAGCCTACTGACAATAAGGCTGTGACACAAACAATATGTATTTCTCATTAATGGCTTCTACTACTATTATTATTTTTTTTCTGTTTTGGCTTAAGTGGCACAATTTGGGCATTTCTTTATCAGTGTTTCGGTTTGCCATTTCTTTATACTGCAGCATCTTTATTTTCTTTTTTAAAATTGGTATTTTTTTTTTTTTTTTTTAATTGCAGGGTGTTTTCATCTTTCATGGTTACTATAACTGAGCTCAGCAAGACAGAACTGTAATGAAGCGTGGCATGTATCTGCACATCATTGTTGAAAGAATTTGACCTGCACAGGTATCAGCAGCCAAAATATTCATTTATGATATCCAGTTCCATCAAATCCCCAGACAAATGCACTCCTATGTGATCTGAAGAAAAAAATTATCAGTAAAGTTTCTACAAGTTACAATCGCTACTCTGCCCATCCGCCACGAATGTATTTCCTATTCTTAAGTCTACTGAGCCTTTTGACAATGTCAGTCAAAAATTTCAAGCTTCTGTCAGGCCATTCAGCTCTCCTGGAGAGTTAGAAAACCTCCACAAATATTTCTTGAATGCTTTCTTAATCTGAATAAACATAAAAAGCCAATACATCATCAACAACCTCATGAATATCATCTGTGACTTTTTCAGGCTATCGATAGCTTCAGGTTTGAGGGGCAATGTGTACCTGATTAAAAAAAAACAACAACAAAAAAAAAACACATCCAGTCAGGTTGCTGCCACCTAGAGGTTTATTTAAGTCTTCATCTATAGTACAGTACAATATTCATTGAAACACATGTAGAAACATTCCTGTGGTCTTATGAGGTAAAATGCTACAAATATAATGTAAAATAAACATATTAACATCTGTCCACACACACACACACACACACACACGCGCACACACACACAGCTAATAGCTAAAAGTACTTCTTATAAAGCATACTTTTGTCTGTTGCTGCCTTCTCCAGTTTGCTGGCCACAGCTTAACTCACTTATGACTCGCACATGAAAAAAGATTTGGTGGCTGGTCAGTTACTCTACTACTCTAAAACCTTCCATTAATAGCTGTTTATTCCTTTATGTATATTTTTGTTTTTATTTTCTGAACAGCATGAGTGCTTTAGAAAATGAATGGAGGGAGGTACAGTAGTTTCATAACTACAGAATCTACAAAGCTTTTGATTTGGCTGGTAATGCACCTTCAATAATATAAATAGTTAAAATAGCTTGTCAGCAATGTAGAGAATGCTGAATATGATAAATGGGAGCAACCCAAAGACTCTTCCTCCGGTAAAGGACAATTCTGTTTATGACTGTTGTCCCTTCCCTTTGCGGTCTCTCTCGCAGGCTCTTGCTCCTACACTCTCTGAGGTCCAACATTTAAACATTTCATCCTTTCACAAACAACTACCCTCCCACAGCTGTGCTCACACCCCCGTATCTTGCTCCTCATCTTCCTCCTCTTGCTGGGACAGGAGCCGGTAGTGTTCGCTGCCCATCGGCATGAAGGCTGTCCTGGGATGAGCCTCGTCTTCCTCAGAGGGGACGCGGTGGTGGGAGTTGGAATCCAGTGGCTCGGTGGAGCTGCACTTGGTGTACAACTCGCGGTGGATCTCCTGGCATCCAACCTCCTCAGAGCGAGTGCTACGGACCCTGCGGTCTTTCAGCATGGAATGGATGTAGACAATAGGCACAGGCAAGCTGGCAAAGACTATAAGCATGACAATCATAGCGAGGGCCCAGTTGGGGTACTCAAGAGTCATCTCAGACGCCTGAAGAGACAGAGCATGTCAGAAAGAGACACATGAGCAGGCACAGGACTGCTCAACACCAAACCATGTTTACCATAAAAAATTTACAAAGTTAAAATAAATAATTCCTCTAGGAAACAGGGTCTTTATAGCAGGTAATGTTAGCATACCCATAGATTGTAATATGAAAAAGGTTGAGAATAGTTGTAAATCAAGATTAAGACCTTGAACAAAATAATCACAACACACTAAAAGCAACATGAATAAATAGAGTTGATCACCCTACAACATACATTTCAACACATAGTGTTGAGTGCAGTCAGGAGAACCAATATACAAAGAGGTATCTTGGTGTATATGTCATACATATGGTCAAGTCTAATAAAATAATAATAAAAGCTGTGGTCTGGTATCTTACTGTGCTCTGATTCCAGGCAGTATATGTGGGCCTCTTGATGACCATGCGCAAAAAACTGGCAGCCAGAAGACCAACCATCGCCAGCAAGCAAACATATTTCCACAGATATTTGTACACCACTGGAGGGCGCCATTTGAGCATGACTTCAATGTCATCCAAGAAGCTGCAGTGATGGAAAATAATAATAATAATAATAATAATAATAATAATAATAATAATAATAATAATAATGAGACAAAAATAATGAATAATAAAAGCTGTCAGAAGTGTTAGTTTCTTACCGATCTGTCCCATAAATCCAGGCCACACTGATAGTTTCAAAGACGACCACAATGACTAACGGCAGAGTTGCAGAGTAGTCATCAAACATGGTCACAAAATAGTTGCCTGAGCGCTGGGTGAACAACAGTCCCAGTAAGAAGCCCAAAACACAGCTGGACACTGAAAAACAAAGAAGAAGGCACACAGTCTTAGAAAATGGCATGGTATTCCTGATATAATAGATTAATGTATCAAAGAGAATAACATGTCCTGCCTGGGGAGAACTATTTCACATTTAAACTGTATAAATCTTCACTTTAGTTAGTCATTCAGACAAAAACTTGAAGTGCGTGTACTACGGAGCATCATTTGAACTCGTGTTGATGTGTGTGGGTTACCAGTGAGTAGGGTTCGGTGGCGCCCAAGGGCGCTAAAATTGTCCATAAGAGGTGTGAGGATTCCCTGCATGGTCCCGAACATGGTGCTGAGGCCCAGGTTGAGCAGCATTAGGAAAAACAGTGTGGACCAGAAGGGGCTGGCAGGGAAAAGGGCCATCACCTCAGTGAAGGCTATGAACGCCAGGCCTGTCCCTTCAACACCCTGTGCTCATGCAAGGGAAAGACAGTAAGAGGTAGAGGGAATAAGTCCGAGCAAGAATTTTACATATTTTGACTGAAGATTGTTAACAAGCATTTGGCGGCTCCGTGCACTTTCAGTCGATAGCAGTCAACAGCACCATACCAGAGGCAACGCTGTAGTAGTCTCTGCAGTAGGGGGTGAGGAATGTTTTTTTTCCTTGCACCACCATGGCCTCACAACCAGCGTGCCCCTTTATTTCACGCTGAACTGATTCAGACTTAAAACAGCATCCGAAACTGCTTCGCACATTCATGGTAGATCAAAAAGCTACATATCTGGCAGAAAGCCTAACGCTGTACAGTGTGCACCTGTTGTGGTCCATTTATGAAAAACATACATTTCAGTATTAATATATAAACTCCTCGTCCTGTACTTGTATTTTTGCAGGATTAAATTTTTTGATAAAATAAACACGGTTTGATGACATGACATTTAGTACCCCTTCCTGTTTCTTTAGTTTCTCCTTTCACTCCTCTGTCACAGCTTGCTTCCATCTCTCCTACACACCTCCTCGTGGATACAATGTCCCATATGTTTTCTTCCTCTTGCCAGCTGGATATTTCACAGTACCTCACAGATTCCTCAGGGGTCCTGGGAACCTCGACACTCCACCTACTTACTATTGTTAGTGAAATGTTCACCTCCCTGATTTTTCTCCTAAGCAAGCCAGTGTCCAGCACCTCATACAGTAGCCCTTGGTGATCCTTTACTCTCTTAAAAATGTGCTCTTGAAAGGGTAGTTGTACCAAAACTCTTCCTGGAACTCGATGGACAACACAGCTTCTATATTACTGGATATACACGTGGGTATGTCACACAGTGTAGTGCAACCATACAGTACATTTCAACAAATCCACTATGACCACTCCTCCGCTTGAGAGCTGTTAAATGGCTCTTACTAACCATCCATTTAAACCATCAGTGTAAAGCTGATCATGCTTTAGACTTCCAAGACTCGAATCACCTTCACCTACAAGTCATATAAAACTACGTGCTTTGATTTGCTTGTTTCATTGATTTTTGAGATTCTTTCCATCTGTTAACTAATTTTCCTGCATATACTTTCTGGTTTTCTCTCTCTGAAGCATGTTTTGACTTTTGTCTCAACATTGCATATACTAAGAAAATTAACATCATAACTCAAGGATACCTTTTTCATCTCCTCCTCCAGACTGCAGTCAGTGATGTTAGGACCCACCGTGGAGCTGTGGTGACTGTACCACTGTGTGTACTCAGCTATAGACACAGAGCTCGGATCCGTCGTGTTGATCCCTGGCCAACCAAGTGCAACCAAGTGCTGGTTAGATTCATGGGACGCCATGAGGTTTAGAAGACCAACATTTCTGGAAGAAGTTAGAAAAAAATGATGAAATATAAGAAAGGAAATGTTGTAGTGACTCCAACATTATAGTTAATTGTGAGGATTAATTATATCAGGGATTATTGCATAACATTGCACTCTTGGATCCTCTCATGCTGTTGTATTTCATCAGTCTTTGATGATCAGTGCATGTAAGTGTTTGTCCTCAATACTCAGTAACTGATTTCTTACATTTAACAACAAAAATGTGACTGAAATGGACACATATTTAAAACAAGAAGGCATTTTTCCCTAAACAAATGATTTTACTTCACTTAAAGGTTATGTTCTTTGAGAATTCTGTATTTTTAATAAGTTCATATGCAATAATGTAATACTGTAAATAATATATAATCTTACAAGTTATGGGCCTATGTGAATGTAGTTATTTCATCAGCATTAGAAATTATGTGGTTAATAATTAAATCAAATGATCGGATTCACACACACGCACACATACGTACTCAGCCACGCAGCGTAGGGTGATGTTCTTGGCACGGAAACCCAGCACGACGAAAACCACCAGTGAGGCCAGCACAGACGTCATGAAGTTGATGCTGGAGACCATCAGAGCGTCCCTGTGGCAGTTATTGTGGACTGGATTGTAGGAGGAATATGC
The DNA here is from genome assembly GCF_051107435.1 of Chaetodon auriga. Taxonomy (NCBI): domain Eukaryota; kingdom Metazoa; phylum Chordata; class Actinopteri; order Chaetodontiformes; family Chaetodontidae; genus Chaetodon; species Chaetodon auriga. The sequence continues at coordinate 14,074,018 of NC_135089.1, read as the reverse complement.
AATAACGGAGCCATAGCCCAGTCCAAGGGCAAAAAACACTTGTGTAGCAGCCTGCCGCCACACCTGCAATTCACCCCAGATTTTCAGCTGAAAAATACCAGAAAAATCAAGTCTCATTAACTGAATTATTGTAAGAGCTGAAAAACTTCATTCATTACATACATTTTCCATTTGGCATTCATTACTTAAAAATAAATATCAAGTAAAGAAATCTAGAAAAAAAGGCAACGTGATTACGATCAATCCCGTGATGAAGGCTGTGCTTACTTTGGGATAAAACATGTAGGTGATCCCGTCTATTGCACCGTCCAACATCAACCCTCTGATGAGGAAAATGAAGAGGACCACATAGGGAAAGACTGAGGAAAAGTACATCACCTAAGATTTGGAAAAAGAAATGGAGGATGATTTAATGATGTGAGCAAGAGCATAGTTTAGTTGCATGGTATGTGTGTATTTACGTTTCCATAGCCACGCCTTAGTTTGAGAAAAAAGGGATGTTACAATTGTTCAAATTACTGTCACTGACTGCTCCATCGCGACTGCTTTCTGTGTGACGCAAATACATATCTCGGCTCTCCCAGAGGATTAATGGTACACATGAATGTGAATTATGACTCATCGCATTTCCACAACTGCCTATATTTTGTCACTACTGAACTTTGCTACCATCTACTGGATTTTAAGATGTATGGCATTTATTCTGCCATGGCCAAATATTCTGTCAAGCATTGTTAACAAAAGTAAAAATTAATTCATGTATATGCTCCAAAATTGAATGGGTCCTTCCTTCACCCATGGTATACCCTTCCAACAAGTTTCATGAAATCGGGCCAGTAGTTGTCCCATAATCCTGCTGGCAAACAAGCAAACCAAACTGAGCTGATTGTTCATGTATGGAAAGAGAAGAGAGGTTAACGGACCTTTGCAGAAGACTTGATGCCCTTTATCATAGCCAAGGAGACGATTGTCCAAGCAGCCAACAAACAACCCGTCATGATGGGGTTAAACTCTCCTGATTCTTTAATGGAATTTGTAATGTTCAGGGCTTTCCGATACCAGAAATATGATGTTGGGGAAGAACTTGCACATTCCTTCACTGGTGATCAAGGACAGACGACACTAAAATTGTTGGACTGGCATAAATGTGACATCTCACTTTAACATCTTCTTTATTTTAGTACCTGTGTCATTGGTGGTTACATCAATTGGACAGTGCTCCCACGGCAGAGGATACTGAAAAGAATGACCCATGTAGAACAGGCTCCATGCAATGATAACGTTGTAGTAAAGAGCCACGTAAAAACAGACCTAGAGGAGGAGAAAAGGTTCATGAATGATTGACTTAATAAATTATCATTATTTACATAGCCAGTTCTTAAGAATTCAGACAGGGTTCTCAAACATAATCACTCAAAGATCTGCATCTGATTTTCTTTCAAGGTCAGAGGTCCAGAACGACTGGTGATAACAAAATAACATTTAATCAGTTAACGTCACATGTCTTGTGATTGGACCAGCAATAAACTGACGTGGACAAGGCTCTGACAGTTAGTCCAGACTTATTTTGACTCTTACAACTACATTCACACTGGTCCAGTGAACGAAAAAAATGCGCACATTTTCTGAGTTCATTAATATTCTCCAGCCCGCATTGATGTGACGTCCACCATTTGAAGATATGGGCTGGGTCCGGATTGACATGCTGTTCGGTCCAGATCCGGACTGGGGTCTGGCCTTTGAGTACCCCTGGGATACAGTATGTGTTGGGCTGTAGATAGTTCTGTCAAAAGTTTTCAAGTTCAAATATCTATTTACCAAGTGGTGAACAGCAAACTTCAACCTCAAAGATTTTTTCTAATCTAAAGTTATTAAGTTATCATTTAGCTGTTGCCACTAAAGTGCGGATATGTCTGTAGAGAAAAGTGTTATGTAACACACTGGCAGCACACTGCTGTCTCTCACATTACAGTATGGCAGGATGCCATCGTCCTTTCTTAAGTACATACACGGTGTGGCTGGTGAAAAAAAGAAAGGTGTTTACAAAGAGGTGATAAAGAGCTAGTATGTGCTTTTTAATTAGACAGGTGGCTCATATTAAAATTACCCTCTTTGAAACCCTAACATCAGCCTCGCTGAGATACTATGAGCTATGAGTAATCATTTTGCAGACATGTGTAAACATCAACATCAAACATCACACTTTTTAGACACACATGAACAGTTCAACCCAAAACCCAGAAAACAATATCATGAATAAATATGAAAAAAATGTAATCCTCACCAAGCAGCTGGAGTAGCCGATCCCTGCCAGCTTTGGGGAGATGTGCTTCCAAACACCGATGCTGCCCTGCCGAATGCTCTGTCCAGCTGCAAGCTCCATAAAGAACAGTGGAACTCCCACAATCATTAATAGAAAAACATACAGCAGCATGAACGCGCCTGGAAGGAAGGAAGGAAGGAAGGAAAGAAGGAAGATTTAAAAACATGAAGGTATTCAGTACATACACACACACACACACACACACACACACACACACACACACACACACACACCCCTACCTTATTTCACTTTGTACATCCCTACAGTTTTTCACACCTCTATCTTTGTTCTGCAGCTCGCCTCAATTTTTGAGCTGTTAGCTGCTAGTTTGAAGAGAGCTCAAGATCACTAAGATGAAATGCACAAATCTTTCTTTTAAGACGCTCACCTCCTCCGTTTTGGTGGCAAAGATATGGGAACCTCCACACATTCCCCAGGCCCACACTGAAGCCCACCTGGGCCAACACATACTGGACCTTAGAGTCCCATGCTGGCCGGTCTTCATCGGATGTCTCAACTCCATCTGGATCATGCACAGTTGTAAGCTGAGCTTCAGACTGGCCCTCGCTGAGCCAAGCTCTGTCCTCGCTGCTGTCCAGTGGTGATTTCTCCATCTTGCCACAAACAAAGAAGAAGCATGATAAGCTTAATTGATAAACAGTTGATAAAAAGTCTCTTATTTACATGAACAGCCCAGATAAAAAAAGATGTTATGCCAATAAACCTTTTCAGCACGTGGAATAGAGGTGTGTATTAAGACAAAATATTCCACCCACACCTGCAAACAAAAACAGCGGGTGTACGGTTTTCCACGCCCTACCTGGAAAACACTGAATATATCTGTGTGCTTTCAATGTGTTTCAGATTGCAGCAGATACCCAGAGTCCAACTTATTACTTCCCAGGAACTGCAGCAGTCTATAACAATATGCAAGGTGTACAGTGTCGAGGGGGACTGATTCAAGACCACTGAGAGTCAAGAGGAGCGAATTTGAGAGTGTGTACTAAACTCCACTCCTCACCCGCCATGTGAAAACACAACTGTCAGACATATGTGCTGCAACTCATCTGGTTCTCCAGTTTGATAAATAAACAAGGGAGATATGCTCCATGTGGAAAAAAAGTCAGACTTCATTTTCAGACTGGGGGCACTCCCCAGAGACAGTCCCAAGAACAGTTTGGTCTGAAAACACCTTCTGAGGCGCTGCCTGTGCACTTAATGAAATGCTGCTCAGTGTTTTACATTCTCTAATTACCTCTCTGTACAGCAGCTTTCCTTGTTAGTGGCGGAGTCCCCCATTTCCACACTAGATTCCAATTGCCTTCACATGCACAGGGATTCACAGGGAATGAGGCATGCGTCTAATCCGCCGTATCCTATTCTCATGAATGCGATACCTCAGGAAGTGATTTGATTTTGGTGGTAAAAGGTCAAAGGTTGCTGTGATGTCACAAATCACATATTCAGCCATAACTCAAGAATTCCAGCGCTAATTAGGATAAAATTTCACACACATGTCTGATAGGATAAAATGATGAACCGGTCAAAGTCAACATCACTGTGATGTCATAATTTTCTGCAGAAACGCTTTTCTGGCCATAACTGAACACAATAACTCAGGAACAGAAGGCCAGATTGTGATTCTATTCCACATATAGGATTAGTGAATGGGTGACACTAATCTTGAGTGTCCACCTTGAAACTGTGCTGATTGTATCGATGTTCTGTGCTGCCGGGCTGAAGATGTGGGTGAACCATCCACATTTTACAATTTCAAGTTTCTTTGCAGCAACACATCTACTGTCATGGTGACAACCTTGTCTGGCTAGTCAGGACAGGTGAGGCCAGGTCAAGTGATTTCAGAAATATGTCTACACACATGCACAGAGGAGTGTGAGAGAGAGTGACAAAAATATGCAAGGTTCCGACCAAGGTTATGGGAACCTGATTTGGCTATATTACTACACTGTGAACTGATAAAGTCTATCAGAAAGTTATCAGACCTGTGACTAATCTTGGTTCTGCAACTATTTGAAATGCCCTTCAAAACAGCTGAAAATGAGAGACCACATGGCGACAACTTTGTGCTCAATCAGAATCAGCTTTATTGGCCTAGCATTTGGACACATACAAGGAATTTGCCTGTTTTCTATGTCTCTCAATGAACTTAATAGACATACAGCAAGAGTCCAACACAAGCTCACTGGTTCTGAGCTTCAGGTGATTGTTGTTGCACCATGTGATGAAGCTTTCTGTCAGTTCTCTGTGCTCCTCACTGGAATCATACACATCAGTATAATGGCAAGTCCATTTTACAGAAAAATACACATAGTACCTTATTAAATTCATTCAAAGTCTTCACTACAGATATGAGTCTGCAAAGACATGGCTTCTAACAGTGTGGAGGTAATTCAAGTTAATTTTATTTTTAGCCTGACTCTTCCACAGTGGTATCAGAGCTGTGTTGAGTTACTGCTGAGGCATACTCAACTTTTCCTACATTCACATTAAAACCATTCAACCTGCGAAACTCGAGGTGAAACTCAAATCAAAAATGCGTCTACAAAACAGCAGTCAATTTCTGACTTGCTGTCACCACCAGTAACCATTGTTACCAATGTGTTGTTTGGGAGGATGTAGATTGTAGTAAGTTTACACAGTCAAGGTGAGCATCATTTTCAAGGATTGAATTATTCTATGTGTTACTGCTGTGGCTTGTTACGTGAAAATGATCAAAATGTTGATTAGATCATCTGAATTCTCTGCCATTTGACTTACAAAAATGCACAGAAAACACCAATGCTAGGTTTCATTGCTCTGAAAGAACAATGACAGAAGAACATCAGATCATCAGACTGCACATGAACTGCACACTCTCACCATCTAAATCAGCTCAGATGAGTGGACAAGATCCAAAATGATTTAACACGAGCCAAACTGGCTTGAGGATATGACCTGGGTGAATGACTTGCATGTCCACTGCTGGTATCAGATGGTGAGAATGGAAAATTACAAGAGGTGTATGACCCAGGAAAGTACAGGGCTGGTGAGGACACATGGTCAAGTGATGTCAGAAATATGTATACACACATGCACAGAGGAGTGTGAGAGAGAGTGACAAAAATATGCATGTGCACACAAATAGAGAGGAGGGGAAGTGGAGAACAGCAGTAGCCACTGGGTGAAGGAGGGATAGTCATGGGTGACATGTGGGTAGGAGTGGGTGGGAGAACCACTGGGAGATGTGAGGTTCTCACTGGTTCATGCTGTGGGTGGTGCTGAGGTGTATGGGTGGACCACGTAGTGGATATAGTTGGTAGCAAGGCTATTAAAGTGTACTTCAACATTCTGAAGACCCATTTATCATGGACCAAAGCAGACCTTTGCTGTAGTAGTGGTGTCTCGTAAGTGTCAAACACCATCCAACAAGATTAACTGTCAGTAACTGTTTGCTGCCCCACTTACCTCCAGATCAAGCTAACCTTGATGATGTATTGCTCATTGTGAACTGATAAAGTCTGCTATTAGAAAGTGATCAGATCAGTGAGTAACCTTGGTGCTACAACTATGTCCTTACAAAGGAAAACAAAATGCCCTTCAAAACAGCTGAAAATGAGAGACCACACGCAGTTCAGAGACAGTTCAGCTCCTACTCAAATTTACAAGTTTGGATATTCCAGTGAATCCTCAAGCTCCTCACAGCCTGTATCAGGTCTCCTTGTAGTTTGCTGATAATGAACCAATTTGTACAAAGCTCTAATTAGTTTTAAAGTGAAACACCATTTGTCGAGTTGATTTCCACTTCTTCAGAAGCATTTTTTAAAAAGGATTCTAAGTGTGTAAATAAATTTGGCACCTTTATTCTTCAGTTCTGGACTTTTGGATTGCTGCATTTTTACTTGGCTAACCTTAAATTACCTTCTTGCACCATAGCCCCCTTCCCCCAGCACACACACACACACACATGCACATGCACACATGCGCACACGCACACGCACGCACGCACACACACACACACACACACACAGAGAGAGCTGGGGCTGGAGAGTGGCTGTAAATTCTGTTGCCCATTGGTCAGTCAAGGTCTATCTTTGGGTACAGTTAGGAAACAGGCAACCACACTTCTCTACTCTGTGAACAGTTATTGTAAAAGTGCAAAAGCTTGCAGCAGTTGGCCAACCTGCTTGACTAATCCCTGTTTTGTTTTTCTATTTATAGACAATTAAAAAGCCTTTAGAAGAATAATATAGTTGCGCTTTCTGGAAATATGGTTAGACTGGATCACATCCCCAAGTGTGCAGGATAATACTGGTTGTTTGGTGTAAAGTTGTCAATACACAAAGTAATCCGACCATCTCTTGTACTGTGGCTGTTCACAAGTCTATGGCTTCTGGAATACAACCAAACTTCCTCATATTTGCTTTACATACAGGAAATCTGTAGGCTCAGGCATCTCTGTAGCACCACAATGCTTCATTTATAATGGCCTGTAGAGACACATTTACACTTTATCAAAAAAAAAATTGTAGCTCCTGCAATTTGGATATTGCCCTTGACCATGCCGCGATTAGGATAATATTTCGTTGTGTATTATGTTTCCTTTAAGTTGTTACCAACCATGGGTTTTGTTGCTCAGTAACTGTCATACTGCACTCCATAATGATGCAAAAGGAATATATTCTTCTAAATTAGTATCTAACTTTAATTGCCAATTGTACTCACATGTACATATAAATATGCACTTTGCTGTTACACCAATTGCACAAAAAATGACAGTAAATTGGCATCACTGTCATATGAAATCCCGGTATTTAAACAGTTAATGCAGTAACTGAATACAGAAGATAGACAAGAATAAATTACTGTCACACATGTTCAGGATCTAAATGTTGTTTTATGTTTTCACACACAATGTGGGTAAATGCTAAAACAGCATGACACACGCCTGTGTGTGTCTCAGTTTGCAGACACCCCAACGCTCCACAAACAGACAGGATAAAGCCCCTTTCACTCATGCTATTTTACATGTTGACATCATGTTTGAAAAGCAGCAAGTGTTTTTTTTTCCCACTAAAAGTCTCCTTGGCAATTGGCCCATTCAGGACAAAGTAACATTTCTGTAATGCTTCCATCCATCTCAAGACTAAAATAAACACTCATCAGGCCATCAGATTGCCGCACACATGCAACTTTCACTCAGGCCAGCTGCTCCAGGATAAAGCTCAGACAGCAAAACAAGAATGAAACAAGAGCCAAAACTTAACTGTCATGTCTTGTCGGCTTTTATGATGCTGTGTCAGAGCTTAAAATGAGAAGCTCACCAGATCTATTAGTAACTGCAGTGGCTGAATGGGAGCTGCAGCTATAATCCACGAGCACTGAGGCGTTCATCACATTAGAGATCAATCAAGTTTACCTAGTCATGTTCTCTACATGCCATGTGTTAGGGCTGTAACTTTATCCAAGCATAAATTTATCAAAAGGAAAAGGACCAACACACATATTCCGTAGTAGTGTATGACCAACGCAGCTGTTTGACTCATTTTTCCCCTTCAGAGTAGCTTATTACCTATGGGATGCCATGGAGAAATACCTCGTCATATGGTATGTTTCAGCATCCGGTGTGGAGGTTTGTGGACAGTTTGTCAGCTCTGAAGTCCATCATATGTCATTTAAAATGAAACAATGACCATGATTACGTTATGATTATGAATGTGCGGCCTTTCAGCTCCAAATTAAGTTTACATCCTCACCAGATCAATGTATTGGAATTGTTCGTTTTCAGAGTCAGTTCCATAAATGAGGGGACAAAAAGTGCCACCAAATTCAATATTTGTGCAGTATGGTATAGCGTTTATCCACATTGTTAAAGCACAGTATACTGAGAAGCAACGGTATTCCTGTGAACAAATGCACAGAAGATCAGCTGCATAGCAGAGATTACACAGAGGCAAACAGCCTTAAAGCCAACTCATGACTGCTTAAGTAACGGACAAAAGAGCGGACTTGTTAGCGGTGCAAACTACAAGCAACCTTCAAGTCCGAAACTCCCCTCAAGGAACAAGAAGGAGAGAACAGTTAAGTAGACGCAAGAGATGGACAATAAGAGCCGCTGCAGCTTGTAAAGTCACGCTAATAAAGTGCAGATTAACGGTGTGTTGTGGACATACCATGCTGACACTGACAACACTTTCCACTGGTCCTGGTATTGGTTTCTCGGCTCGTCCCTCTTCGCCCCTTTCTGGCAAGACAGCTTTTAACCTCCTCCTTTTCTTTTTGCTTTTGATGAAACTCGGGGTGACTGATCTAATTTGCTAAGAGAGAGAGGTCTCGACCACGTCGTTTTGGCAGCTTGCGTCCACGTTTCTTGTGTTGGGACAAACTCTGCCGTCGCCAACTCAAGAGGACGCGAAGAAGAACGTGCAGGTGGAGCCAATGCGGAGAGCGAGGGAGCTGAACGGGCCTTCCCCAAAACGACACAGGAGTACATACGCTGCTGGACGTTACTGTGTGTGTGTGTGTGTGTGTGTGTGTGTGTGTATCCTGAACGTCTTCCAAAGAAAAAGAAAGTGAGCTTGTGCGCGTGCCATACTTTCTGGAATTGCATTTAATTAGAAAGAAAGTTTAAAATCTTACTTGCGCGTATAGAGATGCGATCAACAACTGTGTAATTAGAGTGCAGGCGCTGACCGCATCTCAAGTACACTTCAATGCAAAGATCGGCCCATAGGCTGTGCTGCAGAGTAAATATGCGCGAGCTGTATGCGCCTAATTATCATCCAATTAACTCACAGAAAAACTCAGCCAATTGGACTGATTGGACTGACTGTTTTCTGCAACAGCACAAGATTCAGCAGTTGTGTAAAACCAGCAAACTCCTGAAGAAGAGATAAAAAGATAATGCAGTAAGAAAAGATCACTTTCCACCACATGCAATAAGGGCAGGGACGGGTAGTGTCCCCTATTTCCTTCTTTGTACACCACTGGAACTGCCTTGTACCCCTCCTGTTGGGATGCAGATTATAAGTGCCCTTCTATAAGTCAAAGCTTGGAATGAATGCAAGGCTCACAGCAGTACACTAAATCCCAAGCTAATTGTGGAAATCAACTGAAAAGCTCTTAGGCTGCGATAAGACCTGTAGCTACTCAAAGTTATGTGTATCACATCAATATCAATAAATGCAAAATTGTAATTTTTTAGATCAGTAGGAAAGATTTAATTTCAGGGCACTATATGTCCAAGAAGTTACTTGAGTAGTCTGGCTTCGACTCAAGCCAGATGAAGGCAGCCGCTGAGAAAATCTTCTGTTCATAAGCTTATGCTCTAGGTTTGTTGAAAGGACTAGATGTTGCAATCCCTAGTGTTCGCACCACTTTTAATTCGGGAGTTCTTGACGGATGGCTGCTATAAGGTTTTACCAGCGGGACACATCGTCAGTTGTGTACCTCTACATCACCATCATGCACCAGATCCTCTGAGCTGCTGATCTGAAAATAAAGACAACTGATCCAAAGCAGGGAGAGGCTATACCAATATACAGATATCCCACCGGTTTGTTGTTTCTGCTGTAGAAAAAGTCACAAAGTCAGAGAGTGATATCCTGGACTGAAGTGCTTGTAAAATGTTAAATAAAATCCCTACATTTACTGCAAAGTCATGTCCCGTTATTAAAAAACAGTATAAAATTTCCTGTCTTGCTTACAAAGGGCTACCTGGGCAGTCTTAGCTGTGGCACCTACAGTTGATTCTTCATAGTATCAGTAATTTGGGACTTAGTGAATGTCCTCAGTATGCAGTGCTAAGAGCTTTATAGGATAATGTGCTGAAAACATGAAGCACACCATCAACTTTTTGATTTTCACTTTGAACACCTGCTTATAATTTCTCCACTTGCGCAACAGCCAAGTCAAACACAAGGAGAGCTGCCAGGACAGATGAAGTCTGACCTGTAACAGCCAGCTGGTGTCACTGTTGACGAACAGCTCAGTTTTTTCTCCAGAAGCTCCTCCTTACCTGCTTCAAATTCTTCTTGTATCCAAGAGTATCTTAATGCAGTATCTTAGTGATTCTCTGATGCAAGATGTGAGAGAGAGAAAGGAAGTGAAAGGAAGTTTTAAGTGTGAAAGTTTTAACCTGATGCAGGTCTAAGGAGCAAAAGATTGTATCTCCAGTAAACTCCACTGCAAGTAAAAAGGCAGTGTACAGGAGTTCTCTCTTCTCTTGCCTATGGATATTTCCTCCTATGCACCTTGTGACAGTTTGACTTTTCTTTCTTTTTGAGTTATCCTGATTCAGATCAGTGAGTGCTTTAGTCATTTGTTCAGTATGAGTTGTTATTTCTTTTGCCATTTGCTCCGTGTTTTCCTTCAGCTCCCTGTGTTGACGATGTTGGGTGTCTACAATTCCTCGGAGCTGCAGTGGAATAGCTGAGCCAGATGCACAGCCATCAGATGCAGAATTTCCAGGCTGATGTCCTTCATTTGGCTCGCTGTTATCTGGGCTAGCAGCATTTTGGGAGTTTACCGGATTGACAACCTCAGAGAATGTACAAATATCCAGGTCCAACAAAGAGTGTGTCACAGTAGGCAACTCCAGAGGAGGCCCTGAAGTTGAAGTATCCGGGGGTGGAGTCTCCACGGTTCCTCCTTCCATTCCAAACAACAGGAAATCTGAGCTGGCAGCCATTTTGTTTCCCTTTGTTCCTTTAATAAATCGTTTGTTTTTGTTTTTGACACAAGCGGTGTGTGTTTCGTTATTTTCTTTCATTCAACACGTTTTCCTTTAAATGGGTCCCATCTGGGGTGCCACTTTTTTATGTGACAGTTTGACTTGTTCTTTTTGAGTTATTTTGTTATTATTATGAGGGGTGCCAGCCAGGTCTCTCTCCTGGCATTTAAGAGTAGTAGGTCAGTTTATAGTTTAGTTGGTCAGTTTGGTTTTTCTTTTTCTCAATTTAAAGCAAACCGCACAAAGGATGTACATACATATAATATGACACCCTGCACATTGAATGAGGCAACACAAAACACACAGCCCAACACAGTATATGATGCAAAAAACAGTGAAAATGTATTGAAAAGTGCTGTACACGATCCCCAAAACCCAACAAAACAATGCAATATTTACAAGATACCCACAATCCCCGATCCATTCCACAAACAGCGCAAGGCAATCAACCAAAAACTCCACCCCGGGTTTTCCTTTTGCTCAACCAAAGACGATTCAGTTCATGAAGAAAAACAATAAAGTTCAGTTCAATTCAATTCAGTCCAGTTATTAACAGTCAATCCGAGCAGGAACAGGGAAGAAAGAAAAAAAACCTTCAAGCAAGCCAAAAAGAAGAAGAAGAAAAAAAAAGTACTTGATTCACTTACTGAAATAGTCAGTCAGTCAGTCAGTCAGTCAGTCCAGTCCAGTCAAACGGGGGAATCCAGTCCGGTTTCGTGAAGTGGATAGCGGCGATCAGGGTGTGAAAAGCGCTGACGGAGATCATATACAGGTACAGGGGATGGCACACAGCGGAGGATGAAAACGGCAAGGGGTTAAACGGCCTCACTTAGGTTTTTAACCGCGCTGAGCGTGCTGCTCGATGGGTCTCCTACACTCTCCTCTCCTGCCCTCCACAGAGTGCCGAATATGGGAATAAGTTGAATGCCGGCGCGAACTCTGAACGAATGGGTGCGCGAAGCGTGGATGGGTGTGGATGGGTGTGTGTGGGTGTATCTGGGGTGTGTTTAGGTGCAACTATCCTGGTGCGGCAATCCAGGTTGTCACAACCTGCCTACAAGGGACAGAAGGTGTGCATGAACCTTTATAGTCAAGGCTGCAAATTGTTAAAATCCTGATGGAGACACCAAAAGCTATCCCTGGCGCAATTTCTCCTTTGAGGAAAATCCAAAGAATGATTTGCATTTAAAACTTTAAACTCCTTCTATTCATATTTCTGAATTTGAACTTTTAATGACCTGTTTCCCATCTGAGCTTTATCTTGGCTTTGCTATTATAATCTCAAAAACGAAACTTGATGTCTGAATTTGTGGAAGTGGGGAGTTTGAAGAAGGCTGCTTTGCATTTCTCGAATGGCATGTGCTACAGACCACATCATCCCCCTGGCACAAGCCACAGGCACCTGTTGATAGAAATGCCTGTCAGAGGGAAGGAGAAGCTCACAAAGATGCAGAGAGAAGAATGAAAGGGAGAGAATGTGCCTGAGTATGTGTGTGTGTGGCAGAGGATCAGACGAGAGTGAAAGCAGCGCAGATTAACTGCGAAAGGAAAGCCAGACTTGTTTTTCTTGTTTCTGCATATCTCAAGAAGGTGGGACGTCCTCGTGTAAACAGCTAAGCTCAGTGCACATACAGCTCAGCACGAGGATTGTTTTCTGTGCCTTGGAATTAAACCTCACTAAAAGGTACAGTGATGTATCTTGATTTTTTGTGTTAACTTTGTACAGTGTGTGTGTGTGTGTGTGTGTGTGTGTGTGTGTGTGTGTGTGTTAGAGTGAGGGTGTGTGAAGCAGGTACACCTGTCATATGAAGGACAGCTGCCTTGTGCCAGTTTTACATTGCTCAGAGGAGACTTTTGAAGCAGCTTTCCTTCATCTGGATACATTAGAATATTTTCTAACTTGTAACTGCATGAAGGGCTTTGTCTGAACATAAATTGGTAAAGCTTGAATATTTAATGCATTTACTGCTTCATGCTGGAAGAAGAGGGATGACAGACGAAAGGCAGGGAGATGAGGCAAAGAGATTAACTAAAAAGTCAGTGTGTGTGCACAAGCCTGTCATGAAATGACCTTTATATTCAAATAGTTTCTCCATCAAGTTTCATGGTTGTGTCAACTGCATACCATGCGTCTGGTGACAGTGGTTTTTCCTGTCGTGTGTATGTGTCATTTAGATGCGTGTGTGAAGACCGAACACTCAGCATTCTTACAATCAGCTTGTGGTAAATATCAAGCTCTCATTCCTCATTTTTAAAGATACCCAGATAAAGTCGAGATGAGCTTGTTGGGTAGAGTTTATGAAAATCTTTCATGTTGCAGATGCAGACTGTCTAGCTAGAAAAGTAAAAACATGGAGCAAAGTATGAGTCACATGAAGTGATAATAAGATAATGTATTTGAATGTACATTTCTAGGAAATAGACAGGAAATTAGGTGTTGGAAAATTCACATAAAAGGTGATATACAGGTTAACATTTCAAGAGAAAAATCTTTTTTTTTATACTACCCAAGCATTTCTGCTAATTGTATGCATATGCTTAATTTTACTCTGTGTGCATCTACATATAACAGATGTCTGTACCACCTCCGGTGCTCCCGAGAAAGCACTCGGGTGTCCGGGTCATGATAATGCCAGGACAGCAGCCTCCTCCTGGTGGCCTGAACGTCTACACACATTCTGGCAAAGGTATATCCATCTGCCCAGTATGTATGTATATGTGTCAACATGTGCTGTTGCCTCAAATAGGTATTTTCCTTCTGTGTTCATGTTATCCTGCTGCTTAGAGCCAACCTAATGTTATTGTGTGTCGTTGTTTGCTTTAATGGCTTTGTTCTCCCTCTGCTCAGAGAATGGTGCTAGTGAGGAGTCAAGTCATACACCTCAACTAAATGCAGAGAGAGAAGTGGTATGTACTCACTTTCCACATTCCTGGGGTAAACATAGTTTTAGAACTAAAGCTTACAAATAATTAATGAGACCTTAAAGTCAAAGGAGATGGCAACCTGTGAAAAGAAGCTAAAAGAAAACAAATGATCCATCAAGTTTAAGTCAGTAAATCATGTTCTATACATCTGCACAATCTAGACAGAAACCATTGTCTACACAAGACAAAATACATAACAACAGGGATGATGAGGTGAAGATTGTCTCCAATGCTGATCAAGGTAAAATGGAATATTTGAATCATTAAGCATCTAAAAAAACTCCAGTGATCAGTAGTTACGATCTAATCCATTCCTGGACCACAACTCTGCAGTAAATATCATCCTGTGAAGATTATAATGTTCAGTTTGTTTGTTGAGACAGTGAGAGGTGTTAGTTCAACTTCATGCTAATATTTGAGGCTGTAGTTTGTGCTGATGCTGTTGTGCTGAATTACATTTTATTGCCCATGAACCAGTTTCTTCCATAAGGTCAAATATATTTAAAATTCTAAGGACAACACATGCAATTAGCAGGGCTGTTGCATACATATGTGTTATGCTTTCATGTTAATTTCAACTCCTTGTATGTTGTTTGACTCATTCATAATGTTCTGTAAGTCACTCTGCTAAATAGCTAAAACATACAGTGTATTTCTTCATCAGGAGATTCTGAACCACTGCTTTGACGACGTGGAGCGATTCATGGCACGCTTGCAGCAGACAGCTGAGGCCCAGAGTATTCTCAACCAAAGGAAGAAGAAGAGAAGTGGAAAGGGCAAGAAGAAGGAGGACCAAAACGGTGAGACTTCTTCTTCCTTCCTTCCTAAGAATTAACAGTAGCTGTAGTTTAACTAGGATGGTAAAAATAAAAGAAAAACGCCGCATGTAAAAACCCCAGCCAGGCAGAACCTTCGGTAATAGTAGTATGTACAGTAGTCAGATGATATGTTTAAGGCATGTTAGAAGTATGAAGAACTGTAGATCAGCTGGTGGCAGAGGAGGACAGACTGAAAGGTTGGAGGTGCTTGATGGCTGTGACGGAGTCTTGGCACGAGATTGGTGAATGCTGCCTTCTGGCTGCAGAAGATAAGTAGAGGCAGGGAACTGGAGACAAAGGCTGACTATTGGCACACTCCTGCATGCTGGAAATAGGTCAACAGGCAGGTGGCCAAAACATTCTTCAGGTAACTTCAAGAAACAAGACAAAGACACTACTAAAGCTGGGGTCAAGTCAACCAGGAAAACTGAGAAGCTCAAATATTATATATATTTTTTAGTTTCAGATCATTTTAATCATTCATCAGCTTATTGTTTTGGGCTGACAATACACCAGGCAAATGGCTATCCATGAATGGCAGTCCACATCGTATGAATGTGGTAAAAATATTCATACCAGACTTTCTCAATGACCAGTTTGCATCCTGTTTGAGATTTGACGTGAAGATTAGTTGAAAGAGCAGTAAAAGGTTCCTAACCTTTATCTTTGAGTTGTGGACTGCTGCTTCTTCATTACTGGTTACTGTACATTGCCAGTATGTGTGAGTGGGAATTTGAGTGTTTGTCTGTCTTTGCCCTGCGTGTCCTGGCAACATGACCAGGGTGTTTCCCAGGTTTCTGGCCAGTGTGTGCCAAGATAGGTGTGACCCTAAGACTAAAGGCAATGAATGTATTAAAAATGAAACAGAGGACAAGATTCTTCTTAGTCATTACCACTGGCGTTGCTTTGCTAGAAGTACTTGCTGGAACAAGCTGAAACAAGTGCTCCACACCTTTACTTGAAGACTTGATTTATTGCAGTGTTTATTATTCTCTTGTTTTCCTAAAGATAAAGCATTAAAAACATGCATTTGGCAGCTTAATAAAATAAAAATTAAAAAACACATAACAAATGATACAGACACCAACGTATGCCATGTTTGAAAAATCACTGCATGTATAATGTCAGCAGTGATCGTGGAGTGTTTTGGTATCTGTGTTTCTTATGTATTTGTTCAGATGTTTTGGTTGGAGCTGTGTCTGTGCTCTTCTGTCTGCAGATGATCTGCTGACCATGAAAGCTTGCCCTCCATCAGAGGAAGAATTTGTGGACCTCTTTCAGAAAATCAAGTACTCCCTCAGTCTGTTGGTGAGATTAAACTGGTCATATTGTGCATTGAGTAACCATGGACATTCACAGATACATTTTGATAAGACCGCTGTACATGAAAATGTAAATGATCCCATATGCTGGTTTATTTAGGACCGTCTCAAGTCATCCATCACAGATCCTGATGCACCAGAGCTGCTCCATCCTGTCTTTGTTCCTCTTAGACTGGTGGGTCTTTCTAATGTTTCATGTGGGAGTTTCTCTGTGTCTCTCTGTGTAATTCTGACTGTGGTGACATTGTCTTTCACAGATGGTGAAAAGCACTGGAGGACCAGCGTTAGGCGCGTCGGTGGTCAGTCCTGCTATGACCAGTGGTGCAGTTTCACTGCTCCAACAGCATCTGACCGAAGATGAAAAGGCGCTGTGGACTTCATTAGGACCCAACTGGACTTCACCCTGGTCTGTGTGTTTATGTATGTGTGTGTAAGTCTTTGGGAGTGTGTCATGTTGCTCTAACAAGATCCCCTTGCCCTCTTTCCCAGCTCACACCTTGGTGTGTCTGTTCCTCCATACTCACCTGTCTTCCTGGATGGGTGGCAGCCTCAGGCCTATGACTCAGCTGGCCAGCCTTTGGACGATCCCATCGAGTTGCAGCACAAACAAGATGCTTTCAGGGAGAGTAGGGTGACACAACCTCTACAGGACCAAGCTAAACAAACAGTGGAGGGCCCTGGTGATGGCACTGATGATGTGTAAGTCTGTAGACATTGAAAAAAAGGTGTTACATAACAAGGTATAATTATGTTTATAACAGGAGTGACACTCCTAGCCAAATTCCTAATGGCTGCAATTAGCAGTATATTACCTAATAAAATCAGTCTGGAGGTTGAAATGAGAATAACTTGTTTCAGTAAATCTCATCAGAGATTAAAATGACTGGTTTCTTACTCTGCTTTGTTAACTTGTTTCGTTTATGTTTCATGTTACGTATGTTTGAAATGATGTTTCTATTTCAGAGACGGAAATTCGATCCCACCAGAGGGTGAGAGACTGTACTGCTGCAGTTATGACTTTGTGGCTAGGAACAGCAGTGAACTCTCTGTGCTACAAGGAGAAACACTAGAGGTGCACACCCATAATTAGACTTTTAGGTGGTGACCCATGTCTCTAGGAGTACAAGAATGTATCACATGCAGTATGTCACAAAACTTGACTGATTTGTGACTCATCTTTTCTGTAGGTAATTGAGTCATCAAAGCGATGGTGGAAGTGTCGGAATCGCTTTGACCAGATAGGATTTGTTCCTTCTAATATCCTGGAGCCTCTGTCTGCTGTGAGTGTGGTACGCAGAGAGTCAAAGGTACGGTACACACACACACACACACACACACACACACACACACACACACACACACACACTGTACAAAGTGCCTCAAACGTCACACACACTGTGGCTGTTTGTGTCGTGCCACCTTGCAGTTTTAATTCATTCCTTCTTTTCCACATCAAAAGACGCCCATTTCCCCTCGGACAAAATACTTCTCATATGCTCCACCAAGCCCAGTTGGGACCAGTCCTCCACCTATAAGTCCACTGAGACCACAGAGCATGGTTTTACCGTCTACAACAATGCACGGAGAAGACAGTGACCGAGGTAACAAATCCATCCATGTTGAATATCAGCCATGGTAAATCATGAAGAGGGGCTTGTTAGAATATGAAGTGAGTTTATCTTCTACAAATTTGCAGCCAATAAGCTCAATCAGTTATGTAGCAAATTAGTAAAAATTCAGCAAAATAAACATAACGGAATAAATGAAGGCCATAGTTTAGGGAAGTTGCTGAATCAACAGAAATATTTTGTTCAATTATTTTTTTCATACCTACACAATACAGGGATCTGCTGTTTGAACACCCAAGTATTCTCAAATGTGTTCTCAAATAGAGTACTTTAAGAGAACAGACTGTAGAATATTTCAGCATTTAACAGCAGCAGCAGCAGCTCTTGAAGGCAGGTTCAGTCAGATGTTTTTATCTTTGTCCTTCAAAATACTGGGATAATGTTGGTTGTAAGTACAGAGATAACTGGCCATAAACAGGCCTCAGACTATGTGTCTGACAATCATGAGTAATTTTGTTAACACCTTCCATGAATATTTATCACATTACAGTCACTTCAAAGAGCCCTGGAGGTTGAGCACTAATCTTGAAATTGTATTTGCAGTCCTGATAATGAATGATGAGCTTCTTGAGCGGCTGGCTGGGAAAAGAAGCTCAGTCCGTCCAGTGGTGGTCCCCTGCACACCTGACACTTCTGTTCCCCTGAACTACCACTCACCTTCTGCCGAGGTGGAGGCCTGGCTCACCAGCAAGGGCTTCAGCCAGCAGTGAGTGTGCACTGCTGGAAAAAAAAAATCCAGTTCAGACTCTTTCCAAAAACCTGATTCAGAACAAGGCTATTTACAACTTTGGTTTTGGTTTGGTTTAGTGAGATGTGTGGATGAAGGTGCTTATTGGACACTTGGGTTCTGTGGACTTGAAGAACAAAAAGGAAAATGTAATCAAAGTCATCCCCACAGTTTATTGTATTATGCATGCAGCACATGCAACTGTCAAAGGCATGCTCATAGATTTTGTTTGATGCACAATGGCGCCCTCACATGTCAGAACATCCTTCCTGTTAATGTTTATGTATTGCAACTTAGCTGTGAAGTGAGGGGAGTTGGAGCTGAACTAACACAGTGAGCTAGGAGGACATTTAGGTGCAACAAGAAAACAAAGAAGTGAATCATGTTTTCTTTAGATTATTCCAGTTTAAACAACTGGATTCTTCAAAGATACTTATATCCAGGTTAAAGGTGAACGTTTAACAATGAAAGCTCTCTGAGGGTGAATAGACACCAACACTGGTTTTGTTGCTCTCTTCCTCAGGACAGTTCAGAGTCTGGGCATTTTAACTGGAGCGCAGCTTTTTTCCCTGAATAAGGAGGAACTCCGCACCGTCTTACCAGATGAGGGTTCAAGGGTTTACAGCCAAATCATGGTGCAGAAGGCCCTTCTCGAGGTTTGTCCGATGTTTTTCTGGATGTGTGTGTGTTTGCATGGTTATGCTTGGGTCCATGTGTTCTGAGCTAGCTGTTTGCTCAGCCTTGGCTTATGCACAGACTTGCGTCATATACCACATTGTTACTGACCTACATGGACTAAAGATTATTTACTTTTCAATTTACAAACCCCAAATACATACTAGCTCTTATAGTTCTTTCCTATGTTCTATAGATCAATAATTTCAGTAAGTGGATTTTACAGTTGCTAATTACTCAACAGCCTTCTCGTTCTTCTCGATATTTCATAATGGGAGTCTTCAGGGGTGTGTTTTAATTTGCACAGACACTGGTTTGGAAAATTAATGGACTACAACTGCTGGGAAGCCTATTTTGATGTTTGCTCAGAAAACAAAGTTTCCTTCATATTTCTCGATTAAATCACATTTTGTCCGTGTCCTCTGCAGAACGTGCGCAAAGCCACAGAACTGGAAACAGTGATGGAGAAGCAAAAGATGAAACTTGACCTGAAGTGAAACAGTGGAGTAGTGTGACGGAGCTTTCGAACATCTACTAACACAGATGTGGCATCAAAGATTGATGGAGACACTGTAAATGCAGTATACACAGTTGTATGCTATACAGCTATACAGCTGGATTTAAATCTTTGCTGTTACATCTCTTATGTGCTGCAGATTACAGATGCAGAAAAGCAAACTGTGTGGAAGGTAAAGCTCACTCATTAATACGAATTGACATTGGGACTATTTTTATTTTCTGTTTTTAAAACATTGGGGGTTTTAAACTTTAAATTCTCGGCAGAGTTTCCTAAAGTTATTCTTACCATTTGGTGGTCATCGTGTTTTACAACTTAAATATTTTTATTATACTTTGTTTAGGCAGTATCTGAAACATGACAAGAAACACAAATAGACAGTACCAATAAACACAATCACATACTAATTATTAGTTTGGTGTGTTAACAACAATGGCCTGAATCTGACTTAAAAAAGCTGTATGGTTAAAAATGTTTTTGACTCTACAGGACAGTCAGATGTTTGACTGATTCAGAGTTTTCATTGCTTGCACATGAAACTGTATTAAGACAATGCCACTTGTTCCGAACCAAAAACACATGAACTAATGTCATAAATATACAATTTTAGTCCTGACTACTATGATGTTCTATGGAGACTAAAATATTTCACTGCCTTCAGCTGTGGAGCATATCATGACATAATGTACAATACTGAAATATAGGGGACACATTTCTGTCAAAGAATAAAACAGTATGTGTATTTTTATATGATAGCTATGAGTTGACTGCAATCCTTCTTCCCATATTCTGACATATACAAGTTAAATGATCAAGACATACAATTTCCAAAAAATTAGGTGAAAAATTCTAGATACAATATGTAATTTAATAACACATTTTATGAGCTCTATGATGAATTCAAAAAGCAAATGACACTGAAGATGTCAATATGCACAAAATCCAAATCATTCAGGAGCTCAATAACAGCAGGTGGAGGTGAATCATCACCAATCAGAGCTTTGCAGCACAACACCTTCCTACAGTATTTTTTACACGGACAGCATCAGCACTTTTTGCAGGTAACATTCACCATGGGTCAAATGTTCTAGTGTAAAGAGCAATCATTTGATGTAGGCTCAGCTACAAACAACTATTCCCATTTCAGACAATTCCTGAGAAAGTCTTGTACTTGCCTGGAAACTGTTTACCATCATATTGAATTTGTTCTGCCTCAGTGTTTATATATATATATATTATGTATCCTCTATATTGCATGTGTATCATCACATAGCAGATTAATTTGTCTACGTAAATTTGGTTTTGATCTAACATAAAGTAACATGTAACTTAATAGCTGTTCAGACTACCTAGACCATGAGCTATTTAGATTACTGGTCACTATGATTTTGGAAAAAGCCAAAATATCTAAAAGAAATGAGTACCTCCAGTTTGATCTATTAGTCAGAGGAACTTTGGGATATCAGGCGATTGTGGGATATATTCTGATGTTGGACCTGCTTTGAGCCAAGATATAAAAATATATATATATATTTCCGCTGGAAGTCAGCTACTGAGCCACTAACAATTTCTGCATCTATTATTCACGTTTAATCAACTAAAAACTATTTGATTCAGCAAAAAATCTGTGAATCTAAGAGCACTTGCTGAGGTAAATTATTTGGTAGGAACACTGAATATCACTCATCATTTTCAATCACTGTGGTCACACGAGACCGACCTTTGAGCAGCAGGAGAAGAGGTAGTATCACTGATTCTCACTGCGTTCGACCTGAGCCTCTTCACTTTTCGTAGAGAATGGTCTGGTCACAACCTTCCCAGTTCAGGAGCTCCTTTCCCTGAAACCACAGCTGGATCTCCCTCTGTGCCCCCTCCGGTGAATCACTGGCATGAACCACGTTCCTTTAAATGACCAACACATGTCAATATTTTACTTCCACATAACGTGTAATACTCTCACAAGATGCAAGACCTGGAAAGTGGCAGTCTCATGAGGTTATTATTTAATCTTGAAACTTATTGTCCACATAAATGGCACCATGTTACCTGCTGACATGAACGCTGAAATCTCCTCTGACAGTGCCTGCCTGGGCCTCAGCTGGGTTAGTATGCCCCACCATTGTACGTGAAGACTGGATCACTTTGTGCCCCTCCCACACCTGCACAAAAACAAAACAACACACATATGCACACACAAAAAGAAGATATTCAAGACTCATTTGTATCAAAACAAAAATCAAAAAGAAGTAGAAATAAGGGAGCATCCCACAAGGAGGCAGGCAGAGGAGCACTCACCATGACAACCACAGGCCCCGAGGTCATGTAGTGCACTAGACTGGGATAGAAAGGCTTAGTCCTCAGCTGACAGTAGTGCTGAGACAGGAGATCCTCAGACACCTTCACAGCAGAGGCAGCCACAGTTAAAACTTCAACAGAGGACGTGCACATCACACAAACACATCTATCTGAGACTTCTGTACCTGCAACATTTTCAGGCCAACCAGCTTGAAGCCCCGCTGCTCAAACCGCTGGATGATCTGTCCAACAAGACGACGCTGAACTCCATCTGGTTTTACAGCTATGAGAGTCCGCTCCCTCACACCTGGAAGACCTGGTGGAACACACAGAAAAGTACTTCTACTGAGATCTATAGCTCTAACACATGCATAGTGCCAACATTAGTTACCTACAGAGAAGTAATGACCCAAAGTCACCCACATGCAGGGAAACAGACTTAACCCGCCATTCTGCACTGCACGTTCGTTACTTTATGTTTTATGATGCTAAGACTTCTGTACTGTTGGTTAAATAAGGTTTTTAATTCAGGACTATTTTTACTCTGTGGTATTGCTACTTTTTAGCGAAAGGTGGCTGCAACACTAGCAGCTAATGAATGGCTGCATGCGATCAATTCCATTCACACGTGATCCGCCACGAGAACAAGTCAGTCTACTGGCATTTAACTTGAGGACTGCAATGGAAGTTTCGTTCTGGGAAAAAAAATTTGGGTGTCGTTCATGGTACTGTGTACCATTACGCACAATGCGCGCAGGCTTTGGCCCGATTACGCACACCGCAGGTCACTGTGTCAGTTACCTCCACCATCATCACTATCTTCTGTGCGTCTAACCTAGTTCCAGTTCATGACCCCATAAGTTTGGCAAGAGATTTGTTTTCTCAAACGGCCCCGTTAAGTTTGGAATAAATTAACAAAGTAAAGTATCTTGCACTCGGTGAAAAAAAATAAAAAAGTTTAACAGTAATCTGTTGTCTAAATCAAAGACATGGATAGTTTGTCATCATCACACATTCGTCACGGAGAGATTTATTCAGTAAATCGATCAATATCTAAGTTACAACATTAAATCCTGGAAGAGAGTAATTCACATCTGAAGTTAGAAATAAGAAATGTCACTTGCTTGATGTGCTCCTGTGCGCAGCAGCTCTGTGTCCATGAAGCAGCGCAGTGGGAAACCGGGACAGCAAACTTTTAGCAGTTACTGGATTCCCTGTATGAAGAATTCTGCTAAAAATGCACCGCTGCAACATGACCGTGTTTTGACGTGTTCTGTCAGCCTCTGGAGAGAGAAGTCAACCCTCCTCAATGAAACCACCCGTGTCATCCCCCTGCCTGTCTGTCCCCGTGAGTGTCACTCAAACTGAAACGTATTTAACTCCAGGGATGCCAAACGGTTTTTTTTTTTTTCTTTTTTTAATTTCCCCTTCAGTATGTCTTGGAATTCACCTCTATCTTCATCTATATCCAACTGTTTAAAGGCCAAACGCTGACCCTACACTTTAGTTTCCCCTACTAGACCTGTGAAAACATGATTTTAGTTTTACAGCATATTCAAACCTTTAAGCTCCAAAATAACCACAACAGTGTTTACTGGGCTTTTTCATGAAGGTGGTGGATTTGCATAAGAGGATAAAAATAAAACAAACCCTCTTTTGGATCATTTTCAAAGGTCCAAAACCGTTGGCTGCTACACTTCCCATAATGCAATTTTGCATTAAACACCCTATGACATATAATTACCCATATCTTTGAGGCTGCACAGTTTGTAAAGCAGGGTAGGGTTATTGTCTCCATTGGACAGCCACAGAAGACACAGTACAACTGTTTTTAGAGGATTTGAAGTAGTCCCCAATAGTAAAGAATAAAACATACTATCAAAAGTCCTGGACAGATTGACCGCGACACACACCAATACTGTTAAACTGACAGAAAAGATGATGCAACATTTTGTGTCGAGTTTTTGAAGTCGTTTAATCGTTCTTCCTCTGCTGATGCTTCCTATCTTCTGCACGCTGTGTCCTCACACAACACTTGTCACATGCCACGCATTAAACCTGCTGATGCTTCATCTTCGTCAAAGGCTTTTATCAGTTCACAAAATTAATATCTGTTCTGCTTTATGCATTGGCTCTGTCAAGACCAAGACCAAGTACTTGATTATTTGTGCAGGTGTTCTAAAAATGCATGATCGAAAAACACTACTCAGCTATTGAAGTAGATGAATTTAAGTTAAAAGCAACTTTAAAAAGACGATACTGACAAATGTAAAGTAAAACAGTGTAAACATACAGAAAAGTCTTCAATCTCTTAACACAACCATTATTCTCACAAACAATACTGTAACAACACTGCAAGAGTAAATAAATTCATGAAATAACAAATACCTGAGTTTTACTAAAAAAGCACTTTATTAATCAAGCAGGTTTTTCTCTTTTTCAGAATGGAATGATATGAAAGATCTTAAGTTGAGAGTCCGTCTCCTTTGGAGATGAAAAAAAATTGAAGGCAAAATGAATAAAAGCAGACATTTTAAAAACTCAAAATGAGTTGAAAGTGCTCAGTCCCAGCCCAGCTTTGTAGCGGAGGCATGGGAAAGAAGGCCTGGCTCAGACTGCTCCAGGTCTGGGCGAAAGCCAACTGCAGACCAGGTTTACATTTCTTGCCAAATTATCATTGGCAACACATAAGGAGGGCGCTGCTTTTTAAAAAAATAATTAGGCGCCAACCTTCTACAGTAGAAATCAAAGAGAAAAATCAGCAGCATCCTCAACCTCCAATTACTCAACCAAACAATGTGTGTTGTTCCTTCCTATTACATTGAATAGGTGGAGCAAAGCTGAATTGAGAGGGAGTGTCGGGCAAAGTGGTCAGCACAGGCAGTCCTTGATCATAGTCGATGTGTGGAGTGGTTCAAACAGTCATTGTGCTATAGCTTGATGGTGCCAGTGGGCAGGCTACTATTACACAGTCTGTAGTAGCGAAGGTCATTCACTAGCCGCTGCACACTTTGAGTGAATGAAGGCAAGTCCTTGAGAAAGGAGAGAAAAGTTGAACATATTAATTTACAGAAGAGACAGGAGTTTAGTGACAAGTGCTTAGAGTGCAGAGAATGTCACAACATTCAACACAACAGGCAAACAGAAACATACTGGTGCTAAAAGTGACACTGAAAATGTTCCAAATATATTCTTAAAACATAGTGATATTGAATTGAATGGGCACAAACTCCCCGGACACACTCCAAAATCTTGTGGAAAGCCTTACGAGAAGAGCGGCAGCTGTTACAGCTGAAAAGTGGATCCAAATCCACATGGTTTTAGAATAGTTTATCTAATTAGCTCATAAAGGTGTGATGGTCATGTGTCCACTGACTTTGGCCATATAGCGTATACTATACATAATTAATGCGGTCTCTGTCTGTTGCAAACTTATGTGCCAACTATCTACAAAATACACTGCCAGCGTTTCCCATTAGGTGTTGAATAAAGAAAATCCATAGGTCAACGCATATGTTAGCTTTGAAACTGTGATTTCAGTGTAACTCAGTTATGTCGAATGAAAAACAATGTTCGGAAAAAATTTTACTCTTACCCGTTCAAGCTTGAAGTTGCGCGCAAGAACAGCTCGCTGGCTGGTGTCCACACCCTGGCAGCCATTGAGGAACTCTGGCATGAAGGCCGAGTAGAAGGCATCAAAGTCGACAGAGGCCATGTTGTAAATAGCAACGGTGATTTCCTCCTGAAGAAGGTCGTGACTCTTGTGGAGAAGGACCTGCAGCAGCACGTTGATGAAGTGGAAGAGCATCGAGGTCCGGAAAAGCTTCTGAAGCACAACAAAAGCAAAATAATGACAATGGAGTCACTGTAGCTCTCAACCAATCACAGTGTGTAGATGAGGGGACCCTTGTTGCCTCAAATACATTATGAAAGAATAGAATTCTGTTCGTGTCTAAGATTTTGTATAGGACAGACAGGACTGACACCCATTCACTGTTGCTTTAATTACAAAGGACTAGGGGTGTGCCATATCATAGCATTCACAATAATATCAGTAAAATTTTCAATATGTTAAACAAAAATGTGTATGATCCAACTTGTTGTAATGACACACTGTTGTGCACAGCAACAACAAGCATGGCTGAAAGTGAAAGTTACATTGCTACAGGCTCCATGGTGGAGGAGTTAGTTCAGAAAAGGGGGGTGACTATAGTACTGTGGAAGTGGTTTGGTTACAAAAGCTCAGACGTACAACAAACCACATATGAGAAGTGCAAGAAGACTGTAACAACAAAAGAGGGCAATAAAACAAACTTATTTCACCACCTCAAGCTCGGCTGAGTACCAGGAAGCACAGCTCAACAGCTATTGTGAATCCTAATCCAAAAATATTTTTCAGTGTTTTGTCACATGGTGAAGAATATTGTTATCTCAGAAATACCATATTACTCACCCCTTCAAAGTTTTTTTTAATCATGTTGTGTTAAATCTAAAATAATTCATATTTCAATTGTAATATGCAGCTATGACTTGTATGAAGTCACATCCACATGTTTCCATCTACGTGTCCATTTCTATAAATGGAGATGCTTGGAAAGTGTAGAAGTGGTCTGATAATGACTGAAAAGTTTCCCCTTGAGGACAATCTGCAGACTGCTATTGGAGAATGAGTGAAATTCAGAATTTGAAGGGAGTGCACAACTCCACTTCATGACACACTGCGCCTTCAAAAACAACAACACTGACATATAAGCTCAACATACTCTGTGATATAACTTGTGCTTGCTGTTGAGTGACTCCAAATAGGAGAGATTCTGCTTGAAGATGTGGATGTCAGGCTGCAGGAAGGACTGCCCGAAAGCCTGGAAAAGACATTTCAGCACAAGTTAAGACAAGAAGTGATTACAGGTTAAACATCGATCATCTATCCAAAAGATATGACAACTTTAGCCACATGCATCCACACACCTGCATGGCAGCTGTGAACTGGGCCTCATTTTCCATGGTATCTTCAGCGGCTCCTTTTTGGACACTTGTTAAGACCGAAGTTTTAAAGAAGTACCTCCAGTTTTGGTGGAGTATTTGGTATAGCAACTCAAACATCTCTGCCTTGACGTCTGGGGAAGACCGCTACGACAGACAAGACATTCAATGACAAACAGTTCTTCCATGAAACTTGAGAACATTTCAATTCTTAAATGTCTTGTTTCTACTGACCAACTATTTATCTGATTATTTTTTGTGACAGTGGCAGTGTTTTCCAAAAAATTAACATTGAAGAGCAAGTACATTTTTGTATGATTTCCCAAGAGAGAAGTGACGCTGTATGCTAATTTTAGGTGCTAGCAGGCAAATCTATCCAGATGCAAACACAATCAAACTTCAGGATCAATGTTAATTCAAGACAGATGAGCACCAACTGACCTCAGCCACAACCGGGTAAACCTGTTCCATGCACAAAGAGAGGATGCTGGGCAGGAAGGGCTTGAAAGCTTGACCAGGCTCTTGCACCACCACCTGCAGGATTTTCAGGAACTTCTGCACCACTCGACACCCTGCACTGCCTTCTTGCAAAATACTGGCTGCCAGCTGTTCCCTGGACAACAAATAAGTGCCCGCTTTATTTAAATCTTTATCCATCGAGCAGGATGTAACATTGTTTGTACAAATTGTGAAGTTATTTATTTTCTAACCTGGTGAACATGCTGAGGAAAGTGTGGATGATCTGTCCTGTGAAGGCAACGCCCATCTGGACTCGTAACGCCTGAAACAGCGTCAAGAAGAAGGCCAACATCTCATCTGTCACATCTGGGAAAGAGAAGTGACAATTAACAAAGCTGGTCAGTCAGACGAACAAAAGTTTCTCCTGATTTGGATTAATTAACTGCATTTAGTTGAGAAGCTATTAATTACAGATATTCATTATTTCTATGCAAACAGAGAATGGTTTTGTTCTGACCCTTGGACATAGGGCTCTTCTAAAAACGATAAGCAAAACAAAAATCAATGAAGCTGATGATGTTAAACATGAATGATATTGTCTTTGTACATACAGATTAACAAATTATGCCATTCAGGTTTCTTTTTTTGTTTTGTTTTACACAGCATCCAAACTGTTTTGGGTTGTACAAATTCTGGTTATTACATCACAGATTATGACACTGACACCAAGTCAAGACAAAAGTGTTTAGACTGAATAATGAAAGAAATCTGGTCTTTTCTTACAAGCGATGTTTTCATCATGCGTGCACTAGTAGCATCTCTAGACATTTTCCCAGTACAGCGCATACTGGCATAGTTAGATAGGTGGTTACAAAAAACCAAATTGGATCTTCATACTGTGATAGCATTTTGAGATGGATTGCCAAATTGCAGGTGAGAGACACTGACCTGGCTGCTGAATAAACACTGGGAAAAGGCTGAGGGAAACCTGGACAGACTCCTGAAGGCTCTGGTAACAGATCTGACGTGATTTGGTGGATTCCCCAGAGATGCTGTCCACAATGTCTCTGAGCACAGGCAGGGTCTGCTGTATCACTGCTTTCACTGAAATAGAAAAGAGATGGTCAGGAAACATAACAACGGGACAAAGAATGTCCATGTGTGAAAAGGGTGTCGGTGAAATAAAAAATAACAGGAAAAAATAAAGAAAGAAAGAAAGACTGACTGTTATTTAGATCCGGTTGACGTGGAGTAATGTTCACAGTCCCTCTTAAAATGCGATATTCACGAGTGAGTGCTGCCAGGAGGCTGGTATGGTTGTTGGAGCGCGTTTGCCACTGCTGCTCATTCTCTGGTAAATTGGGCCATGGGAGCAGCAGCATGTTGGACAAAGCCCTACACACCAACATATGAGCCTGTAGGCCCAAACAAACATACAGAGAGCAATGACTTCACGTATCAAAGACATTTCCAGAACTTCAAACGTTTTTCAAACTCCACATACTTTTAATCATTTTACTTGTGTAGTGTTTCATTTAAAGAGAAATAGTGGACACAGAAACTGACGAATCATTCATCTTATAAACTATGGAAGTTAATTATAATTGAACCATAACGCAACATGCACAATAAAAACAACAAACATTTACCTCTTGGGGAAGTCTGTGGGTTTGACTCTCTGTAGTTATGAGGTTGAAGATGTTCTGAACAGCTGGGAAAGTGACCAAGAATACAGGCCGCACTGTAGACGTTATGGAAACCATCAGATGGCAAGCTGAGAGCAGCAACTTCTCTGGTACCTGGAGATAAAGACAGAAGTGTTGAAAGAAGAATCACTTCCACTCGGTTTCTCTTTTCACCATCTAAGTCCAAAACTAAACATGATTTTTCCCAAGTTTTCAACACTATTTGATTACATGTTTAATGTCACTCAATGGTGGAAAAAAGCTTTATGATGGGTGCAAAATTAGTCTTTACTTTACTAATAGTCAACAAATGCTCTTATGTATATTTTTGACAAACAAAACAAAGACATCTTTTCTCGTGTCCCAAAATCTTCTGCTATCGCACTGATGTAGTTTGTTGCTATATATGTTACAGTCTCACTGTGTAAAATGCAATATTGTCAATAATGCTGAACTATCATAGCTAAATAATCAATTATGAACAAGATGTGAATAAATGAAATTGCATCATTTTATCGTAACGCTCAAGCAAAACAAAAATAAACTCTTGTGAACATGGGCCAAAAGTTTCTTCACCCTTAAAGAACCACCGATTCAACATGTAGCCAACATGTCAACTTACATTTGATCCATATTCAATTAAAATTTTCTTAGCCGCAAATAAGAGATTCTGCATAAATCATATTCAAGCACTTTTAAATGTTAAATTGCTATTTAATAATGAAGGTTTCAAATACAAAAAGAGACTGAAGCTACCTTAGCTGTGATGAGTGGGCTACTGGCATCTATCGCAGACGTGATGAGGTTGATGAACTGGCTCTGATTTTGACTGTGGACCTCACCGTAGAACTGTGCAAGCCAATGAGAGTAGGCTTGCAAAGCAGCAAGGGCCTGTGCATGTCTACAATGAACAAAACACACACACACACGTGCACACACACAAGCGCACACAGTTGAAACACTGACTAAAACAAATTTACACTGAGTTCACACTTAGAATGTTACTTGCAATACGTTTAGTATCTTTATATATTTGTCATGAATTTATACAAACACTGAAACCTAACATTCAAATACAATAAAGATTGTTCTGGATTTCTATCAAATCAGTCCCAGAAACTATTCTGTAACTTCATTTTGCAAAACAGGAGCACTGACAGCCAAGAACGGAAGGCCACTTCACACTGTGCTGACAGCCAGGGCTGCTTTTCAGTGGCTTCTGTTAATGTTGTGAAATATGGCTGTTAAGTGTTGAAGTTCACACAAT
Organism: Chaetodon auriga; assembly: GCF_051107435.1. NCBI lineage: Eukaryota > Metazoa > Chordata > Actinopteri > Chaetodontiformes > Chaetodontidae > Chaetodon > Chaetodon auriga. Next base: position 14,043,666 of record NC_135089.1, on the reverse strand, counting down.
TAACACTCTAACTGTTTACTGTTGTTTACACACTAAGTTCCCCTTATCTCAGGGCAGAGATATCAGTGACGCATTTGATAAGGCAACCTTTTTGCCTTGTTATTTGTAACTGAAGCAATTGCGCTCATATACAAATAATGTGACATCACGTTAAAGCTAAGCTTTGCTTTAAACAAGCAACACTCACACATCAATGAGGTCTGGCTTGAGCACAGAAGGCACAGCGGTCTCCAGGTCATAAAGGCTGGTCTGAGAGCCGTAGCAAGTCACTTCAACCAACCTTGAAAAAGAAACACATGGTCTGTTTTGATATTTTGCTCTTTAAATGGAGCAAAGAACAGTCGACATAAAACTTATCATTAGTAAATACACACCACTTACTACAGTAAGAATAACGGCGAATACATTTTAACAAGAAACCAACCAACTTAAGAGTGAGTTGAGATTCAGTAAGAGACTGTAGAACGTGTAATGTCACTTTTCTTGATGCATGTCAAAACATTAATTTAACCTCATAATGTATGTACAAGAATCCCTTTTTAATGTTTCGATGGAGTATAAGGGAACTGACCTCTCCACCACTGCCAGGGCGTCATTGAAACGTGCAGCAAAGATTTCCCCAATGAAATGCTCAGCCAAGCGTCCGACAGCTTGAAGTAGGGAGCTGAGGTCCCTGAGAGAACAGTGAAGTCGCCGGCAATCGTTCTCTGCTGAGATATTAAGCCTCCGACCTGAAAGAAGAACATCATGACAGACCATCCTAAATGTGACTGAACCTCAAAACAAAACACAGAAGAAGCAAGAGAAATTTTGGAAGATAAAGGGAAAGTTACATACTTGTGCCAGTGGTGACAATAAACTGCTGCAAACCCATGTATACGTCCAAATTTTCTTGGAGGACTGGAAACTTGAGAGAGAAGGATAAGGAGGTTGCTACTGAGTGGGATGTGTGGACATACATTTCTGAACATGTAATAAGAAAACCCATAACCATGTGAAGACTATGACATTGCTATTAAATATTTGTAAAGTTTTTAACTTGTTGGTATATAGACACATCACGAAAAAAGCAGACACACAAACATGAAACATGCACAATACGGAATTAAAAGACAAAAAAGGAAAAGAAGAACCTTAGAAACAAAGACTATCTGTCTGGAGGAACCAGTATTTTATTAAACACTGCAAGTCATCTCCTCATATTTACTCTGTTCTAGTTAGACATGTTCACACCTTCATTAAACCAAAACTAACATTAATTTCAAAACACAAACTCTTTTTTACATTCTTAACTTAGAAAATGCCTCAGCACTTTTGAGTGAAAGTTCACTGTAAAAATGAAATTCAAATGGAAGAAATCATTGAAGTGGAATAAAAGACTGTGTTAAATACATTTTAACTGAAACTTTGCTTCCACTGAGAGACCTAAGTGTTTGTTGTCAATCAACCTCTTCCTTATTTTGTAATTTTGCACAGTATAACATGCTGCGGTACAACTGGTACCGCAGCATGTTATATTACACATCCTTGTTGTGCATATCTATATTTTAATAATTAATTTGACACAATAATTTTGAGAAGTGGTTAAACTGTTGACAGTGACTATATTTGAGGTGACCTGAGGCACAATGTCAGCAGACACCTGGTAGCAGTTAGTGTTGCTTTACTGTTTTGGGAAGTTACATTGTACACAGAAAGGTTTGGTGTTTTCAGGTTGTACGCATTTGCGCAACTAGTAAACATTGAGAACCCAGCAAATACTTTGCCATTTCAGTGTTGAAGAAAAATCTACAACTGAAGCTGATTTGTACCACCTAGAGGTCTAAAATGATAACACTCCTGTGAAGTCCACTTAAAGATGCAAAATGTCACAGTGACACCAACAATGATCTCTTACCAGAGTAGAGAATGCATGGGATGGGAGCAGCTCCATCACCTTGGCTACCACCTCCAGACTCTGACGCAAGTACCTTTGCCACTCGGTCTGTTGCTATAGTTACAAAATGAAGGAAGACATTCAGGTTTTAAAGTGAAAGATGTGTGCATATCTTAAAGGGCTTAATATGCAAATAATATAATACACTTTTATTGGAGACTTCACGTGGCAACAAGAGATAGACAATACATACAGCATTAATCAAAAAGGTGTAATTGACAGATTGTGAACATGTAAGTTGTTCTTACATCATCATCCAGCGTCTCATCATCCAGCTCTTCCAACTGGGCCTGATTATATCTGAATTGGATGCGATTCAGAACTTCCCTTAACAGAAGAACTAAGGCATCTTTGTACCTGTCCGACCATACACAAACATGTTACATTTTAAACCAAAGCAGCTACAAATGCATAACAGTACATCAGGCATTTCATACACTCCATTAACTATATTTTATAAGGCTGCTCTAATTTGAAATCACTCATAATTTTTGGTCAATGAGCATTTCAGAAAACTGCTGCAGGGACAAACAGGTTTTTTGAGCGACCTACCTATTTAGAACACTTTCTCTGTCAGCAAGTCTGCTTTTGATTTTGGTTGTCAGAAAATCCAAAAAGACACTCCATATATCCAAGCAGGCAAAGTAGCCTTCATGAGTAGGCTGCAAATCCAGAGAGAAGCAAATTTTATAATCTGTCAGAACTCATATTCTGCAGGAAACCGAGAGAAATTAACAACCTTTGGTGCACTGCATAAACAAATAACTGCTAGACCAAACAATTGTTACCTGGTTGAAGGTGTACTTGAAAAGCAACGCTAGAAACTCCACAATTGGAAACTGAGGACTGGACTCAATCCGCCTCAAGTGAACACTGACAAACAGCCGCAGAAAATCTGTGAACTTTTCCAAGTAACTGCAAGATGAAAGAAAACATATTAACAAAACATTTAAGTCACTACAAATATATTTCACTTCATTTTGTTTGGTATAGCGGCTGTTCCTGATTAAACAATAACATTTTAGTCTTTAACAAAAAACGTATCTCTGTAGGGATCCATTCTGTAATGTTGTCAGACATGTAGAACTACATTCTGAGCCCGTCAGTGACAAAAACAACCACTTTTAGTGGATGTACTTGGACAGTGTGCAAATGCAGGAGGGATTACATTCTAGCCTGTTTTTCGGCTGACAGGTGATCCTGGACATTTAAGTCTTCCAGGACAGGACTGACGATCCTTAGCACAAAATTAAGTGCTTAGTTGTCAGTCAATGGCCAGCCAAAACTGACACTTCTCGTCTTAAGTTACTTCACACTTCATATTTTCTGCTGGTCAGTAAAATTATTTCTTAAACCAAGGCTGGGTGCCCACATTGTGAGAAGATGCTGCATTACTCAGCCTTAGTTTCCATCCTGACAATGAAGAGTGACAATGCAGCTCATGTGGCCGCACAAAATGTTACGTCAGCAGCTTTATGTTAGGTCTGTGTAGAAACTGGGCTTGTAAATGCTACCATATTAACACTTGAAACTGATACAGACCAAAATAGTTTGAAGTTTAAAGTTAGTTATAATGGCATGGTTTTCAAAATAGGCAGAAAGAACAGGTCAGAAAGACACATATGTGACAGATTTGAGGTATGTGGCTGTACAGAGCCAGTGCGGAAAGCAGCGGTGATGAAAAAGGTTATTTTGCAATACATGCTACTAAGAAATACAATAACCCAACCTCTGACTGGAAATTTAGGTTTGAGTGTAACAAAATTAAGTTGCAGACCACATGCTGAAATTAACATGGGAGAATACACTCTCGTCTGCAAACACTTACTACAGTATGCAGAAACATTAGTGTCAACTAATGGACTGAGCCATACCTCTCATCAAGTTCCTGTAGGCGGCTCTTGACTGTATGAGCATTATTCTCTCGTGTCAGCCTCTGCAGGAGAAAGAAGGTCTGCTGGAACATGCGCAGCAGGTACTCCTCAAAATCCATTGGCACACAGTTCTTTGACACAAGCTCATTGACACAGGTCATGGCGAGTACACCAAGTCGGGCGCGATCCACCTTGTTGCCCTCACTCTGCTGTCCGTTTCGCCCTCCTCCATTTGATGTTGGTGGCATTGTCCCAGGATTAAGCTGCCCATTAGAAGAGGAGGAGTTGGAGGAGATGAAAGATCCTGTCTTGGCCTTTGTCCGAAGATCACAGCCGAAACGTGCAAAATGGAAAATGGATGCCAGCAGGGTGGGGGTGATGCTTGTGGACAGAGGGATCCAGCTGAACAGGTGAGCCAAACACTCCAAAACGAGACAACAGAGCTGCTGACTGTCATTGTCCAATGTTGCCATGGGCTGGCAAAGCAGCTTTGAGTACTGGCTGCCCTGAAACAAGTTGCCCAGCAATTCCACTGGTAGATTGAAGTGACAAAAAAAAAAAGATCTCGTTAACACACAATAACAAACTGCTTAATAAAGTCTTCAGTTTTAGGTAACTTAAGGATACTTCACTCACCACTTTCTCCTGAGGTGGGTGAGGGAGGTGGGGTGGAAGCTATGACACTGTGCTTGTCCCAGTAAGTCTCCAAGATACCTGCAAAACAAGAAGTGACCAGGACCCAATTATCTACAAATGCTGACGGGTTTCTGCCAAAACATTTGTTTTAATTGGCAGCCTGGGATTATTTTTTGGCAGTTTATCTTTAGTCAAGTTTGGAAAATTTTACAAGTCAGATTTAAACCTTGTGAACTGGTTGTACCATAAGTGACTTTATATCCAATTCAAATAGCATTTCTGTAGATGTTACTCAGATGTGCCTTTCAAATTTGGACTGGATTTCAGACTGTAATTTAAATAAATACTAAAGATTATTCTCACCTGTCAACAGTCCAAGCACTGTCGGTACCTGCTCCAGCAGTAGTTTACGAAGCTCATCTTTCCTGGCGACACTCAGGTCTTCTCGAGGACACGCAAGTTCCTCTGATGTGGTTTTCAACATCACCAACCCCAGTGGAGCCAGAGCTGGGGACTGGATCAACTGCAGTTCACAACAGAGTGACAGATAATAGCTCTATCAATAAAAATAAAGGTGACTGAGGAGATGCTTTTAAAGGGCAAACATCTACATTACATTGTATCTAGGTAGACACGAGACATGTCCAAGCAGCAATGATTTTACTCTTTGGTCAGCCCCTTGCTCTGAAGGAAGAGGGAACCCCTATGCAGACTGCTGGCTTTTCTATTCAAGTTTAACCAGTGTAATTCATTGCATTTTAATTTAGCAATGAAAGGAAACTATTTAAGGCCCTCTTTGAATTGAATTGACAACAAAGCTTTTTCAAAACTGTACTCTGGAGCAACAATCCAATCTATCCACCACCATAATGTTGTAAATTTGTAAATAAATTTGACAGATGCCCAACAGGTAAAGGGATAGGGATACTTTACAGAACTTCACATTAACAACACATGTTCAATAGGGGTGGGCAAAATGGCCAAAATCTTCTATTATGTTAATGCATATGTAATTTTATATCCCAGTAACTATACAGTATATTAGACAGAGTAACTGTTGTGTAAATTCAATTGAGAGATGGTTGAAAATACCCACTCCATGAGATTTTCAAAGTCAAAACATTGTCCACATGACAGAAGTCGCACTCCTTTCAGTAATGAGTTCTTTTCCTTCACCTTGAGTTGGTTGGGATGCCTCCTGCTCTGTGTTTACAAATTCACTCTCATGATCCATGTTTTCTTGTCACTCTCTCCTCTGCAATGATTGGCAAACCAGCCTAGAAGTGCATCACCACCATCAACTGTCCCTCTCACATCATGTGACAACGTGATAAGGAGTTCTGCTGCCCAGATTGCATTACCTTGCCAAGCAGCTGGATTTGCGAGATCATGTAAGAATTGTGAGACAACACGAGAATCTAGTCCTGATTTGCTACATAGCCTTCCCTGAATATATAGCACAAGCACTAAGGGACAACTCCCACAGTGGAAATGGTATTGACAAATCTCTACCAGTGGACAAACTTCCACTGTTGCACGGTATATATTGCCCAAGCCTCACGTTTAGTGCAACAGAAGCTATGATTTTGAATTCTTATTGTTTTAATGAAACATCTGTCTCTTGGTAAACCAGCACCCAGTGACTGATGACTAATGCCTACACTAAACATATTATTTAATCATTAACAGATACAACATCAGCAGAGATTACCTGAAGGGTGTTGGTAAAGAAATCATGGTAGAACATTGGCCAGTCCTGGCGCCCAATGTCCACAATGACTTTGCAAAGTTTGTTACGGATGAAATAGGGCACCACTTTGTGCTGAGCAAGCAGGAGTTTGGGAAGACAGCTTCGAATCTCCATCTTGTCTTGTGAAGCAACACCGATCCACATCTTGTTCACCAGGTTCTGAAAATAAAAGGGCATAATTAGAAAAATGTGTCTGAGGGAGACCACAAAAGACATATGTTGTAACTGTTCTCAATAACGTGTGTAATGAGTAATTCCTTTGAATGAGGATTCATTTTACAGATAAATGTTTTTTTTTAACAATTTAGCGCAGAGGTTGCATTTTCTTTCTCTTCATTGACAGACAGGGTCTTCAAATTTTGATCATAATCGATTACTGCTGATCATTTTAATTTTAATTTTGTAATGACAGTGAGACATAGCCTATTTAATATCATTTAAGCCTCCAAAAACAACTCAATCACAGTGACATTTAATTTACAGAGCAAAAAACTTAAACTTAATGCATTTATAAAGGAATGCAGAGAGATGGACAGAGACACCAACTGTGTGGTTACCTTACATGTCAACACCACACGAAGCAGATGAATTTTTTTATTTTTTTGGTTTGTGACGCTTAGGACACTATAACACTGCAGCCAGTGTGTCAAAACTGAAATATAAATGATGCAATTTTGCAGAATTAGACAATTACAATTAAAATATGAACAGACCATTTACAAGAAACTAAACCGAACTCAACTGACCTCCTGTAATCTCAACTGAACTCAAACCTTTCTTCTGGTCTGCATGGACTTAAACTGGGTGCTTGTTTGAGTATAACCATATGTATCAAGGGAGACTGCTGCAAAGGCGACTGTCGTTAGGTTTTGAGACAATTTTGTTCGGAAGGCTGAACCTTGGCTTTACTGCTACACTGGAGACTGGAATTGCCAGCACCACTTCAGTCAGAGTTTTGAATTTGGGGACCATTTCTCCCAAAGAAGTGATCAGAAGTCAGCAAGACACTCTGAAAGTGGGATTTCCTGATCCTAAGAGTGCTTGCTTCATTGGGAGGATATCCCACAGCATGCGCTCTTTCTGCACCAGTGGCATAGCTGCACCCCTCTGTGACCCATAGGGTTGTAGTGATACAGTCTAGCAATGCAATGGCTAAAGCCAGTTAGACAATGAGGTCATACATGTGAGATCAAAGACAAGACAATAAATAATATGCTCACTCATCACCAACTGGATAGGTGCATCGACAGTGTTGCATATGAATTACTTAATGTTATGGTCGATAGCCCTCAGTGCTCTAATCTGTCAAAATGACAACCTTCAGATTTTTCCATCATTGTTAAAAAAAAAAAATTCAGTCAATGGCAGAAAATATTTGGTGAACGCACCCCCTGATATAGTGCTTACTAAAAATATTTTTCTACAAAAACAAAAATATTCAACTGCAAACACAATGCTGCAAATCAAACTCCTAAATTTAAGCATACATATCTCCAATACGTATTAAAGAAGGTTAAAGTATGTCATTAGGGGTCACAGGATGTTCAGCATTTTATCCAATGCAAAATATATGGTACATTTAGCTATCTTATTTTGCAGACTCAAAAAAAAAAGGAGGAAAGAGGAAAACAGCCTAAAACAAATTCTCTTCTTAGTATCCATGAAACAATACTTTTCTCTGTGTACTGTCTTATATTCAAAGCATAAAAAGGCAAATGAGGCCCTAGACAGTACTAAGAACTGAAAATATGTCTCTCCCACCAACAGCACTTACTTCAAATACTGTGAGGCTGTACATCATTACATACTCATTCCGAGTATTGGAGAGGAAGAACAAGCAGTGGCGCCATGCTCCAGTCTGCTGTGCAAAGTTATTCAGCAGTTCTTCTGCAGAGAAAAGGAAGTAGGCATGATCTCTGTGAGAGGTACAAGACTATGTAGTACTTCACCAGCAGACAGACTGAAAGTAGTGTCACAACACAGGTAGTGTATAAAAAAGCTACAGAAAAATATTTTTAACAGAAAGCATATAATTTTAGGTCACATTATACACTCTTCAGTGACAGCTAGACCTTAACTACAATGTACTCCAGAATACAGTACATTGCATTTGGGGATCCAGACTTGCAGATATAATCTGTGCCAACTGGGAGTGAGTATCAGGTAGGTAAGATAAGATAAGATATACCTTTATTAGTCCCACAGTGGAGAAATGGGAAAGTAGGGAAAAACCTTTACAGCTTGACAAATTTCTATTCACAGACATCATCAATTTAACTTAATTTCACTTTTTTTCTTAATAGTCTTAATTGTTTTAGATACAAGACGTTGTTTCTATTACAAACCAGCTTGCTGACAACACAAAGCTGAAAATATCTGCTTTTAATGTGCAGTGGTAGGTTTCATGAGACCAAACTTACCTATTTCTCTCTTTCGTTCATTGGTTGTGCAGCTGTGAAAGAACTCTGTCATCAGGCTCTCCAGCGCACGCAGTGATGCCTCCTCTGATGCCTAGTGGAGAATAAAAGGTAATGTTGAGTACAAACTACATACTAAGCCTCTCTATTTAAAATATGCAGAATCCAAACCACTGGATGCTGTATAGTTGTCACAATCATCTACCCATTAGCCTGCCAAAAAACACATTTAAACCAGTATCTGTCCATTTGACAAATGACAGTTGAAATTAAGTGGAGTGGATGTCACGCAGTATAAACACATAGCAGATTCTCAACTGCAGACCATCAAAAACCTCACCATACATACATGTCCACAACAGCACATAGCTATAGTCGGTCAATGTGCATGTATAACTGATTATTATGTACATTTTGGCATTGTGTGGTCGAAATACACCTCACACAACATGAGAATTATACTGTTCACAACTGCAATCTTGCTTTCTCATGTGGTTTAGCATTGAGCTTCGCATGAGCATTCCAGTCTTGATCATAGGGTTACAGTCAATTTGTAATTAAAACAAACCATTTATGTTCTATTAATTGTATTGCTACGTCTTAACAAGAGGAGGAACATGGGCCCTGCCAACAAAAAACCGAGATAACAAATTGAGATTTCTAAGTGCAGTTCCTGTGTCAGGCGTGTCTGAATTCCTCAAATAAGCCAGAACTTGCCGAGGCTTCACAGAACACAACTCAAAGCAAATATTCGCTTTTGCAAGATGGGCGTCTTGTATCATGAAATGGCTTAACGAGCTGTCACATCCCGTGAAATACCTGGCCTCTCGCAACCCGTTATGTGACTAAACAGACATAAGCGTGGTGCATACAATCATACACGATTAGCTAACATACACGTAAAAAACAGCACAATGTTATTAGAATTTTAGGTCTTCCTGTTCCAATATTCTAATCAAAAGCCTGTGCACCACGTTAGCCACTAGCATATAAAACAGGAAGACAACGCGACTAACTCGGTAAATAATGCAAGTTAAATTGTACTTACCATGTTTATCTTCACTTTATCTTCAGTTTGCTTAGTCTCGGATTAACTACAGTAATAAACCAACATTAGCTACTCAGCTAGCCAATTCTGTAGCTAACGTTAGCTAAGGTGTTGCTGGCTAACGTAACCGCAGAGGGGGCTCATCATGGTCTGCTCGCCTGCTCAGGTCGACATTTGACACACAACTAGCTTGCAAAGGTTGGCGTCGCTGACTTTGCTAACAATTACAACGTTAAACACTGTGTTAATTTTACCTTACTCAAATGAAACGCGTTCACGTTCGTTTACCAAGCACATAGGCTTAACACTGAATCAGCTATCTCGAACTGGTAGTTAAGCAGCATTGTCGTGTTATTACGTTTACCGTTGTTGAATATAGAAATTTTGCTTTTGTGGCATAACTAACACTGGCTCCAGCACTGGAGAAACGTGCAACATTAATTAGCTTTCTATTGCATGCGTTTCGAAGCTAAGCTACCCGTTGCTAACGTTGCAGCGGATGGCTAACTCGCTAGCTTTTCTAGAAGGATGAAGGTATCATTTTCGTTAGCTATGTTAACTTAGCTGTCAAACGTTGACATGCTTCTATTACTGTTGGTCACGACAACTTGCATTTACCGTTTGTAATTTTAAAACGTGTGAATATGCACACCTAAATTATCTATCTGACAAATTTGTTTTAACACTAAATACATAATACAATGCGCGTTAGTTCCTGTTATTCCCCTTTTCAATGCATAGGGCGGCTCAAGAGTACAGCTAGCTTGCTAGTTACAGGGTTTGCGTCGCAACTTCCTCTTTGACTGCAGAAAACAACCAACCCCATCAGCTCGTGTCAGATCAGTCACAACAATAAAAGCACGATCTCCGGTTTTATCTTTCAAACTACACTTTTTTTTTTTGACAAATAGTAAAGACAACATTTCTGAGCAACTCTGGGTATCAGTGTGCACATGAATTTGAAAGTGAAGGGCTATGAGTTTTAAATTAAACAAAAATTGCCTACTCAAAAACTCATTTGCATGATATATATCATCAGCCCCCCAAATCACATGTAAAAAGCCATAGTATTGTTAATGTGCTAGAATATAGTGCAAACCCACACAGGCTCAGGTCAAATAGAGCAGCATAATTGTCATGCAATGGAAGAATGTTACCTAATTACAAAAAGAAAATGACAAAGGAAAGAGAGTAAACTGGATATTTGTCAGAAGACAATGCAGAAATATGCACTCCCTCTTGAAGAAACAGCTTTATTATCTGTAGGGCCTTCAAAGTCATATTATGGCATTTGAATCAGTCTGCATTTTTGAGGATATTTAGGTTTCTCTCCACTGCTCACTGCACCTTTTCTTAAATATAACTTCCAATTTAATGTTTTTACTTATATACAAAGGTTATTCAGTTTTTCTTCAAAGGTGTCATAGATCATTTAGTTAATACCACATTTTGTTTGAATGATTTCTATGCACAATACATGTGGTTGCTGACAACTACGACATGTTTTAGTCACTGTAAACCAAAATTGCTTGTTTTGTTTTGGCCAGTATTCACATGTCCCATCTCAGAATACCAGCCACAGTGGAGTTTCACCCAAAATACTATACACATAATTAGTCCATACATAGATTACTTCAAGGGATGTATTAGACAAATGGATACTGTGTATTCACTATGGGGTTTATTCAAGTGTTAGAATCTCTGTGTGTTGGGGGTGGGGGAGCAAAAACCACACACTAGCCAGCTTTGACACCCAGACCCTGAATCCAAGCATTTAAAATTTTTGTTCCTCATACCTGCAGAAAACTAGCTGCACCATCGCATCTGAAGTTTCATTTCTCTGCAGTTGTGTAATTATGTATAGACCTGCTAATGACTAATACTCAACGGAACACTTAAAACAGAAAATAACCTTCAGTTGTGTGGCATTTTCATAGCAGAAAAAAATGCGGATGTAAAACATTTAAAAGCTTGCTTGTCCCCAGGCAGGTAATTCTTAAAACATCCACAGCATTCTAGAGGCAAAGGTGTGGTTTTCTTTTCATGTGAACAGAAACTCTTAGCCAGGAATTTCTGGTTCAAACATGGTTCAAACATGGCTGATAAACAGCATGTTTGAAGAACAGAGCATTTGTACTAAAATCTACATGGCTGCTGATCACTGTACTGCTCCACAATATTTTGTCAGACCTATGTGTTTGTAGATGGAGTCAAAATGTATTCAGACAGTCAAGTTAGATTAAACATTGTCAATATTTCTGTGAAGGATATTTGCATCTCATAAGCAGCAAGTTAATCATATGCAGTATAATTCCACGGTACCATTCTAGAGGGCAAAACACCACAAATATCCATGCAGCTTCAAGTCGATCCTTTCTCCTTGGCGAGTTCACTGTTGCTATCTGTGTCATTTTTCTTGAAAGTGTGCTGTCTTTGTTCTTGCATGTTATATGCCCACGCTCTGTCCACACCATGTCCCTCAATCCTGCAGGGTGTCCAGTCAGGGAAGGGAAAACGACCAGCTACCACTAAAGCATCATCAGGAAGCTCAGCCTGCAACTTCTGCTGCAATAACGAAAGCTAAGAACACAAGAGCACAAAAAATAATTGAAGAATGACTGCAATACTTTAAACAGAAATTCACTGAAACTGACCCATAACAATACATCGGAATGCAGCTGCACCTCAACGACATGCTGACAGATTCTTTCTAGAATTTTTTTTAAGTAGAATCTAAAAAATGTAGCATAGTCATGGCACTCAGGTTCCTGATACGTTGCAACGACCTACCTGAAACAAAGATGAGGCTCTCTCTAATGCCTGCAGGTGAGCAACCACACCTCATCTTACCTGGCTTTCAATAAGCTCACCTTATTACTATTATTACTACATTACTCACCACACTAGGAGCCAAAAACACTGTGATATTCTTGCATTCTGTCAAATCGACCTGTGAGGAGACACAAGGCAGGTGGTAAATAGGTCAATAACTGTATAAAAAAATTCAGCCTTATAAAATACAATGATCACATGCAAAACGCATTTTTTTTAGTATTCAAATGGATTTCAAGAGGCCTGTACTTACTAAGGATTTACTCAATGACCAAATGAACCAAATAAAGTAAACTAGAAAGCCAACACAGACTGCTAGGAAAAACGTATGTGTACGAATCATAAAGATGTTTGGTCAATTCACATCTGTATCTGCTAACAAGAAACTCTTTTGTCAGCAATTTATGTGGAGGGAGTTTGATTGTGTCATTCTTTTTCTTTTGGGATTGGAGACGTTTTTATTCCAAGTATCATGTTGTTGCAATAATATATGGTTGAAAAGACCAATTGCAATAATCTTGTGAAATGCTTCATTTAATTGTGGCTGGTGTAACTGGTGCAGCAGCTGTTTGCAAACTTGAACAGGAGTGTTGCTAAGGCTGTAACACAAGTAATAAATGTCAAACCTTCCAGAGATCCTCCCGTCTGTATGACACCTTTTCATGATGGCCTGCTCTCCATGCATGAAAGCGGGCCAGGCGAACAAGCCACGGGTTGAGCTCATAACCAACAGTAGGAGTGAAACCCTGAAGATGCGCTTCCAAGACCTTAAGGGTTAAAAAAGACCACAGTCAAAATCAACTGTTCACTAGTGTAAGAAAAAGGAGTCCAAGTATCATGATTGTACTTACAATGCGGCCATCACCAGATCCCAAATCCACAAAGCCTCCCTTTCGACCTTTCATTAATGTCATTACATTGCCTACTTGAGCTTTGCTGGCAGGAATGTACGGGACCTGGAAGATATTTGAAAGCACATCTGATAAAAAAAAAAAGAATGCTGTTTCTCCAACCTTTACAGTACAAGAAGAGATAGATAAATAGTTATTCAAAGTATTACGAAGATTCAGACTATACCTGTAGCTTCAACGGCACTTTTCGAAAGCCAGGCTGGAGGATTCCCACCCACATAGCGTAAACAGCAAGACCAGTGCCAGCAGCTAACTGAGCAACACCCCACCCTCCGAGGTGCATGGTCTTGAGCTCAGCAAAGGCCTCATCTGGTGCATCATCATCCATTCCTGTATGAAATTTGTAGGGTAGGGTATAATTTTAGAGAATATTCTAAAACTCACAGGGAGAGGGTTATAAATATTTGTTTTCTTTTCACTTTATGAAATAGTTTCTCCCATGGCAGAGGGGCTTGGGGCCTTGAATTATTGAATATCTATGATGTCTCTCAACACAGACAGTATATACAGCGTAACAATTTGGTGGCTACGCTCAGTGATTGCACACTATACTTTTATTTATTATTACACATGAATATCTAGCCCGGGTTGTTTTTCTTCTACACTCAAGACAGTCACATGTTGGACACACCGTCTGTTCTGAAGGTCTCTTTGCTAAGAAACAGACTACAGCTTCATTGGCTGAGGATGTAGTAGTGGATCAGCTGTTGGATGGGTGAGTTTAGACATAAACCTGCTTAAACAATACAGAAGCACACAACTGCACACTGCACTGGTATAGAGAATGTGCTAATGTACGTTTCAGACACACTCTTAAGGAACTTATTTTCCATTTCGCCTCATAAAGATGTACAATAACATGGTGGTTATAATCTGTTAACTTACTGATAACTCTGTCACAGACGCGTTGAGGGTCACATGCGTGCCGTTACTTCATAGTAATAGTACTGACATGTTTATTATCAAAGATCCGCCTACCCTCAAATAATGCTACTGTATGTACATAAAAAATACGTAATACCTACGCGGGTGTCAGTAATTAACCAAGTAATAAACAAGAAATATCTCACCGACCTGCCGGATCGCGGACGGACACATTACCCCGTCGGACCGAGAGATAGGATCAGTCCGCCTGCGAAATAGTCCGACAGCTTACTTACATTAGTTCCGGAAATTCGACGCAGCCAAGTTGCCATGGGAGACAGAACAACAACTGTTCGGACTAATGTATTACTATGCTACCAGGTCTCTGACTTTCCTGTCCTTCTTTTATGTATACATATATATATAATTTTATTCAGCTAGGAAAAGCAAAAATAAATCAGCACTATGTTTTCATTCATCAGTGAAAACAGAATTGTTCAATTAGTGCACAATACATTTATTTGAAACAGAACATTGATGGACATGAAAAATAATGTCACTAATACTGTCATAAATCACTCTGCCCTCATATTTTACACATATCAATCTTAAATATTTTGTTTAATTTCATCCTTATTGTCAAAGGAACTTGTACAAACCAAAACTCAACTTGTACAAAGAAAAACGTAATGTCCATATCCGAGTGGCCTCTAAACAGGAGGAACTGTCCTGATCAATCACTGTCTGCATCATCACTGATGATCCCCTGCAGGTTAGCCCAGTCTGTTGCCCTTCTGCGCCCTTTGTGTTTATAATTTTCCTGATCACTATCAGAGCTGGAGTTCAGAGTGCGCAGATATGTAGAAGAGGGAGGGTCGTGTCGCTCCTGGCATGATGAGGCTCCTCTACGCTTCGGTCGACCTGAGAGGTGTAATTACGTCATTAATCAATATTTTCATATTTCACAAGTGCTATAAAATGATAACACTAGTGATTCAACCACACCATTAGATACTATTACAATCTACACTATAGATTAGAGATATGCACAGTAAAAAACCCCAGCAAAAATGTAAATTACACAAATTCTGGTACGTATGGATGTAAACAGCAAAGAAAAGTGATGAATAGTTACCTTGTGTGGCAATGATGTTGCTTACATCAAGCTCAGCAAGTTCCTGAGCTTCCTCTCTCTTCATTCTGACTTTTTTACATTTCTCAATAGATGGCTGCCCTGTGTCAAAACATGCACAAAAAATTGCAATTTTTTTTGCAATATAAGCCAATATAATATGTGTGTTCTGTTAAAAAGGTGAATGTGTTGCCACTGACCATGGACACCAAGATCTTCAAGCTCCTTCTTCAGAGCAGCCACCTGCGCGTTAACAGAGCGACAGCTATCGAGGAGCTTCTTGTAATTCCGCCTCACGCCACAGAGAGAGATGTAACGTTTGAGCCTCACAACTGCTTTGTTGTCACCCTGCCGGACGAATCAGAAGATGCACAGGTTCTGAATAGAAGATGCAATGTCTATTCTACATCTCTGCAATTACCCAATGTGCACCTATGTTTTGCACTGGCCTCACCTTTTGTACTCTGGCACTCTCTTTAGTTTTCAAAGTTTTCTTCTTTTTCTTAACTTGTGTATTTTCTGTCCCGCTATCCTGTTTATCCTCCAAAGAGGGAAGTGATGATGAATCAGAGTCCGGGTCACTGTCTTTCTTTTCTGCCAAGTCTTTATCTTCTGCATAATCCAACAGTGAGTGTGAGTAGTGAGTAGTGACAAATGAAATGAATAAATGAATAAGTGTTTATGTGTTGGACATGTAAGTATAAAAAGTTTGCATACTCACCCTTTTCACTGTCGTCTGAGGAGGCTTTGCTGTTGATTTTGTCACTCCTTTTCGATGTGTCTGTATCATTCTCTTCATCACTCTGTGGCGTTTTCTTTCCTTGATTTGTGTTGCCGCCTCCTGTCTCTCCATTTTTTGTATTACTTGCTTTCTTTTTCACCTTTTCTTTTGGACTGTCACCACAGCTACTCTCATTTTCTTCTTTTTCTGACTCATTAATCTCATCATCTGCAGAGTCTTCGCTGCTCAGCGGCTGTTTACCGTTTCCATTCACCTTTCGCTGTGATTTTTTCACCTCATGCTCTTCGTCCTCAGATCCAGATTTAACTTGCTCTTCCTCTTCACTCTGCTCACTTCCTTTTTTGCAGTCATCTATATCCTCTGATTCTGTCAGGAACCAGACAAGTATAGACAAACATTTCATGGTTTACAAATCTAAATGAAATAAAAAAAATTTATAACCTACCTGATGATGAGCTTGACTGACAACGGGATTTCTTCGCCATGGATTTATCTTCTTCCTCACTTATCACCTCATCATTTTCCTTTTCTCTCTTCCTTTTGTTTCGGAGCTTCTTGCTCTCCAACTCACTCTCATCTTTGTAATTGTCCTAACAGGAACAATAAAAAAACAAAACCAAAAAAACAACAGCTGACAAATACAATAACAACTACAGCGCTAAAAAAAGATTTCCCTACAAAAATCCAAAACAAACACACAATATAAACTGTATGGGAAAAATTAAATACCTGCATTTTCATCAGCTCCTCTTGAACCACTTGTTTCATGAAATTTCTGGCCTCTGGACGTAATGATTCACATCGCACATCTGCCAGATACCGCCTTTTCAAAATTCCTAAGGTCAGTGTGCTGGAATAAAACATTAGAAAGATTACATCAAGGCGTGTACGATGTGTGTAACTTACAATAACACACATAATTATCTTGAGCCTTTTTGTTTTTGGATGCAGCCCGAGAAATACACCTGAAAATGATAACACACACACACAAATCATTTTGAATGTCTGATTGAGACAGATGAATACTGTAAAAAAACAAACTGGCACAACAACATTTACTATATTTATCTAAAGTGTGAGTTTATAACTTTGTTGGCACGACATTTAGTACAATTTCAAAGTTCAAAAGTTAGAGTTTTTATTTGTGAGAAAATATTAATCACATAGATATTTTTACAGTGGCTGCAACTAACGATTATTTTCATCGTCGATTAATCTGTCAATTATTTTCTCAATTAATCAATTAGTTGTTTGGTCAATAAAATGGTGAAACATCATTGTTTCCCAAAGCCCAATGAGATCCTCAGTTGCCTTGTTTTGTCCACAACCCACAGTCATATTGGAGGAACAAAAATCACTAAAAATATCCACATTTAAGAGGCTGAGAATCAGAGAACTTTGACTTGACGAACATATGCGGTATTATTTAGTTTACTCTTCTTCATCCCCAAAGCAAAACATTCCAGATAATAAACCAAAATTTGTTTCTAATACTTCTAAAGACGAGATAAACTTTACAAAGTGAGAGTCTTGCACATTAACGTTACCAGATACACTTTTAGCACAAACTTGCTAAGCAATAGTTTGGCTCACTATGAACTCTAACTTCACTGAAAGATACCACTTCTCACCAGCAGGTGTCGGAAAAAAATGGAAAGTTCATTTACTCCTGTTATGGGAAACGCCACTCATTGGCAGCTGTCACTCACACTAACTTTACCTCACTTTTAACAAAGCTAGCTCATCAAGCTAAAGTTTGATTAAATTGAATTTAAGCCTTGAATGCTAGCGTAGCTAAAGTAGGCTCACAGCGTCGAGCTGGAGACCAAAGTTGTCTTAACTGTGAACACAAAAGCGCTGTTTTAAGCTTGTTTTGAGCATTAAGCTGTGATACTATTCCACGCACAAACAGCACGGGCTCAAACAACTCTTGAAAGCTTCAGCTGTACCTTAAGTCCGGCTCATGGCGGAGTTGACCGCACACAAACCTGCGGATACTCGTCGACTCTTTCTGCGACACCATACTTTCAGAGTATGGAGCTTTCATTTTGGCGGCTGTGTCCCCTGACGTATCCGGAACTGACGTCAGACCAGGCACCACGCCCCCTCACTACAAGGTATAAAACCTTCGACAACCTGGACTTTTTAATGGAAATTAAACTGAATCAGTTAATTTCACCATTTTGGGGTTGTATCCACATGACTGAACGCACTTAATCCAAATCGCTCTGCATAAAAGCACCAGATAAATAAACGATTCATAATGTAATAATAGGATACAGTAATACTATGAATAACATCCAAATAATCCATGCCACTGTTGAGCATCTGTTAAGATTACATTCCTACAATCAGCAGTTTGAATGAATGAAATGTTTTGGACACATCAAGCAAGCACAGTAACTTCCACTTGTTTTCTGTAGCATGTAGTATGTAGAAGAGTCCATTTCTTTATTACCCTTAAGGAAGGAGGGGAAAATGAGACAAAGAAACTGAAGTTGGATTTCGTAAGTAATTTATTCACAACATTCCCATGACCACTATTGGACGGAAGTTATATTAGTGCATATTTTAGGGTGTTCCCAGGTGATTTTATAAAGGGTCTGAGATACATATTGCTCTCATTCAATGTATTTTTTCAGTATTCAGAGTGATTAGATTTACACAAGACACTGGTGAATATTAGAAAGAAAATCAGTATCCTCTCCCTGAGGGAAATAGAAATACATCTCAGTATTAATCGCCTTTATCATCACCGTATGGCCAATTACAAATTTCAGTGGTTTGGTATAAGACATAAAGCGAAAGTGAAAGATCATGGCTCAGAATACAATACAATATCAAAGAAATGGTCACGGTTCCTCTTGAAACATTAAACTGAAATGTAAGTTCACTATTGAGTCATTTACAGGAGTGAATTCAAAATCTGACACGTGCTATCGAGTGCATCATATCATTTCAAAAGAATTAAAACTCCCTTGAGCACTAGCTAACACATAGATTTGCGTGCAATACGTTAAATACCAAACAATAAATTAGGTTCATAAATTAATTAATAAAAAAAAACATCTGGAAGCAACAGCAGTAATAATTTAAACAAAGAAAATGAAGCTGCTCATCAATCTCATTCGTGGACAACCTCACTAGAAATGGCTACTCAGTTTTATTCCAGTGTTAACATGTCGAAGCTAAACTCCACCATCCTCTGTTCATCGCTGTCAGGCAGCATAAATCAGTCCAACTCATGAAAAGGCAACAGATGTTTCTCAACCTGAATCAACAGACTGACACAGTGTTTCCTACTAGTCGAACACAGAGGAGGGTGCCAGTGCATATCCTTAACACCCACATTGACAGTGGGCTGTCTGCTCTACGAATAAAACCCACCGATGGGGTGGGAGCTGGGTTTTGAGGCCCATTCTGTCACTTGCAGGAGGTTCCTTGACATTTGCAGAGTAATATTTATGCCAGTTTCACGTCCCAGGTAATTTCACACAATTCCTATCTAAATAATTTACACAATTATGTTTTCTTGTAAACAGAAGCACTTTTCATCTCCAGCCAACTCTTACTCCAGTTACAATTCAGTCATCAACCCCTACATTTCTGCAGTGACATATAACTAACTCATAACTATCAAGCTATTGCTATGACCAAGGACGCCTCTTTCATTCTGCTAGCATCCAACTGAAAATGAACATACAGGAAGTCACTCTTCCATGTCTCACGTTTTCACATTATTAGTCCTTATACACGGTTTGCTGACCGTGCCCTCTTTCATCATGCATTATATGTCTCCTCACGTGGATCCGTCGTACCCGCCGGTCGCCTCCCACAGCACCCTCTTCCTCCGACTGGCCAGCTCCCAGCGATGACCCTGAGCCTCTCGAATCTAAAAGGTGTAAGCCCCCTGGACCAGATCCTCTGCCGTTCTCATAAATGAGAATATTGAGGGTTTCTTCAAAGATTCGAGCCTCAGGAAACTCAACCTAAAAACACAGATGTTCAAATTTGAAAGCTGGTGTAGTGGACTGTCAAACCATTGCTTTAAGGACTCAGTGTGTCCACTGTGTCATGCTTACTTTGGTCTGCTTCTTCTCTGTGGCATAGACGATGGAAGTGCAGCATACTTCAGCGATCTTGCGGCCTTCACCATAGAAAGACCAGCAGCAGATTTCATCCCCAAGCACATCTTTGACAAACAGGACGCGGCCATTAAATCGTAGCACAAGTTTGTCAAACAGTTCAATGTTCTTCAGCAGGTTATCGTCAGAGTTGCTGGTCACAGGGAGAGACAAAGTGTTAGGAATGATCAGTAGAGAAGATGAAGAAGTTCTTTCCACTCAAAATGTCAAGTGTCAAATTATTTTTCATACTCTCTGCAGGACATGTGAACAGTCAGCCTAAATTTTTACCTGGTGTATGAGTATTTGTTGTTTCCTCTGTTGTTCTGCAATTTTACTACCGGCTGTGAAGACAAGAAACGGGAATAAATCTGAGCAAATGTGAAGAAAACTTTAGTAAGAGTTACACTGCGACAAAAACACACAGCAGACTACAATTTTCATGGCTCACAAATGCAAATCTCTTCATCTATCATTGTTTCCAGTCCAGAGAAACAGTTCAGTGTTCAGTGTACTCAACTATTCAGCTCCCACTTTTGTCAGGGGTCCATTTGATTGAGATAAAAGACAACTTACCTTTCTACAAGTAGCAATCATCCTCTGTTCTTCTTTGGCTGAGGTTATCATGGGGATGCGACACACACTTTCAAAGACATCCTTTTGTTTCTGACGATAAAGAAAGCCCATTATAATAACGCTGATGCTTCTTTTTAAGCAGTAATTAATCAACCAGGCATTTTTTTCACCTCACACAATTTATCTTCCTTCAACCACTTGACATTAAACTTACATCTCCACATCTTGGCTCATCCCTAACTTGCTAGCTAGCTAGCAAACACGACTGATGATAATGAAGAGATGACACGCAGCCAGACGCCAAAGTCTGTAACGAGCTAACATACTGTAAACTTCACGTCAAAATCGTATGAATGGCAGTTTCTCATTGCCTAATAATAATTTAATGAAGCAAACATACACTATTAGAGATTTTATGGCGGGCTACTGTGCATGACAATTATTCTCATCATCCATTTACCTGCATGGCACTGAGGCAGTGCTGGACGAGTCCTTGGACCCGATAGTACTGTGCCTCCTTCAGAACCTCATCCAGTTCTCTGTGGTCCTCTGGAAGTGGTACCGAACCATCTCGGAGGAAGTTCAAAACAAGTCCAAAGTGTCGGCCACACCTATCCAAAACTACCCAACCTGGGACAGCAGGAAACATGATTTGGAGTCAGTTTCATCCCTCAGCAACCTTTGTTACCTTCTGCAGTCGACCAGCGGTCCACAGTGTCATTTAATGTGGAAACATCTTTTAGATTTTGCTTAACACTGTGGATGCAGTCAGAAGGTTAGTGCTTACCAGCCAGACACATCCACTCACCTTCTGAGTCTATGGTGACCTCTGTCCCTCCGTTGCATATGCTCCGCAACAGACTGTCCTCCTTGCTTAAAGTCTGGACTGTTGTATAATGCAGTGAACCGCCCACATTTAATTTGACGTACTTGCTCCCGAGCAGACCCCGATTTCTGAGCTCATCCGTGTTGTGGAAGGCAGGCTGGGAAACGGCAGACTGGGCAGGGTCAGCGGCATCACTGCCAGCTGAAGCCTCAGCAGACATGAGGCTGAGGAGTCACTTCCTGACTGAAACACAGAAGAGCAAGACGGGATGTTTACAGGACGAGTTTGGTGATGAATGATTCTTTACTGGTGTAAATGTTGATAGTCACTATTTCAGTTGACTCTTAATTTACAACTATGTGGGTAAAGCATGTATAATGGCTTTTGCTGGCCTGATGTGCTCTTGTTGTTCTGTAGATAACATGATTATTTGTATTTATGGAAGCAGCACAGACCCTGCCTGATTAGGCTAAATGCAGCTAAGTTGAGGGACATTCATAAACACATGCAGTATGTCAAATGTCCTCATGTGTACCCAAATGTGCCCAATTCCAGCTTGCATGAAGGACACATAAACATGAAACAGACACCAAAACTCTGAAACATGTACTGAGAACAATGTTGGAGGAAGAAAGCGACAGATCTGAACATCATCTTTGTTGTTATAAATGAATGATGATTCAGTTTATCCTGAGTAAAAATGGACGAGAAATGAAGGCCAAAGAGGTTTTTAACGTTAAATAATTTGGATTACTTCTGAATTAATATCTGTATTAATAAAAACAGATTCATTAACCACACCCGTTGTGTGTCCTCTTTCCACACCTCACCTCAGTGGGATACAGGAAGCATCGTCTCAGAAGAGCCTTTATTCTTTACAACATTTCCTGTCAACTGACTGAGACGAGCTGAACAGATAACAGACCCCCAAAGCTACGTGTTCATCAGTCATCATGTTAGCAGCAATTTCACTGTTCACTGTCTGAGATCTGATTAGTGGTTTAAATGGCAGATGCAAACTTATCAGGCTAATAGCTTATAACAAAGTGTACTTACCACAGTGAACATCCAAGGGAGCTTTAAGAATGAATCTAGCTAAGCCAAGATCGCTAAATGTGTGAGCGCTAAACAGCCACCAATCGATAATCACCTAGTCGGCTAATATGAAGAACCCAAACCACACAGATGAATCTACAACGCAGCTAACGTTTGACAACTCATTTTAATCGCAGCCGACTGGCTAAATCAGAGTGGCTAACAACAGCTAGTCTATTTTGCTACGCTGTAAGATAGCAATACTGTCTTGGTTTGTGTCGCTGCTTGGGTGAGAAATCAGACGCTAGCCACCCAGAAAGTGCAAACTGCTAAATTAAGAACGGACGATTCCATTGTCAGACATAAAGATTATTAACCGATGATAATAGCAGAAGCTAAATAGGTCACTCGGAAACGAAACTGTCGCATCTTCTTCCGCTGCTTTCTTCTTCTACTCTCAACTTTGTGTTTGTGAAACAGCAACTCGTGACGTGAATTACTGCCACCCTTTGGAGTCGAGTAAATGTTACTAATAGAGTAATACTTGGGTTACTGTGAAACTATACCGTAGGGAACCCTGGTAGTATGTATTTTTTGTATGCTTATTTAGTTCGAACTAAACAACGACCAGTTACTGGCACTACGGTGGTCTGGTTGCTAAATCTTTACACTAAAACTATGTCCAACTATTTTGAAAGGGTTGACCGGAAGTATTATATGCTCCCTGACACGATTTTGACTTGACTCTTGACTCGTGTATGTAGCTAAGCATGCACTGCTCTCTGGTGGTCACAACAAGGAACTACAATATTACAAATTAAATTTGCGGCTAATGCACGTTAACGGTAGTATTTTCGTTTTAATACAGCCTCGACTTGTTTAATTATCACAGATAACGGCAACATTTCAACAAAAGTTCTCTTGAAATAAGTCTTTACGTCTAACTGCTTTTTATTATGACAGCAGATGGCTGTGACCTGAGTACATTTAGAGTAATGTGTGTTTGCTGCCATCTTGTGGCCACATCGTCAAACTGCAACTATAAATTCATTAAGCTGGCGTTAATGTAGACTAAAAGTATGATTACACTTCCGTTGAGTACTAAAAAAATAAAGTGAGTAAAGTTCGTATTACGAGTACATGCGTCATTAGCGGTTACTGATTCTGTTAGTATTAATGTTTAGAATATCACTATTTGTAACTAGTATCACTACGTTTAAGTCATTATTCGTATGATTATTACAAATAAAAGGAGTAACATTAGCCTTAACATTAATTGTATTGATAAAGCGTTGGTTTAACAACTGTTTTCTGGTGTAGAGATCATTTCTCTTCACGTAAGGGCTGACCGGAAGTATTACATGCTCCCTGACACGATCTTGACTTGACTCTTGACTCATGTATGTAGCTAAGCATGCACTGCTCTCTGGTGGTCACAACAAGGAACTACAATATTACAAATTAAATTTGCGGCTAATGCACGTTAACGGTAGTATTTTCATTTTAATACAGCCTCGAATTGTTTGATTATCACAGATAACGACAACCTTTCAACAAAAGTTCTCTTGAAATAAGTCTTTACGTCTAACTGCTTTTTTTTTTTTTTTTTTTTTTTTATTATCGCGGCAGATGGCTGTGACCTGAGTACATTTAAAGTAATGGATGTTTGCTGCCATCTTGTGGCCACAACGACAAACTGCAACTATAAATTCGTCAAGTTGGCGTTAATGTAGACTAAAAGTATGATTACATTTCCGTTGAATACTTAAAAAAATAAAGTGAGTAAAGTGAGTAAAGTTCGTATGACTAGTACATACGTCCTTAGCGGTGACTGATTCTGTTAGTATTAATGTTTAGAATATCACTATTTGTAACTAGTATCACTACGTGTAAGTCATTATTCGTGTGATTATTACAAATAAAAGGAGTAACACTAGCCTTAACATTAATTGTATTGATAAAGCGTTGGTTTAACAACTGTTTTCTGGTGTGGCGATCATTTCATCTTCACGTACACGGCTACCTCATTGCAGATGAGTGTGGACCGTAGCTGTGGCTCTTTACTGTCCTCCAGTGGTTAGGAGGAGGAGCTGCAATATTTTGTTCGTCAACGCAGATGTCAGCGCATGGTTGCATCATATTGGAAAACGGCATATCCTGCCCCCACTCTGTATTATTTTATTCGTTCACCAATAATAATAATAATAATAATAATAATAATAATAATAATAATAATAATAATAATAATAATGTTGTCCTAAAAGCCATAAGTTATCAAAATTATCTCTAAAACTTACGACAGTACTTTCATGTAACATTCTGGATGATTTATATGCATGTTTGGTAAATGTTTTGTGTATGCACAAATGTAGGTGTAGACTCGTTATTTGGAAACATGAAAGATAATTTCTACAAGTTTCTACACCATTCAAGAGACTTTATTTCCAGTTCAGCAAATAATTTACTGCCTTCAAAACAGTGTATTCATATATGAAGCAAAGAAATGCTACTGATGATAAGAGAAGAATTAAGTCTACAAAGCAACAGTCTGCGGGATCCTTCATTTGGCACAGTGAATGACACTACATTCACTGTTCAAACAATCAGTTGTAAATAAATACATAATGCATCACAGCAAGCAGCCAAGTTTGTAATTTTTCATCAACATAGTGCATACAACATCAAATCTGATAACAATGATAACTGTCAATAACTATAATGATAATGGCAAGATTGAGCAGAAGCAATATAATTTACAATCAGTGCATGCTCTAAGCATAATGACATTCATGTCCTCACCTTTTCCTATATGTCATGTGACACTGGGTGACGCTGCACGCCAGCAACAGCGAAGAATAAAATAAACACTGTCTGTGTAAACAGTATTGCAACAACAGATGAAACACTTAGGGACATTAAAGTATTTAACATTATATTTTGGCACTGAATTTTCATTACATATATAATGAAAATATATAACCTCCCGCCACCTTGTATAAGTATATATATGAGGCTTATATATATATAATTTAGTATATATATCAACCTCAATCAATATTAAGTCAAATATGTACATTCAATTTGTGTGTGTGTATGTGTGTGTGTGTGTGTGTGCGCGTGTGTGTATGTGTATATTTGTTGTACAGAGAGAGAAAGACAAAGTGAGGAAGAGAGGAAATGACTGTGTTGATCACAAAACTTTTCCCATGATAGAAATGAAAGTGTTCTTCCCTTTTTATGGTTTCACTTTGTAAAAAGTAACATGAGCCACTGTAAAAACAAAAGAAAAACATTCAACGTGTGCTGTACACTCATGACTGTAACCTTTGATGGTTACAAATAAAGTATTGCCAAGTTCTCTGATGTTTTGGCCTCATAATAATTCAACTGGATAAATAAATCCATTTCCGTTCATCCTTTCCCCCTCTCATGCTCACATGCCTCACACACTCGTATTCTTTTCCCTTTATAGTCAATTTCTTACCCTTCGTAAGGCACCAGTCCGAATGATACAGAAGTTACAGTTGGACCGTGAAGTAGGACACACGTTTGGCAGACCACCATATCAGTGCAACAAATCAATATAAAGCACTTCCACAACTGATAAATGCAGTGATGGTAAAACTGAAATCTAATTTAAAATGAATGATAAAAGGGGAGTGAGGCCTGATAATACTAAGAAATTTATTTTTCCAAAAGCGGTTTTCAATTCTCTCCAAGATGTTTTCTCCTTTAAATGGATACTTCATACTCCCGTGTATCCTGTGGTCAAAGCAAGAAATCAACCAGTCAAAAAACAGTTAGGAAAAAATCTAAAAAGCAGAGTTTAAAGCCTGAGCCTTATACTTACCCCTGCCTCATACAGAGGGTTGTTGAAATCGGACTCGACTGTGATGGGACTGTAGGAGTGTGTGTGAGAAAGAGACTTCCAGAAGAGCGGCTTCCATTCTAGTCTGCATATGCTGTGAGTAAGGAAATACAAAGACATGCAACCAGATGAATAAAGGCTGCAGTGGATACGTTATGATGAAGCGAGGAGAAGAAGAATAAAAGCTGTGGTCACCCATCCAGAGACGGACGGGTGTGTGTGGTTCAACGGCACACGCGCAGAGCACTTACTTTGTATAGTACATGTAAATTCCTCCAATCAGGAGGATGACCAGGATGATTGGCAGAATTATCGCCAAAGCAATGTTCTCGCTCAGGATCTGATGGGACGGCTCGAATGACTGGGACACTGTGAAACAGTCGAGAAGTCATCACAAAGAGAAGCTTTTCCATCAGCGTGACGCTCCTCTGTTCACACTGTGCTCTTGAATTAGTTATTGATCGAAAATGTCTTGAATGTAAACACAGGCTGCTAAATCTGGAGAAACTCTTTACGACGTTTCCTGCAGTAATTGCACTTCATATTTTGTGAGATACACTGAAATGTTGGCTGTTACAAAAGTGTCCAAAAATACAATAAAAACATTTTCTTTTGTTGCAGCTTCTATCTCAGTGTCTTTTGTAATGGCACCACTAGATGGTGCCAAAGTACAGAATTCAAATCCTATGTTTAGTGGCTTTGAAGATAAGATAAGATAACACAAGATAAGATAAGATAAGATAAGATAAGATAAGATAAGATAAGATAAGATAAGATAAGACTTTATATTGATTCCACGTTCGGGAAATTCTCTGATTACAACATCAGAATAAAAAGAATAAGTAGAACAAACGGACAATAAAAAAGGTACAAAATGAAATCAACTATAGAAGGTGATGCACATTAGATACAAAAGAGTATAAAAAATAGCCCAAAATATTAGGTTTTAAGACCCTGCTTGACTTTATACACATCACAAACAGGAGAAAGGAAACAAAATCACCTTCTAATTTATGATCGTCCAAAAGCTCCTCATACGCCACTGTGAGAAATGAAGAGGAGAGAAAGAGAAATAAAACAAATGATTAGAAATTACACTGGGAGGTCCTGAAAGCACCTTCCAGATCTCACCACCATGTTTCTATGTTCTATATTCTAAATGCTTCAGTGAAAAAAGGCAGCTGATCTTAAACATGGTTAGAAAGCCCAGAGCAGAAAATGCTGACACAGTGAAAACCTTTACCTTTGCAGAAGGGCGGCGGGCTGTTCCACTGAGACGGATGGCCGGGAACACAGTTGATAATGACCTCGCCGATAAGCTCGTAGCCCTCATAACAGAAGAAACGCAGAGTTTCTCCCGCCTGGTAGCTGTGCTTGTACAGGGTTTGGTAGCCATTGTCCGGGACGCCGGGGTTTGGGCACGGGTCATATTTTACTGGTCAGTGCACACAAAAGCACAGGACAGGCATGAGTCTGCTTTCATTTCCAAACTTGCAGCCATGAGCATCATGAACAGACAGACAAAACCAGAGAAAGGACTCACAGACACACTTTGGGCTGCGGTCACTCCATTTAGGGGTGCCGGTGTCTCGTCCGTGGCAGGAGATTTGGCTGGGACCTTCCAGCTGATAACCCTGGTTACAAGAGAAACGGACGACCGTTCCGACCGCGAAACCTGCTTCAGGACGCACCGAGCGCGCCCCGTTTACCACCTCTCCTGGATCAGGACACTGCTGGACTGTGAGGGACAGAGTGGGACACATGAGAGCGGTTAAATCCTGCCATTGGACAAATAGTTCAATACAAAGAAAAGAAAAGAAAAGAGGAGCTGCTTTTGATAACAGTCAAATGAATAATTCAAGCTTCAGGTTTTGTATGGAATTAAACAAAAAGCTCTGATGTGGTTCATGCTGGACGGCGCATTTTAGCAGGCTAGCCACTCTGTCTGCTAAGCTAAGCGTCAATGAAACTTGGATGTGTCACGTCTGAGACACACCTTTGACACATGTAGGTGGACTGCTGCTCCAGGAGAGGTCCCACTGGCAGGTGATGATGTCAGAGCCACTGATGTCATATCCTGGTTGGCACTGATAGGTCAGGACGCTGCCTCTCACAGGGGAGGAGTGGGATGAGCTGATCCAGCCAAAATCAATTTGGGGGAGGGTAGGGCAGGTGTCATTGGGCTCAACCTCTGCATGACAGGGACAGAGTGCGATGGAAGACATTAGAACGGCTTGTGATCTCTTACTCAGTATCAGCAGACCTCGCTTATGCTGTTAGAGACAGATTTCTGCATGAGCCTGCTGTGTTGTTCTTTAAGTGTGACAATGTGCGGGTTCAAGGTTTTTACACTCTGAGCCGTAAAACCGGTTCCTTACCACGATAATGAATGAGGAAGCCCTGACTCAGGATGAAACTGGAATCATCTGGATCACTCTGAAACTGAATGGTGACCTCCGACCCCCCAGACACAACCTGGAAACGCTCTCTGGACCCCAGGTATTGTCCGATCACATGAGACATGAGATCACGCCCGTCAAAAACGGTCAGCACGTCCGTGTGGCGGATGTTTAAACTTTAAGGAGAAAAGAGTGAGAGCGAGAGAGGAGGTTTCACTTCAGAGATAAGAGTTTTTTAAGACGGCAGTCCACCCACCTGACGCATTTTATTAGTCAGTACACAGAACAGAGAGGAAAGGCAGGAGATTACGTAAAGCTGCAACATGATATTATCTTCCTTTCTCTTCATTTGCTATTTTACTTTTCATAAGGTCCAATTTATGTACCTTATTTATCTAAATATATATAAATCCTTATCTATATACAATCTGTAAATACACATTTATCACAATGTAAACTTGCTAGTAGACAAGTTAAAATTGCATATACGTGGTGCACACATGAGTTGATGTTGACACGGTGCTGGTCAAATTGATGTTTGCACATTTACTGCACGACATTTCTGCGTTTCTGTCATCAAAAGCTTTTCCACCATCTCCCATCTCAGCTTTTCTTCAGATACACTTCATGGCAAACCTTTGGTACACACCGGGTTACAGACGTTGTCCGTGTGAGATTATCTGACATATGAAACAAAAACCATCTGATCATTCTGTGCGAAGTGGTTTTGCAGACAACAAATACCTTGCTGAAACCATCAAATATTAAAAACAATGCTATGCAGTATTTGGGGTGCAACATTTGTAAGATATTTTTCCATCTGTGGCTGGAAGAACAAATAATACAAAATGTTGTATCATAAATTATTGAAACATGCACTCCTACAAATCTGTCAGATTGCCGACCGAGATGAAGATATCCAGTATTTTGATTCAGTGTGTGAAACACAATGCTGGATCACTGGCTCTGTTGGTGTCCAGGTCATTACACAGTACATGTATGCAATACATGTCGACACCTGTTGGGCTCAGCAAGAATTTGAGTTCCGCCAACTAGAAAATTAAAGGCAACGTCAATTTAAATGAGCAATACTCACATCTGGACGTCCAGTTCAATGCGTTTCTCCTCGTTACCGTGGATCTGCCATACGCAGTCCAGCCCCTTGGAGTAGCTCTGGGGCCAATCAGGAGACAGGATGGTACCCGAGGGCTCGGTCAACTCCCCTCCACACAGAGCTTACAGAGCAGAGGAGAGAAACTGAGGTGAGGATGTGGACTGGGACACGATGGAGAGAGAATGATGGAAGGGGTGAAGAAATAACACCAGGAACTGGAAAAAGGAAAGCAACCAGAGAAACATGAAATATTAATGGAGGGGGAGAAAATAAATAGTAATCAAGTAGAGATGACGTAGATCACACAGAGCTCTTAAAGAAGAGATCAGTGACAGCTTACTTAAAGCTCCCATTAGTTACACATCCGTGCTGTTTCCATAGCATCACTGTGTATGAGATACTTGCGCTTTCCTGCAAGCAGAAATCGTAGCATATGGCTTTCAAACTGTCTTTATTGCTTGGTTAAAAACGTAGCACCTGTGTTTTCAGCCAGTGCCTGACCCGGAGCAGCGTCTCTGCCAGTTTCATATCTGCCACAGTCTCTCTACGGCTCTCAGTTTTCACAGCATGCCAACAGATCAGCAGATGACACAGTCAGCGTGGCTGCAGCCTTCATGCTACAACATCTTACACTTCAGGCACCCACCTCAGCACAATTCACTTTGATTATGAATGAATTAAACGGCTTTAGGAAAGCCCGTGTGTTGGAAATTGTGGTCAGAGAAATTACAAAGCTTTTACATTTCATAAACTGATGACGGTTGATTCACTGACTTGAAATTAAGCCGAAACTCGGCCCTGCAACTCACCTCTGCACACAGGCTCACTGTCATTCCAGTGGGGATTGCTGGGGTCAATGCACTCGATCGTCCCCGAACCTTGTTCCATGACGAAGCCCGGAGAGCAGGTGAAGGTGACGGTGGTGCCCAGCTGATATGTGATGTCACTGCTGCTGAAATTTCCATGGGGCATGTAAGGCTCCCAGCAGTGTTCATCATCGAAAGCTAAAAAAAAAAACAGACAGACAAAAAGAAATTAGGCACAGCATGTGTGTCCTGAAGAAAAAAGCATTTCCCTGTCCCCAACATTTTGCCTTTGTCTTCTGGTAGTTGTTGGGCTTCTTGACAACATTAAACTGCCATTTAATTGAGGAGGGAGTGCAGCTTCTCACTTGGGATGACCCAGAATCTCTTGGCTAGAAAAAGCCCAGGTGTAAGACGCTAAAAGCTTTAGCAGCCAGCGTCTCCAAAGCCCAAAATAAATCCCACTGAAGCGTGGGCAGGCAGTAAGCACTTATGTGGCTCATTATGGTCCTCTTAAAAACAAACTAATGAGAAAAAAGTCTTGGTGTTCTAGACTCTGTTCCCGCTTTAGATATAATATATAACACATCCAACAAAATGATCAAGAACTTATCGAGACTGAAAAGGTTAGCCTTGAAAGAGTTGTTTTTTAGATTAAAATAACCTGTGACGAATCACCACTCACCTCGAGGCTTTTGAATTCTTATAATTGGTGTTTTTTGGTAATTCTGTGATGAATAAAATCGAACTTGTTTTCAGGCAGAACGCTGACCCAGGCAGTTAATATTACACAATAATGAGGTCAGAAGGACGTGTAGCCCTGCGGCTGCTTTGTGTTT
The DNA here is from genome assembly GCF_051107435.1 of Chaetodon auriga. Taxonomy (NCBI): domain Eukaryota; kingdom Metazoa; phylum Chordata; class Actinopteri; order Chaetodontiformes; family Chaetodontidae; genus Chaetodon; species Chaetodon auriga. The sequence continues at coordinate 14,011,940 of NC_135089.1, read as the reverse complement.
TGCTGAATGTGGAAGAGACGTCCTGTAAGGAAAAGGATGCAGGTTGAGATTCTGAAGTCTCTGCGCTCACCCTCGTATCGCAGAGCCAGGAGCAGAGGGATGGAGGAAGAGTCAGCTGTGAGCTCCAGGTACAGCGTGGAGCTCTCACTCAGCAACCCACGCTCTGGGACATCATCCAGATCTGAGTCAAAGAGCGGCGAAGACAGGGAACTGTTTCCACTGCGCACGATTAACCTGAGAGGAGCAAACCACAAAGATGGCCGACGGTGAGCTCGAGAGACGAGGAATGTGTGAATGTGCATCGATAGCAGATCAACAAGTCTGCTGTCGCGTTTACAACTCCGGTGTAGAATAAAAACATTTTGCTTTGGTTAGAATATTACAACATGTTTTTCTTTTGGGATGCATAAATGGAAGTTTTCATTAAGTTCAATGTTAATTGTAAGGGTTTGTTTTGCAGTTTTAGATATGGAATAAACAGCTTTCTTTTTGGATTATTTATTATAATGACCTTCAATGTTTTGCCATTCATTAAATGATGAGTGCTGTGTGGGAAATTAAAAAAGAAAACGAGTCTACGTAGCCTTTCTGGGGAGAAAAACACTATTTGCTTTCTGGGTAATGTACTAGCCAGAATTTTTATAGAAGCAAACATATAGAGAATAAAACGTAGGAAAGCATTGCATCAAGGTTAAAACATTCTTTGCCTATTTTCTAACTGTCTGTCATTCATCTGGCAGCTTTAGGGATGTGAAATTTGAAACTGAACTCAGATGATAAGATAACAGGAATCACAAACTTACTTATCATCATCTTCATCCAGCGCAATCCTCTCAAAGTGTAGGTGGAGTCTGTGTCCCTCTTTGGCCTCTATTAACCAGTGGCAGCTAAGGTTATTTCCATTACTGTGGTTGCTGACAGATGGAGGGGGTGGAGACAATATCCGACCCACTGTTGCATTACGAATCCACCCTCCGCATGAGACGGCTAAGGAAAAGTAACATCCCCAGTGTGATATTCAAAAGACTCACTAGTATTGTAACCATTACATTTAATTCAAGTCTAAATCAGTTTACTGACCGACACACTGTGGCTCCGGAGTGCTCCAGTGTGGTTGTGTTGTGTTGACACAAGTGGCCACCTCATGGCCGCGAACCTGGAAGCCTGGATCACAGTGGAAGTGTGCCTGACCTCCAGGATGGATGTCTGTCACAGTCACTCCGCCTCCCTCAGGAGACAGAGGGAATGGGCAGGACAGCAGAAAGGCTGTTGATATCGATGACACGGGAGGAGAATTACATTGATTTTGGAAAATGGAAGACAAAAAGTTGAGGATACAGTTCAAAAAAAGAACCTCTTCCCTGATATTTTAATATATTCTTCTGCTGGTGAATTTCTAGCAAGCTTCTCATTCACATGGTTCATGCGTCACTTCAGCTTTCCCTCCACATTTTATGAAATAATCAGTTGTATGTTGACCTTTACACATTCAGATCCCTGTGTGGGCTGTCATTCTGGCTCTCCCTCCACCTTCCACATCAATACCACGATCGTCAGACTGTCCCAGGTGACCTGGCCATCTTCTACCGGCTGCCTGCTCACCAACACCACTGTTGTCTATCATTATGGGTTCTCATTTTATAAAGATACTGAACTCTGATCTTCAAAACCTTTCATGATTCCAAATAAATGACTGAATAACACTCACAAATAACTAAAATGATCTTAATGTATAATAAGAAAATAAGTTCAAGGTGCCAGTGAAAGGACCTGCTATTTGTAGTTATTTTATGAAACCCGATGGGTTAATTTACCTTGGTAATGAAGACTGAACATGCCATGGTTGGTCTGTTGGAGACTGCGGTAGTGTATGTACACCTGATTGGTTGTACTGCGAATCACCTGACCCTCTCGCATCAGGGTCTCGTTGGCTAAGAGTTCTGGACCCAAACCTCCGTAACCCATGATGGTCAGGGACTCTTTTTTAGAAAGGTTCACCTTCCTCACCTGGAGCGAAAAAGAGGAAATAATGACATGCAACCTGCTCTAGAAGCTGTCTTTAATAAATATACTTGCCAGAAAGCAACAAGTGAAATAATGTCTCATCTACAGCCTTATCTAACACATGCGACACAGTAGTGTGTTAAGGTTTTTTATGCAAATATTACACTTTTAAGATGAACAAATGAAAAACATAAATAGAGTGCATTGTGTTAAATGATCTTAATTTAATAATGAGAGGCATTATGTCGCCATCTTTTGAATTGTCTATGCTTTGTTTAATTAACTAACATTCCACTTGAGCCTCATTAGCTAAAAGTTAACAGTGTGTGGCTGATTGACCATACTGCTGCTGCAATGTTCCTGCTATAAGGATTATAGTGTACTCCCATGTGATAACTGCTATGTTTTCTCTTAAAATACAGCTAATTATAAATGGTTTACCGTCTCAACAAAGGCCACAGACCCTGCCACTATTTATTACTGAGACCACATGAAATACATGGTCTCATTAGGTTTATATGTAATAAGCACTTATTTTCTACACACATTTTCACTCATGTAGATCATGTAAATGCTTTAGCTACACTTCATATTCCTCTCAGTAATAAAGTACAATTAGAGTACAGAAACCTACATACTCAGTTCAAACACAAGATCAAAATTGACTTATTGAATAAAGGTTCATGCTTGAAAAGATGAATGTTTACGGATTCACAGGAATTGAAGCACGTTACCTGAATTTCCACACCATAACCTGCATACACAGTGATGCTGTAGGTGCATTCCAGAGGGGAATAAGACGATGATGACGCAGGATCTGGTGACTCAACAACATCCTCCATCGCTGACAAAGTCGCATTGCATTGTACTGTGATAAGAGGGAGAGACAGGAGAAGAAAAGGTAAAGACGTGTTTGTTGAGAAATAAATCTAAAGCGCTCTAAATTCACTTCATACAGCAAAGCTTAAGCAAACTTACATATAGACTTTATTATGGCAACTGCATGACTCACATTAATAAAGTGCAGGTACTTTGCTCAAGGGCTTGGTGAGAAATCATTTTTTAAGCTGCTATTTTCACAGCCAGTGGAAGGATTTTTGGAATCAAGGTGCATCGTGCAATCAAGGAGCAAGGCTCACCCCCGCAAAAGTGTTTCCCTTTCCATTACTGCTACTGACTCTCTTTCGTGGGTTGCCATGGGTGTTTTTAGGCTATTATTAAAGTTGCATTAAGTTACATTTGGCTACATTTCATGGCACAAAAACGCTCCTACTAAATCCTTTGCACTTAAAAAACATTACTTCTTCTGCATGATCTTGTTGCAACTTGCTTGTTTTTTTTTTTTTTTTTGGATGAGGACTGGTGGGACTGCTGAGGGCGTTCAGTGATGTGAAGATGAGAGAGAAGTTCCAATGTCTTTTATTGAACTGTGTGAGCCATGTGTCCACTGAATCTCAAAGATGCTTCCTACACTGCATAAACCAGGATGTTATGAAGAATTCCTAGTTATCAGTAACATATTAAAGGCATATAGCACAATGGTGCTATGTGCGCTGGCTACACATGATTTATTCAAGGTTCTGCGAGGAGGAGGAGGAGGCATGCGTACTTGTACTGGAATTAAATGATTACATGAAAGCTTCCCTCAAGGATGCAGCTGGGCCACACATACTTCTCCTACTGCTGTCAGATGTAGCACGATGTTGTGGTGATTTAGTTAGCTGAAAGGAAGACCTTGATCCTGCAAGCAATTGTGTCTGGCTAGTACTGAGAAGAATTATAACCCAAGAGGTCAGACTCTGCTTGGCTGCCGTTATCGCTATGATCAAATTAAAACTGTATTTCTGGTGTGCATATAAATGCATTAACTGGCTGAGGAATGGAGACGAGCAAGACAACAATAACATTCACATAAGTGTTTTCTGTGATTTTAGAGAGAGTTCTTGGGTGTGCATCCCTCAGTGACAAAAGCGTAAAACTCAAAACTGTCCTGTGCTGTTCATCTCTTTCAAGTAGGTCAGTGGTGGAAGATGCAAATCATAGTCATTGTTGACACCAGAATAGCTCACCCCTACTGTGCAAATCATCACAATATCTTAAGGATCAAGGGAAACATCGCTGAGCGCCAGGAAAATATCATCTGCAAGAACAATTCTTTGTGCTGAGGGTAAAGTTGTGAAAGTTGTAAGGTATGTATGTAGCTTTATGAAAGTTGTAACAAGTGGAAATAGCATCCTTTATCGTTGTTTGGGTTGGTCCTTCAGTGGGATAAAAAACGTGTCTCCATATTGATACTGTTGTGTAATGGGAGGCAAAGTGACGAAAGAGCCAAGTGATCAATTAGGGGTAATTCTACTACTTTCTCTACTCAATAGAAACATTGCCATGTATCTCAGCTAATTTGTAAAACACTGAAACTATGTATTATGGTAAAATAAATGTGTATTAAGGTCCATATTATTATGCAAAATATTCACATATTATTTGTGTGGCAGTTTTCTTCAGTACATATATTGTCACAATAACCATTACACTGGCAACTAAATTGAGTATAATTGCATTTTTCACCTCAGACAGGGGTCAAGGACCATCACATTTCTGCTTTTCTTTGGGCTTGTGGGCCAGGGAAATCAAATCTGAGCATGGCTTATCATCACTGCTTGGCAGTATGCAGCTATAAGTAACAGTACACCAACTGAATTGGGTAAAAATGAAAAGTAATTCCTACCAGTGAGTACTGGCTGAACTGAAGCACTGCCTTGGGTGAAGCAGCGATGTGGTGGATTACCCCACATTAAATTATTTTATTGACCGCATGACTGACTGAAACTGCTGCTATGCTTCGGTAGAATCAAATTATTGACCACCACTTGTAATACAAATGGCATCTGGAGAGGAAAGGGCTTCACAGTCCATTTGGCTAACAATGAACAGCAACAAAAAAGTGTCAGCGAGAAGCATCAATAAGGGGAAAGCAACCCAACACTTTTCAATTATATGGCAGATTTTAAAAAGTGCCATAAAGTAACTCTGCTGACAGCGTTAACTGAGCATGCAGACAAGTAGGAGAAAGTGAAAAATCTGGCCACTTAGACGCAGCATCTCTCTGCAATTGAAGGATCTGAGTGTAGCAGATAGACTTGTGTGCCGTCACATACCTCTTTCATGGCAGAGAAGGTACATGAAGTTGTGTCTACAACACGTAATGAGCATTTCAGAGTTCAAAGTCTTGAAGTAATACTTCAACATTTATGAAATAAGCAATTCACTTTCTAACTGAGAGATAGATGAGAAAACTTAAACTAATCTCATTTCTGAAGGGTAAATACAGCAGCTGGTTAGCATTAGTTTAGCAGAGAGTGTAGGATGAGTTTACTGGCACTTATATGATGGATTATTTCTTGGCATGGGCTAGTAAATGCCTGGTTGCCCAGCTAGTAGTCACAGCCAAGAACTCGTCCAGCAAATAGTCTTTAAAGTGGTCATTTGTTGTTTTTAACCTTTGGTTTTTGTACAGGTCAAACAAACAAGTTAGCAAGGATCAATTATTGAGGTTTAGAGGTGCTGGTAGGTGGATTTTGTTACTTTTGGACAGTCAGGCAAGCGGTTTCCTCATGTTTCCAGCCTTTGTGCTAAGCTAAGCTAACCAGCTGCTGGCTGTAACTTCATATTTACTGTACAGACAAGAGAGCTATGACTGGTGGACACTTATGAGACATTTCCTCCCCACTCGGACAGTGCTTTGTGGTGGGATGAAATGATAATTCCCAGTGAAAACACAATAAAAACAATGGAACAACATAGTAAGTAGGAGTGTCTCGCTCTCACACACACCTCATTGATCATTCATCTCTTGACATTTCTCTGTCCAAATCAGCTGACACACCTCCAACCTACTCAATCACATTTCCTCAACTCTTGTTTGTAGCCGTTGCTGTGATGGTGTCTTTTGTTTCATGACTGGAATGAGTAACAGCTCTCATCCACCTGCAGTGAGAGCTGCACAGGCAGCTCAGCCAAAGGAAACGCCGTAATGTTGTTTCACTTAAGTCCATTTCTGACAATCATTCACACAGGAGGCTATTCTGTTCTCCACCACTCCTGATTAGTATTCTGGTCAGGATGTCATTCTTGACTGACTGATTTGTGAAATTGATGGTTCTCTTCTTACAATATTGGGACAATAACAGGGGTGATGATCACATTTACAGTTGCTCTGTATTCATTTATAAAGTGTTTTCCTGCTCACTCATTCAATTTGTTGATTGTAATAATAACTAAAAGACAAACAAGTATATTTAGACTTTGTCTTTTATTAAGATTCTTCTGTGACAATGTGAACGAAGAGGACAATGACAGCGGACATCTCACGTGACAGCAGACACATTGCATGTGCAAAATTCTTCCAGGTACGAGTCCAAGCCCCTCTTGTACACTTCATATCTCATTGATTTCAAAGGATCATAATCTATCTAATCCAATATCATCTCCATACACTTTGTCCTTTGTGACTGATTATTGAAGGTAGTGAATAAACACCATCAGTAAATTTCACAGAGGCATATAGATCTTGGGTTGTGACACCTTCACTGTCCTATGCTCTGTTTCCTCTGGCAGAAGACTTCTCACAGCAGTTCAAGCTGGTAAATTTTCAGTGTCTACACTCGTGGCATTGTGCTTCCAAATGTTTAAGGCATGTGTCCTGAAATGTAGAAATACAAAAAGCATATTATTTTTGCAGAAAGAAGACTAGAAACATTGACAAAAATAGCTGCATTAGACTTTTCTCGACTCATATCATTACCTTACATCTATATTCCAACATTAGCAGTGAGCTGAAAATCTGGATACTGTATGTGTTACAGAATGTCACCTCACATGATTAGCAGGTACAGTAAAAGGTAAATAGCTCCATTTATATAGCATGTAGCTATGTTGACTCTGTAGCTAGCTTAAAAAACAGCATTAAGTCTTTAAAGGCTGGTTATGTAAGTGTTGCAATTTTCTAAAATACATAAAGAACATGTACATCTTTTTCCTTCCAAGTAACTCACAATGCACAGTGACCTGTTGACGTTTGATCATGAATATTTTATGACAACATGTTTCACATTACCTTGTCTGTCAAGATGCCCTTGTTACTCTGTCTTCAAAGAGAGGCAGAAAACACAAATGACCGAAGTTGCATTGGGAGCCATGTCATTCAGTAGGAATACGACATCACGCCGCCGAAACCTGAGCACCTCTAATACCACAGGTGAAAATCTGAATTCTTTTTTCAAGGCTCTGTAACATCACTTTATCAGACACATAACTTGCAATAAATAAAGATTTGAGACTCAGAGGAAACCAGGTGGTGGCATGCAAGTACCTGGCATATGCATTGTGGTTATGGTGGTCGTGGTGATTAGGGTGGTGGTTGTTTCCTCCTCTACGGGCAGCGAGGACATGGTATTCTTTGATCCTGCCTGGCTGGCAGCAGAAGAGGAACTTAAAGCTGTGGTGAGGAGCCCTGGTGATATGACTGTCGCTGTGGACTCGGTCTGCCCAAGTCCAGGCACAGCCTGCGTTGGGTTGGTGGTAGTACCTGCAGAGTCCAAAGGATCAACTCAATGTGTGTCTCTTTCAATGAGCAATCAGCCACATTGTACTGTAGCTGCATGACTGGAGCCATAAAAGTCTGCGCTGGTGTACCTGTGCCTGCAGAAGCCTCTCCTAAGTATTCCTTGCTCTGCAGGGCAGCATGGATCAGGTCACCCAGAGGGTAAGAGTCTGGGGTTGACGTTGGTGGTGTATCAGCCTCAGGAGTCATAAAGCTCATGCCTGAAATAGTCAGGACTAATCATTGTTGTTGTTATTTGGAAAATGAAAACAAACCTAGTTAGCATGGTGGGCAAACTGCAGAGAAAATAAGTTTTCTCGACTTGAGATAATCAAAGAACTCCGCATTAGTCCATGATTGTAGCTGGACAACAAATGGCCATGCACTGGAGCACACACGCACTCACACACAGTTACCTGAAACTAGGTGGATCATGGTGGCAGACAGCAGGACAGCAAGGCGTGTGAACCCCATGGCTTTAGATGAAACTGGATGACCTGAGAAGGTTGAAGTGAGCAGACTGATTGGCAAACCATGACGTGATAATGTAAATAGAATAACTCACGTATCTCATACTGTAATGTCATTGCTTAGTAGTAGCTTGTAATCACTGCAGGTTGCACAGAAATAACCCGTGTTGGCTGGAGTGGAAATGAATTGTTAAGTATCAGTCATATAATTTAAAAATCTATCCTAATTCAGGTATTGAGCAGATGTTTATACCACACAGGCCATAATGACTCGGATTAGAGGATCATTGCGATTTGATACTGTAAAAGCTCAGCTCCGTCAATCTGGAAAATATCAATTCAGTTTTTACTATGCAGAGGCGTAAATGACGATTTAATACAAGTTCATTTTATAGGTCTATGAACGGGAAACAGGTACACATCGCACACGGTATAAGGTTAAATATTCAGGCTTTCTCCCTGCATTTTCTCACTCAAATCTGCAACAACATGCCCGAAAATGCGCTATTCCAAAATTCACCAGATGTGCCTGCCCCGACGACAGGTATACTCTAATCCTTATTCTATCATAAACCTGTTCATGGCAACGTGTCACAAAGCCCCTCCGCTGTTATTCGAGGCGTTTCCTCGGTGAAATTACCAGCCTGGTGTGTGACAAAATGATGGGGCTATCCGAGGCAGCATCACTCGCACCTCCTCCGGCCCTCTTTGTGCGGAGGACGATTTTTGGCATCAGTCATCACCACCGTGAGACCGACAACCGTCTCAGCAAGGCTGAAAGGTGCCTGCCGCTTACCTTTATCCTCCAGGCTGCGTCCTGTGTGCTGTTTCTTGGATTGTATCCTGTTGCTTTAGGCCCCGAGAACACGGCGGGGTTTGTGCTGGTGAGGTGCCCCTAGCTGGTTACCGTGTGGTTGACGCATTCGGCTATGATGTGAGGGCATTTGTGTTGAAGCGTCAGGTGCGCCCTAGCGGCGGCATGCGGGAACTGCAGGGGCGCACGGGAGACGTCCACATTTTGTCTGTGTGCACTGGAGGAGCTGTCCACCAACACGGTGCTGAAGTGTGTCCGAAGCAACGCTGCACGCTATACCAAGGTAATCAGGCAGGGATGTGAGATGCGGCACGCACTGTGTGTTTGTTCATGTTGAGGCCTGCATGTGCCATACGGTATGCATGGCGAACATTTTTGTGCCGTGGTTTCCTCTCATGGGTGGATGCTTGCGCTAACATGGAACGCGGGCATTAAACACGAGCCAACCGATCTGTGGGGGCTGCTGCAGAGCAACATAAATGAATGCTGAAAAAAACAAAAAAACAAAAAACCCACCCAAGTCCACAATTTATGGAACATCTCTGTGATGCGTAACCGTGCTGTGCTTGCAGTGGACAATATCATCACTTAGCATGTAATTGATGCATCTACGAAGCGAATCCATTGGAATAAGCCTATTAGGAAAGAGCCCTCCCACCTGAAACACACCCGAACGCGTGCACACATATCCACGCGCGCACAGAGACGTGCACGCACTCACGTTTTCTGCTTGTAGGAAATAGTAAAAAAAAAAAAAAAAAAAGACACACGCAGTTATATCAAACTAAGTGAATCATGGTTAACATCTGGTTAACTGATGACACGAGCGAATAAGTCATGTGTGGTTCTGCAAATTTTTGGAGCACTTTACATTTCAAGACACACAAGTGTTTTCTAATGTTATGTATATTAATTAATTTTAATACATCACACAAACATCATCAGTTCCCTCCAAAGTCAATATTGTAATTGACAAACATTTTTCAACTTCAAGTGATGAGCACTGCTGTCTATTGCAATGACTCATAAGACAAGAATCATAATTACATAACAGTTGAGGCACAACTACAAGAAGCCTACAAGATAGATAACAACAAAGAGCAACCTTTCATAAATGGTTAAACTACAGCCTCTTTGTAGACCTTGATGTGCCAAGAAAAATACAGTGAATTTAACACACTGAAAGGAAGAAACATAGATTCTCTGAATTAGCAACCAAGGTAACAGTGCAGATGGATAGCCCTGGTTTGACTGCTGTGAAGTCCTGTGAAGACCTTTATTTAACACTCGTTCAAATAGCAGCATTAAACACAAAAGCAGAACAACATCAAATCACGATAACAACAATCAATAGAACAAAGATACGTCACATAATACAGTGCAATGGACAATGTCCATCCACAAAAAGGAACTCTTGCTCAGAGAACAAGATCAGAACTTAAATAACACCATGAAGTCAGTCTAAGAGGCAACTAAACCAAGGGTCAGTGGCTCCGTGATGGACCACTAACCTGTCCTAAATGTTTCACTAATTTCTTCCAAGTGCATGCTAGGATACGCATCAGCAGCGTGTGACCCCTCCAGGGGATTAAAGTTAAGAAAATAAATGAAAGAGAAGGCTGTTTGAAACCAGGGCAGGCCCTCATTCCCTTTAGGTTGTTTTTGGCAAACAGAGGCTCTCCTTCTCTTCCCATGATCTGCAACATTTTGACAAGACCAAAAAATGTATTTGTGCAGTAGGAAAGACTGTCCAAGAACACTTACTGCTGTTATTTGTATAAAGTCAGCAAAAATCCCACCAATTAAAAACATCACAATCAAGTCTTTTAGTCACTGGCAGAATTTGTTCTCGGCCATTTTACTGAAATACTCTAGATTTTTTTTTACGTACATACCTTAATCCCTCAATCTGCTTCCTTTTCAGTATTTTAGTGTCCCACAAATTTAAAGGATGCACTGGTCAATGAACACACTGCCCTTGCCTCCATATGCTGAGCTGGGTGTCCATTCACTGAGTGGCCTTCTGTGGACTGTGCTGCTACTTTTTCTGTGGCACTGCTACCGGATGGGCTCCGACCTGCCAATCCCAGGCCACGCACATGCTGGAAAGCTCAAGTCAGGCTCAAGGCGGTCCATGATGTCCCGTGGCGGTAGCTGTGCTGGAACAAAGTGCAGTGCCCGATCCAAGCTGTCCAGGAGTGATCAAATTACTCCCTTTATTTCCATGGAAACAGAGGAGGATGAGGAGCAGGGACAGGGCTACCTCACCCCAGTGCTGAGTCATGCCTTGTTCCCAGCCCAGGCATCTGCAGAAGCCAAGAAACTGTATGCAGCACTGCAAGAGTATGCCAAGCGCTACAGTTGGGTGGGCATGGGCCGCATTCATAAGGGCCTCCGTGAGCAGGTACAAGTTGAAGCTGCTGCTTGCTATTAGCAGAAAATCTTGTGTATATGAGGTGTTCATCAATGTATTATATTGCGTTTCATTGTGGTTGGTTTCTTTTCAAAGCATACACTGCATAATCTTAAAAGTAGTCAACGTATGGTCAAGAAATTTTTATATTAAGGAAATAGTTCCTCCAAACGAAGGAGGAAGGAAACATTGTCAAGAATTAATCATTGATTTCTCAATGTTCTCATTATAGGTCAGACTGAATGAGCACTCTGCTATACAGAAACCCCATCTCTTCTTCCTGCCAGATGTCCCAAGTGTTCCTTTCTTCCCCCGTGATGCCCATCGACATGATATTGAGGTCTTGGAAGCCAACTACTGTGCAATCTTGGCTGAGTTCAAGGCTGTTTACCAGCGGGGCATTGACTCAAAGTTAGGCTGGACCTGTCTGGGACCAAAGGTACTCAATAAAATCTATGAGAAAGGGGCAGAGCAAGAAACATTCCCATGCTTTGTATAATATAAAGGAATGTAAAAATAATTGTTACAGAACGTACTGTGTGAAAGAAAGTATCAGCTGGATTATATGTGGATGGAGAAAAAGGGTCACTTTTTCTATCTATGCTAACATTAGTTTAAATATTCTGATATTTGTGTTGCAAAGCTTTTGTTTTGTTGTTTTGTCTTTTATTTCATTATTATATTAATTAAATTATTATCAAAATAACGTTTTTTGCTTTTAAGTGTCTGAATCACACCAATGATCTTCTTCAACTCAGAATCTAAAAATACATAAAACGTCTCCACCAGTTTGTTCCACAACTGCATGTCCTTTGGTTTCAGGAATTTCTTATCTACAACATTAATCAGAGAACAAGCTGAATCTAAGTATAGTTATAGGCTCTTCACTGTGTTCTTATTTCGCATGCACATAAAATCTAAATAAACGTTGAATTTATTTAGTGGTTTTATTAGCAGCATTCACTTTTTCTCCATCAAAAATCTCCATCTATAAGCTCCGATATTAACAGGAGGAAAAATTGATCGATGCTGTTTAGTGCTAATGTACGTGTCTCCTCTGAGTCTTGAGTTAATTGCAGGTCATCGTCTCTTTTAGGGCCAAGCAGTGTTTCCCTTGTACAGTGCAGGTGTCTGTGTGGCAGGAAACTGTCGCTCCTGTCCCTGCACCTACCGGACACTTCTCTCTTTACGCACATTCATAAGCAGCAACTCCTTGGGATCTGCTGGATTTTGGCTGCTGGGACCTGGAGCGACACTTGGCAGCTCATATGGACCCACCAATACACGCCTACGCTGTCATCTTGGTGAGCAAAAAGAATTACATTCATTATGGTTTATCTTAGACAAATCTAAGAGACCTCACTGACTCTTCCAATAAAAGTCTACTTAATCATGCTCTTGCTTCACACTAGAATTTGTAGCAATGCAAGCTGCTATAACTGCCTCAACTTACATGAAACTCAACAGTATCAACCAGAATATGATCATATTATAGGAGCAAAAGCTTTCTTCTAACTTGGTAATAGTTAAACATACAGATTTACCATCTAAAGCCTCCTGCATCTCGTGACATTCATATGTTTGCGTGACATTTATCAAACAGAGGGTAGTCCTTGACTGACTGTAATGGTGATCACTTGCTGCAGGTTTGCTTCATTCTCATGCCAGTGCCTCCAAGAATAGGATACTGTGTGCCAGATACCTTGTAACAAATGTTTCAAACAAATTAAGGCCAACATGTATTGTTGTCAGACTTAACTACACCAAAAAAAAAAAAATGAAAAGAAAAGAAAATGACCTGCTAAAATACTAAACCATTGCATAATGTGATACTTTGTAGGTCGGGGTTGAGGATCATTTCCCCTTAGCCCATTTTGTGTGGTGATCCGTCTGGATATAATCCTCTCTGTGTTAAACAGAGACAGGAATGGAGCGCATGGCCTTCTTAGCTGAGGGCAAACACAATATTTTGTTCCCGAAGTTTAAAAACAGACATCACTTTTGTAGGTCTGCAGACTCCACCCTCGTGTGAGCTGGTGGTGGGAGGGGAGCCTCAGTGCTGGTCAGAGGGGCATTGCCTCCTGGTTGATGACTCCTTCCTTCACACTGTCTCCCACATGGGTTGGTGAATCACTAACAACCTTCAAAAACACATTTTATTGTAATTTGTTTGACCGTATATTGTATTTCTGAGTGAGTGGGACATTATGGTATTGATTCATTAAAAAATGCAGTTTCATTTAAGACAAATACAAGTTGTTCCCAGCAGTTGAATCTCATAGCTACCAAATTTTAACCTAAAATTGTATCTGTGTCTATTTCTAAAGGGCCTCCAGATGCTGGACCTCGAGTCATTTTGAGTGTGGACCTCTGGCATCCAAATGTGGCTGCAGCAGAGAGACAAGCTTTGGACTTCATGTTCAGCCCTGACCTCTGAATTCACTCCTGCACTACCAACATACAGCATGCAGGGATGCCTTACCTTAGCCCTGCTTGTTGTGGGTCATGCATCTCATTCCAGTTGATGAATCACTGTGTGAATCTGCCCTAAGAATTACACAAGCCATTAGCCACGCTTTCAAGTGGTGTTTGATTTATGGTGTACACCAGGAAGTGCCACGTGAATGCATGATTTTGGATGATGTTAGACAATGCTATATGCTAGACAACTTGGCTGCAAACTACGAACTGGCATCGCTTGAAAGCACAATGAGAGCAAACCTAGGAAGAGCTGATTTGGTGTTAACTATTGTAAACCTTCTCTTGACATCATAAACTATGCTAGTGAATGCTACTTGCATGTAAAACCTATATGTCCCAATTACCGGACTTTATTTTGATATGCTGATGCATGGAAAGGCCATTAAAGTCAGCCTGGAATGCTTTATTTTGAAACTTGGGTTGGTTACCTTGGGTTCAACCAAAAAAACTGTGAAGATATGAAAATCATGTACAAATGTACATTTATTTTTATTTTTGTTTTTCAAAATGAATGCCCAACTTTTGCATACTATTCTTTCTCTTCATATTACTATCCTATGCTTGTATGTTTCAGTCTATAAATCTATGAATCTATTTTTTGGTTTGTTTATTAATATAATTGATGGTTTACATATTGCACACATCAGGGTTTTTTCAATTCTGTTATTCTTGGAATCCAAATCCCAAATAAATAACAAATAAGTCCATGTTGACTAAGTGTTTATAGTGTAGTAGAGTTGCATGTGCACATTTTTGCTGTTGCAGTGTGAATGGAGCAGAGCTGATTGTTTTGTAGGGCTCTCAAAATACTCAACAAACTTATATGAGGAAACACATTTATCTCATAATTAGATTTGTTAAAGAATTTTAAATAAAGTGTAAATATATTTATTCTCTATGGAACTCCAGAATCACTCGTATTATTGTTGAAGAAAAACAATGGCCTATAACACATCATACATGTCTGATGAATATGTCCTTTGAATTAAACACGCTAAAACATAATTTTGAACACACAACTCTGATTCATTAAGCTCCCTTTAAGCTTTTTTTTTTTTTTGGTTACTTTTTTCAGTCAGTAGATGAGAATTAGAGTGGTGATTTTGTCTTATCTGCCATCTGCTCATCTAAGGGTCCCATGATGAGGATTACAGAGGCTCAACTAATCCACCCCAGAGAGACGGATTATTCCTGAGATTGTTTATATGTAGTTGTATGTATGTTCTTTCATGCTGTATGATTCATTCAACACTTAACATTTATTCTATGAGCCGTGTGGGATTGGATGGGAAGCTTAACATTGTTGTCAAATTCACAAGCAAATAGTATAACAAGTCAAATATTGAGTATTACTGTCATAGGTTGGCATTAATGGGTTGTAGTCTTGTGGAAAAAACCCTTTTATCTTAAATTTGCTCAACTGCCTATCACACCATCACAAGGCAAGGTTATGCACCTTGCTGTGTCATCACTGCATGGCATTTGCAAATCCTTAATGTGTTGTTGTTTTATATGTTGCATTAATAATAATGGTCACGACATAGTTTGATGGAGCAATATTTTTTGTTTCCCAGCAATTATGTAAATGGTAAATGGTCTGTATTTATATAGTGCTTTACTAGTCTGACAACCACTCAAAGCGCTTTTACAGCACAAGTCACCAACTCACACACATATTCATACAATGGTTGCTCGACCATCTGCTCATTTTGAGCTTTAACCATTCACACATGGCACGATGGCACAGGAGCAATTTGGGGTTAGGTATCTTGCCGAGGCCAAGGATTGAACCACCGACCTTCTGATAAGTGGATGTCTGCTCCCACTTTTCACTAACAATCTTGACATTATACCACAGTCTCAAAAGATTGTGACCAGCACATTCATTTGAAAGACAAACATATCTATTGTCACACTCAACAATTTTCATATTGGCCTTTTGTTATGCAACAGTATTAGCAACCTTAGAGGGATTATTTTCAGTGAAAGATGCCAAATGAACAAAGTGGTTGGAAAATAAATCTGTTATTATTATTATTATTTGGCAATCTGCCATTCAGAAATAATATGTCATATTTCTTGACGTGGATTGATCTGCTTTTTATATTACAGTATTCTAGTAATTTAGGTTGTCAGTGAAGGCCACAGCTCGGTGTTGACCAAAGAGTATGTGGTGATAGTTCATGGCAAATCACTGCCTTGGCATTAGTAGTCATAGTTTCTGATCTAATGTTTTGATCAATGAATTAACATTGACACTCTAAAGTTTAATAACTGTGAAAGTGTTGAAACTGAAAGGAAATTCCTTGGCCAGTATGACTGCATAACCTGGGAGCACAATCTCTGAAAGATAGCTACTTCACCACAAAGGAACAATTTCTAATCAGACCTGTAGGTCGCCCTTGCAACAAGTGGAAGTGCTGAATATCAGACATCAAATGTCATTTGCAAAGAAAAAAAGGACAAGATAACAAACGTCTGAGAAATACCTTGCAGTTTTACTTTCTGAAATTTGTTATTTATCTTTGAGATCTAAGTAGGCTTGCATGCAAAACATATTTGTGAACATCATTGTTGAAGAAACTTCAAGCAGATGGTGAGCTGCCTGCCTGGGACAGATGGTTTTTACGCCAAGGTCAAGGCTGCAGTCACACGAAAGGGTCTGTGGCAGAGTTAACTATAATGTTTAGGAGGCTGGTGCTAAACATTCTCAGCTGACTGAAATTGTCCACTTGATACAATTGGTTGTAAACACTTCCTAAAGCAGATGAGGAGCTACAATGCAATTAAACCAAAGTTTCCAACAAACCAGTGAAGAAACAGAATAATATTTTATTTGACATACGCCCATTTAAGGTTCAGTCCATTTCCCAGTGACAGGGAGCAGATGTGGAGAGGGTGATCCAGGTGTTGCTCCAGAGTATTAAACAAACAATCTATTTTTAAAAAGGATAACCAATTCACCTTCTTGTATAATGGGGAAAATGATGGCAATGACCAGAGAGGGAAGCTCATATCACACATGCACACACTATTTGCAACATGTACTTCTAAAGCACGTTTAGTGTAGAGGTGCCACATTCCAGATGTGACTCAGAGTTTCAGTCCATCTAAATAGCATGTCAACTATTTTCACTTGGGCCATCTTTGAATAGCAAAGACTGTAAAAAGACATTTTTACATTTGGTTTCATTTGTGGTTACATTCTAGGAGGCCAGCCCACAGCATGTCCGCATCAGCTCCACCACACAGATTTGTTGAGATTTGCTCTCTGTACTTCAACTTCTGCTGATATGCTTAAATGGAAAATGCAAACATCTTTAATTTAATATATTATTAGTTCTTCCTCTTTAACCAGCTGAGAATGATGTGGACGCTCATTGCTCTGTGGGACAGATCTGGGGGATTCAGAGTAATTTAGATGACAATAACCTTTTCAAATCTGCTGAACTAAACTCCATAAACATAATCATGAGGCTGTCTGGAGCCACCGTTCAAATATCAGCAAATTTCTATTCATCAATTTTTAACAAAACAAAACTTCTCACTTGAAATAATGAGGAAAATAAGGTAAAATTATGCGTGAGAAGTAGACTCATCAGAATAAAATTCCATAAAAAATGCATCCTCTCCATTCACAGCCATCCATTCATTCTGCTGTCCTCATTTCTGCGACATCATTTTCACAAACTCTGTGAAGAGAATGGACAAGATATTGATTATATAAAGCAAAGACTACTGATTGAACTTCTGTGTCTCACAAAGCAGCCCAACAAACTCGACAAGACTTGACAATAGAAGTTAACATAGAGCTATAAAAGATTCAAGTAATTTATTGTTTGCGTTTGTATTTCTCACCCTCAAAGTCAACTGTTCCATCTCCGTTGTTGTCAGCTTCTCTGACCACTGCATCAATTTCATTTTTGCTGGTTTGTTCTCCTAATAGCTTTATCATGGCATGTCTCAGCTCATCAGAAGTGATAGAACCATCACCGTCTATATCAAACTGTAGGAGGGAGAAAAAACCCCCCAAAACATTAAAAAGTTTTGGGGCATTTTGGATTCATGCAGCAGTCATAACAAAATGCTTTGACAGATTTTAGTTGTTACAGTGTGTTCATTTAACATCCACCATGGGGTGCCAAAGACCAGAAAGAGAGAATAGGAATGCTGAGCTCACCTCTCTAAATGCATCTTTAAGTTCCTTCAACCCAATCATCCCTGCAGTTTCAGCCAGAAGCTTGGGGGTCATTAGTTCCACAAAATCTTCAAAGTCCACCCGTCCCCCTACTGTTATGACACAAATAATATAATTACAAGCAGGTGGCAGCCAGAAGCCACAGCTTAGGCAAGGTTTCAGTGGTATAACTCCATTGTGAAGTCCCAAAAAAGACATCCGTCTATGTTTTAGCTTGTTATTATTAATGCTGCTCTGTTTCATTACATTTGCAACAGTCAGTGGAAAACAATACATATCATGACATGCAAGCACACTTAATCCATTTATCTTCCTTATTTTTAATTATTGACTTTCTATTGATCTCAGCGGAGTGAAATACTCACAATGCGCAGACGGTTCACATTGAGCCATCAGAAGTGATATACGACAACTATGATGATTTCTGTGCATTTCCGTATGCGTGTGAGTATTCTTGTCAATGCTTGGCACGCTGCTTTCAGAATAGAAATATGCAAATATGCTCTGTGTCTCCAGAGACCTCGTCTGAAAGACACATTTCCTGAAACTTTCAAAGTGATAAATCAGTCTTGAAAATGCTTTACATTATATTTTGAAACAGGCAAAAAATAAAATAAGTGCTTTTTTAAAAATTCTCCAAACACAATTTTGTTATATTTGTCTGTAATTACCAGTACATTGGCCCTGGTAAGAAAAAGGAAAATACCGTTGTACCAACAATGGATTATATATGTTTTATCACTGCATCAGCCCAACATGATGGGTTGGAATGAGGTATGAATACAATTTTTGCTTTCACCTCACATTACTCACAATTCATGTTGATGTTCTGGCTCAGTTCAATGAGCTCCATTTCAGTTGGCATGTAACCCATGGTCCTCATCAGGTTCCCCAAGTCTTTACAGGTTATGAAACCATCCTTGTCTTTATCAAACTCTACAAAAGCTTCACGCAGCTCTGAAGAACATGCAGACATAAAACTAAGAATAACATGTGACTGAAAAAAAAATCATACAGCACTCTAACAACAATATCTGAAAGCATCACAGATCAGAAAACAGAAAACATCAACATCATACCTTCAATCTCATCATGTGTAAGAGCTCTTGTCTGCAACACAATAACAGCATAGATACAAATGTTAGTACCTTTTATATACAGTAATTTAGCACAAATGTACGATTATTATATCCATGTACCTGTATGTTCTTGTGCAAGGCAATGACCTCACATAAGCCCCTTAAGCCCCATACATAAATATATAAATATGTATTGCAGATGAAAAAAGTCTCAGTGGAATAAGCACACACTATTGTTAAAGGGCCTGAAGTCAATGAGATTTTTATATGTGCCATTTGAAATGCCTATTTAATGTTTGCAAACTTTACACATTTCTTTTTATCTTTTTTTTGTTCTAAAGCAGTGCACTTAATTTTATCTTTGTTGATTATGTCATATTCTTCCTCCAAAGTGCTCTAAGTAATGTCCTATTACATGTACAATCACATTCACGTTATGTTTTCTAATGAGCATTTGTTACTTTCACTCTAACTCCTGATATTAAGATGTTTATTATGAACAGGCTGTTAATGTTTGTGCTCCTGCAACATTGTTGTGCATGTGAACTTACAGTACATAATTTCAGTATATAATAAGTGAGAAAAACTGACTGACATACTTTTATTTGGTTTGGTTTTTATCTAATTTTATTGTGTTTCAGTGAAATGAATATCATATCCAAACACACTTCTGTTCATATGCGTCTAACAACTCTAACAACAAGATAAAAAAAAAAATCTCATCTGATTGATCCCATATCAGACACACTGTATTCATTATTTAGCAGATCGCCTACCCAGTTCAATTACTGGTCAAAATGTGAATTAAAGTGATGAGTGCAGAATGCAACTTCTGTAAATATATTTTGCATGATTTATATGATTTGTATATAAAATAGCATGGTTTTGTGTAAATGCTTTTGTTGGAATTAGGGACAAAGCACAGAAACTGACCAAATGCCAATACATCTGCCTAATGCACCAGCTGAAAACTTTGCCCTTCCACCTCTACCCCACAATGGGACTAGTCCTTTAAGCTTCTTTTCCCATTAACCTAAAATAACACAATTAACAACAATAACAATAAAACTAAAACGGCGTTTGTTTCAGAAATGATCAACAGTTGAAAGTAAGATTTATGTTCCTGGTAAACCAATGAAAAAGATAAATGACAAGTTCTTTGTATTTACCATATATTTAAATTTAGAAAACTTGAAAGCTGAGCTCAAGAAAGGTAAACAGTAGAAAAACAAGAACTGAAACAAAACAGAACTCCCATAAATCTTCCGTAAAACCATTGTGACTTACCTGTCTGCGGGTTCCTCCTCTGAGAAAGATGCAGGCTTGTTTAAGACTCATGACGACAGCCTCGGTCAAGATCCTGGACAACTTGTCTTTATGAATATCTTTGGAAGAAAAATTAACGTCACTGTGTGATATGTCGCTGTGTCATTCACTTTCTTTTGTTCCTTTGTGAGCATGTGTGTGTGTGTGTGTGTAAACCGTGATCAGCAGTGATCTGTGTATGCCAGAGAGGAGGGATGAGGTCTCATATGGATTATCTCTGCAGCTTTGGTCCAGAAAAGAAAGATAGGCTTAACAGTGCGCATATAGACAGTTTCATATACCACACAATCAAACATTACTGCTGTTTTCATAAAGAGTAAATGTATCTAAATGTCATGAACACATTTTACTGTAATAGGAACAGTCTGAATAGCTATCTTACATCATATTTGAATTTCAAATTTGATTCATTTGGAAAACGGGTGGTAATGTATAATTCATATCTGCGTTTGCTTATTGTTTGCAGTTTGTTGACTCCCTTCATCCTGTCATGTGGTGCTGGTTGAGTAAATGACGGTCTGGATAAAGCTTCCTATCTGTTACGACTAAGTGAAATGAAACAGAATACAACAGATGAGAAAATCGAGTATTAGAGGGACTGTGAATCATATGCCGCTGGATATATTGCATGCATTAGTAATTTCTTCAAATACATGGAAGAAATATATGAAGAAGAGAAATTTGGATTAAAATGTAATATTAGTCTAAATAAATTCACTTGATTTGTTTGTATGCTGTCTATTAATCTCAGCATGCAAGCTATGTGATTATTAAAAAAATGACTGCAGCACTTTGATTGCTTGGTCACTGCAGTTTCAGATTGTCAGTCCATTACATAACCATATATGTTTTGGCAAAATTAAGGGTTCTGTGCAATTTCAGAAGACATTTCAATCTACACCCAATGATCACATTTGAGGCTGGATAGTTTGTTCTTATCCGTCTGCATATCTTGCAAATATGAGAACAGCATTGATCCTATTCACATATGTAAACTATTCATCAGATCAAATAATATCACATTTCTTTGCTATGCAAATCACAGACTTTTGTGTCAAATCAAAAGATTAATGAATTTCACTTGGACTTACATCATCCATATGCTTGGAGTGGGTTATAGTATACTGGTTGATTGCAAGTTGCTTAGTAAGATCAAAGTGGTGACGTTGGATGGACTATGGTCTTCTTGCAGTTTTTGTCCATCACCCACCCCCGTGATACAGATTCTTTTTTCAGACAGGCCTGATGAGCTTGCTGAAACAGATTAACAGAGGAGGCATTATAAAAAGGTTTCAAAAAAAATGATGGGCAGATGCAATTTTAAATGCCGGGGTGGTCAGAATTTTAGGGACCTTGGTTTGGTAGAAATTCGGAATCAAACGTATTGGAGCAGGTGAGTCCATGTTTGTCAGTGAAACCATGAACCGTGAAAACACGTGGAATTCAATGTGATGTATTTTCATATATCATATATCATACAAATATATTTGTCCCTCCCTTACAAAGTCCCAATGCAAATTCCAGTTTTTTTTAGAGGGTATGCTTCTGTCATCACACTGACTTGCTGTCTTCTTGTTTTGAGTGAAGCAACTGAGTTCACACCTTCAGTCTCAAGATGATGAACAAACTGACTCTACTGCTGACAGCGCTCTGTCTGCCCTGTAAGTGGCTTCATGCTGCAGGACTGATCAAAGGATGTACTCATTTAATGTTCTGGCATGTATTTTTGTCTCTCATTCGTGCTTGTCTCTTTTCACCTCTGGTTCTTCGGCAGGTTTGAATGGCCAGGCTCTGGAGTCCATTCCCTCCACTTCAGTGTTGAAAAAGCCTCAAGAAGCCCTCAGTCTTTCCTGCAGGGGAACTGGATTTGATTTCAGTCAGTATGGAATGCACTGGATCAGACAGCCGGCAGGACAAGCACTGGAATGGATGGGGCTGATTTACTATGACTCAAGTAAAACAGATTATGCAAGCAGCGTGCAAGGACGTGCAGAAATCACCAGAGATAATAGTAACAGCATGGTGTATCTGAGACTGTCCAACCTAAAGCCAGAAGACTCTGCTGTGTATCACTGTGCGGGACCCACACTCATCTGCTCAAGTGAGGAAGCTTTACAAAAACCTCCAATGGCCTCTTTTTACTATTACCAACAGGGGGCAGCAGGAGATTTTAGATAAGATTAGAAAATATGGCAAACCTGTCTGCCATCATGCCGACAGACACAATGTGAAAGCACCATCTGGGGTTGTGGTTTGTCACTTCTTCTTTTTCATGCTTTTTACAGAGATGCACAATTTTTCTAACAACGTACGGGTTAATGGTCTTCCCATCTGTTGTTGATTGAAAGCACACAAATTAAACACACGATGAATGAAAAATAGGTATTAAAGACATAGACATTCAAGATTAGGCCTCGTGCAAGTAAGAGAAAATAGCTGACTCCATGTGATTTTAAGGAAGGCGTAATGAAGTGAGGCCAAGACCACGTCATCCTTTAAGCATTTACTCTTAAAAAGGCTTTTGTTAGCCTCTTTAGGAAAGGGCTGCTGTGAGAATAATTTCAATATATGCACTGTACATCTGTTTGTTTTCTTTCCACGAGTGTTATATAACAAGCTGAGTTAACAGACATTTCTCACAAACCATGAGGTTTGACTCCAACCATCACCTACTAGGTCTCGTATCTTATTAGAGGCTTTAGAAAACTGTGTTCAGAAGAACCTGCACTAAAGACTACAGAAGACAGAGCGGAAAAGATGAAGTTATAAAGCACACCAATGGTTATTTATGTTCTAGTCCTCTGTGTATACATATATATATATGAATCATCTTAGATGTTCTATGCCATAGGCCTTCGTTTTAGTTCATGTAATATGAAAACACCTTTCAAACAAGAATTGCAGCTCAAAGTACTTGACAACAATGAAATCACATGCAGCAAGTGATTAACGGAGAAAAATGATTGATAGAAAAGACAGAAATCGAATAAATATAAAACAGCTGCAAAAAATTATGTAAAATAATATAGAGAATAAAACCCACTTAATAGTAGTAATAATAAATTAAGGATGAAAATAGAGGAATCAAAGGTCTCCAAACTCTCTCATCCCTTCAATGCGAAGCAGTCAGCAATTTGAGATACAATTGGCGAGAACTTAAAAATTATTTTGCCTTCTGTGCACACTCTTCCAGTCATAGCAACAATTTCCCAGTGGTTACGTTACATACAATACTTTAATTCAATGTTCCCTTTTGGTTTTACATGGGACACCAATCCGGGTCTCCTGGGTGAAAGTCCTCTGCTTCATCAATCCACTCAAACCTTCTCGCTCTTTGTACAGAGTCATTTGAGGTGTTGGAAGAGAGAGCAGGCTGTCGATAGAGGTCCATTTTACCCTCCACATTGAAGAATGACACTAAAGGGGTACCCAGTGCCTTAAAAAGCGAGGCCAAGGGGTCCTGACCAAGCATCCATATGTGGGTACGGGGACTGAGGAGATGGCTATGGAGTTATCATGTAGACCATAGAGACCATATTGATAAAACTGCCCATGGATTTGCCTTTTTGTGATTCAGACATTTGGTTGAGAGTGAACCTGAGACGTTGCAGCTGGTTGTTAATTTGACATGTCATGATGTGATTAAAATAACTGGCATGTATTAGGCCCCAAATGTCGGTGAAAGTGTAGATTTATCACACCTCACTGATGATGTAAAATGAGTAAAAACAAAGCAACTTGTCATATTTGGTGGTATCAGCCTTCACCAAAATCATTGAAAGCAACTGCTATAAAGCTCAATTAATCAAGGAGCCAACTAGAATTGGTAACACTCAAAATTCAGTGCTCTACCATACAAAAATACACTGTCTCGAGTAATTCATATCACACAGGACACCTGTCAAATCCCTGAGAAGACATGGTAAATCAGACTGAACTGTCACTTGAAAACCAAGACCAAATTCTGGCTCATTTCTATGAAAACACACAAAAGATATAGTGCTGCTCACAATGTACAGTCTCCACAAACTAAATTACTGTGCATAAATTCTGATTTTCTGTATTTTCTCAAACAGAAGGCTCTCTTTCTGAATGTTTCAATCCTCAAAAACAATGGAGTGTAATACATTTCATGGAGACTCATGCTGACACCCTCATGCCTCTATGACTCAATCCCATCAATTTCTGTGTAAGACAAATTGTAAGAGATACAACAAGACTATACTTATAATAAAAAAAATTGGGAGAAAACAACAATATGCAAATAAGTTTGGGGGAGAGACTGAGCAGAGGACATCGTTCAATCTCTGCTGTGATTTCCACTAGTTAGGATCAATTACAGGAAAGCAAAGTCACCATTTCTAGCCCAGTTCCACACTGTGAGGAGGAGTCAATGCAAAACTCACATGTCTTCCACCTCTACTTATCTGACTGCAGAGAGGAGGACAGAGAACAGTGGACACACAGTTTAACATGATGGACTATAGGACAGGACTGCTGCTTTTAACTCTCTGCTGGGCAGGTGAAGATCTACACTGATCTTAATCTAATATAGCTTTTATTTGTGTCGTCAGCTTATTTGACTTGATGTTTTTATTCCTCTTGACAGGTGTTGATGGTCAGACTCTGACAGAATCTGAAGCAGTGGTTAAAAGGCCTGGAGAATCTCACAGATTGACCTGTACAGCCTCTGGATTCACATTCAGCAGCTACTATATGGCATGGATCAGACAGGCTCCTGGAAAAGGACTGGAGTGGGTTGCTTCTATTTATAGTAGTAGCATCTACTACTCTGAGTCAGTGAAAGGCCGGTTTACCATCTCCAGAGACGACAGCAGACAGCAGGTGTATCTGCAGATGAACAGTCTGAAGACTGAAGATTCTGCTGTTTATTATTGTGCTCGAGACTCACAGTGACTGGAGTTGGTTGAGCAGCTGTACAAAAACCTACAGAACTCATCTTTCAGGCTGGTGGAGCCCAACCATGAAATATTTTTATCCTATTTACATTTCATTTTACATTGCAATTGTTTTCTTTGGAATAACAAATAAATCTTTGTGAATGCATTATATATTAAAACTGCTGCTGAGAACTATAATTGCTCAACATGAAACACATTAAAATACAGATAAAATCACTTGTTGATAAAATGGCCAAAGACAGCACAACAGTCTGCTGAAATTAAAGTACTACAAATACGAAACATTTCACCAAATTAAGACTCAATAATGTCTGTAAATGATGTGGAATCTGAAGTGAGTCAAAATATGAGAGTGAAAAATATTGTTGCAGTTTCTTGTATAAAACCACTAGAGGGCAGTCAGTGTCAAGTTTCTCTCTCCTCTGTTGCTGAAAAGGAGACACTCAGATCTGCTGTTCTCATTGATCTTCATTGATCTCAAAATTTATCTTTACTCACAGAAAAACAAGGATATTTATGGTGCTCGTGTCCTGACGGCTGACATGTTTTTCCTGACTTTGTTTTAAAAGCTTAATTATTCTTCTTAAGATTTCTTCACTTGTATTCCTATTGAGGTTTTCTTTATCCTGATGTCACAAATTACACAAATTATACTGAAACATGTCAGAGGGACTCTTGGAGGAATGACTGATGTATAGTAAACATTCATTCTGCAGTTTCATCAAACAGTAACTGAGATCCAAGTCAAATCCAGTTCCTCACTGTGAGGAGGAGTCAATGCAAAACTCACATGTCTTCCACCTCTACTTATCTGACTGCAGAGAGGAGGACAGAGAACAGTGGACACACAGTTTAACATGATGGACTATAGGACAGGACTGCTGCTTTTAACTCTCTGCTGGGCAGGTGAAGATCTACACTGATCTTAATCTAATATAGCTTTTATTTGTGTCATCAGCTTATTTGACTTGATGTTTTTATTCCTCTTGACAGGTGTTGATGGTCAGACTCTGACAGAATCTGAACCAGCGAATAAAAGGTCTGGAGAATCTCACAGATTGACCTGTACAGGCTCTGGATTCACATTCAGCAACTACTGGATGCACTGGGTCAGACAGGCTCCTGGAAAAGGACTGGAGTGGATTGCTGCTGATGGTGGTGGCAGCAACCAATACTACTCTGAGTCAGTGAAAGGCCGGTTTACCATCTCCAGAGACGACAGCAGACAGCAGCTGTATCTGCAGATGAACAGTCTGAAGACTGAAGATTCTGCTGTTTATTATTGTGCTCGAGACTCACAGTGACTGGAGTTGGTTGAGCAGCTGTACAAAAACCTACAGCACTCATCTTTCAGGCTGGTGGAGCCCAAGGACGGAATATTTTTATCGCATTTATATGTCCTTTTCCATTGCTATTTAAGATGTTGTCCACATGTCCACATTTTACGACAGATTTTTTTTCAATAGCAAAGGAATCTTTGTCAACACATTGTATAATGAAACTGCTGCCTAGAACTATTAAGAACATTGAAAACTCAATTGAGATCACTTGTTGATCTCGACTGTGATCACAGCACAACTGGTTGCTGAAATTAAACTACTGTAAATATAAACATTTCCACAAATTAAGACTCAATAATGTCTGTAAATGATGTAGAATCTGACATGAGTCATAATATGAGAGTGAAAACTAATGCTGCAGTTTCTTGTATAAAACCACTAGAGGGCAGTCAGTGTCAAGTTTCTCTCTCCTCCGTTGCTGAAAGGAGACGCTCAGATCTGCTGTTCTCATTGATCTGAAGTGACTGACACTTGAACCCTGGACTGAACTGAAGCTTAATACTCCTGCTGCTCATGTACACTGGATATTGTGATAGTTGAACTAAAGTCATGTGTTAACTTGATTCAGCACATTTTGAACAGTCAAGTTTGACTATAAGGTGTTTACCATCAGCAGTGAGTGCAGCTGCATCTGTCAGTGTCAGTTCATCTGAGCAGACAGGAAGTAGATCTCAAGATGAACATCAGGAAGCCTGAAGGAGCTGCTGTGTATGTGAACAAACAAATTTAAGTCAATGAAATTCGACAGATATTGTGTGTTGAGATTCATACAACCTATTAATTGTATTAAAATAGTAATTAAGAAATCATTTTCAAGTTTTAAGTGCAGAGAAAAATGAAGAAATGATGTGCGGACAAAATTGAGAGTTTGATGCAATAAAACAGGCACCAGAGTTATTTATATCTGAATATGAGGGAAATGCAGCTACAACTCTCTGTGGGCAGGAATAAAGCTTTGTCTCCATGTGTTACAGTATTTCAGGTTTGGTCAGATTTGTATTTAAAAAACATACATCACATTGATGATAAAATAATTCTTAAATTCATTAAATCAGTTTGAAATAGTGAGCATGGTGAAATGAACTCTGTGTGTGTGTCAGTGAGAGGACAGAAGAGTTCAGCTTTTAGTTCATGTAATATGAAATCTACTTTGTGGACCTGAAGCCAGATGAAGGCGAGTAAACAGAAAACATAATGTCACCTCATGTTTTCAAAAAAGTCCAGATTTTGTCATGATGATTCAGTTGCAAGTTATAAATTTAGATTTGCCCAAATCTCATTTACTTTGTCTGGTGTCACAGCTTCTGCACTGATTTTCTCAAGTCTCACAAACAAAAGGTCAAACTCTGTCCTCCCTGCGAGGAGGAGTCAATGCAAACTGAGTTGTGTTTTACCTTCACTAATCTGACTGCAGAGAGGATGATCAACCTTTTAGTTTTCACTGCAACTTTTGTTTTCAACAAGTCAACAGAGTTTATTTGTCTGACTGGAAAATTAATTTTTATTGGCTGTCAAACATGGGTATTCATGGCATCCCAAAATGGTTTGACTGAGGAACACTTGTGGGGAAAATTAGCTGTTAAACAATATGTTTGTCAACCTGTTGCATTAATTATACTGAAACATGTCAGAGGGACTCTTGGAGGAATGACTGATGTACAGTAAACATTCATTCTGCAGTTTCATCAAACAGTGACTGAGATCCAAGTCAAATCCAGTTCCACACTGTGAGGAGGAGTCAATGCAAAACTCACATGTCTTCCACCTCTACTTATCTGACTGCAGAGAGGAGGACAGAGAACAGTGGACACACAGTTTAACATGATGGACTATAGGACAGGACTCCTGCTTTTAACTCTCTGCTGGGCAGGTGAAGATCTACACTGATCTGAATCTAATGTAGCTTTTATTTGTGTCATCAGCTTATTTCACTTGATGTTTTTATTCCTCTTGACAGGTGTTGATGGTCAGACTCTGACAGAATCTGAAGCAGCGAATAAAAGGCCTGGAGAATCTCACAGATTGACCTGTACAGCCTCTGGATTATCATTCAGTGGCTACTATATGCACTGGATCAGACAGGCTCCTGGAAAAGGACTGGAGTGGATTGCTGCTATCTATGACAGCAGCTACATCTACTACTCTGAGTCAGTGAAAGGCCGGTTTACCATCTCCAGAGACAACAGCAGACAGCAGGTGTATCTGCAGATGAACAGTCTGAAGACTGAAGATTCTGCTGTTTATTATTGTGCTCGAGACCCACAGTGACTGGAGTTGGTTGAGCAGCTGTACAAAAACCTACAGTACTCATCGTTACTGAGCTGATACTCAAAACAGTAACAATTATATTTTATTTTTTCTTTTGATTTAATGAACACTTGCGCCTTCCTGAATTACACAAATTGTCCCTGAGAATTTAAAAATAAACATTATTAGAAAACAATAAAGCAGCATTGAAAACGTGACAATTTCTGTTCTCCTCTGTCACAATTGTTGAAAGTAGACTCAAATTTTCACTGTGCTGGACAGAGTCAACATGTCCACAATGCACTTTTTTTTTTTTTTTCATGTAAGTGAGCAATCGCTTAGATAGTCAGTTCAAATAAATTTTTGTCCTGTCCTGGAAATTTTATCTTCAGTTTGTGTCTAACACACTCTAACCTGAAGCAGAGCTGTTTTCCAGGCAGGGATTAGTGTTTTCACTTTGCACAGACAATCATTTGTCTCTATGTGTGACCTCATAACCAAATGTACAATTGATTGAGTCTGATGTTCTCATTCGACTGAATGTAGCATTAATTCATCACCTATATGATTATACTGTATAAAATTAAGATTAAAAGGACCCAAGGGAAAAAATATTGACAATAAAATAATTGCAAATATAATATTGAAAAGTAAACCGAAATACAGGTAGTAAGCAGCGCAGCATAGTAAGATCAAATATTCAAAGTTGCTTCAAAAAGCTCAGTTTTGAGTAACTTCATGAGCATTTCAAGATTGGAGCAGTGGAAGCTGTGGGAAAGAGTGCAAGTCTATGAAGGACTCTGGAGTGTGTTCCATAAAGACGATGATTGCAGGAGGAAAGAGGCCACTTCTTATATTAATCTTTACTGATGCCGCTGTATTCTGGAATTTCCCCACGCGGAACAAATAAAGGAATATTGAATTGAATTGAATTGTAGAGGTGGACACCATCAACATAGAAGTGAATGATGAGGTGACAGATGATGGCGAGGGGGAGCATGTAGAGGATGAATGGAAGGGGACCAAACATGGAGCCCTGGGGGACGCCTTGGGACAGAGAAGTCATGGTAAAGATGCAGCTGTTGATGATGATAAACTGTTGTCTTCCTGTGAGATATGACTTCAGCCAGCAGAGGGCAGTACAGGTGGTGTTGAGGGAGGATTCAAGGTGGGAGAGAAGAATGGTCTTGGTGGATGGTGTCAAAAGCAGCACTGAGGTTAAGAAGAATGACAATGCTGAGATGTCCAGAGTTTGAGGAGATCATGAGCAAATTAGGTTTGTTTTTCTATTTTGCTGAGTAATGTTTTGAAAATGTGTAAAAAGTCTAGTTTTTGTTTTATGCAATGGGATACATGTACATGTCTACCTGTATGTGCCTGTTCCTGCACGTTTTAAGATTTAAAAAGTATGCACCAGGATAACAGTAAAGTGCCTTGTTTCTAGGGATCTGATATTTGATTTTTTTCTTTTTTTTCCCTTTCCTGATGTTAAAATACTCAGTGAAAGTACATCTACCTTCTCTCTTCCCTTTTAAACCTGCAGAGGGAGGTCTATGCAAACTCTCCTCTCTTTATAAACACACCAACAACAACTGTCAAATCATCTGAAGCAGAACAACTGACACAGTTTGAGAAAGACTGATCAGAAAACACTGAATTGCAGAGTTTACTATTGAATGAAAATTATGATTGTCTGGTGTCTATTGTTTGTCGTTGCTATTCATGGTAAGAAAATGAATTCTACCAAATCAAAATAGTTTTAAAAATGTTTAATATTTCCAGGTATGATGGATGATGGATCATTTCTTTCCTTACAGGAGTTTGGAGTGAGATCAAACTGGAGCAGTCTCCCTCTGAGGTGAAAAGACCTGGAGAGACAGTCAAGATGTCATGTGTCACATCTGGTTATAGCATGACAAGCTACTATATTCACTGGATGAGAGAGAAGCCACGGGAAGCTCTGGAGTGGATTGGGTGGATGAACACAAATACAAACTCTCCAAGCTATGCCGGCTCCTTTCAAAGCTGTTTCAGTTTTACTCAGGATGTGTCCAGCAGCACTCAGTACCTCGAGGTCAAGAGCCTGACAGCAGGAGATTCTGCTGTTTACTTCTGTGCTCGAGACACAGTGACTGAAGACAGTGGAGCAGCTGCACCAAAACCTCCACAGACAACAAACAGCAATGATCTTACTGACATCTGGATTCACTCACCACCTGCAGAAGCACTTTGATATATCCACATTAGATTTCTATTAATTTTACTATAAACTCATGAGGACACATTTATTCTGTTTATGATGTTACATCAGTCACTGTAATGAACAGATTTCCTTCAACATTAGTAATCAATCAATTTCCAATGTCATGTTCATGAGTAGAGCCCATAAATGTCACTCATCCAACATATATTCAAAGCATTGGTTCATGGTTTGACATGGTGAGATGACAATGAAGCAGTTTTCATGAAGTGTGGGTTATTTCTATTATTGTTAATGCTCCCATGTGCTGTCCAAGTGATGAATGAGAAACATTCAAGATTAGTTATAATTAATCATATTCAAATCCATCTTGGATATTAATGTATTAGATGTTTATGAATTATAAAAGAATATTTTTCTCTTACTTGAATAAATATGGATGTGTTTTTAATACTGACAGGAAATTTAGATGAATGAAAACATGTCAGACAAACATGAAAACAGCTGATTTGGAGGGTTGACTCTTGAAGTCCCCAGTTTCATTAAATATCTCCAGTCCTGCTGTTTCCTCCCTGTGAGGAGGAGTCAATGCAAAACTCACATGTCTTCCACCTCTACTTATCTGACTGCAGAGAGGAGGACAGAGAACAGTGGACACACAGTTTAACATGATGGACTATAGGACAGGACTGCTGCTTTTAACTCTCTGCTGGGCAGGTGAAGATCTACACTGATCTTAATCTAATATAGCTTTTATTTGAGTCATCAGCTTATTTCACTTGATGTTTTTATTCCTCTTGACAGGTGTTGATGGTCAGACTCTGACAGAATCTGAAGCAGTGGTTAAAAGGCCTGGAGAATCTCACAGATTGACCTGTACAGCCTCTGGATTCACATTCAGTGACTACGCTATGAGCTGGATCAGACAGTCTCCTGGAAAAGGACTGGAGTGGGTTGCCAGTATTATGAGTGAAGATGTTGCTGAGCTCCTCAGCGGCAGCTCAACCTTTTACTCCCAGTCAGTCCAGGGTAGATTCACCATCTCCAGAGATGACTCCAGCAGTAAAGTCTACCTACAGATGAACAGTCTGAAGACTGAGGACACTGCAGTGTATTACTGTGCCAGAGGAGACACAGTGAGAGAGAGTGATAGGAGACTCCTACAAAAACTACTTCCTCTATTTACCACCACTGAGAACATTACATACAATACTGAGTGTGATTCACTGTCAGTGATGAAAATTCTGAGTAGTGTCTGAATATTGACTTCTTGTTTTATCTGATTTGACTGAATTTTCAAATCAATTTAAAATAGAAAAATGTGTTTTTTTCTTATTTCCTTCCAAAACAAAATATTCACTCATTTGTTGTTTTTACTTGGAAAAATTGTTTGCAGTTGATGTAAAAAGATAATGCAATTATACAACGATGCTGATTAAGTTCTCTGTATTAATGTGGTGAAAGTGTGTCCACATGTCTTCATAAGTACATGCATGGAGACAATAAATGTGATTCAAACTCTTCCATCTTGGTAACACTTAAAATGAAAAGCATCCTTGTGATTTGCAGACTGTATCAAACACAAAAAGGGAAAAAGGCACTTTCCAGTAACATTTAGACATTTAACAAATCAGCATCCTGATATCATCAGATATCATCACCATCAACATGAAATAGTTTATTATGACTAATGATTTATTCATCCATGTATATCTTTTTTTTTTTTTTTTTGTCAAATCTGAGACTTTTTTAAGCTGCTTTAAGTCTGACACTTCATAATTTAATTACGGCTGCAAAATGACTTTATGACCTTTATTCATGGAAAAACAAAGATATTTATGGTGCTCATGTCCTGAGGGCTGACATGTTTTTACTGACTTTGTTTTTAAAGCTTAATTAATCTTCTCAAGGTTTCTTCACTTTTACTCCAATTGAGGTTTTCTTTATCCTGATGTCACAAATTGCACAAATTAGACTGAAACATGTCAGAGGGACTCTTGGAGGAATGACTGATGTACAGTAAACATTCATTCTGCAGTTTCATCAAACAGTAACTGAGATCCAAGTCAAATCCAGTTCCACACTTGTTGATGGTCAGACTCTGACACAATCTGAAGCAGTGGATAAAAGGCCGAGAGAATCTCACTGATTGACCTGTACAGCCTCTGGACTTTCAATTAGTGGCTACTGGATGAGCTGGGTCAGACAGGCTCCTGGAAAAGGACTGGAGTGGATTGCTGCTATTTATGGCAGTAGCAACATCTACTACTCTGAGTCAGTGAAAGGCCGGTTTACCATCTCCAGAGACGACAGCAGACAGCAGGTGTATCTGCAGATGAACAGTCTGAAGACTGAAGAATCTGCTGTTTATTATTGTGCTCGAGACTCAGTGACTGGAGTTGGTTGAGCAGCTGTACAAAAACCTACAGTACTCATCTTTCTGGATGGTGGAGCCCAATTATGAAGTATTATTATCATAGTATTTATATTATATTTTTCATTCTAATATATTTTTTTATTATTTATTTTATGTTCTATATGTAGATTGCATATATGTTTAAATAATCAAATAAATTCCTGAATCCTGTTTATGGGAGAAAATTGGAATTAACATGAAACACATTAAAACCACAATAAAGATCACTTGTTGACAAAGAGGCTAAAGTTGATGTGGAAAAATGAGCCATAATATGAGTGAAAAATAATGTTGTAGCTTCTTGTATAAACCCACTAGAGGGCAGTCAGTGTCAAGTTTCTCTCTCCTCTGTTGCTGAAAGGAGACACTCAGATCTGCTGTTCTCATTGATCTTCATTGATCTCAGTGGAGTTCACAGCACATCAAGTTTCATGAAGCCACCGGAGGAGGAGCCCTAGACCACAACTGATTTCAGACCAGCTCACTGAAAAATACTTTCTTTGAATTTACTCAAAATTGCAGTAAAATGTGGAAACAATATGAAATTGATTCTTATTTAAATGGTAATATAGAGCAAGACATTGAAGGAATCACATTTTTTGGACTGATCTGAAATTCATAACTTTCTCAGTCTGTGAGAGAAGTTAACATATTTCCAGAAAATCACTTTGCAGAAACTTTAAAGACAAAATTCATGTCAGTTTCATGTAATTCATGCAATTCAGTTTCAGATTTAAATTTGCCTGAATCGCATTTGTTTGGTTGGTGTCATAACTCCTACATTAATGTTTCTCAAAGCCAACAACAAAAAGCCAAACTCTGTGCTGCCTGTGAGGATGAGTTCATATTTGTCATCACTGGGATTTGAAAATAATGGAAATTTTAAGGGACCCTGCCCTGGACAGTCCCACCACCCTCACCACTGTCCACATCCCCCTTACATTTAGACAAGGTGACAGACAGTGAATCCAAAAATCACCACAAGGCAACCACTTGTTTTAAAACATCAGAGCAAGGATTGGGTTAACTTGTTCCTACATCAAGTGACGACAATGAGGCAGTCAGAATCAGATACCTGGTTGAAAATGAAATGCTGGTTTAAAAGCACAAAGGGGCAAATAAATTCAGCTCTTAGTTGAAAAAACTATTCCTTGAAGGATATGAACACATCACTCATGATTCAGCTGTGATTTTGAGAGAGGCTACTGGCAAGTGAGACAGTTGGCAGGAGAGGATGATTATGAAAACACACAGGAGAGATAGTATAAATGTGTTTCTTCTTCTAGTATTACAGGGTGCCATTTGAGGTGTTGAGGTGACAGAGTTTATATGTCTGACTGCACAATTTATCTTTATTTATGGAAAAGCAAGGATATTTATGGTGCTCACGTCCTGAGGGCTGACGTGTTTTTACTGACTTTGTTTTTAAAACTTAATCTTTTCTTCACTTTTATTACTACTGAGGTTTTCTTTATCCTGATGTCACAAATTGCACAAATTATACTGAAACATGTCAGAGGGACTCTTGGAGGAATGACTGATGTACAGAAAACATTCATTCTGCAGTTTCATCAAACAGTAACTGAGATCCAAGTCAAATCCAGTTCCACACTGTGAGGAGGAGTCAATGCAAAACTCACATGTCTTCCACCTCTACTTATCTGACTGCAGAGAGGAGGACAGAGAACAGTGGACACACAGTTTAACATGATGGACTATAGGACAGGACTGCTGCTTTTAACTCTCTGCTGGGCAGGTGAAGATCTACACTGATCTTAATCTAATATAGCTTTTATTTGTGTCATCAGCTTATTTCACTTGATGTTTTTATTCCTCTTGACAGGTGTTGATGGTCAGACTCTGACAGAATCTGAAGCAGTGGTTAAAAGGCCTGGAGAATCTCACAGATTGACCTGTACAGCCTCTGGATTCACATTCAGCAGCTACTGGATGGCCTGGGTCAGACAGGCTCCTGGAAAAGGACTGGAGTGGGTTGCTATTATCAGTAATGGTGGTGGTAGCGGCACATACTACTCTGAGTCAGTGAAAGGCCGGTTTACCATCTCCAGAGACGACAGCAGACAGCAGGTGTATCTGCAGATGAACAGTCTGAAGACTGAAGATTCTGCTGTTTATTATTGTGCTCGACAGCCACAGTGACTGGAGTTGGTTGAGCAGCTGTACAAAAACCTACAGCACTCATCTTTCAGGCTGGTGGAGCCCAAGCATGAAGTATTTATTGTATTTGTGTTATTTAATTTTTTTTCTTTTGTATTCAATATTTTATAGTACAAATATCTTTTTTTTAAAGAACAAATAAACTATTTATATATCAGTTTTTCATGAAAGAGCTTAAAACAACAACCTTGTTGATTAAATCAAACCACAAATGTGAAACATTTCAACAAATTAAGTATGAATGTATGAATGTTAGATGTATGAACATCAAATCCTGCAATCATGAAAAAGTTCTGCAGTTTTTGGGCAACAACTCTGTCTTTTCTCGTGCTCAGTGGGCTGATAGACCTGCACTGTCTCCCATGATTAATGTCCTCAAGTCAAGTCATTGAAAAAGATTCAACACAGAGACATTTGAGAACCACTGATGTATGACTGACTTTAAAGTGACATTTCAGGAGAAGTGTGACTTTCTCACGATGTCGGGAGAATATTGACATTTTGATCCAAAATAGACAATAAAGTTATTTGTACCTTAATAAAAAGAAAGAGCAGCCACATCTGTCCATGGGTTGGAATTATCTTGTTCTGTTATTTGTTAAAGTGTTTCAGTTTAAGTAACATTTTATTTTTATTTGGAAGTAGTAATAATTGATTGAAAAAAAAGAGAAAAGTATAAACCACACTGGATGATATTTGATGAAGAAGCCTGAACCTTGTTGATTGTTTCAAACATCTGCAAACACTGAAACCATTAAAAGTCTTTTATGCAAACCAGCAGCATCAGACTGAAGGTTTCAGACTGTTTACATGATCCTGGCTGCTGTCACTATATTTCTGTCTGCAGCAAATACAGGAAGGAAGTACAGGAAGTGAGCAAATAACTGAGTAAATAAATGTTCATGTTTTCATCATGTTTTAATATTGAATTGTTGTCAATAATCACATTTCGGCATTAATAGTTTACAGTCAAAGCAAAGTTAACAGTTGAGTGTGTGATGAAATTCAAATATCAGATGTAAAGCAGAGGTGATTTCCAGGCATGTTTTCACTCTGCAGATATAACAACAGTCAACAGACTCTTCTATTGGCTCCAGTCACACCAACATTGATGCTTCACATGTTTGATTCTATGCAAACTCAGTCAGCTTCCTTGTTACTCAGCTATAAAAACTTGACATCAGGCTGTCAGTGGAGTTGACAGCACGTCACTTTCAACATCAAGCATGTTTTCTGTAGCTCTGCTGCTGCTGTTGGCAGCTGGATGTGAGTCTCTCTGGATTTGTCAAAGTCAGCAGTTCTTCTTTTGCAGTATAACTTGATCATTTGTTCCAAAACATTTTCTTTTTTCAACAGGTGTGAAGTGTGAACAGTTGACACAGCCAGCCTCTGTGACTGTGCAGCCAGGTCAACGTCTGACCATCACCTGTCAGGTCTCTTATTCTCTTGACGACTACTACACAGCTTGGATCAGACAGCCTGCAGGAAAAGGACTGGAGTGGATTGGAAGTGCAGCTGTTGGATACACCACATACTACAAAGATTCACTGAAGAACAAGTTCAGTATTGACTTAGACTCCTCCAGTAAGACAGTGACTCTAAACGGACAGAATGTGCAGCCTGAAGACACTGCTGTGTATTACTGTGCCAGAGATCCACAATAACACAAACCATCAGCAGAGCTGAACAAAAACCCCTCAGTGCCTGAACACTTGTAACATGAAGCCACCAGAGGAGGAGCCCTCAGACCACTAATGATTTCTACACCAGTTCACTGTTACAGTCAAGAGTCAGAATATTGATTTTTCTGGAAAGATTCTTCATTTAATTCAACAGCATCACCTCAAAAACTTGAATGTCATCATCATTGGTTCATTGTTTTCCCACAGTAAAAAATGAATGACACTTCTTGACATTATTGAACATTAAACACTAACCCTTTCTGTCCATAAAATGAGTTCAGTTGACATCTTAGCTTTAAATGCTCGTCATCAAACAAGACATGAAGCCTCTGAAAGTCAGTTTCTTTCCATAACATCCTTATGGAGAAATATAAAACTGATTATCTGAATCTTAACTGCATTAGTCAGTGAATCAGGAGTCTTTATCCAACTTCATGGTGTCAAACTACAAAAAATGGTGCTTTTAATAAAAATCTTAAGTGTGTTTGTCAGAGATTCAAATTCCACCTTCTATTTGTGAGATGAAGAGAAAAAGATGAAAATTTATCTTCGTATTGATTAATTTGAATATACTTAAGTCGCCTGATTTACTGTCATCAGTATGTAAATGAGCCTCCTCATGTGTTGCCTCATAAAGAAGTGAAGTGTATGTGTGTGTGTGTGTTTGTGTGTCAGTGAGAGGACAGAAGAGCTCACATCAGATCACCTTCAACATCAACCATGTTCTCTGCAGCTCTGATGCTGCTGCTGGCAGCTGGATCCTGTGAGGAGCTTTCAGTGGATTCACTCTAATGAACACATTAGAAACAGTGAACAGTCAGATGAATGATGGAGATAATGTTGATTTCTGTTTCCACAGGTGTGAACAGTATTGATCTCATCCAGCCAGACTCAATGGTTGTGCAGCCTGGACAGTCTTTGACCATCACCTGTCAGGTCTCTGGTTATTCTTTGACTGATGACAACTATGCAACAGGTTGGATCAGACAGCGTGAAGGAAAACCAATGGACTGGATTTTGCATCGGCGGGGTGGAGGAGGCTTTTACCAAAATAATGCTCTGAAGAACAAGTTCCTTTATTACACACACACTTCTACTAGCTCAGTGACATTAGCAGGACAGAATCTGCAGCCTGAGGACACAGCTGTTTATTACTGTGTACGAAGCTCCACAGTGATACAAACCACCAACAGACCTGCACAAAAACACAGCAACCATGAGACTCAACCACACACACATTCTATGTTAATATAAA
The DNA here is from genome assembly GCF_051107435.1 of Chaetodon auriga. Lineage (NCBI taxonomy): Eukaryota > Metazoa > Chordata > Actinopteri > Chaetodontiformes > Chaetodontidae > Chaetodon > Chaetodon auriga. Next base: position 13,973,313 of record NC_135089.1, on the reverse strand, counting down.
TAAAGTATTGAGTAGAGTGTGTGTGGCCAGTTACCTCCTTAACAGAGAAGTTGTTGAATTGTTAAATGTATTTGATGTGAAGCTGAAAAAAAGTTTAAGAAGTTTGACTTTCTCTAAGCTGAAGGACATGATTTATTTGAACATTTTATATCTGTGTATTATGATGCTGAGAAGTTGTTAAATTATGAGGATGTGAAAACACTGTTTCATCTAAAGGGAAACTAAGATAAACAGAACCCATTTTCATTCAAAGGCATGAACAAATACACATAAACAAATAATTTGGCCATGAAAATAAACCTGTCAGCTGCCCCTTTAAGATTTTAAGACTCTCAGAAGACAAACTTTCTGGGCCTCCACTCAAACACTAATGACATTCATTTTTCATTTAAAATATCTCAACGGATTGAAGATTAATAAGTTTGAATGTTTGAAGCTCAAACAAGATGTGCTGTGAAATGCAGAGTGTCAAAGTCTTGAGGCTGTGCAGGCTGGAGTGAAAACAAAGAATAATAATTAAAATAAGACAAAAAAGAGATACGATAACATGTTGTACACTCTATAACCCCAAAATGCAAATGTTCAGGGAGGTGCAAATGATTCACAGAGGACAATTTAAACTATTGTATGCTCTCATCTGCTTGCCAATATGCTTTAATGTGGTGGTGATGTTGAAGCTGATACTAATATTTACACAAAATAAAACATGTCAGACAAACATGAAAACAGCTGATTTGGAGGACTGACTCTTGGACATGAATTCTAAAGTTTCATTAAAAATCTCCAGTCCAGCTGTTTCCTCCCTGTGAGGAGGAGTCAATGCAAAACTCACATGTCTTCCACCTCTACTTATCTGACTGCAGAGAGGAGGACAGAGAACAGTGGACACACAGTTTAACATGATGGACTATAGGACAGGACTGCTGCTTTTAACTCTCTGCTGGGCAGGTGAAGATCTACACTGATCTTAATCTAATATAGCTTTTATTTGTGTCATCAGCTTATTTCACTTGATGTTTTTATTCCTCTTGACAGGTGTTGATGGTCAGACTCTGACAGAATCTGAAGCAGTGGATAAAAGGCCTGGAGAATCTCACAGATTGACCTGTACAGCCTCTGGATTCACATTCGGCGACTACTGGATGGCCTGGATCAGACAGGCTCCTGGAAAAGGACTGGAGTGGGTTGCTTATATCAGTTATTGGGCTGGTAGTGAGAAATACTACCCTGAGTCAGTGAAAGGCCGGTTTACCATCTCCAGAGACAACAGCAGACAGCAGCTGTATCTGCAGATGAACAGTCTGAAGACTGAAGATTCTGCTGTTTATTATTGTGCTCGAGAGCCACAGTGACTGGAGTTGGTTGAGCAGCTGTACAAAAACCTACAGCACTCATCTTTCAGGCTGGTGGAGCCCAAGCATGAAGTATTTTTCGAATCTATCTTATTTCAGATTTCATATATGTGTGTGTGTGTGTGTGTGTGTGTGTGTGTGTGTGTATAAATATACATGTATACACACACACACACACACACACACACACACACACAAACACACACACACACACACACACACATATATACTGTATATATATACTATTACTTCCAGATTAGTTATTCATAAAAGAGCTAAAGACAAGTATTGGGTTAGTGAAATTGAACTGCAAAAAACTAAACATTTCTCGAAATTAACGCACACAATATTTACAATGTTTGAAAATCTCAAGATGTAGAGAGAATATTGACAATTTGACACAATAAAACAGACAAGAAGTTATTTGTACCTTAACATAAAGAAAGAGCAGCCACATCTGTCCATGAGTTAGAATTATCTTGTTCTGTTATTTGTTAAAGTGTTTCAGTTTAAGAACATTTATTTTTATTTGGAAATAATAATTGATTGCAAAACATAAAAAACTATAAACCACACTATTATTCATATTATTTTAAATTATACATTTGATGAAGAAGCCTGAAGCTTTGGTTTGTTGTTTCAAACATCTGAAACCAGTCTTTCATGCAAACCAGCAGCATCAGACTGAAGGTTTCAGACTGTTTACATGATCCTGGCTGCTGTCACTGTATTTCTGTCTGCAGCAAATACAGGAAGGAAGTACAGGAAGTGAGCAAATAACTGAGTAAATAAATGTTCATGTTTTCATCATGTTTTAATATTGAATTGTTGTCAATAATCACATTTAGGCATTAATAGTTTACAGTAAAAGCAAAGTTAACAGTTGAGTGTGTGATGAAATTCAAATATCAGATGTAAAGCAGAGGTGATTTCCAGGCATGTTTTCACTCTGCAGATATAACAACAGTCAACAGACTCTTCTATTGGCTCCAGTCACACCAACATCGATGCTTCACATGTTTGATTCTATGCAAACTCAGTCAGCTTCCTTGTTACTCAGCTATTGTTATGGAAGATCCAGGTCACAGGCCTCATGCTCATCAGGACCGAGTGAGTGCACCTGTGATCTTAACCCTCAGGTGATGCTGATCCCAATCAGCATAACTGGGAGGCTACATAAGGAGGCTGGGTTTCACTGCCTCAGGTTGGCTCTGTGACTCTGGAGAAACAACACCTTCAGTTATTTCTCTGTGTTTTAATTTAGTCTGAATGAGTTTGACTGTTTATTTTGAAGAGTGTTTTCGAGTCCACCCTTTTCCTCTATCTAGTGACTCCCACTTTTGTTCCATTTTGAGCCCATTTTCTTTTGTTTAACTATCATTTTGGTAGAATCAGTGGGTAGCTAAAAGGATTGTTAATCCCACTGCCTTTTAGAATTCAAGGGGCTCATATTTCTGTCCACATATTTTTTGACATGGTTATGTGCTGTCTTTGTTAGTTTCCCTCTTGCGACCCATGTCCTTCAGTTTTCCTTTTCTGGGGAAACGTAACAGCTATAAAAACTTGACATCAGGCCGTCAGTGGAGTTGACGGCACGTCACTTTAGGTAAGGCAAGGCAAAGCAAATTTATTTGTATAGCACAATTCATACACCAGGCAATTCAAAGTGCTTTACAGAAGAATAAAAATACATTAAAATCATACATTTCAAAGAAAGGAAGAAAGAAAGAGATTAGAAGAGAATAGAAAAATAAAAATAAAATACAATTAAAGGAACGTTAAAAACAGAATCCAGTGAAAGACAATAATTTAGCATTTAAGACAATAATTTAGCATTTAAAATGATTACTTTAAGTAAAAGCTGTAGCAAATAATAATGTTTTCAACTCTGATTTAAATGAGCTGACAGTTGGTGCAGACCTCAGGTGTGCAGGGAGAGTGTTCCACAGGTGAGGAGCATAATAACTGAAAGCTGCTTCACTTTGTTTGGTTCTCATTCTGGGAACACAATACACCTGTCCCTGATGTCCTGAGAGGTCTGGATACTTCATGTGGAGTTAATAAATCTACAATATATTTCGGTCCTAGACCATTTAATGCTTTGTAGACCAACAGTAAGATTTTAAAGTCTATTCTTTGACTCACAGGAAGCCAATATAGTGATCTGAGGACTGGTGTAACATGGTCCATTTTTCTGGTGTTTGTAAGGACTCGTGCAGCAGCATATGGAATCAGCTGTAGTTGCCTAATTGATTTTTTGTTTAGGCCAGTAAAGACTCCATTGCAATAGTCCAACCTACTGAAAATAAATGCATGAACCAGTTTTTCCATGTGTTCTTTGGACAGACATCCCTTAATTCTGGTTATATTTTTCAGGTGATAGTAGGCTGATTTGGTAATGAGCTTTAACTGGCTGTTAAAATTCAGGTCAGAATCAATAATTACACCAAGATTTCTGGCTTTATCTGTTGTTGTCAGTGACATGGAATTAAGGTGAGCACTGATCTTTGACCTTTCATTTTTGGGGCCAAATACAATCACTTCTGTCTTATCTGCATTAAGCTGAAGAAAATTCTGGCACATCCACTCATTGATTTGATGAAGACACTCACTCAGTGAAAGTAAGGGACTGTGGTCATGTGATGACACAGAAATATAAAGTTGTGTATCATCTGCATAAGTATGATAAGAAATATTATGTGGCTCCATAATCTGAGCTAGGGGCAACATGTAGATATTGAAAAGAAGTGGTCCGAGAATGGACCCTTGTGGCACCCCACACATCATCTTTTGTCGTTCAGACACATGCTCACCAATTGACACAAAGTAGTCTCTATCTTGTAAGTAAGATTTAAAACTGATCATCTGAATCTTAACTGCATTAGTCAGTGAATCAGGAGTCTTTATCCAACTTCATGGTGTCAAACTACAAAAAATGGTGCTTTTAATAAAAATCTTAAGTGTGTTTGTCAGAGATTCAAAATCCACCTTCTGTTTGTGAGATGAAGAGAAAAAGATGAAAATTTGTCTTCGTATTGATTAATTTGAATATCCTTTAGTCACCTGATTTACTGTCATCAGTATGTAAATGAGCCTCCTCATGTGTTGCCTCATAAAGAAGTGAAGTGTGTGTGTGTTTGTGTGTCAGTGAGAGGACAGAAGAGCTCACATCAGATCACCTTCAACATCAACCATGTTCTCTGCAGCTCTGATGCTGCTGCTGGCAGCTGGATCCTGTGAGGAGCTTTCAGTGGATTCACTCTAATGAACACATTAGAAACAGTGAACAGTCAGATGAATGATGGAGATAATGTTGATTTCTGTTTCCACAGGTGTGAACAGTATTGATCTCATCCAGCCAGACTCAATGGTTGTGCAGCCTGGACAGTCTTTGACCATCACCTGTCAGGTCTCAGATCAGACAGCGTGAAGGAAAACCAATGGACTGGATTTTGCATCGGTGGGGTGGAGGAGGCTTTAACCAAAATAATGCTCTGAAGAACAAGTTCCTTTATTACACACACACTTCTACTAGCTCAGTGACATTAGCAGGACAGAATCAGCTGCCTGAGGACACAGCTGAAAAGAGTTTAAGAAGTTTGACTTTCTCTAAGCTGAAGGATATGATCTATTTTAACATTTTATATCTGTGTATTATGATGCTGAGAAGTTGTTAAATTATGTGGATGTGAAAAGACTGTTTCATCTAAAGGGAAACTAAGATAAACAGAACCCATTTTCATTCAAAGGCATGAACAAATACACATAAACAAATAATTTGGCCATGAAAATAAACCTGTCAGCTGCCCCTTTAAGATTTTAAGACTCTCAGGAGAGAAACTTTCTGGGCATCGACTCAAACACTAATGACATTCATTTATTTTAGAAATGTTTTTCAGTTAAAATATCTCAAGATTCAAGATTAAAAAGTTTTGATGGTTGAAGCTCAAACAAGATGTGCAGTGAAATGCAGAGTGTCAAAGTCTTGAGGCTGTGCTAAACAGGCTGGAGTGAAACAAAGAATTATAATTCAAATAAGACAAATTAGAGATACAATGACATGTTGTACACTCTCGAACCCAAAAACGCAAATGTTCAGGGAGGTGCAAATGATTCACAGAGGACAATTTAAAGTATAGTATGCTCTCATCTGCTGGCCAATATGCTTTAATGTGGTGGTGATGTTGAAGCTGATACTAATATTTACACAAAATAAAACATGTAAGACAAACATGAAAACAGCTGATTTGGAGGACTGACTCTTGGACATGAATTCTGCAGTTTCATTAAAAATCTCCAGTCGAGCTGTTTCCTCCCTGTGAGGAGGAGTCAATGCAAAACTCACATGTCTTCCACCTCTACTTATCTGACTGCAGAGAGGAGGACAGAGAACAGTGGACACACAGTTTAACATGATGGACTATAGGACAGGACTGCTGCTTTTAACTCTCTGCTGGGCAGGTGAAGATCTACACTGATCTTAATCTAATATAGCTTTTATTTGTGTCATCAGTTTATTTCACTTGATGTTTTTATTCCTCTTGACAGGTGTTGATGGTCAGACTCTGACAGAGTCTGAATCAGTGGTTAAAAGGCCTGGAGAATCTCACAGATTGACCTGTACAGGCTCTGGATTCACATTCAGCAGCTACTATATGCACTGGGTCAGACAGGCTCCTGGAAAAGGACTGGAGTGGGTTGCTGCTATTTATAACAGTGGCAACATCTACTACTCTGAGTCAGTGAAAGGCCGGTTTACCATCTCCAGAGACAACAGCAGACAGCAGGTGTATCTGCAGATGAACAGTCTGAAGACTGAAGATTCTGCTGTTTATTATTGTGCTCGAGAGCCACAGTGACTGGAGTTGGTTGAGCAGCTGTACAAAAACCTACAGCACTCATTTTTCAGGCTGGTGGAACTCAAGCATGAAGTATTTTTGTTGTGCTTATATTAAATTTTTTATTGGTATTTCAGATGTACAAATAGCAAATGAATCTTTGTCCATGCATCATCAAAATATTAAATATCTTTCCTGAATATTAAACATGTATAAAAGACAACAGAGATCACTGTCAAACTAAAAGCCAGAAGACTCTGCTGTGTATTACTGTGCAAAACACACTCGCTAGTTAAACGAAGCAGAGAAGCTTTCCAAAAACTCCACAGAAGATTTGTTTCCAACGACCTGCAGGTGGCAGCAGATGATACGAAATCAGATGACACTGAGGGGAGAATGACAGTAACTCTACGACACACACACACACACACACACACACCATCTGATGTTGTGGTTTGAGACTTCCTGTTTTGTTGTGTTTGACCAACATGTAATGTTTCATAATGTTCCCTTTACTTTTCTTTTCATACTAATGTGTGTGATGTGCACAAAACACTATCTTGGCTAACTGTGGGGGCTAAATGTGTCATGTGGAATGGGACACCACACTTCTTCAGTGATATGTTAGCCTACACTGGTTTATATCAATGTGAAGCATTAAATTAATCCTGTTCATCTGATAGAGTCAAGTCCACCGAAGTGCATGATGGCAACTCTTCTTTATAGAGGTTCTTCTGCCTGGAATATGCTCCCATATATCAAAACCTTCTTCTTTGGTATATAAAGTGCTGATATGGTGCTGCCTGTGTGTACTTCACGTCACTGCTGATCACTGATTAACTGAAGTGAGACATGATCAGGTTGTTTCTCTCAGTCGTTGACCTGGAGAAGATCATCCAGGCTTTTATCTCGTCCATACTGGACTGCTGGAAAACACTTTATTTTGAAGTTAGTCTGCAAAATATCCACTAACCACTGTTGATGAAAATACTTTTTTAATGCACAAAGAAAAGTGGACACTTGACACCAATCCCTGCTGTCTGTCAATTGCAGAATTGACTTGTAGAATTGACTGCTCGTTTTTAAAGCCTTGAGCGTCGGCATCCTGTTACTTTCTGGTCTAATTCCAGATGTGAACCTGATCACTGCTTGAGCTCTTTAGCCAGAGCCAAAATCTCACATTTTAAGGGCCTTTCATTTTTCAAACACGTTCAGTTATAATGTGCAGTTAGTGACAAAATCAGATGAATTTGATTTATGCATCTCAGTTTGAAATACAATTTGAATTTTATATAGGTTTCAGAACCTCAATTTTGTTGTTTAACAAACTATTTTTGGTCTCATGTTATTGTGGAAGAGGTTTGTTCACAAGAAAAATCCCAAACAGTCCAACATATGACGAAAAATATAAAAAACTGAAAACTTCCCTAAAATATAGATAAATAAATAAGAATCCATGAAATTCTGTTGTTAGTAATGTGACAAAAAATGTCAACAAAAAATAACTTGAGGAGACATGACACGTTGTTTGTCTTCTCAAATCAAGCCGACAAGATGATTTTCATGTTATATTGATTCAAAACATTTTAATAACAATGATAACAATCATCATCATTATCATCATCGTCATACAATGTGACTTAAAGTTAAACAGGACAATAAGATAATAAAATATCCTCAGGTTGGATAATTAGATGAAATAAAAATTGTAAGAGATGCAGTGAGATTATATTTAAGAAAGGACGAAAGTAAAACTTTGAAAGTAAATTTTGAGGAAAGCTTGAAAAGAGCACACTGTTCAACAAGTTCCACAAGTGAGGATCAGACACATCAAAGCAAAGTCACCAGTCCAGTCCAGCTGTTTCCTCCCTGTGAGGAGGAGTCAATGCAAAACTCACATGTCTTCCACCTCTACTTATCTGACTGCAGAGAGGAGGACAGAGAACAGTGGACACACAGTTTAACATGATGGACTATAGGACAGGACTGCTGCTTTTAACTCTCTGCTGGGCAGGTGAAGATCTACACTGATCTGAATCTAATATAGCTTTTGTTTGTGTCATCAGTTTATTTGACTTGATGTTTTTATTCCTCTTGACAGGTGTTGATGGTCAGACTCTGACAGAATCTGAAGCAGTGGTTAAAAGGCCTGGAGAATCTCACAGATTGACCTGTACAGCCTCTGGATTCACATTCAGCAACTACTATATGCACTGGGTCAGACAGACTCCTGGAAAAGGACTGGAGTGGATTGCCCAGATTGATAGCGGCAGTGGTAGCAGCAAATACTACTCTGAGTCAGTGAAAGGCCGGTTTACCATCTCCAGAGACAACAGCAGACAGCAGGTGTATCTGCAGATGAACAGTCTGAAGACTGAAGATTCTGCTGTTTATTATTGTGCTCGAATGCCACAGTGACTGGAGTTGGTTGAGCAGCTGTACAAAAACCTACAGCACTCATCTTTCAGGCTGGTGGAGCCCAAGCATGAAGTATTTATATAGTATTTATGTTTTGTGTTATATTGCTTTTTCTACATTTTACACTACATTTGTTTTTAATTAGTAAATGAATCTTTGTCTATGCATTATATAATAAAACTGTTTCTCAGAAATATTATTGCTAAACATGAAACACATTAACACAGAAAATATCACTTTTGATAAAATGGGAAATACAGCACAACAATATCCTGAAATTACAACTAATGAGAAAAATTTCTACAATTTAAGTCTCAATGTCTGTAAATGATGTGGAATCTAAAGTGAGACATAATATGAGAGTGAAAACTAATGTTGCAGTTTCTTGTAGATCTGCTGTTCTCATTGATCTGAAGTGACTGACACTTGAACCCTGGACTGAACTGAAGCTTGATACTCCTGCTGCTCATGTACACTGGATATTGTGATAGTTGAACCTTTTCTATCCTGAACTAAAGTCATGTGTTAACTTGATTCAGAACATTTTGAACAGTCAAGTTTGACTATAAGGTGTTTACCATCAGCAGTGAGTGCAGCTGCATCTGTCAGTGTCAGTTCATCTGAGCAGACAGGAAGTAGATCTCAAGATGAACATCAGGAAGCCTGAAGGAGCTGCTGTGTATGTGAACAAACAAATTTAATTCAATGAAATTCGACAGATATTGTGTATTGAGATTAATACAATCTATTAATTGTATTTAAAATAGTAATTATGGAATCATTTTTCAAGTTTTAAGTGCAGAGAAAAATGAAGAAATGATGTGGGGACAAAACTGAGAGTTTGATGCAATAAAACAGGCACCAGAGTTATTTATATCTGAATATGAAGGAAATGCAGCTACAACTCTCTGTGGGCAGGAATAAACCTTTGTCTCCATGTGTTACAGTGTTTTAGGTTTTGTCAGATGTGTATTAAAAAACAAAAACGGCACATTACATCGATGTTAAAATAATTCTTCAATTCACTAAATCAGTTTGAAATAGTGAGCATGGTGAAATGAACTCTGTGTGTGTGTGTGTGTGTGTGTGTGTGTGTGTGTGTCAGTGAGAGGACAGAAGAGTTCAGCTTTTAGTTGATGTAATATGAAATCTACTTTGTGGACCTGAAGCCAGATGAAGGCGAGTAAACAGAAAACATAATGTCACCTCATGTTTTCACAACGTCCAGATTTTCTCATGATGATTCAGTTGCAAGTTATAAATTTAGATTTGCCCAAATCTCATTTACTTTGTCTGGTGTCACAGCTTCTACACTGATTTTCTCAAGTCTCACAACAGGTCAAACTCTGTCCTCCCTGTGAGGACGAGTCAATGCAAACTGAGTTGTCTTTCACCTTCACTAATCTGACTGCAGAGAGGATGATCAACCTTTTAGTTTTCACTGCAACTTTTGTTTTCCACAAGCCAACAGAGTTTATTTGTCTGACTGGAAAATTAATTTTTATTGGCTGTAAAACATGGGTATTCATGGCATCCCAAAATGGTTTGACTGAGGAACACTTGTGGGGAAAATCAACTGTTAAACAATGTGTTTGTCAACCTGTTGCATAAATTATACTGAAACATGTCAGAGGGACTCTTGGAGGAATGACTGATGTACAGTAAACGTTCATTCTGCAGTTTCATCAAACAGTAACTGAGATCCAAGTCAAATCCAGTTCCACACTGTGAGGAGGAGTCAATGCAAAACTCACATGTCTTCCACCTCTACTTATCTGACTGCAGAGAGGAGGACAGAGAACAGTGGACACACAGTTTAACATGATGGACTATAGGACAGGACTGCTGCTTTTAACTCTCTGCTGGGCAGGTGAAGATCTACACTGATCTGAATCTAATATAGCTTTTATTTGTGTCATCAGCTTATTTCACTTGATGTTTTTATTCCTCTTGACAGGTGTTGATGGTCAGACTCTGACAGAATCTGAAGCAGTGGTTAAAAGGCCTGGAGAATCTCACAGATTGACCTGTACAGCCTCTGGATTCACATTCAGCAACTACGATATGAGCTGGATCAGACAGGCTCCTGGAAAAGGACTGGAGTGGGTTGCTTTAGTCACTAGTGGTGGTGGCGGCATCTACTACTCTGAGTCAGTGAAAGGCCGTTTTACCATCTCCAGAGACAACAGCAGACAGCAGGTGTATCTGCAGATGAACAGTCTGAAGACTGAAGATTCTGCTGTTTATTATTGTGCTCGAGAGCCACAGTGACTGGAGTTGGTTGAGCAGCTGTACAAAAACCTACGGTACTCATCTTTCAGGCTGGTGGAGCCCAAGCATGAAGTATTTTTATTGTGCTCATATTTAATTTTAGATTTATTTTTCAGATGTTTTGTTTTAATTGTTTTTAAAGTACAAATAGCAAATGAATCTTTGTCCATTCATCATAAAAATATTAGATATGATTCCTGAATATTAAACATGTATAAAACACAACAAATATCACTTGTTGATTAAAGGGCTCCTGACAACAATAGTTTATTGAAAAAAGTCATAAAAATGTATAAATTGTCTCTCAGATATACCGCGTCCATTATTATTTAAATTGTCTTTTATTGATATTTATTAAATTGTTTTTCTGAAGTCAAATGTTGTGAAAATTGGAAAATGACTCTCCTTTTTTAGGAAGTGAGACTGTATTCAACATGGATGGACAATCAGCTCCATTAAAAATGAACAAAGAGCAAATGATTGAATGAAAGTCCTGTATATGAGCCCCTCCCTTTCCATGATGTCCTGTTCAGTCTGTGCTGTGTACTTCTTGCCAGAAAACTTGTCTATGTCACTTTCTTCTGTGCTTCCTTTCCCCTCTCATCTCATCAGGTTGCACAGGTCAGAGTATGGAGTCCATTCTTTGTAGTTCAGTCGTGAAAAAGCCTGGAGAAACTCTCAGTCTCTCCTGCAGGGCATCAGGATTCATATTTACTTGCTGCACGATGCACTGGATCAGACAACCTGCAGGAAAAGCACTGCAATGGATCGGGATTGGCTGGTCTGATGCCAGCAGTGTGCAAGGACATGCAGAAATCAGTCAAGATGACAGCAACAGCATGGTGTATCTGACTGTCCAACTTAAAGAAGGAGGGCTCTGCTGTGTATTAGTGTGCCAAACACACAGACACTAGTTAAAGGAAGCAGAGGAGCTTTCCAAAAACTCCACAGAGGATTTGTTTCCAAAGACCTGCAGGTGGCAGCAGATGATATGAAATCAGATGACACTGAGGGGAGAATGACAGTAACTCTACACACACACACACACACACACACACACACACACACACACACACACACACACACACCATCTGATGTTGTGGTTTGAGACTTCCTGTTTTGTTGTGTTTGATCAACATGTAATGTTTCATAATGTTCCCTTTTTTTTCTTTTCATACTAATGTGTGTGATGTGCACAAAACACTATCTTGGCTAACTGTGGGGGCTAAATGGAAATCAATAATTCTGTTTTTCATGCAGACTGTCACGTGGAATGGGACACCACACTTCTTCAGTGATAAACTGGCCTACATTGGTTTATATCAATGTGAAGCATTAAATTAATCCTGTTCATCTGATAGAGTCAAGTCCACCGAAGTGCATGATGGCAACTCTTCTTTGTCGAGGTTCTTCTGCCTGGAATATGCTCCCATATATCAAAACTTTTTTCTTCACTCTGAAAAGTGCTGATCTTGTGCTCCCTGTGTGTACTTCACGTCACTGCTGATCACTGATTAACTGAAGTGAGACATGATCAGGTTGTTTCTCTCAGTCATTGACCTGGAGAAGATCATCAAGGTGTTCATCTCCTCCAGACTGGACTACTGTAAAACACTTTATTTTGAAATTAGTCTGCAAAATATCCACTAACCACTGCTGATAAAAATACTTTTTTAATGCACAAATAAAAGTGGACACTTGACACCAATCCCTGCTGTCTTGACTTGAAGAATTGACTGTTTTTTTTTTTAAGTCTTGAGCGTCGGCATCCTGCTACTTTCTGGGCTAATTCCAGATACTAACCTGATCGCTGCTTGAGGTCTTTAGCCACAGCCAAAATCTCACATTTTAAGGGCCTCGTTTGTTGAACTCATACAGTTATAATGTACAGTTAGTGACAAAGTCAAATGAATTTGATTCATGCATCTCAATCTGAAAAAGTTTTCAGAACCTCAATTTTGTTGTTTAACAAACTAAGAGAAAAAAAAAAAAGAAAAAAAAAACTAAACTAAAGCAGTGAGATTATACTATAGAAAGGAAGAAAGTGAAACTTTGAAAATAAATTTTGAGGAAAGCTTGAAAAGACTCTGTTCAGTCAAGTTCCACAAGTGAGGATCAGACACAGCAAAGCAAAGTCACCAGGCCAGTCCAGTTCACTGCCTGTGAGGAGGAGTCAATGCAAAACTCACATGTCTTCCACCTCTACTTATCTGACTGCAGAGAGGAGGACAGAGAACAGTGGACACACAGTTTAACATGATGGACTATAGGACAGGACTGCTGCTTTTAACTCTCTGCTGGGCAGGTGAAGATCTACACTGATCTGAATCTAATATAGCTTTTATTTGTGTCATCAGCTCATTTCACTTGATGTTTTTATTCCTCTTGACAGGTGTTGATGGTGTGACTCTGACAGAATCTGAAGCAGTGGTTAAAAGGCCTGGAGAATCTCACAGATTGACCTGTACAGCCTCTGGATTCACACTCAGCAGCTACGCTATGGCCTGGATCAGACAGGCTCCTGGAAAAGGACTGGAGTGGGTTGCTACTATTTATACTGGTGGCAGCAGCTACTACTCTGAGTCAGTGAAAGGCCGGTTTACCATCTCCAGAGACAACAGCAGACAGCAGGTGTATCTACAGATGAACAGTCTGAAGACTGAAGATTCTGCTGTTTATTATTGTGCTCGACAGCCACAGTGACTGGAGTTGGTTGAGCAGCTGTACAAAAACCTACAGCACTCATCTTTCAGGCCTGATAAACCCAATAATGAATTTTTATTTATTTATTTATTTATTTAACTTCATATTTATTTTTACATACAATTTTATATTCTATATTTACATTAAATGTCCTTTTTAAATTCCTGAAAACTCCAGAATATTGAACATCTAAAAAACACAATAAAGATCACTTGCTGATAAAAGGACCAAACAGAACACAACAATCCATCTGAAGAAGAACAGCAGGAAGCCTGCAGGAGCTCTCAAAGTTAATGTAATTAAAGTCTACATATATTGTGTAAAGACACAAATAATGTATAAAGAGAGTTTTTTCATCTTTCAGGTGTATTAAAATAGTAATTCAGGAATCATTTTCAAGTTTTAACTGCAGAGAAATATCGAGATATGATGTGGGGACAAAATTGACAGTTTGATGCAATAAAACAGGCCCCAGACTTATTTATATCTGAATATGAAGGAAATGCAGCTACAACTCTCTGTGGACAGGAATATAGCTTTGTCTCCATGTGCCATCTTTATTGTTGGTGTCTCAGTCTGTTTTTAACTCTCTCTCTCTGTCAGTGTCCAGCACTACTCCTCTTCTCACAGACTCAGTCTTTATGTTTCAACACTGTATCTCTAAAATCTCTCACTGGTCAAATGCAAATTCACACGCTGATGCACAACCCCCACCCACTCTGCCTGCACAACATATATCCTTCATTTTATTCTTCATTCTAATAGTGAATTACAAGTGTCATATTCACAATTATGGTCAAGAAAATTACATTAATTTAGTCTGAGAAGAGAAACAACCTGAAAAACAATTGATCAGACAGAAAGTTTGGCTTGACCATATTATGATTTGGAAGGTGAAATGTCAACAATCCAAAATCCTCTTGAAATATGTTCAAAACATTGGTTCATGGTTTGATGAGGTGAGATGACAATAAAGCAGTTTTCATTAGTGCTCGGAGTGATCATAATAAAACTGTAGATTATTTATATTATTGTCAACACATTTCAATAAACCTTTTATGTTCATGTGACAGAAGTCTGCATGATGATGAACAGTTGTGTTATTTGAATAAATGTGGTTGTGTTTTTAATACTGAGACATTTGACAAAAATTAAAACATGTCACACAAACAGCTGATTTTGAGGGTTGACTCTTGGACATGAATTCCCCAGTTTCATTAAAAATCTCCAGTCCAGCTGTTTCCTCCCTGTGAGGAGGAGTCAATGCAAAACTCACATGTCTTCCACCTCTACTTATCTGACTGCAGAGAGGAGGACAGAGAACAGTGGACACACAGTTTAACATGATGGACTATAGGACAGGACTGCTGCTTTTAACTCTCTGCTGGGCAGGTGAAGATCTACACTGATCTTAATCTAATATAGCTTTTATTTGTGTCATCAGCTTATTTGACTTGATGTTTTTATTCCTCTTGACAGGTGTTGATGGTGTGACTCTGACAGAATCTGAAGCAGTGGTTAAAAGGCCTGGAGAATCTCACAGATTGACCTGTACAGCCTCTGGATTCACATTCAGCAGCTCCTGGATGGCCTGGGTCAGACAGGCTCCTGGAAAAGGACTGGAGTGGGTTGCTACTATCAGTAGTGGTGGTGGTAGCACCACTCGCTACCCTGAGTCAGTGAAAGGCCGGTTTACCATCTCCAGAGACAACAGCAGACAGCAGGTGTATCTGCAGATGAACAGTCTGAAGACTGAAGATTCTGCTGTTTATTATTGTGCTCGAGAGCCACAGTGACTGGAGTTGGTTGAGCAGCTGTACAAAAACCTACAGTACTCATCTTTCAGGCTGGTGGAGCCTCTGCACCAAATTTCATTTAGTATTTGTTTCGTCTTATGCTTATTGCTTCTTCTAAATTTTACATTACAGAATTTGTTTTTAAATAGCAAATGAATTTTTGTCAATATGTCATACAATAAAAATGTTGTGAGAAATATTATTACTAAACATGAAACACATTAAAAACACAATAAAGATCACTTGTTGGTCAAATGACCAAAGACAGCACAACAATCTGCTGAAATTTGACCACAAATCCAAAACATTTCCACAAATTAAGTCTCAATAATGTCTGTAAATGATGTGGAATCTAAAGTGAGTCATAATATGAGAGTGCAAACTAATGTTGCAGTTTCTTGTATAAAACCACTAGAGGGCAGTCAGTGTCAAGTTTCTCTCTCCTCTGTTGCTGAAAGGAGACACTCAGATCTGCTGTTCTCATTGATCTGAAGTGACTGACACTTGAACCCTGGACTGAACTGAAGCTTAATACTCCTGCTGCTCATGTACACTGGATATTGTGAGAGTTGAACCTTTTCAACCCTGAACTTAAGTCATGTGTTAACTTGATTCAGAACATTTTGAACAACAGTCAAGTTTGACTATAAGGTGTTTACCATCAGCAGTGAGTGCAGGTGCATCTGTCAGTGTCAGTTCATCTGAGCAGACAGGAAGTAGATCTCAAGATGAACATGAGGAAGCCTGAAGGAGCTGCTCCTCTACAGTCTGCAAACACTGAAATCATTTAAAGTCTTTTATGCAAACCAGCAGCATCAGACTGAAGTTTTCAGACTGTTTACATGATCCTGGCTGCTGTCACTGTATTTCCGTCTGCAGCAAATACAGGAAGGAAATAAGGAAGTTAGCAAATAACTGAGTAAATAAATGTTCATGTTTTCATCATGTTTTAATATTGAATTGTTGTCAATAGTCACATTTAGGCATTAATAGTTTACAGTAAAAGCAAAGTTAACAGTTGAGTGTGTGATGAAATTCAAATATCAGATGTAAAGCAGAGGCGATTTCCAGGCATGTTTTCACTCTGCAGATATAACAACAGTCAACAGACTCTTCTATTGGCTCCAGTCACACCAACATTGATGCTTCACATGTTTGATTCTATGCAAACTCAGTCAGCTTCCTTGTTACTCAGCTATAAAAACTTGACATCAGGCTGTCAGTGGAGTTGACAGCACGTCACTTTCAACATCAAGCATGTTTTCTGTAGCTCTGCTGCTGCTGTTGGCAGCTGGATGTGAGTCTCTCTGGATTTGTCAAAGTCAGCAGTTCTTCTTTTGCAGTATAACTTGATCATTTGTTCCAAAACATTTTCTTTTTTCAACAGGTGTGAAGTGTGAACAGCTGACACAGCCAGCCTCTGTGACTGTGCAGCCAGGTCAACGTCTGACCATCACCTGTCAGGTCTCTTATTCTGTTAGCAGCTACTACACAGCTTGGATCAGACAGCCTGCAGGGAAAGGACTGCAGTGGATTGGAAGTGCAGCTGTTGGATCCACCACATACTACAAAGATTCACTGAAGAACAAGTTCAGTATTGACTTAGACTCCTCCAGTAAGACAGTAACACAAACCATCAGCAGAGCTGAACAAAAACCCCTCAGTGCCTGAACACTTGTAACATGAAGCCACCAGAGGAGGAGCCCTCAGACCACTAATGATTTCTACACCAGTTCACTGTTACAGTCAAGACACAGATCGACTTTATTTTTTTATAAAGATTCTTCATTTAATTCAACAGCATCACCTTAAAAACTTGAATGTTATCATCATTGGTTCATTGTTTTCCCACAGTAAAAAATGAATGACACTTCTAGACATTATTGAACATTAAACACTAACCCTTTATAGCCATGAAATGAGTTCAGTTGACATCTTAGCTTTAAATGCTCATCATCAAACAAGACATGAAGCTTCTGAAAGTCAGTTTCTTTCCATAACATCCTTATGGAGAAATATAAAACTGATTATCTGAATCTTAATTGCATTAGTCAGTGAATCAGGAGTCTTTATCCAACTTCATGGTGTCAAACTACAAAAAATGGTGTTTTTAATAAAAATCTTAAGTGTGTTTGTCAGAGATTCAAGTTCCACCTTCTGTTTGTGAGATGAAGAGAAAAAGATGAAAATTTATCTTCGTATTGATTAATTTGAATATACTTTAGTCACCTGATTTACTGTCATCAGCATGTAAATGAGCCTCATCATGTGTTGACTCATAAAGAAGTCAAGTGTGTGTTTGTGTGTCAGTGAGAGGACAGAAGAGCTCACATCAGATCACCTTCAACATCAACCATGTTCTCTGCAGCTCTGATGCTGCTGCTGGCAGCTGGATCCTGTGAGGAGCTTTCAGTGGATTCACTCTAATGAAACTTTTGGAAACAGTGAACAGTCAGATGAATGATGGAGATAATGTTGATTTCTGTTTCCACAGGTGTGAACAGTATTGACCTCATCCAGCCAGACTCAATGGTTGTGCAGCCTGGACAGTCTTTGACCATCACCTGTCAGGTCTCTGGTTATTCTTTGACTGATAACAGCTATGCAACAGGTTGGATCAGACAGGGTGAAGGAAAACCAATGGACTGGATTTTGCATCGGCGGGGTGGAGGAGGCTTTCACCAAAATAATGCTCTGAAGAACAAGTTCCTTTATTACACACACACTTCTACTAGCTCAGTGACATTAGCAGGACAGAATCTGCAGCCTGAGGACACAGCTGTTTATTACTGTGTACGAGGCTCCACAGTGATACAAACCACCAACAGACCTGCACAAAAACACAGCAACCATGAGACTCAACCACACACACATTCTATGTTAATATAAATAAAGTATTGAGTAGAGTGTGTGTGGCCAGTTACCTCCTTAACAGAGAAGTTGTTGAATTGTTAAATGTATTTGATGTGAAGCTGAAAAAAGAGTTTAAGAAGTTTGACTTTCTCTAAGCTGAAGGATATGATCTATTTGAACATTTTATATCTGTGTATTATGATGCTGAGAAGATGTTAAATTATGAGGATGTGAAAAGACTGTTTCATCTAAAGGGAAACTAAGATAAACAGAACCCATTTTCATTCAAAGGCATGAACAAATACACATAAACAAATAATTTGGCCATGAAAATAAACCTGTCAGCTGCCCCTTTAAGATTTTAAGACTCTCAGAAGAGAAACTTTCTGGGCCCCGACTCAAACACTAATGACATTCATTTTTCATTTAAAATGTCTCAAAAGATTCAAGATTGAAAAGTTTTAATGTTTGAAACTCAAAAAAGATGTGCAGTGAAATGCAGAGTGTCAAAGTCTTGAGGCTGTGCTAAACAGGCTGGAGTGAAACAAAGAAAAATAATTAAAATAAGACAAATAAGAGATACAATAACATGTTGTACACTCTATAACCCAAAAATGCAAATGTTCAGGGAGGTGCAAATGATTCACAGAGGACAATTTAAACTATTGTATGCTCTCATCTGCTGGCCAATATGCTTTAATGTGGCAGTGATGCTGAAGCTGATACTAATATTTACACAAAATAAAACATGCAAGACAAACATGAAAATAGCTGATTGGGAGGACTGACTCTTGGACATGAATTCTCCAGTTTCATTAAAAATCTCCAGTCCAGCTGTTTCCTCCCTGTGAGGAGGAGTCAATGCAAAACTCACATGTCTTCCACCTCTACTTATCTGACTGCAGAGAGGAGGACAGAGAACAGTGGACACACAGTTTAACATGATGGACTATAGGACAGGACTGCTGCTTTTAACTCTCTGCTGGGCAGGTGAAGATCTGCACTGATCTGAATCTAATATAGCTTTTATTTGTGTCATCAGCTTATTTGACTTGATGTTTTTATTCCTCTTGACAGGTGTTGATGGTCAGACTCTGACAGAATCTGAAGCAGTGGTTAAAAGGCCTGGAGAATCTCACAGATTGACCTGTACAGGCTCTGGATTCACCACCAGCAGCTTCTATATGAACTGGATCAGACAGGCTCCTGGAAAAGGACTGGAGTGGGTTGCCTGGATTAATACTGGTAGCAGCAGCCAATACTACTCAGAGTCAGTGAAAGGCCGGTTTACCATCTCCAGAGACAACAGCAGACAGCAGGTGTATCTGCAGATGAACAGTCTGAAGACTGAAGATTCTGCTGTTTATTATTGTGCTCGAGAGCCACAGTGACTGGAGTTGGTTGAGCAGCTGTACAAAAACCTACAGAACTCATCTTTCAGGCTAGTGGAGCCCAAAGATGAAGTATATTTATTGTGTTTGTATTTACTTTTATATTGCTTTTTAAGATTTTTTTGTGTTCATTGTTGTTACAGTACAAATAACAAATGAATCTTTGTCCATGCATCATAAATATATTAAACATGATTTCTGAATATTTAACACATATAAAACACAACAAGATCATTTGTTGATCAAAGGGCCAAAGACAAAACAACAATCTGTTTGCTGAAATTAAAGACTTGTTAATCTAATTCAACATTTTTACAAATGAAGACTCAATAATGTCTGTAAATGATGTGGAATCTAAAGTGAGTCACAATGTGAGAGTGAAAACTGATGTTGCAGTTTCACATATAAATCCACTAGAGGGCAGTCAGTGTCAAGTTTCTCTCTCCTCTGTTGCTGAAAGAAGACACTCAGATCTGCTGTTCTCATTGATCTTCATTGATCTCAGTGGAGTTCACAGCACATCAAGTTTCATAAAGCCACCAGTGGAGGAGCCCTCACACCCTCAGTTCATTGAGAAAAACTGTCTTCGACTGTGCTAGAAATTGCAGTAAAATGTTGAAAAAACATTAAGTTGATTGAAATGGTAACAGAGAGCAAGACATTGAATGAATCACATTTTTTGACTGATGTCAAATTCATAACTTTCTCAGTCTGTGAGAGAAGTGAATATATTTCCAGAAATTCACTTTGCAGAAAGTGAAGATCAAACAAATCGTACATGAATATTAATGTCATGAACTTTTCATGAAAAGAAATATTTGACAATTGTGCTTTTATTTGTAAAATAATGATTAAAAAACTGAAAAATTCACTTCATAAATAATGAAAGCTTTTTAAATGCCAGAGACAGCTCTGAGCAGACCACATTTCCTCATGAACTAATCCAGCATGAAGGTTTTTACAACAAAAGTCTGTTGAAAAAAAGTCACAACAGTTAATACACTGTCTGTCTTTTAGACCATGCCAATTATTATTTTACATTTTCTTTAATTATTACAGAAAATATATTTATGGAAATATATTTCAGGTAGGAATGAACTTCATGGCGGAATAGCTGGAAAACATATTAAACATTTATTTTTCAGAGATGTGACACAAGAAGGATCAATGCTGGACAAAAACGTACAGGACTCATCCTCAACGCACTGAAACACTCATTTTCGAGGTTTTGTGAAGAATAACAAAACTTTACATTAAGTTCTGTTTTCAGTAATAAATACATTAAATTTCATGTGTGTCAAAGTAAATGCTGATAACACAATTCAAAGGTATGACTACTCGTTACAGTTCATCCTTCTTTTGCAGCCTGTCAGTGTTCTCCTCTATGCAAAGTGAACTTCCTCACAGTCACAGTCTGCTATAAAGACTTGATATCATGCTGTCAGTTGCAGCAGAAGAAGAGAAGCTCCATCAGATCACCTTCAACATCAACCATGTTCTCTGTAGCTCTGACGCTGCTGCTGGCAGCTGGATCCTGTGAGGAGCTTTCAGTGGATTCACTCTAATGAACACATTAGAAACAGTGAACAGTCAGATGAATGATGGAGATAATGTTGATTTCTGTTTCCACAGGTGTGAACAGTATTGATCTCATCCAGCCAGACTCAATGGTTGTGCAGCCTGGACAGTCTTTGACCATCACCTGTCAGGTCTCTGGTTATTCTTTGACTGATAACAGCTATGCAACAGGTTGGATCAGACAGGGTGAAGGAAAACCAATGGACTGGATTTTGTATCAGTGGGGTGGAGGTAGCCTTACTCAAAATGATGGTCTGAAGAACAAGTTCAGCTCCAGCAGAGACACTTCTGCAAGAACAATGACTCTTAAAGGACAGAATGTGCAGCCTGAGGACACAGCTGTTTATTACTGTGTACGAAGCTCCACAGTGATACAAACCACCAACAGACCTGCACAAAAACACAGCAACCATGAGACTCAACCACACACACATTCTATGTTAATATAAATGAAGTATTGAGTAGAGTGTGTGTGGCCAGTTACCTCCTTAACAGAGAAGTTGTTGAATGGTTAAATGTATTTAATGTGAAGCTGAAAAAAGAGTCGAAGAAGTTTGACGTTCTCTAAGCTGAAGGATGTGATTTATTTGAACATTTTATATCTGTGTATTATGATGCTGAGAAGATGTTAAATTATGAGGATGTGAAAACACTGTTTCATCTAAAGGGAAACTAAGATAAACAGAACCCATTTTCATTCAAAGGCATGAACAAATATACATAAACAAATAATTTGGCCATGAAAATAAACCTGTCAGCTGCCCCTTTAAGATTTTAAGACTCTCAGAAGAGAAACTTTCTGGGCCTCCACTCAAACAGTCATAACATTCATTTATTTTAGAAATGTTTTTGAGTTAAAATGTCTCAAAAGATTCAAGATTAAAAAGTTTTAATGTTTGAAACTCAAACAAGATGTGCAGTGAAATGCAGAGTGTCAACGACTTGAGGCTGTGCTAAACAGGCTGGAGTGAAACAAAGAATAATAATTAAAATAAGACAAATTAGAGATACGTTAACATGTTGTACACTCTCTAACCCAAAAATGCAAATGTTCAGGGAGGTGCAAATGATTCACAGAGGACAATTTAAACTATTGTATGCTCTCATCTGCTGGCTGATATTCTTTAATGTGGCAGTGATGTTGAAACTGATAGTAACATATACACAAAATAAAACATGTCAGACAAACATGAAAACAGCTGATTGGGAGGACTGACTCTTGGACATGAATTCTCCAGTTTCATTAAAAATCTCCAGTCCAGCTGTTTCCTCCCTGTGAGGAGGAGTCAATGCAAAACTCACATGTCTTCCACCTCTACTTATCTGACTGCAGAGAGGAGGACAGAGAACAGTGGACACACAGTTTAACATGATGGACTATAGGACAGGACTGCTGCTTTTAACTCTCTGCTGGGCAGGTGAAGATCTGCACTGATCTTAATCTAATGTAGCTTTTATTTGTGTCATCAGCTTATTTGACTTATTCCTCTTGACAGGTGTTGATGGTCAGACTCTGACAGAATCTGAAGCAGCGGTTAAAAGGCCTGGAGAATCTCACAGATTGACCTGTACAGCCTCTGGATTCACATTCAGCAGCTACCATATGGCCTGGATCAGACAGGCTCCTGGAAAAGGACTGGAGTGGGTTGCCTGGATTCAGACTGGTAGTAGCTACATCTACTACTCTGAGTCAGTGAAAGGCCGGTTTACCATCTCCAGAGACGACAGCAGACAGCAGGTGTATCTGCAGATGAACAGTCTGAAGACTGAAGATTCTGCTGTTTATTATTGTGCTCGAGACTCACAGTGACTGGAGTTGGTTGAGCAGCTGTACAAAAACCTACAGCACTCATCTTTCAGGCTGTTAGAGCCCAAGCATGAAGTATTTATCGAGTATGTTTTATTTTAGATTTCATAAATATATATACACGTATATACTGTATGTATATTTACATTTTCAAAATAGTAAATAAGTTACTTCCAGATCAGTTATTCACAAAACCGCCAAAGACAAGTTTTGGGACAGTGAAATTGAACTGCAAAAAACTAAACATTTCTCCAAATTAACGCACACAATATTTACAATGTTTGAAAATCTCAAGATGTAGAGAGAATATTGACAATTTGACACAATAAAACAAACACGAAGTCATTTGTACCTTAATAAAAAGAAAGAGCAGCCACATCTGTCCATAAGTTGGAATTATCTTGTTCTGTTATTTGTTCCAGTGTTTCAGTTTAAGAACATTTTATTTTTATTTGGAAATAGTAGGTTTTTGTTTTTTTGTTTTTTTAAAAAAAGAAAGAAAGAAAAAAAGGAAGAAAACAAGAGAAAACTATAAACCAGACTGGATGATATTTGATGAAGAAGCATGAATCTTGTGTCTATTGTTTCAAACATCTGCAAACATTGAAACCATTAAAAGTCTTTTATGCAAACCAGCAGCATCAGACTGAAGTTTTCAGACTGTTTACATGATCCTGGCTGCTGTCACTGTATTTCTGTCTGCAGCAAATACAGGAAGGAAGTACAGGAAGTGAGCAAATAACTGAGTAAATAAATGTTCATGTTTTCATTATGTTTTAATATTGAATTGTTGTCAATAATCACATTTAGGCATTAATAGTTTACAGTAAAGCAAAGTTAACAGTTGAGTGTGTGATGAAATTCAAATATCAGATGTAAAGCAGAGGTGATTTCCAGGCATGTTTTCACTCTGCAGATATAACAACAGTCAACAGACTCTTCTATTGGCTCCAGTCACACCAACATTGATGCTTCACATGTTTGATTCTATGCAAACTCAGTCAGCTTCCTTGTTACTCGGCTATAAAAACTTGACATCAGGCTGTCAGTGGAGTTGACAGCACGTCACTTTCAACATCAAGCATGTTTTCTGTAGCTCTGCTGCTGCTGTTGGCAGCTGGATGTGAGTCTCTCTGGATTTGTCAAAGTCAGCAGTTCTTCTTTTGCAGTATAACTTGATCATTTGTTCCAAAACATTTTCTTTTTTCAACAGATGTGAAGTGTGAACAGCTGACACAGCCAGCCTCTGTGAGTGTGCAGCCAGGTCAACGTCTGACCATCACCTGTCAGGTCTCTTATTCTCTTAGCAGCTACTTCACAGCTTGGATCAGACAGCCTGCAGGGAAAGGACTGGAGTGGATTGGACATGCAGCTGTTGGAGCCACCACATACTACAAAGATTCACTGAAGAACAAGTTCAGTATTGACTTAGACTCCTCCAGCAAGACAGTGACTCTAAACGGACAGAATGTGCAGCCTGAAGACACTGCTGTGTATTACTGTGCCAGAGATCCACAATAACACAAACCATCAGCAGAGCTGAACAAAAACCCCTCAGTGCCTGAACACTTGTAACATGAAGCCACCAGAGGAGGAGCCCTCAGACCACTAATGATTTCTACACCAGTTCACTGTTACAGTCAAGATACAAACAGACATATTTAGCAATGAAAAGGTTAAATAAATAGAGCATGGTTTATTTTAACGTGCAATAATAACAATATTAATATCAGATATATAGTGGAGGCATTTTACAAAAACTGTCATCTCTGTCTGACTCACAATGTTTCTGTAAATAAATGACGGCATGACTTCAGCTCACAACTGTGTTTTTGTTCAACAAACAACAAATGAAACATGAATAGTTAATTTTTCTTGACACTGCTTGTAACTTTTTTCATTCTTAAAGACATTTAAGAAGCTTACTTGAATGATGAAAGATTTGAAAAATTCAGTAAATCAGAAATTTACTGTTCAGTTCAGCTTTTACTTCATGTAATATGAAAACCATTTTATGGATTTGAAGCCAGATGAAGGTGATTAAACAGAAACCATAATGTCACCTCATGTTTTGGCAATGTCCAGATTTTGTCATGATATAACTATTGAAACATGAAATAACTATTCCTTGAAGGATCTGAACACATCACTCATGATTCAGCTATGACTTTGAGAGAAGCGACTGGCAAGTGAGACAGTTGGCAGGAGAGGATGATTATGAAAACACACAGGAGAGATAGTATAAATGCAGTTCTTCTTCTTCTGTTATTACAGGGTGTCGTTTGAGGTGTTGAGGTGAGTTTATATGAATTTATATGTCTGACCGCACAATTTATCTTTATTCATGGAAAAACAAGGGTATTTATGGTGCTCATGTCCTGAGGCCTGACGTGTTTTTACTGACTTTGTTTTTAAAACTGAATTAATCTTCTCCAGTTTTCTTCACTTTTCCCTTTTAACCCTTTATCGTGATGTCACAAATTGCATAAATTATACTGAAACATGTCAGAGGGACTCTTGGAGGAATGACTGATGTACAGTAAACATTCATTCTGCAGTTTCATCAAACAGTAACTGAGATCCAAGTCAAATCCAGTTCACTGCCTGTGAGGAGGAGTCAATGCAAAACTCACATGTCTTCCACCTCTACTTATCTGACTGCAGAGAGGAGGACAGAGAACAGTGGACACACAGTTTAACATGATGGACTATAGGACAGGACTGCTGCTTTTAACTCTCTGCTGGGCAGGTGAAGATCTACACTGATCTGAATCTAATATAGCTTTTATTTGTGTCATCAGCTCATTTCACTTGATGTTTTTATTCCTCTTGACAGGTGTTGATGGTGTGACTCTGACAGAATCTGAAGCAGTGGTTAAAAGGCCTGGAGAATCTCACAGATTGACCTGTACAGCCTCTGGATTCACACTCAGCAGCTACGCTATGGCCTGGATCAGACAGGCTCCTGGAAAAGGACTGGAGTGGATTGCTTATATCAGTCAACCAAGTGGTAGCACCACTCACTACTCTGAGTCAGTGAAAGGCCGGTTTACCATCTCCAGAGACAACAGCAGACAGCAGGTGTATCTGCAGATGAACAGTCTGAAGACTGAAGATTCTGCTGTTTATTATTGTGCTCGACAGCCACAGTGACTGGAGTTGGTTGAGCAGCTGTACAAAAACCTACAGCACTCATCTTTCAGGCTGGTGGAGCTCAAACATGAAGTATTTTTGTTGTGCTTATATTAAATTTTTTATTGGTATTTCAGATGTACAAATAGCAAATGAATCTTTGTCCATGCATCATCAAAATATTAAATATCTTTCTTGAATATTAAACATGTATAAAGACAACATAGATCACTGTCAAACTAAAAGCCAGAAGACTCTGCTGTGTATTACTGTGCCAAACACACACACTAGTAAAAGGAAGCAGAGAAGCTTTCCAAAAACTCCACAGAAGATTTGTTTCCAATTAACTGCAGGTGGCAGCAGAAGATATGAAATCAGATGACACTGAGGGGAGAATGACAGTAACTCTACACACACACACACACACACAAACACACACACACACACACACACACACACACACACACCATCTGATGTTATGGTTTGAGACTTCCTGTTTTGTTGTGTTTGATCAACATGTAATGTTTCATAATGTTCCCTTTTTTTTTTCTTTTCATACTAATGTGTGTGATGTGCACAAAACACTATCTTGGCTAACTGTGGGGGCTAAATGGAAATCAATAATTCTGTTTTTCATGCAGACTGTCACGTGGAATGGGGCACCACACTTCTTCAGTGATAAACTGGCCTACACTGGTTTATATCAATGTGAAGCATTAAATTAATCCTGTTCATCTGATAGAGTCAAGTCCACCGAAGTGCATGATGGCAACTCTTCTTTGTCGAGGTTCTTCTGCCTGGAATATGCTCCCATACATCAAAACCTTCTTCTTTGGTTTATAAAGTGCTGATGTGGTGCTCCCTGTGTGTACTTCACGTCACTGCTGATCACTGATTGACTGAAGTGAGACATGATCAGGTTGTTTCTCTCAGTCGTTGACCTGGAGAAGATCATCCAGGCTTTTATCTCCTCCATACTGGACTACTGGAAAACACTTTATTTTGAAGTTAGTCTGCAAAATATCCACTAACCACTGCTGATTAAAATACTCTTTTAATGCACAAAGAAAAGTGGACACTTGACACCAATCCCTGCTGTCTGTCAATTGCAGAATTGACTTGAAGAATTGACTGCTTGTTTTTAAAGCCTTGAGCGTCGGCATCCTGTTACTTTCTGGTCTAATTCCAGATGTGTACCTGATCGCTGCTTGAGCTCTTTAGCCAGAGCCAAAATGTCACATTTTAAGGGCCTTTTATATTTCAAACACATTCAGTTATAATGTGCAGTTAGTGACAAAATCAGATGAATTTGATTTATGCGTCTCAGTTTGAAATACAATTTGAATTTTGCATAGGTTTCAGAATCTCAATTTTGTTGTTTAACAAACTATTTTTGGTCTCATGTTATTGTGGAAGAGGTTTGTTCACAAGAAAAATCCCAAACAGTCCAACATATGACGAAAAATAAAAAAAAACTGAAAACTTCTCTAAAATATAGATAAATAAATAAGAATCCATGAAATTCTGTTGTTACTAATGTGACAAAAAATGTCAACAAAAAATAACTTTAGGAGACATGACACGTTGTTTGTCTTCTCAAATCAAGCCGACAAGATGATTTTCATGTTATATTGATTCAAAACATTTTAATAACAATGATAACAATCATCATCATTGTCATCATCGTCACACAATGTGACTTAAAGTTAAACAGGACAATAAGACAATAAAATATCCTCAGGTTGAATAATTAGATGAAATAAAAATTGTAAGAGATGCAGTGAGATTATATTTAAGAAAGGACGAAAGTAAAAATTTGAAAGTAAATTTTGAAGAGAGGTTGAAAAGAGCACACTGTTCAATCAAGTTCCACAAGTGAGGATCAGACACAGCAAAGCAAAATCTCCAGTCCAGTCCAGTTCCTCAGTGTGAGGAGGAGTCAATGCAAAACTCACATGTCTTCCACCTCTACTTATCTGACTGCAGAGAGGAGGACAGAGAACAGTGGACACACAGTTTAACATGATGGACTATAGGACAGGACTGCTGCTTTTAACTCTCTGCTGGGCAGGTGAAGATCTACACTGATCTGAATCTAATGTAGCTTTTATTTGTGTCTTCAGCTTATTTGACTTGATGTTTTTATTCCTCTTGACAGGTGTTGATGGTGTGACTCTGACAGAATCTGAAGCAGTGGTTAAAAGGCCTGGAGAATCTCACAGATTGACCTGTACAGCCTCTGGATTCTCAATCAGCAGCTACTATATGCACTGGGTCAGACAGGCTCCTGGAAAAGGACTGGAGTGGGTTGCTGCTATTTATAGTAGTAGCATCTACTACTCTGAGTCAGTGAAAGGCCGGTTTACCATCTCCAGCGACAACAGCAGACAGCAGGTGTATCTGCAGATGAACAGTCTGAAGACTGAAGATTCTGCTGTTTATTATTGTGCTCGAGACTCACAGTGACTGGAGTTGGTTGAGCAGCTGTACAAAAACCTACAGTACTCATCTTTCAGGCTGGTGGAGCCCAAGCATGAAGTATTTTAACATATGTCTTATTTAATATTTTATTTTATTTTTATTTATTTATTTGCTATCAATATTTTCCAGTCCAAATATCTTTTTGTAGTTGTATGAACATCTAATCTTGCAATAATTAAAAATTTTGGGGGAATTGTTGGGCAATAACTCTGTCTTTTCTCGTCCTCAGTGGGCTGATAGACCTGCACTGTCTCCCATGATTAATGTTCTCAAGTCAAGTCATTGAAAAAGATTCAACACAGAGACATTTGAGAACCACTGATGTATGATTGACTTTAAAGTGACATTTCAGGAGAAGTGTAGCTCTCTCAAGATGTCGGGAGAATATTGACATTTTGATCCAAAACAGTCAATAAAGTTATTTGTACCTTGATATAAAGAAAGAGCAGCCACATCTGTCCATGAGTTGGAATTATCTTTTCCTGTTATTTGTTCCAGTGTTTCACTTTAAGAACATTTTATTTTTATTTGGAAATAATAATTGATTGAAAAACATAAAAAAAACTATAAACCACACCATTATTTATAGTATTCTAAATTATATATTTGATGAAGAAGCCTGAAGCTTGTATCTATTGTTTCAAACATCTGCAAACACTGAAACCATTAAAAGTCTTTTATGCAAACCAGCAGCATCAGACTGAAGTTTTCAGACTGTTTACATGATCCTGGCTGCTGTCACTGTATTACCGTCTGCAGCAAATACAGGAAGGAAGTACAGGAAGTGAACAAATAACTGAGCAAATAAATGTTCATGTTTTCATCATGTTTTAATATTGAATTGTTGTCAATAATCACATTTAGGCATTAATAGTTTACAGTAAAAGCAAAGTTAACAGTTGAGTGTGTGATGAAATTCAAATATCAGATGTAAAGCAGAGGTGATTTCCAGGCACGTTTTCACTCTGCAGATATAACAACAGTCAACAGACTCTTCTATTGGCTCCAGTCACACCAACATTGATGCTTCACATGTTTGATTCTATGCAAACTCAGTCAGCTTCCTTGTTACTCAGCTATAAAAACTTGACATCAGGCTGTCAGTGGAGTTGACAGGACGTCACTTTCAACATCAAGCATGTTTTCTGTAGCTCTGCTGCTGCTGTTGGCAGCTGGATGTGAGTCTCTCTGGATTTGTCAAAGTCAGCAGTTCTTCTTTTGCAGTATAACTTGATCATTTGTTCCAAAACATTTTCTTTTTTCAACAGGTGTGAAGTGTGAACAGTTGACACAGCCAGCCTCTGTGACTGTGCAGCCAGGTCAACGTCTGACCATCACCTGTCAGGTCTCTTATTCTCTTAGCAGCTACTTCACAGCTTGGATCAGACAGCCTGCAGGGAAAGGACTGGAGTGGATTGGAAGCAAATATACTGGAGCTTCATACTACAAAGAATCACTAAAGAACAAGTTCACTATTGACTTAGACTCCTCCAGTAAGACAGTGACTCTAAACGGACAGAATGTGCAGCCTGAAGACACTGCTGTGTATTACTGTGCCAGAGATCCACAATAACACAAACCATCAGCAGAGCTGAACAAAAACCCCTCAGTGCCTGAACACTTGTAACATGAAGCCACCAGAGGAGGAGCCCTCAGACCACTAATGATTTCTACACCAGTTCACTGTTACAGTCAAGACATAAATAGACAAATTGTTTCATGAAAAAGTAGAATGAATCAAACATGGCTTGTTGTGACATACAATAATAAAATCAAACACAGTGGAGGCGTTTCACTAAATGTGTCTCAATCATCAAATGAGCCTTATTGTGTGTCTCCTCATAAAGAAGTGAACCACGAGTGTGTTTGAATTATAAACTGTTTCTTCTGTATTCTTGTTCTCTGCATGTCTTTTACATTAATGTTGACCTTTTTTTTAATATTACCTTCTTAGATCTCTGATCTCACTGGCAGCCTTTTCTTTTAGTTCATGTAATATTAAATTCACTTTGTGGACCTGAAGTCAGATTGAGGTGAGTAAACAGAAAACAGAATGTCACCTCACCTTGTTTGTTGGAAGATACAAGAGTGAATTTATTTTTCTGGTGTCACAACTTGTATACCAAAA
This sequence comes from Chaetodon auriga, assembly GCF_051107435.1. NCBI lineage: Eukaryota > Metazoa > Chordata > Actinopteri > Chaetodontiformes > Chaetodontidae > Chaetodon > Chaetodon auriga. The sequence continues at coordinate 13,942,565 of NC_135089.1, read as the reverse complement.
CTTCCACATTAATGTTTCTCAAGTCTCACAAACAAAAGGTCAAACTCTGTCCTCCCTGTGAGGACGAGTCAATGCAAAACTGAGTTGTCTGATCTGACTGCAGAGAGGATGATAAACCTTTTAGTTTTCACTGCAACTTTTGTTTTAAACAAGCTAACAGCTTATTTGTCTGACTGGACAACTTAGTCTTATTGGCTGAAAAACATGGATATTGATGGCATCCATGTTGAGGAGTTACATGTTTTTACTTTTTGTAAAGTTTCATTAATATTCTCAAAAACATTCTTCACTTTTACTCTTACTGAGATTTTATTTCCACCTAACGTCCTTAAAATGGTTTGACTTGGATGTAATTAATTGCTAAAATGTCAAAGTCTTCATAAAATGCAGACTGCTGAATAAAGAAAAACTTACTTAAACAATGTGTTTGTCAACCTGTTGCATAAATTATACCAAAATATTTCAGTGGGGGATTGACTGATGTACAGTAAACATTCATTCTGCAGTTTCATCAAACAGTAACTGAGATCCAAGTCAAATCCAGTTCCACACTGTGAGGAGGAGTCAATGCAAAACTCACATGTCTTCCACCTCTACTTATCTGACTGCAGAGAGGAGGACAGAGAACAGTGGACACACAGTTTAACATGATGGACTATAGGACAGGACTGCTGCTTTTAACTCTCTGCTGGGCAGGTGAAGATCTACACTGATCTGAATCTAATATAGCTTTTATTTGTGTCATCAGCTTATTTGACTTGATGTTTTTATTCCTCTTGACAGGTGTTGATGGTCAGACTCTGACAGAATCTGAAGCAGTGGTTAAAAGGCCTGGAGAATCTCACAGATTGACCTGTACAGCCTCTGGACTTTCAATTAGTGGCTACTGGATGCACTGGGTCAGACAGGCTCCTGGAAAAGGACTGGAGTGGATTGCTGCTGATACTGGTGGTAGCAGCAAATACTACTCTGAGTCAGTGAAAGGCCGGTTTACCATCTCCAGAGACAACAGCAGACAGCAGGTGTATCTGCAGATGAACAGTCTGAAGACTGAAGATTCTGCTGTTTATTATTGTGCTCGACAGCCACAGTGACTGGAGTTGGTTGAGCAGCTGTACAAAAACCTACAGTACTCATCATTCAGGCTGGTGGAGCCCAAGCATGAAGTATTTTAACATATTTCTCATTTAAAATTTATTTTACTTTTATTCATTTATTTATTTGCTATCAATATTTTCCAGTCCAAATATCTTTTTGTAGTTGTATGAACATCTAATCTTGCAATAATTAAAAATTTTTGGGGAATTGTTGGGCAATAACTCTGTCTTTTCTCGTCCTCAGTGGGCTGATAGACCTGCACTGTCTCCCATGATTAATGTCCTCAAGTCAAGTCGTTCAAAAAGATTCAACACAGAGACATTTGAGAACCACTGATGTATGATTGACTTTAAAGTGACATTTCAGGAGAAGCGTGACTTTCTGAAGATGTTGGGAGAATGTTGACATTTTGATACAAAATAGTCAATAAATTTATTTGTATCTTGACATAAAGAAAGAGCAGCCACATCTGTCCATGGGTTGGAATTATCTTGTTCAGTTATTTGTTCTGTTATAATGTTTAAGTTTAAGACCATTTTTTTTTTATGTGGAAATAATAATTGATTGAAAAACATAAAAACCTATAGACCACACTATTATTTATATTATTAGAAATAATATACTTGCTGAAGAAGCTTGAAGCTTGTGTCTGTTGTTTCAAACATCTGCAAACACTGAAACAATTGAAAGTCTTTTATGCAAACCAGCAGCATCAGACTGAAGGTTTCAGACTGTTTACATGATCCTGGCTGCTGTCACTGTATTTCTGTCTGCAGCAAATACAGGAAGGAAGTACAGGAAGTGAGCAAATAACTGAATAAATAAATGTTCATGTTTTCATCATGTTTTAATATTGAATTGTTGTCAATAATCACATTTAGGCATAAATAGTTTACAATAAAAGCAAAGTTAACAGTTGAGTTTGTGATGAAATTCAAATATCAGATGTAAAGCAGAGGTGATTTCCAGGCATGTTTTCACTCTGCAGATATAACAACAGTCAACAGACTCTTCTATTGGCTCCAGTCACACCAACATTGATGCTTCACATGTTTGACTCTATGCAAACTCAGTCAGCTTCCTTGTTACTCAGCTATAAAAACTTAACATCAGGCTGTCAGTGGAGTTGACAGTACGTCACTTTCAACATCAAGCATGTTTTCTGTAGCTCTGCTGCTGCTGTTGGCAGCTGGATGTGAGTCTCTCTGGATTTGTCAAAGTCAGCAGTTCTTCTTTTGCAGTATAACTTGATCATTTGTTCCAAAACATTTTCTTTTTTCAACAGATGTGAAGTGTGAACAGTTGACACAGCCAGCCTCTGTGACTGTGCAGCCAGGTCAACATCTGACCATCACCTGTCAGGTCTCTTAATATGTTAGCACCTACGTCACAGCTTGGATCAGACAGCCTGCAGGGAAAGGACTGGAGTGGATGAGTAGTGACACAACAGTCAAAGATTCACTGAAGAACAAGTTCGGTGTCAGTTTAGACTCCTCCAGCAACACAGTGACTCTAAACGGACAGAATGTGCAGCCTGAAGACACTGCTGTGTATTACTGTGCCAGAGATTCACAATAACACAAACCATCAGCAGAGCTGAACGAAAACCCCTCAGTGCCTGAACACTTGTAACATGAAGCCACCAGAGGAGGAGCCCTCAGACCACTAATGATTTCTACACCAGTTCACTGTTACAGTCAAGATACAAACAGACATTTTTAGCAATGAAAAAGTAAAATAAATAGAGCATGTTTTATTTGAACGTGCAAGAATAACAATATTAATATCAGATATACAGTGGAGGCATTTTACAAAAACTGTCATCTCTGTCTGACTCACAATGTTTCTGTAAATCAATGACGGCATGACTTCAGCTCACAACTGTGTTTTTGTTCAACAACCAACAAATGAAACATGAATAATTCATTTTTGCTTGTCACTTTTTGAAACTTTTTTACTCTTCAAAGGGTGATTAAGAACATTATCTTAATCATAAATGAATTAAAAAATTCAGTAAATCATAACGTAACAAAATGAGGCTTATTGTGTTTTTGTCTCAGGAGGATATGAACCGTGTGTGTCCTGTTACTTTCTGGGCGAATTCCAGATGTGAACCTGATCGCTGCTTGAGGTCTTTAGCCACAGCCAAAATCTCATACAGTTATAATGTACAGTTAGTGACGAAGTCAAATGAATTTGATTCATATATCTCAATTTTAAAAAGGTTTCAGAACCTAAATTTTGTTGTTTAACAATTGATTTTTGGTCTCATAACGTTGTGCATGAGGTTTGCTCAAAAGAACAGTTCCACACAGTGCAAGATATAAAAAAAAAGAAATCAAAAAAGAAATTAAACTAAACTAAATAAAACAAACTTCCCTCAAGAACAATAAAATGACCTCAAGTTGAATGATTAGATGAAATCAATATTGTAAGAGATGCAGTGAGATTATACTTAAGAAAGGAAGAAAGTGAAACTTTGAAAATAAATTTTGAGGAAAGCTTGAAAAGAGGACTCTCTTCAATCTCTGCTCTGAGTTCCACAAGTGAGGATCAGACACAGCAAAGTCACCAGTCCAGTCCAGTTCACTGCCTGTGAGGAGGAGTCAATGCAAAACTCACATGTCTTCCACTTCTACTTATCTGACTGCAGAGAGGAGGACAGAGAACAGTGGACACACAGTTTAACATGATGGACTATAGGACAGGACTGCTGCTTTTAACTCTCTGCTGGGCAGGTGAAGATCTACACTGATCTGAATCTAATATAGCTTTTATTTGTGTCATCAGCTCATTTCACTTGATGTTTTTATTCCTCTTGACAGGTGTTGATGGTCAGACTCTGACAGAATCTGAAGCAGTGGTTAAAAGGCCTGGAGAATCTCACAGATTGACCTGTACAGCCTCTGGATTCACATTCAGTGACTACGAGATGAACTGGATTAGACAGGCTCCTGGAAGTGGACTGGAGTGGGTTGCGTTGATCAGTAAACCAAGTGGTAGCACCACTCACTACCCTGAGTCAGTGAAAGGCCGGTTTACCATCTCCAGAGACAACAGCAGACAGCAGGTGTATCTGCAGATGAACAGTCTGAAGACTGAAGATTCTGCTGTTTATTATTGTGCTCGACAGCCACAGTGACTGGAGTTGGTTGAGCAGCTGTACAAAAACCTACAGCACTCATCTTTCAGGCTGGTGGAGCTCAAGCATGAAGTATTTTTGTTGTGCTTATATTAAATTTTTTATTGGTATTTCAGATGTACAAATAGCAAATGAATCTTTGTCCATGCATCATCAAAATACTAAATATCTTTCTTGAATATTAAACATGTCTAAAAAACAACATAGATCACTGTCAAACTAAAAGCCAGAAGACTCTGCTGTGTATTACTGTGCCAAACACACACACACACACACTAGTTAAACGAAGCAGAGAAGCTTTCCAAAAACTCCACAGAAGATTTGTTTCCAACGACCTGCAGGTGGCAGCAGATGATATGAAATCAGATGACACTGAGGGGAGAATGACAGTAACTCTACGACACACACACGCACACACACACACACACACACACACACACACACACACACACACACACACACACACTCACACACACACACACACACACACACACACACACACCATCTGATGTTATGGTTTGAGACTTCCTGTTTTGTTGTGTTTGATCAACATGTAATGTTTCATAATGTTCCCTTTTTTTTTCTTTTCATACTAATGTGTGTGATGTGCACAAAACACTATCTTGGCTAACTGTGGGGGCTAAATGGAAATCAATAATTCTGTTTTCCATGCAGACTGTCACGTGGAATGGGACACCACACTTCTTCAGTGATAAGTTAGCCTACACTGGTTTATATCAATGTGAAGCGTTAAATTAATCCTGTTCATCTGATAGAGTCAAGTCCCCCGAAGTGCATGATGGCAACTCTTCTTTGTCGAGGTTCTTCTGCCTGGAATATGCTCCCATATATCAAAACCTTCTTCTTTGGTCTATAAAGTACTGATCTTGTGCTCCCTGTGTGTACTTCACGTCACTGCTGATCACTGATTAACTGAAGTGAGACATGATCAGGTTGTTTCTCTCAGTCGTTGACCTGGAGAAGATCATCCAGGCTTTTATCTCGTCCATACTGGACTACTGGAAAACACTTTATTTTGAAGTTAGTCTGCAAAATATCCACTAACCAGTGCTGATGAAAATACTTTTTAATGCACAAAGAAAAGTGGACACTTGACACCAATCCCTGCTGTCTGTCAATTGTAGAATTGACTTGAAGAATTGACTGCTTGTTTTTAAAGCCTTGAGCGTCGGCATCCTGTTACTTTCTGGGCGAATTCTAGATGTGAACCTGATCACTGCTTGAGCTCTTTAGCCAGAGCCAAAATCTCATATTTTAAGGGCTTTTTATTTTTCAAACACGTTCACTTATAATGTGCAGTTAGTGACGAAATCAGATGAATTTGATTTATGTGTCTCAGTTTGAAATACAATTTGAATTTTGTATAGGTTTCAGAACCTCAATGTTGTTGTTTAACAAACTATTTTTGGTCTCATGTTATTGTGAAAGACGTTTGTTCACAAGAAAAATCCCAAACAGTCCAACATATGACGAAAAATAAAAAACTGAAAACTTCCCTAAAATATAGATAAATAAATAAGAATCCATGAAATTCTGTTGTTAGTAATGTGACACAAAATGTCAACCAAAAATAACTTGAGGAGACATGACACGTTGTTTGTTTTCTAAAATCAAGCCGACAAGATGATTTTCATGTTATATTAATTCAAAACATTTTAATAACAATGATAATATTCATCATCATTATCATCATCGTCATACAATGAGACTTAAAGTTAAACAGGACAATAAGATAATAAAATACCCTCAGGTTGAAATATTAGATGAAATAAAAATTGTAAGAGATGCAGTGAGATTATATTTAAGAAAGGACGAAAGTAAAACTTTGAAAATAAATTTTGAAGAGAGGTTGAAAAGAGCACACTGTTCAAGTTCCACAAGTGAGGATCAGACACAGCAAAGCAAAGTCACCAGTCCAGTCCAGTTTGCTGCCTGTGAGGAGGAGTCAATGCAAAACTCACATGTCTTCCACCTCTACTTATCTGACTGCAGAGAGGAGGACAGAGAACAGTGGACACACAGTTTAACATGATGGACTATAGGACAGGACTGCTGCTTTTAACTCTCTGCTGGGCAGGTGAAGATCTACACTGATCTTAATCTAATATAGCTTTTATTTGTGTCATCAGCTTATTTCACTTGATGTTTTTATTCCTCTTGACAGGTGTTGATGGTCAGACTCTGACAGAATCTGAAGCAGTGGTTAAAAGGCCTGGAGAATCTCACAGATTGACCTGTACAGCCTCTGGATTCACATTCAGCAGCTACCATATGGCCTGGATCAGACAGGCTCCTGGAAAAGGACTGGAGTGGATTGCTACTATTTATAGTGGTGGCAGCACTGACTACTCTGAGTCAGTGAAAGGCCGGTTTACCATCTCCAGAGACGACAGCAGACAGCAGGTGTATCTGCAGATGAACAGTCTGAAGACTGAAGATTCTGCTGTTTATTATTGTGCTCGAGAGCCACAGTGACTTGAGTTGGTTGAGCAGCTGTACAAAAACCTACAGCACTCATCTTTTAGGCCCGATAAACCCAATAATGAATTTTTATTTATTTATTTATTTAACTTCATATTTATTTTTACATACAATTTTATATTCTATATTTACATTAAATGTCCTTTTTAAATTCCTGAAAACTCCAGAATATTGAACATCTAAAAAACACAATAAAGATCACCTGCTGATAAAAGGACCAAACAGAACACAACAATCCATCTGAAGAAGAACAGCAGGAAGCCTGCAGGAGCTCTCAAAGTTAATGTAATTAAAGTCTACATATATTGTGTAAAGACACAAATAATGTATAAAGAGAGTTTTTTCATCTTTCAGGTGTATTAAAATAGTAATTCAAGAATCATTTTCAAGTTTTAACTGCAGAGAAATATCGAGATATGATGTGGGGACAAAATTGATAGTTTGATGCAATAAAACAGGCCCCAGACTTATTTATATCTGAATATGAAGGAAATGCAGCTCCAACTCTCTGTGGACAGGAATATAGCTTTGTCTCCATGTGCCATCTTTATTGTTGGTGTCTCAGTCTGTTTTTAACTCTCTCTCTCTCTCTCAGTGTCCAGCACTACTCCTCTTCTCACAGACTCAGTCTTTATGTTTCAACACTGTATCTCTAAAATCTCTCACTGGTCAAATGCAAATTCACACGCTGATGCACAACCCCCACCCACTCTGCCTGCACAACATATATCCTTCATTTTATTCTTCATTCTAATAGTGAATAACAAGTGTCATATTCACAATTATGGTCAATAAAATTACATTAATTTAGTCTGAGAAGAGAAACAAGCTGAAAAACAATTGATCAGACAGAAAGTTTGGCTTGACCATATTTATGATTTGGAAGGTGAAATGTCAACAATCCAAAATCCTCTTGAAATATGTTCAAAACATTGGTTCATGGTTTGATGAGGTGAGATGACAATAAAGCAGTTTTCATTAGTGCTCGGAGTGATCATAATAAAACTGTAGATTATTTATATTATTGTCAACACATTTCAATAAACCTTTTATGTTCATGTGACAGAAGTCTGAATGATGATGAACAGTTGTGTTATTAGAATAAATGTGGTTGTGTTTTTAATACAGAGACATTTGACAAAAATTAAAACATGTCACACAAACAGCTGATTTGGAGGGTTGACTCTTGGACATGAATTCCCCAGTTTCATTAAATATCTCCAGTCCAGCTGTTTCCTCCCTGTGAGGAGGAGTCAATGCAAAACTCACATGTCTTCCACCTCTACTTATCTGACTGCAGAGAGGAGGACAGAGAACAGTGGACACACAGTTTAACATGATGGACTATAGGACAGGACTGCTGCTTTTAACTCTCTGCTGGGCAGGTGAAGATCTACACTGATCTGAATCTAATGTAGCTTTTATTTGTGTCATCAGCTTATTTCACTTGATGTTTTTACTCCTCTTGACAGGTGTTGATGGTCAGACTCTGACAGAATCTGAAGCAGTGGTTAAAAGGCCTGGAGAATCTCACAGATTGACCTGTACAGGCTCTGGATTCACATTCAGCAGCTACTGGATGGCCTGGATCAGACAGGCTCCTGGAAAAGGACTGGAGTGGGTTGCTACTATCAGTAGTGGTGGTGGTAGCACCACTCGCTACTCTGAGTCAGTGAAAGGCCGGTTTACCATCTCCAGAGACAACAGCAGACAGCAGCTGTATCTGCAGATGAACAGTCTGAAGACTGAAGATTCTGCTGTTTATTATTGTGCTCGACACCCACAGTGGCTGGAGTTGGTTGAGCAGCTGTACAAAAACCTACAGCACTCATCTTTCAGGCTGGTGGAGCCTCTGCACCAAATTTCATTTAGTATTTGTTTCGTCTTATATTGCTTCTTCTAAATTTTACATTACAGAATTTGTTTTTAAATAGCAAATGAATTTTTGTCAATGTGTCATACAATAAAAATGTTGTGAGAAATATTATTACTATACATGAAACACATTAAAAACACAATAAAGATCACTTGTTGGTCAAATGGCCAAAGACAGCACAACAATCTGCTGAAATTTGACCACAAATCCAAAACATTTCCACAAATTAAGTCTCAATAATGTCTGTAAATGATGTGGAATCTAAAGTGAGTCATAATATGAGAGTGAAAACTAATGTTGCACTTTCTTGTATTAAACCACTAGAGGGCAGTCAGTGTCAAGTTTCTCTCTCCTCTGCTGCTGATAGGAGACACTCAGATCTGCTGTTCTCATTGATCTGAAGTGACTGACACTTAAACCCTGGACTGAACTGAAGCTTAATACTCCTGCTGCTCATGTACACTGGATATTGTGAGAGTTGAACCTTTTCCACCCTGAACTAAAGTTATGTGTTAACTTGATTCAGAACATTTTGAACAACAGTCAAGTTTGACTATAAGGTGTTTACCAGTAGAGAGTAGATCTCAAGATGAACATGAGGAAGCCTGAAGGAGCTGCTCCTCTACAGTCTGCAAACACTGAAACCATTGAAAGTCTTTTATGCAAACCAGGAGCATCAGACTGAAGTTTTCAGAAAATTTAGATGATCCTGGCTGCTGTCACTGTATTACCGTCTGCAGCAAATACAGGAAGGAAATACAGGAAGTTAGCAAATAACTGAGTAAATAAATGTTCATGTTTTCATCATGTTATAATATTGAATTGTTGTCAATAATCACATTTAGGCATTAATAGTTTACAGTAAAAGCAAAGTTAACAGTTGAGTGTGAGATGAAATTCAAATATCAGATGTAAAGCAGAGGTGATTTCCAGGCATGTTTTCACTCTGCAGATATAACAACAGTCAACAGACTCTTCTATTGGCTCCAGTCACACCAACATTGATGCTTCACATGTTTGATTCTATGCAAACTCAGTCAGCTTCCTTGTTACTCAGCTATAAAAACTTGACATCAGGCTGTCAGTGGAGTTGACAGGACGTCACTTTCAACATCAAGCATGTTTTCTGTAGCTCTGCTGCTGCTGTTGGCAGCTGGATGTGAGTCTCTCTGGATTTGTCAAAGTCAGCAGTTCTTCTTTTGCAGTATAACTTGATCATTTGTTCCAAAACATTTTCTTTTTTCAACAGGTGTGAAGTGTGAACAGTTGACACAGCCAGCCTCTGTGACTGTGCAGCCAGGTCAACGTCTGACCATCACCTGTCAGGTCTCTTATTCTCTTAGCAGCTACTACACAGATTGGATCAGACAGCCTGCAGGGAAAGGACTGGAGTGGATGAGTAGTGACACAACCGTCAAAGATTCACTGAAGAACAAGTTCAGTGTCAGCTTAGACTCCTCCAGTAAGACATTCACTCTAAACGGACAGAATGTGCAGCCTGAAGACACTGCTGTGTATTACTGTGCCAGAAGACACACAGTGAGAGACAATAACAGGAGAGTCGTACAAAAACTGCTTCCTCTTTTTTCCACCACTGAGGACATCACAATACTGAGTGTGATTAACTGTCAGTGATGAAAACTGTGAGTAGTGACTGAATATTGAAGTCTTATTTTATGAACTTTAGATAAATTCAATTGCATCTTGCAGAAACATAGAAACATTGTTTTTGCATGTGTTTTTTTTTTTTTTTTTTTTTACAATGTCCACGCTGAACACCTGCATGAATACAGTCAGCTCATCAGCACACAGCTTTAAATAAGTCCATGATTGAGGAGCCTGAATGAAGCAGCTGATTCCAGTCAGCTGAAGCCAGAACAACTTCAGTGCTGTGTCTGAACAGTGGTGGTTTCTCTGAGAGGCCAAAGGGAGCCTGGCCTCCCCACAAATATATTGTAAATACATGATAACAAAACATTTCATTGTCATCATTGAGCCCTCATGTCGACTGATTCTTGCCAAAACTGAACTTTATTTTTTCAGAGTTCCTCAATGCTTTTCAAGTGTCAAATATATTTGAAACTACTAAAATATATTTCGAAATATTTAAATTGAAGATACTGGTGTTGCTGTGAAGTTTATACCACTTTTTAAAAACCAGTTCTGCAGATTTTGATGCTGCAGTTTTATCCAGCATTTAGGTCTGAATAAAGGATGGTCACCACCATTTAGTTGGTTGGTGTTGCATCAATATGTTAAAAGCAGAAACTTAAAAGTTAAGTAAATGACCTTGAAGTCTGTTCAGACTGCAGCTTGGCACAGAAAATCTGACAAGGTTTGGGTTGTATCCTCATGGTTGAATGCACTTTTTACAAGTCACCTTGAATAAAAGACTCAGCTAAATTAAAAATAATTCAAGTGATGACAAAAAAAATTATTTCAGTCAGTTTCTCATTCATTCATTGTTAAAACAAGAGTCTGAATCATAACTGCATTAGTAACTAAATTAATAGTCTTCAGTCAACTTTGTGCTGATGTTCAATAGTCAAACTACATTAAAATACAAATAGAGGTTTGTATTTTGTTCTTGTAGAATAACTGTTTTATTGATATTATTGTTTGATATCATCTGCTGCCCAATATGCTTTTATGTGTGACAGAGTCCTGAATGCTGAATCCCTTTTTAAACCTGCAGAAGGAGGTCAAAATAAAGTTTTCCTCTCTTATAAATACACTGATGAGAGTAAATGTGGATGTGTTTTTAATTCTGAGAGACATTTTAGACAAATGAAAACATGTCAGACAAACATGGAAACTGCTGATTTGAAGGACTGACTCTTGCACATGAATTCCCCAGTTTCATTAAATATCTCCAGTTCAGCTGTTTCCTCCCTGTGAGGAGGAGTCAATGCAAAACTCACATGTCTTCCACCTCTACTTATCTGACTGCAGAGAGGAGGACAGAGAACAGTGGACACACAGTTTAACATGATGGACTATAGGACAGGACTGCTGCTTTTAACTCTCTGCTGGGCAGGTGAAGATCTACACTGATCTTAATCTAATATAGCTTTTATTTGAGTCATCAGCTTATTTCACTTGATGTTTTTATTCCTCTTGACAGGTGTTGATGGTCAGACTCTGACAGAATCTGAAGCAGTGGTTATAAGGCCTGGAGAATCTCACAGATTGACCTGTACAGCCTCTGGATTCACATTCAGCAGCTACAGGATGAGCTGGGTCAGACAGACTCCTGGAAAAGGACTGGAGTGGATTGCTTATATCAGCACTTCTAGTACTCCTATCCATTACTCCCAGTCAGTCCAGGGTAGATTCACCATCTCCAGAGATGACTCCAGCAGTAAAGTCTACCTACAGATGAACAGTCTGAAGACTGAGGACACTGCAGTGTATTACTGTGCCAGAGGAGACACAGTGAGAGAGAGTGATAGGAGACTCCTACAAAAACGACTTCCTCTATTTACCACCACTGAGAACATTACAATACTGAGTGTGATTAACTGTCAGTCATGAAAATTCTGAGTAGTGTCTGAATATTGACTTCTTGTTTTATCTGATTTGACTGAATTTTCAAATCAATTTAAAATAAAAAAAAATGTTTTTTTTTTCTCTTATTTCCTTCCAAAACAAAATATTCAGTCATTTGTTGTTTTCACTTGGAAAAATGTTTACAGTTGATGTAAGAAGATAATGCAATTTTACAACGATGCTGATGAAGTTCTCTGTATTGATGTGATGAAAGTGTGTCCACATGTCTTCATAAGTACATACATGGAGACAATAAATGTGATTCAAACTCTTCCATCTTGGTAACATTTAAAATGAAAAGCATCCTTGTGATTTGCAGACTGTATCAAACACAAAAAGAGAAAAAGGCACTTTCCAGTAACATTTAGACATTTAACAAATCAACACCTTGATATCATCAGATATCAGCACACAGAGATAAAACTGTTCTTTGTCTCGACACTCAAACAACGTACATGATCAACTGCCAGCACACTTTAATGAAGCAAGCCAGATAAGGATGATAAAATAGTTATTTCACTTCACCATGAAATACTTTATTATGACTTGTGATTTATTCATCCATGTACATCATTTTTGTTTTGACATTTGCATGAAGGGACTCCATGTTATTCTGGACATTTTGTTGTGACTTTAAGTCACTTTGTAACATTTGAACACTTTAATTTACTCTGAGATGCTTTTGTCCAATGCAACTTACAAATAGTTGAATAGTGAAAATGTTTATGATGTGTTAGGTTTGGTTTGAGAGGGGCAGACAACATATAATGTCTGCAGCAGCTATTTTTTGTCAAAGCTGAAACTTTTTTCACAGAATTTCAAGCTGCTTTAACTCTGACACTCATAATTTAACTATTGCTGCAAAATACTTTTTAAAGTGCTCTTATCTTGCACTGTTTGAGATTTTTCTCGTGAATACACAGTCCGCACAATAATATTAGATCCAAAACTGATTTTCAACCTCCTAATAACTAATATTCAGAGCACAAAAGTCAATTCCTGAAAACGATTTCAATTCAGGACAAATTTCAACTTCAGATGCATGAAACAAATTCATTTCCCTCCAGTCAAAATGAGTCCAGTTCCACACTGTGAGGAGGAGTCAATGCAAAACTCACATGTCTTCCACCTCTACTTATCTGACTGCAGAGAGGAGGACAGAGAACAGTGGACACACAGTTTAACATGATGGACTATAGGACAGGACTGCTGCTTTTAACTCTCTGCTGGGCAGGTGAAGATCTACACTGATCTGAATCTAATATAGCTTTTATTTGTGTCATCAGCTTATTTCACTTGATGTTTTTATTCCTCTTGACAGGTGTTGATGGTCAGACTCTGACAGAATCTGAAGCAGTGGATAAAAGGCCTGGAGAATCTCACAGATTGACCTGTACAGCCTCTGGATTCACATTCAGCAACTACCCGATGAACTGGATCAGACAAGCTCCTGGAAAAGGACTGGAGTGGATCGCTTCTGTTTATAGTAGTGGCATCTACTACTCTGAGTCAGTGAAAGGCCGGTTTACCATCTCCAGAGACAACAGCAGACAGCAGATGTATCTGCAGATGAACAGTCTGAAGACTGAAGATTCTGCTGTTTATTATTGTGCTCGACAGCCACAGTGACTGGAGTTGGTTGAGCAGCTGTACAAAAACCTACAGCACTCATCTTTCAGGCTGGTGGAGCCCAACCATTAAATATTTTTCGTACATTATAATTTTTTGTTTCATATTGCTTTTTCTACATTTTACATTACAGAATTTATTTTTTAATACCAATTTAATCTTTGTCAATGCACTATACAATAAAACTGTTACTGAGGAATATTATGAGTTAACATGAAACACATTGAAAACAAAAGTCTCTTGTTTATAAAAAGGCCAAAGACATCATAACATTCTGCTGAAATTAAACTGCTACAAATCCAAAACATTTCCACAAATTAAGACTCAATAATGTCTGTAAATGATGTGGAATTTTAAGTGAGCCATGAGAGTGAAAACTAATGTTGCATTTTCCTGATTTAAACCACTAGAGGGCAGTCAGTGTCAAGTTTCTCTCTCCTCTGTTGCTGAAAGGAGACACTCAGATCTGCTGTTCTCATTGATCTGAAGTGACTGACACTTGAACCCTGGACTGAACTGAAGCTTAATACTCCTGCTGCTCATGTACACTGGATATTGTGAGAGTTGATCCTGAAGCAGCTCCTTCAGTAACAGATTGCTGCATCCAGTCTGCAACAAAGAACGATAGCGCAGGTCCTTCATTCCTACATCTGTCAGTCTGTTTACCTCCAGCATCATGTAATGTAGCACTGTGTTGATGCTGTCTTTCTCAACTCTACGTCATAAACCTGCTTCTGTTGTGTACGACTGTTATCAATGCCAATATGCTCACATTTCTCCATTTCACCTGATGCAATTTCTAAGTTGTATATTTCTCTCAACTGTGCAATAACACTATTTATTTATTTATTTAAATACTTTATTTATACATTTTCAGAACAGAACAACAAGGTACATAACAACCCAAACAATTACCCCCCTCTTTCCACCCCCCTCCCCCAAAGCAGGTTGGGAAAAAAAAAAAAGAAAAAGAAAAAGGTGAAGGCTGTACGCTGTACTCTATAAAAGCAGATTTCTATGGTTGCTATATCTGATGGAATTTTTCTGATGATCCTGACATCTCAAATCACATTTTTTCAAAGCCAGGCTTCAAAACTTGGAGATATATCTTTGTTCCAGGCTTTAAGAAGGATTTTCTTAGCCATAACCATCCCATACTGTGTTGACAGAGCCTTCCAGTGGCTAAGAGTCTCTGGCTGGTGAGACCAGCCAAGGATGCCTGTCTCTGGGTCTGGAGGGAGATCATATCCATAAACCTCAGAGTAAAAGTGAAAAATTTCCCCCCAAATCTATGAAGTTTATTGCAGAACCAAAACATATGTGCCAGTGTACCATCGAACTGTTTACATTTTACACATAGTGGTGAAGTGGATGAAAAGAATGAATGCAGTTGAACACGTGAATAATGGAGTCTGTGTATAACCTTATATTGAATTAGCTGGTGTCTTGAGTTAATTGAACATGTGTGTATATTAGACAGACATTTACACCATGCATCCTCTGAGATGGTGGTACTTATTTCCTTCTCCCAACACTCTCTCAAATGTTGTGTACTTGGAGCGGTTTGAGCTGCAAACACATTTACAAACATGGACACCAGCTTTCTGGTCTCAGGTTCCTTTGCTAGAAGAGAGCAGACTTCGTCTGGGGAATTATAAGTTTCAAATTTTAAAATGTTTGCTCTAGTATAGTTCCTGACTTGCAAGTACCTAAAAAAGTGAGATGGCCGTAAATCAAATTTGCCTTTAAGTTGGTCATAACACTATTTATTGTCCATATTGGCAACTGTGTTTTTGTTTATTATTTGTTTATATTGTGCACATACACAGACTGAGTGTTTCTCAAGTGAAATGGTATTTTCTCTGGCGCAACAGCATGTATTTCTCAAGTGCAATACAATTCGTGCAGGGGCGGGGCTTGTGGAAAGGCGAGCCAGGCAGTTGCTTGGAGCCCCCGGCCACTAGGGGGGCCCCGGCCATTTATTTACAAGAACGATTATTGATAGGCCTGGGCTTTTAGGGTCCTCTGTTGGTCCCTGGACCACACTTTGAGAACCAGTAATCTATTTTTTCAGTATTCATCTCAAATGTCCCAGAAATTGTGCATTTATGTGTGCAAAAACCAAATTTTTGCAGCGTGCACGGGTGGGTGGGTCCCCCAGGGATTTCTTGCTGAGAGCCCCAAGAGACCACAGCAACGCCACTGAATACATGTCATGTGAATAGTTAGTTTTCTCATAAGACTACGAGCAACAGAACTTTTTTGTGGCAGTAGGATTTTTTGGCATTTACTGTTTTTTATAATCTGTACAAATGTACATGTACATAGTTGTGTTTTTCTATTCTGTGTATTGTAAACTTCTATATTTTTATTTTGACCTATTTGTGCCATTGTGCTTGCTTTCTGTAAGTTGCTGGCTGCAAAGACTAAATTTCCCCAGTGTGGGGTCAATAAAGTCTTATCTTATCTTATATTATCTTATCTTATCCAACCCTGAAGTCATGTGTTAACTTCAGCACATTTTGAACAGTCAGGTTTGACTATAAGGTGTTTACCATCAGCAGTGAGTGCAGCTGCATCTGTCAGCGTCAGTTCATCTGAGCAGACAGGAAGTAGATCTCAAGATGAACATGAGGAAGCCTGAAGGAGCTGCTGTGTATGCAAACAAACAAATTTAATTCAATGAAATTCTACAGATATTGTGTGTTGAGATTAATACAACCTATTGCTTGTATTAATTTAGTAATTAAGGAATCATTTTCAAGTTTTAACTGCAGAGAAAAATCAAGAAATGATGTGGGGACAAAACTGACAGTTTGATGCAACAAAACAGGCACCAGAGTTATTTCTATCTGAATATGAAGGAAATGCAGCTACAACTCTCTGTGGACAGGAATAAAGCTTTGTCTCCATGTGTTACAGTGTTTCAGGTTTTGTCAGATTTGTATTAAAAAAAAGACACATCACATTGATGATGAAACAAGTCTTCAATTCACTAAATCAGTTTGAAATAGTGAGCATGGTGAAATGAACTCTGTGTGTGTGTCAGTGAGAGGACAGAAGAGTTCAGCTTTTAGTTCATGTAATATGAAATCTACTTTGTGGACCTGAAGCCAGATGAAGGCGAGTAAACAGAAAACATACAGATTTTGTCATGATGATTCAGTTGCAAGTTATAAATTTAGATTTGCCCAAATCTCATTTACTTTGTCTGGTGTCACAGCTTCTACACTGATTTTCTCAAGTCTCACAACAGGTCAAACTCTGTCCTCCCTGTGAGGACGAATCAATGCAAAACTGAGTTGTCTTTCACCTTCACTAATCTGACTGCAGAGAGGATGATCAACCTTTTAGTTTTCACTGCAACTTTTGTTTTCAACAAGCCAACAGAGTTGATTTGTCTGACTGGAAAATTAATTTTTATTGGCTGAAAAACATGGGTAATTCATGGCATCCCAAAATGGTTTGACTGAGGAACACTTGTGGGGAAAATCAGCTGTTAAACAATGTGTTTGTCAACCTGTTGCATAAATTATACTGAAACATGTCAGGGGGACTCTTGGAGGAATGACCGATGTACAGTAAACATTCATTGTGCAGTTTCATCAAACAGTGACTGAGATCCAAGTCAAATCCAGTTCCACACTGTGAGGAGGAGTCAATGCAAAACTCACATGTCTTCCACCTCTACTTATCTGACTGCAGAGAGGAGGACAGAGAACAGTGGACACACAGTTTAACATGATGGACTATAGGACAGGACTGCTGCTTTTAACTCTCTGCTGGGCAGGTGAAGATCTACACTGATCTGAATCTAATATAGCTTTTATTTGTGTCATCAGCTTATTTCACTTGATGTTTTTATTCCTCTTGACAGGTGTTGATGGTCAGACTCTGACAGAATCTGAAGCAGTGGATAAAAGGCCTGGAGAATCTCACAGATTGACCTGTACAGCCTCTGGATTCACATTCAGTGACCACGCTATGAACTGGGTCAGACAGGCTCCTGGAAAAGGACTGGAGTGGATCGCTCAAATCCAAGTTACGAGCACCTACTACTCTGAGTCAGTGAAAGGCCGGTTTACCATCTCCAGAGACAACAGCAGACAGCAGCTGTATCTGCAGATGAACAGTCTGAAGACTGAAGATTCTGCTGTTTATTATTGTGCTCGAGACTCACAGTGACTGGAGTTGGTTGAGCAGCTGTACAAAAACCTGCAGCACTCATCTTTACTGAGCTGATACACAAAACAATAACATTTATATTTTATTTTTTCTTTTGATTTAATGAACACATGCGTCTTCCTGAATCACACAAATTGTCCCTGAGAATTTAAAAATAAACATTATTAGAAAACAATAAAGCAGCATTGATAACGTGACAATTTCTGTTCTCCTCTGTCACAATTGTTGAAAGTAGACTCAAATTTTCACTGTGCTGGACAGAGTCAACATGTTCTGTGAGCCCACAGTGCACTTTTTTTTTTTTTTCATGAAAGTGAGCAATCGCTTAGATAGTCAGTTCAAATAAATTTTTGTCCTGTCCTGAAAATTTTATCTTCAGTTTGTGTCTAACACACTCTAACCTGAAGCAGAGCTGTTGTCCAGGCAGGGATTAGTGTTTTCACTTTGCACAGACAACCATTTGTCTCTATGCGTGACCTCATAAACAAATGTACAATTGATTGAGTCTGATGTTCTCATTTGACTGAATGTAGCATTAATTCATCACCTATATGATTATACTGTATAAAATTAAGATTAAAAGGACCCAAGGGAAAAAATATTGACAATAAAATAATTGCAAATATAATATTGAAAAGTAAACCGAAATACAGGTAGTAAGCAGCGCAGCATAGTAAGGTCAAATATTCAAAGTTGCTTCAAAAAGCTCAGTTTTGAGTAACTTCATGAGCATTTCAAGATTGGAGCAGTGGAAGCTGTGGGAAAGAGTGCAAGTCTATGAAGGACTCTGGAGTGTGTTCCATAAAGACGATGATTGCAGGAGGAAAGAGGCCACTTCTTATATTAATCTTTACTGATGCTGCTGTGTTCTGGAATTTCCCCTCGCGGAACAAATAAAGGATTATTGAATTAAATTGAATTGTAGAGGTGGACACCATCAACATAGAAGTGAATGATGAGGTGACAGATGATGGCGAGGGGGAGCATGTAGAGGCTGAATGGAAGGGGACCAAACATGGAGCCCTGGGGGACGCCTTGGGACAGAGAAGTCATGGTAAAGATGCAGCTGTTAATGATGATAAACTGTTGTTTTCCTGTGAGATATGACTTCAGCCAGCAGAGGGCAGTACAGGTGGTGTTGAGGGAGGATTCAAGGTGGGAGAGAAGAATGGTCTTGGTGGATGGTGTCAAAAGCAGCACTGAGGTTAAGAAGGATGACAATGCTGAGATGTCCAGAGTTTGAGGAGATCATGAACAAATTAGGTTTGTTTTTCTATTTTGCTGAGTAATGTTTTGAAAATGTGTAAAAAGTCTAGTTTTTTTTTTTTTTTCTGCAGTGGGATACATGTACATGTCTACCTGTATGTGCCTGTTCCTGCACATTTTAAGATTTAAAAAATATGCACCAGGATAACAGTAAAGTGCCTTGTTTCTAGGGATTTGATATTTGATATTTTTCTTTTTTTTCCTTTCCTGTTGTTAAAATACTCAGTGAAAGTACATCTACCTTCTTTCTTCCCTTTTAAACCTGCAGAGGGAGGTCTATGCAAACTCTCCTCTCTTTATAAACACACCAACAACAACTGTCAAATCATCTGAAGCAGAACAACTGACACAGTTTGAGAAAGACTGATCAGAAAACACTGAATTGCAGAGTTTACTATTGAATGAAAATTATGATTGCCTGGTGTCTATTGTTTGTCGTTGCGATTCATGGTAAGAAAATCAATTCTACCAAATCAAAATAGTTTTAAAAATGTTTAATATTTCCAGGTATGATGGATGATGGATCATTTCTTTCCTTACAAGAGTTTGGAGTGAGATCAAACTGGACGAGTCTCCCTCTGAGGTGAAAAGACCTGGAGAGACAGTCAAGATGTCATGTGTCACATCTGGTTATAGCATGACAAGCTACGCTATTCACTGGATAAGACAGAGGCCAGGGGAAGCTCTGGAGTGGATGGGGTGGATGAACACAAATACAAACTCTCCAAGCTGTGCTGGCTCCTTTCAAAGCTGTTTCAGTTTTACTCAAGATGAGTCCAGCAGCACTCAGTACCTCGAGGTCAAGAGCCTGACAGCAGGAGATTCTGCTGTTTACTTCTGTGCTCGAGACACAGTGAGTTAAGACAGTGGAGCAGCTGCACCAAAACCTCCACAGACAACAAACAGCAATGATCTTACTGACATCTGGATTCACTCACCACCTGCAGAAGCACTTATCCACATTAGATTTCTATTAATTTTACTATAAACTCATGAGGACACATTTATTCTGTTTATGATGTTACATCAGTCACTGTAATGAACAGATTTCCTTCAACATTAGTAATCAATCAATTTCCAATGTCATGTTCATGAGTAGACCCCATAAATGTCACTCATCCAACATATATTCAAATCAAGATCAAGATCAAGATCAATATTCCTTTATTTGTCCCGCGAGGGGAAATTTCAGAATACAGCAGCATCAGTAAAGATTAATAAAGATTAATAGAAGAAGTGCAATGCAGATTAGAAACAAAACAGTATATACAAAAGCGTGAGGATTTAAATAAAAATAAAAAGAAAGAAATTGTAAAAAAAAGCATTGGTTCATGGTTTGATATGGTGAGATGACAATGAAGCAGTTTTCATGAAGTGTGGATTATTTCTATTATTGTTAATGCTCCCATGTGCTGTCCAAGTGAGGAATGAGAAACATTCAAGATTAGTTATAATTAATCATATTCAAATCCATCTTGGATATTAATGTATTCGATGTTTATGAATTCTAAAAGAATATTTTTCTCTTACTTGAATAAATGTGGATGTGTTTTTAATACTGACAGGAAATTTAGACGAATGAAAACATGTCAGACAAACATGAAAACAGCTGATTTGGAGGGTTGACTCTTGGACATGAAGTCCCCAGTTTCATTAAATATCTCCAGTCCTGCTGTTTCCTCCCTGTGAGGAGGAGTCAATGCAAAACTCACATGTCTTCCACCTCTACTTATCTGACTGCAGAGAGGAGGACAGAGAACAGTGGACACACAGTTTAACATGATGGACTATAGGACAGGACTGCTGCTTTTAACTCTCTGCTGGGCAGGTGAAGATCTACACTGATCTTAATCTAATATAGCTTTTATTTGTGTCATCAGCTTATTTCATTTGATGTTTTTATCCCTCTTGACAGGTGTTGATGGTCAGACTCTGACAGAATCTGAAGCAGTGGTTAAAAGGCCTGGAGAATCTCACAGATTGACCTGTACAGCCTCTGGATTCACATTCAGCAACTACAGGATGAACTGGGTCAGACAGGCTCCTGGAAAAGGACTGGAGTGGGTTGCCTGGATTAATACTGGTAGTAGCAACATCTACTACTCTGAGTCAGTGAAAGGCCGATTTACCATCTCCAGAGACGACAGCAGACAGCAGGTGTATCTGCAGATGAACAGTCTGAAGACTGAAGATTCTGCTGTTTATTATTGTGCTCGACAGCAACCACAGTGACTGGAGTTGGTTGAGCAGCTGTACAAAAACTTTCAGGCTGGTGGAGCTCAAGCATGAAGTATTTGAATATGTATCTTGTTTCACATTTAATTTAATCTAATTTAATTTCATTTTAATTTTTTGCAATCAAGATTTTACAGTATAAATAATTTTTTTCATGTAATCTATTTAGAGACCAGTTTTTCATAAAAGAGCTAAAGACAACAATCTTGTTGTTGATTTCGACAAATTAAGTATGAACGGTAGATGTATGAACATCAAATCCTGCAATCATGAAAAAGTTCTGCAGTTTTTTGACAACTACTCTGTCTTTTCTCGTCCTCAGTGGGCTGATAGACCTGCACTGTCTCCCATGATTAATGTCCTCAAGTCAAGTCATTGAAAAAGATTCAACACAGAGACTTTTGAGAACCACTGATGTATGACTGACTTTAAAGTGACATTTCAGGAGAAGTGTAACTTTCTCAAGATGTCGGGAGAATATTGACATTTTGATCCAAAACAGACAATAAAGTTATTTGGACCTGAACATAAAGAAAGAGCAGCCACATCTGTCCATGAGTTGGAATTATCTTGTTCTGTCATTTGTTAAAGTGTTTAAGTTTAAGAACTTTTTATTTTTATATGGAAATAATAATTGATTGAAAAAAAAAGAGAAAACTTTAAACCAGACTGGATGATATTTGATGAAGAAGCCTGAAGCTTCTGTCTCTTGTTTCAAACATCTGGAAACACTGAAACCATTAAAAGTCTTTTCTGCAAACCAGCAGCATCAGACTGAAGTTTTCAGACTGTTTACATGATCCTGGCTGCTGTCACTGTATTTCTGTCTGCGGCAAATACAGGAAGGAAGTACAGGAAGTGAGCAAATAACTGAGTAAATAAATGTTCATGTTTTCATCATATTTTAATATTGAATTGTTGTCAATAATCACATTTAGGCATTAATAGTTTACAGTAAAAGCAAAGTTAACAGTTGAGTGTGTGATGAAATTCAAATATCAGATGTAAAGCAGAGGTGATTTCCAGGCATGTTTTCACTCTGCAGATATAACAACAGTCAACAGACTCTTCTATTGGCTCCAGTCACACCAACATTGATGCTTCACATGTTTGATTCTATGCAAACTCAGTCAGCTTCCTTGTTACTCAGCTATAAAAACTTGACATCAGGCTGTCAGTGGAGTTGACAGCACGTCACTTTCAACATCAAGCATGTTTTCTGTAGCTCTGCTGCTGCTGTTGGCAGCTGGATGTGAGTCTCTCTGGATTTGTCAAAGTCAGCAGTTCTTCTTTTGCAGTATAACTTGATCATTTGTTCCAAAACATGTTCTTTTTTCAACAGGTGTGAAGTGTGAACAGTTGACACAGCCAGCCTCTGTGACTGTGCAGCCAGGTCAACGTCTGACCATCACCTGTCAGGTCTCTTATTCTGTTAGCAGCTACTACACAGCTTGGATCAGACAGCCTGCAGGGAAAGGACTGGAGTGGATTGGAAGCAAATATACTGGAGCTTCATTCTACAAAGAATCACTAAAAAACAAGTTCAGTATTGACTTAGACTCCTCCAGTAAGACAGTGACTCTAAATGGACAGAATGTGCAGCCTGAAGACACTGCTGTGTATTACTGTGCCAGAGATCCACAATAACACAAACCATCAGCAGAGCTGAACAAAAACCCCTCAGTGCCTGAACACTTGTAACATGAAGCCACCAGAGGAGGAGCCCTCAGACCACTAATGATTTCTACACCAGTTCACTGTCACAGTCAAGACATAAATAGACAAATTGTTTCATGAAAAAGTAGAATGAATCAAACATGGCTTGTTGTGACATACAATAATAAAATCAAACACAGTGGAGGCGTTTCACTAAATGTGTCTCAATCATCAAATGAGCCTCATTGTGTTTCTCCTCATAAAGAAGTGAACCATGAGTGTGTTTGAATTATAAACTGTTTCTTCTGTATTCTAGTTCTCTGCATGTCTTTTACATTAATGTTGACCTTTTTTTAATATTACCTTCTTAGATCTCTGATCTCACTGGCAGCCTTTTCTTTTAGTTCATGTAATATTAAATTCACTTTGTGGACCTGAAGTCAGATTGAGGTGAGTAAACAGAAAACAGAATGTCACCTCACCTTGTTTGTTGGAAGATACAAGAGTGAATTTATTTTTCTGGTGTCACAACTTGTATACCAAAACTTCCACATTAATGTTTCTCAAGTCTCACAAACAAAAGGTCAAACTCTGTCCTCCCTGTGAGGACGAGTCAATGCAAAACTGAGTTGTCTGATCTGACTACAGAGAGGATGATAAACCTTTTAGTTTTCACTGCAACTTTTGTTTTAAACAAGCTAACAGCTTATTTGTCTGACTGGACAACTTAGTCTTATTGGATGAAAAACATGGATATTGATGGCATCCATGTACTGAGGAGTTACATGATTTTACTGTTTGTAAAGTTTCATTAATATTCTTAAAAACATTCTTCACTTTTACTCTTAGTGATATTTTATTTCCACCTGATGTCCTTAAAATGTTTTGACTTGGATGTAATTAATTGCAAAAAATGTCCAAGTCTTCAAAAAATGCAGACTGCTGAATAAAGAAAAACTTACTTAAACAATGTGTTTGTCAACCTGTTGCATAAATTATACCGAAATATTTCAGTGGGGGATTGACTGATGTACAGTAAACATTCATTCTGCAGTTTCATCAAACAGTAACTGAGATCCAAGTCAAATCCAGTTCCACACTGTGAGGAGGAGTCAATGCAAAACTCACATGTCTTCCACCTCTACTTATCTGACTGCAGAGAGGAGGACAGAGAACAGTGGACACACAGTTTAACATGATGGACTATAGGACAGGACTGCTGCTTTTAACTCTCTGCTGGGCAGGTGAAGATCTACACTGATCTGAATCTAATATAGCTTTTATTTGTGTCATCAGCTTATTTCACTTGATGTTTTTATTCCTCTTGACAGGTGTTGATGGTCAGACTTTGACAGAATCTGAAGCAGTGGTTAAAAGGCCTGGAGAATCTCACAGATTGACCTGTACAGCCTCTGGATTCACATTCAGTGACTACAACATGAACTGGATCAGACAGGCTCCTGGAAAAGGACTGGAGTGGATCACTATCATCAGCTATGACAGTAGCAACATCTACTACTCTGAGTCAGTGAAAGGCCGGTTTACCATCTCCAGAGACAACAGCAGACAGCAGGTGTATCTGCAGATGAACAGTCTGAAGACTGAAGATTCTGCTGTTTATTATTGTGCTCGACAGCCACAGTGACTGGAGTTGGTTGAGCAGCTGTACAAAAACCTACAGTACTCATCTTTCAGGCTGGTGGAGCCTATGCACCAAATTTTATTTCATATTTGTTTTGTGTTATATTGCTTTTCCTACATTTTACATTGCAGAATTTGTTTTTAAATAGCAAATGAATCTTTTTCAATACATTATACAATAAAACTGTTGTGAGAAATATGAAACACATCAAAAACACAATAAAGATCACTTGTTGGTCAAATGGCCAAAGACAACACAACAGTCTGCTCAAATCTGACCATAAATAGGAAACATTTCCACAAATTAAGACTCAATTATGTCTGTAAATGATGTGGAATTTTAAGTGAGTCATGAGAGTGAAAACTAATGTTGCAGTTTCTCGTATAAAACCACTAGAGGGCAGTCAGTGTCAAGTTTCTCTCTCCTCTGTTGCTGAAAGGAGACACTCAGATCTGCTGTTCTCATTGATCTGAAGTGACTGACACTTGAACCCTGGACTGAACTGAAGCTTAATACTCCTGCTGCTCATGTACACTGGATATTGTGAGAGTTGAACTAAAGTCATGTGTTAACTTGATTCAGCACATTTTGAACAGTCAAGTTTGACTATAAGGTGTTTACCATCAGCAGTGAGTGCAGCTGCATCTGTCAGCGTCAGTTCATCTGAGAAGACAGGAAAGAGATCTGAAGATGAACATCAGGAAGCCTGAAGGAGCTGCTCCTCTACAGTCTGCAAACACTGAAACCATTAGGAGTGTTTTATGCAAACCAGCAGTGTCAGACTGAGGTTTTCAGACTGTTTACATGATCCTGGCTGCTGTCACTGTATTTCTGTCTGCAGCAAATACAGGAAGGAAGAACAGGAAGTGAACAAATAACTGAGTAAATAAATGTTCATGTTTTCATCATGTTTTCATATTGAATTGTTGTCAATAATCACATTTAGGCATTAATAGTTTACAATAAAAGCAAAGTTAACAGTTGAGTGTGTGATGAAATTCAAATATCAGATGTAAAGCAGAGGTGATTTCCAGGCATGTTTTCACTCTGCAGATATAACAACAGTCAACAGACTCTTCTATTGGCTCCAGTCACACCAACATTGATGCTTCACATGTTTGATTCTATGCAAACTCAGTCAGCTTCCTTGTTACTCAGCTATAAAAACTTGACATCAGGCTGTCAGTGGAGTTGACAGCACGTCACTTTCAACATCAAGCATGTTTTCTGTAGCTCTGCTGCTGCTGTTGGCAGCTGGATGTGAGTCTCTCTGGATTTGTCAAAGTCAGCAGTTCTTCTTTTGCAGTATAACTTGATCATTTGTTCCAAAACATTTTCTTTTTTCAACAGGTGTGAAGTGTGAACAGTTGACACAGCCAGCCTCTGTGACTGTGCAGCCAGGTCAACGTCTGACCATCACCTGTCAGGTCTCTTATTCTCTTGATGACTACTACACAGCTTGGATCAGACAGCCTGCAGGAAAAGGACTGGAGTGGATGAGTAGTGACACAACTGTCAAAGATTCATTAAAGAACAAGTTCAGTGTCAGTTTAGACTCCTCCAGCAACACAGTGACTCTAAACGGACAGAATGTGCAGCCTGAAGACACTGCTGTGTATTACTGTGCCAGAGATCCACAATAACACAAACCATCAGCAGAGCTGAACAAAAACCCCTCAGTGCCTGAACACTTGTAACATGAAGCCACCAGAGGAGGAGCCCTCAGACCACTAATGATTTCTACACCAGTTCACTGTTACAGTCAAGATACAAACAGACATATTAAGCAATGAAAAGGTAAAATAAATAGAGCATGGTTTATTGAATGTGCAATAATAACAATATTAATATCAGATATACAGTGGAGGCATTTTACAAAAACTGTCATCTCTGTCTGACTCACAATGTTTCTGTAAATCGATGACGGCATGACTTCAGCTCACAACTGTGTTTTTGTTCAACAACCAACAAATGAAACATGAATAATCCATTTTTCTTGACACTGCTTGTCACTTTTTTCATTCTTAAAAAGACAATGAAGAATCTTACTTTAATGATGAAAGAATTGATAAATTCAGTAAATCAGAAATTTACTGTTCAGTTCAGCTTTTACTTCATGTAATATGAAAACCACTTTGTGGACCTGAAACCAGATTAAGGTGATTAAACAGAAAACATAATGTCACCTCATGTTTTGGCAATGTCCAGATTTTGTCATGATATAACTATTGAAACATGAAATAACTATTCCTTGAAGGATCTGAACACATCACTCATGATTCAGCTGTGACTTTGAGAGAAGCGACTGGCAAGTGAGACAGTTGGCAGGAGAGGATGATTATGAAAACACACAGGAGAGATAGTATAAATGCAGTTCTTCTTCTTCTATTACAGGGTGTCGTTTGAGGTGTTGAGGTGAGTTTATATGAATTTATATGTCTGACTGCACAATTCATCTTTATTCATGGAAATACAAGGATATTTATGCTGCTCATATCCGGAGGGCTGATGTGTTTTTACTGACTTTGCTTTTAAAACTTAATTAATCTTCTCAAGGTTTCTTCACTTTTATTCCAACTGAGGTTTTTTTTTTTTTATTCTGATGTCACAAATTGCACAAATTATACTGAAACATGTCAGAGGGACTCTTGGAGGAATGACTGATGTACAGTAAACATTTATTCTGCAGTTTCATCAAACAGTAACTGAGATCCAAGTCAAATCCAGTTCCACACTGTGAGGAGGAGTCAATGCAAAACTCACATGTCTTCCACCTCTACTTATCTGACTGCAGAGAGGAGGACAGAGAACAGTGGACACACAGTTTAACATGATGGACTATAGAACAGGACTGCTGCTTTTAACTCTCTGCTGGGCAGGTGAAGATCTACACTGATCTGAATCTAATATAGCTTTTATTTGTGTCATCAACTTATTTCACTTGATGATTTTATTCCTCTTGACAGGTGTTGATGGTCAGACTCTGACAGAATCTGAAGCAGTGGTTAAAAGGCCTGGAGAATCTCACAGATTGACCTGTACAGCCTCTGGATTCACATTCAGTGACTATGCTATGAGCTGGGTGAGACAGGCTCCTGGAAAAAGACTGGAGTGGATTGCTTATATCGACACTTACAGTACTCCTATCCATTACTCCCAGTCAGTCCAGGGTAGATTCACCATCTCCAGAGATGACTCCAGCAGTAAAGTCTACCTACAGATGAACAGTCTGAAGACTGAGGACACTGCAGTGTATTACTGTGCCAGAGGAGACACAGTGAGAGAGAGTGATAGGAGACTCCTACAAAAACTACTTCCTCTATTTACCACCACTGAGAACATTACAATACTGAGTGTGATTCACTGTCAGTCATGAAAATTCTGAGTAGTGTCTGAATATTGACTTCTTGTTTTATCTGATTTGACTGAACTTTCAAATCAATTTAAAATAGAATTTTTTTCTTTCTTATTAACTTTCAAAACAAAATATTCACTCATTTGCTGTTTTTCTTTGGAAAAATTGTTTACAGTTGATGTAAAAAGACAATGCAATTATACAACGATGCTGATTAAGTTCTCTGTATTGATGTGGTGAAAGTGTGTCCACATGTCTTCATAAGTACATGCATGGAGACAATAAATGTGATTCAAACTCTTCCATCTTGGTAACATTTAAAATGAAAAGCATCCTTGTGATTTGCAGACTGTATCAAACACAAAAAGAGAAAAAGGCACTTTCCAGTAACATTTAGACATTTAACAAATCAACACCTTGATATCATCAGATATCAGCACACAGAGATAAAACTGTTCTTTGTCTCGACACTCAAACAACGTACATGATCAACTGCCAGCACACTTTAATGAAGCAAGTCAGATAAGGATGATAATATAGTTATTTCACTTCACCATGAAATAGTTTATTATGACTTGTGATTTATTCATCCATGTACATCATTTTTGTTTTGACATTTGCATGAAGGGACTCCATGTTATTCTGGACATTTTGTTGTGACTTTAAGTCACTTTGTAACATTTGAACACTTTAATTTTCTCTCAGATGCTTTTGTCCAATGCAACTTACAAAGAGTTGAATAGTGAAAATGTTTATGATGTGTTAGGTTTGGTTTGAGAGGGGCAGACAACATATAATGTCTGCAGCAGCTATTTTTTTTGTCAAAGCTGAAACTTTTTTCACAGAATTTCAAGCTGCTTTAACCCTGACACTCATAATTTAACTATTGCTGCAAAATACTTTTTAAAGTGCTCTTATCTTGCACTGTTTGAGATTGTTCTCGTGAATACACAGTCCGCACAATAATATTAGATCCAAAACTGATTTTCAACCTCCTAATAACTAATATTCAGAGCACAAAAGTCAATTCCTGAAAACGATTTCAATTCAGGACAAATTTCAACTTCAGATGCATGAAACAAATTCATTTCCCTCCAGTCAAAATGAGTCCAGTTCCACACTGTGAGGAGGAGTCAATGCAAAACTCACATGTCTTCCACCTCTACTTATCTGACTGCAGAGAGGAGGACAGAGAACAGTGGACACACAGTTTAACATGATGGACTATAGGACAGGACTGCTGCTTTTAACTCTCTGCTGGGCAGGTGAAGATCTACACTGATCTGAATCTAATATAGCTTTTATTTGTGTCATCAGCTTATTTGACTTGATGTTTTTATTCCTCTTGACAGGTATTGATGGTCAGACTCTGACAGAATCTGAACCAGCGAATAAAAGGCCTGGAGAATCTCACAGATTGACCTGTACAGGCTCTGGATTCACATTCAGTGGCTACTATATGCACTGGATCAGACAGGCTCCTGGAAAAGGACTGGAGTGGATTGCTGCTATCTATGACAGCAGCTACATCTACTACTCTGAGTCAGTGAAAGGCCGGTTTACCATCTCCAGAGACAACAGCAGACAGCAGGTGTATCTGCAGATGAACAGTCTGAAGACTGAAGATTCTGCTGTTTATTATTGTGCTCGACAGCCACAGTGACTGGAGTTGGTTGAGCAGCTGTACAAAAACCTACAGCACTCATCTTTCAGGCTGGTGGAGCTCAAGCATGAAATATTTTTGTTGTGCTTATATTACATTTTTTATTGGTATTTCAGATGTACAAATAGCAAATGAATCTTTGTCCATGCATCATCAAAATACTAAACATCTTTCTTGAATATTAAACATGTATAAAAGACAACATAGATCACTGTCAAACTAAAAGCCAGAAGACTCTGCTGTGTATTACTGTGCCAAACACACACACTAGTTAAACGAAGCAGAGAAGCTTTCCAAAAACTCCACAGAAGATTTGTTTTCAAAGACCTGCAGGTGGCAGCAGATGATACAAAATCAGATGACACTGAGGGGAGAATGACAGTAACTCTACACACACACACACACACACACACACACACACACACACACACACACACACACCATCTGATGTTGTGGTTTGAGACTTCCTGTTTTGTTGTGTTTGATCAACATGTAATGTTTCATAATGTTCCCTTTACTTTTCTTTTCATACTAATGTGTGTGATGTGCACAAAACACTATCTTGGCTAACTGTGGGGGCTAAATGGAAATCAATAATTCTGTTTTTCATGCAGACTGTCACGTGGAATGGGACACCACACTTCTGCAGTGATATGTTAGCCTACACTGTTTTATATCAATGTGAAGCATTCAGTTAATCCTGTTCATCTGATAGAGTCAAATCCACCGAAGTGCATGATGGCAACTCTTCTTTATAGAGGCTCTTCTGCCTGGAATATGCTCCCATATATCAAAACTTTCTTCTTTGGTCTATAAAGTACTGATGTGGTGCTCCCTGTGTGTACTTCACGTCACTGCTGATCACTGATTAACTGAAGTGAGACATGATCAGGTTGTTTCTCTCAGTCGTTGACCTGGAGAAGATCATCCAGGCTTTTATCTCGTCCATACTGGACTACTGGAAAACACTTTATTTTGAAGTTAGTCTGCAAAATATCCACTAACCACTGTTGATGAAAATACTTTTTAATGCACAAAGAAAAGTGGACACTTGACAGCAATCCCTGCTGTCTGTCAATTGCAGTATTGACTTGAAGAATTGCCTGCTTGTTTTTAAAGCCTTGAGCGTCGGCATCCTGTTACTTTCTGGTCTAATTCAAGATATGAACCTGATCGCTGCTTGAGCTCTTTAGCCAGAGCCAAAATCTTACATTTTAAGGGCCTTTTATTTTTCAAACACGTTCAGTTATAATGTGCAGTTAGTGACGAAATCAGATGAATTTGATTTATGCGTCTCAGTTTGAAATACAATTTGAATTTTGTATAGGTTTCAGAATCGCAATTTTGTTGTTGAACAAACTATTTTTGGTCTCATATTATTGTGAAAGATGTTTGTTCACAAGAAAAATCCCAAACAGTCCAACATATGACGAAAAATAAAAAAAAAATGAAAACTTCCCTAAAATATAGATAAATAAATAAGAATCGATGAAATTCTGTTGTTAGTAATGTGACAAAAAATGTCAACAAAAAATAACGTGAGGAGACATGACACGTTGTTTGTTTTCTAAAATCAAGCCGACAAGATGATTTTCATGTTATATTAATTCAAAACATTTTAATAATAATAATAATCATCATCATTATCATCATCGCCATACAATGTGACTTAAAGTTAAACAGGACAATAAGATAATAAAATATCCTCAGGTTGAATAATTAGATGAAATAAAAATTGTAAGAGATGCAGTGAGATTATATTTAAGAAAGGACGAAAGTAAAACTTTGAAAGTAAATTTTGAAGAGAGGTTGAAAAGAGCACACTGTTCAATCAAGTTCCACAAGTGAGGATCAGACACATCAAAGCAAAGTCACCAGGCCAGTCCAGCTGTTTCCTCCCTATGAGGAGGAGTCAATGCAAAACTCACATGTCTTCCACCTCTACTTATCTGACTGCAGAGAGGAGGACAGAGAACAGTGGACACACAGTTTAACATGATGGACTATAGGACAGGACTGCTGCTTTTAACTCTCTGCTGGGCAGGTGAAGATCTACACTGATCTGAATCTAATATAGCTTTTATTTGAGTCATCAGCTTATTTGACTTGATGTTTTTATTCCTCTTGACAGGTGTTGATGGTCAGACTCTGACAGAATCTGAAGCAGTGGTTAAAAGGCCTGGAGAATCTCACAGATTGACCTGTACAGCCTCTGGATTCTCATTCAGCAGCTCCTGGATGGCCTGGATCAGACAGGCTCCTGGAAAAGGACTGGAGTGGATTGCTGCTATTTATAGTAGTGGCATATACTCTGAGTCAGTGAAAGGCCGGTTTACCATCTCCAGAGACAACAGCAGACAGCAGGTGTATCTGCAGATGAACAGTCTGAAGACTGAAGATTCTGCTGTTTATTATTGTGCTCGAGACTCACAGTGACTGGAGTTGGTTGAGCAGCTGTACAAAAACCTACAGTACTCATCTTTCAGGCTGGTGGAGCCCAAGTATGAAGTATTTTTATTATGCTTATATTTAATTTTTTATTTGTTTTTCAGATGTTTTGTGTTAATTGTTTTTAAAGCACAAATAGCAAATGAATTTTTGTCCATTCATCATAAAAATATTAAATATGATTCCTGAATATTAAACATGTATAAAACACAACAAAGATCACTTGTTGATTAAAGACAGATGGAGAACAAAATTTTATTAAAAAAAGAAACAATTTTTAAATTGTCTGTCAGGTAGACTGCGTTAATTATTATTTTAAATTTTCTTTGACTCATATAAGATACGATATACTGATATTGATAGACTGACTGATATTGATTAAATGATTTTTCTGAAGTCAAACGCTATGAAAATTGGAAAAAAAAGACTCTCCTTTTTTTTGGATGTGAGACTGTATCCAACATGGATGGACAATCAGCTCCATTAAAAATGAACAAATAGCCAATGATTGAATGAAAGTGTAGCAGAGTCCTGTACATGAGCCCCTCCCTCTCCATGATGTCCTGATGCAAATCTTCAGTGTGTGCAGTGCACTTCTGTCCTGCTGACTGCTCTTATGCTTTGTGTGGAGCATCAGAGGTCACATCTTCAGCCTCAGGATGATGGACTCACTCACTAATGACTACAGCAAACAACAATGAAACAGGTTGGGTCAGTCAGTGTGAAAGAAAGCCAACAAAGTGCTCTTTCTATCAGTGGGAAGGAAGTGGCTTTTATCAAAATGATGCTCTGAGGAACAAGTTCAGAAACACTTCTGCTGGAACAGTGAATCTACAAGGACAAGATCTGGCTCCTGATCAAGTTTTGGTCTCATAATGGTGTGCGTGAGTTTTGTCCACAAGAAAAATCCCAAACAGTACAAGACACAAGCAAAAAAAAAAAAAAACAGACAAAAAAGAAAATAATTAATTAAACGAAACTAAATAAAATAAACTTCACTCCAAAAAAAATAATCATCATTGGCATCGTAATCATACAATGTGACTGACAGTAAAACAAGGATAATAAAATAATAATAAAATAACCTCAGGTTGAATAATAAAATCAAATCAAAATTGTAAGAGATGCAGTGAGATTATTCTTAAGAAAGGAAGAAAGTGAAACTTTGAAAGCACTCATCTTTCAGCCTGGTGGAGCCCAACCATGAAATATTTTTCGTACATTATAATCTTTTGTTTCATATTGCTTTTTCTGCATTTTACATTACAGAATTTATTTTTTAATATCAATTCAATCTTTGTCAATGCACTATACAATAAAACTGTTACTGAGGAATATTATGAGTAAACACATTGAAAACAAAAATCTCTTGTTGATAAAATGGCCAAAGACATCATAACAATCTGCTGAAATTAAACTGCTACAAATCCAAAACGTTTCCACAAATTAAGACTCAATAATGTCTGTAAATGATGTGGAATCTGAAGTGAGTCATAATATGAGAGTGAAAAATATTGTTGCAGTTTCCAGTATAAACCCACTAGAGGGCAGTCAGTGTCAAGTTTCTCTCTGTCGCTGAAAGGAGACACTCAGATCTGCTGTTCTCATTGATCTGAAGTGACTGACACTTGAACCCTGGACTGAACTGAAGCTTAATACTCCTGCTGCTCATGTACACTGGATATTGTGATAGTTGAACATTTTCTATCCTGAACTAAAGTCATGTGTTAACTTGATTCAGAACATTTTGAACAATAGTCAAGTTTGACTATAAGGTGTTTACCATCAGCAGTGAGTGCAGCTGCATCTGTCAGTGTCAGTTCATCTGAGCAGACAGGAAGTAGATCTCAAGATGAACATCAGGAAGCCTGAAGGAGCTGCTGTGTATGTGAACAAACAAATTTAAGTCAATGAAATTATACAGATATTTTCTGTTGAGATTAATACAGTCTATTAATTCTATTAAAATAGTAATTATGGAATCATTTTGAAGTTTTAACTGCAGAGAAAAATCAAGAAATGATCTGGGGACAAAATTGAGAGTTTGATGCAATAAAACAGGCACCAAAGTTATTTATATCTGAATATGAAGGAAATGCAGCTACAACTCTCTGTGGACAGGAATAAACCTTTGTCTCCATGTGTTACAGTGTTTTAGGTTTTGTCAGATGTGTATTAAAAAACAAAAACGGCACATTACATCGATGTTAAAATAATTCTTCAATTCACTAAATCAGTTTGAAATAGTGAGCATGGTGAAATGAACTCTGTGTGTGTGTGTGTGTGTGTGTGTGTGTGTGTGTGTGTGTGTGTGTGTGTGTGTGTGTGTGTGTTTGTGTGTGTGTCAGTGAGACGACAGAAGAGTTCAGCTTTTAGTTCATGTAATATGAAATCTACTTTGTGGACCTGAAGCCAGATGAAGGCGAGTAAACAGAAAACAAACAGATTTAGTCATGATGATTCAGTTGCAAGTTATAAATTTAGATTTGCCCAAATCTCATTTACTTTGTGTGAAAACTTCTGCACTGATTTTCTCAAGTCTCACAAACTAAAGGTCAAACTCTGTCCTCCCTGTGAGGACGAGTCACTGCAAACTGAATTGTCTTTCACCTTCACTAATCTGACAGCAGAGAGGATGATCAACCTTTTAGTTTTCACTGCAACTTTTGTTTTCAAAAAGCCAACAGAGTTTATTTGTCTGACTGGAAGATTAATTTTTATTGGCTGAAAAACATGGGTATTCATGGCATCCCAAAATGGTTTGACTGAGGAACACTTGTGGGGAAAATCAGCTGGTAAACAATGTGTTTGTCAACCTGTTGCATAAATTATACTGAACTCTTGGAGGAATGACTGATGTACAGTAAACATTCATTCTGCAGTTTCATCAAACAGTAACTGAGATCCAAGTCAAATCCAGTTCCACACTGTGAGGAGGAGTCAATGCAAAACTCACATGTCTTCCACCTCTACTTATCTGACTGCAGAGAGGAGGACAGAGAACAGTGGACACACAGTTTAACATGATGGACTATAGGACAGGACTGCTGCTTTTAACTCTCTGCTGGGCAGGTGAAGATCTACACTGATCTTAATCTAATATAGCTTTTATTTGTGTCATCAGCTCATTTCACTTGATGTTTTTATTCCTCTTGACAGGTGTTGATGGTCAGACTCTGACAGAATCTGAAGCAGTGGTTAAAAGGCCTGGAGAATCTCACAGATTGACTTGTACAGCCTCTGGATTCACATTCAGCAGCTACAGCATGAACTGGATCAGACAGGCTCCTGGAAAAGGACTGGAGTGGATCGCTTACATAAGCTATGGCAGTGGTAGCAGCAAATACTACTCCGAGTCAGTGAAAGGCCGGTTTACCATCTCCAGAGACAACAGCAGACAGCAGGTGTATCTGCAGATGAACAGTCTGAAGACTGAAGATTCTGCTGTTTATTATTGTGCTCGAGACTCACAGTGACTGGAGTTGGTTGAGCAGCTGTACAAAAACCTACAGCACTCATCTTTCAGGCTGGTGGAGCTCAAACATGAAGTATTTTTGTTGTTCTTATATTAAATTTTTTATTGGTATTTCAGATGTACAAATAGCAAATGAATCTTTGTCCATGCATCATCAAAATATTAAATATCTTTCCTGAATATTAAACATGTATAAAAGACAACATAGATCACTGTCAAACTAAAAGCCAGAAGACTCTGCTGTGTATTACTGTGCCAAACACACACACTCGTTCAACAAAGCAGTGAAGCTTTCCAAAAACTCCACAGAAGATTTGTTTCCAACGACCTGCAGGTGGCAGCAGATGATACGAAATCAGATGACACTGAGGGGAGAATGACAGTAACTCTACACACACACACACACACACACACACACACACACACACACACACACACACACACCATCTGATGTTGTGGTTTGAGACTTCCTGTTTTGTTGTGTTTGATCAACATGTAATGTTTCATAATGTTCCTTTTTTTTTCTTTTCATACTAATGTGTGTGATGTGCACAAAACACTATCTTGGCTAACTGTGGGGGCAAAATGGAAATCAATAATTCTGTTTTTCATGCAGACTGTCACGTGGAATGGGGCACCACACTTCTTCAGTGATAAACTGGCCTACACTGGTTTATATCAATGTGAAGCATTAAATTAATCCTGTTCATCTGATAGAGTCAAGTCCACCGAAGTGCATGATGGCAACTCTTCTTTATAGAGGTTCTTCTGCCTGGAATATGCTCCCATATATCAAAGCTTTCTTCTTTGGTCTATAAAGTGCTGATCTTGTGCTCCCTGTGTGTACTTCACGTCACTGCTGATCACTGATTAACTGAAGTGAGACATGATCAGGTTGTTTCTCTCAGTCGTTGACCTGGAGAAGATCATCCAGGCTTTTATCTCATCCAGACTGGACTACTATAAAACACTTTATTTTGAAATTAGTCTGCAAAATATCCACTAACCACTGTTGATGAAAATACTTTTTAATGCACAAAGAAAAGTGGACACTTGACACCAATCCCTGCTGTCTGTCAATTGTAGAATTGACTTGAAGAATTGACTGCTTGTTTTTAAAGTCCTGAGCGTCGGCATCCTGCTACTTTCTGGTCTAATTCCAGATGTGAACCTGATCACTGCTTGATCTCTTTAGCCAGAGCCAAAATCTCACATTTTAAGGGCCTTTTATTTTTCAAGCACGTTCAGTTATAATGTGCAGTTAGTGACAAAATCAGATGAATTTGATTTATGCGTCTCAGTTTGACATACAATTTGAATTTTGTATAGGTTTCAGAACCTCAATTTTGTTGTTTAACAAACTATTTTTGGTCTCATGTTATTGTGGAAGAGGTTTGTTCATAAGAAAAATCCCAAACAGTCGAACATATGAAGAAAAATAAAAAAAACTGAAAACTTCCCTAAAATATAGATAAATAAATAAGAATCGATGAAATTCTGTTGTTAGTAATGTGACACAAAATGTCAACAAAAAATAACTTTAGGAGACATGACACGTTGTTTGTCTTCTCAAATCAAGCCGACAAGATGATTTTCATGTTATATTAACTCAAAACATTTTAATAACAATGATAACAATCATCATCATTGTCATCATCGTCATACAATGTGACTTAAAGTTAAACAGGACAATAAGACAATAAAATATCCTCAGGTTGAATAATTAGATGAAATACCCTTCACTCAAAAAAAAAATCCATGAAATTAATAATAATCATCAATAATCATCATCATTAGCATCATCATCATAAAAAGTGACTTATACTAAAACATCTTTAAAATAAAATAAAAAAAAATCTCATGTTAAATAATAACATGAAATAAAAATTGTAAGAGATGCAGTGAGATTATATTTAAGAAAGGACGAAAGTAAAAATTTGAAAGTAAATTTTGAAGAGAGGTTGAAAAGAGCACACTGTTCAATCAAGTTCCACAAGTGAGGATCAGACACATCAAAGCAAAGTCACCAGTCCAGTCCAGTTCCTCAGTGTGAGGAGGAGTCAATGCAAAACTCACATGTCTTCCACCTCTACTTATCTGACTGCAGAGAGGAGGACAGAGAACAGTGGACACACAGTTTAACATGATGGACTATAGGACAGGACTGCTGCTTTTAACTCTCTGCTGGGCAGGTGAAGATCTACACTGATCTGAATCTAATGTAGCTTTTATTTGTGTCTTCAGCTTATTTGACTTGATGTTTTTATTCCTCTTGACAGGTGTTGATGGTGTGACTCTGACACAATCTGAAGCAGTGGTTAAAAGGCCTGGAGAATCTCACAGATTGACCTGTACAGCCTCTGGATTCTCAATCAGCAGCTACTATATGCACTGGGTCAGACAGGCTCCTGGAAAAGGACTGGAGTGGGTTGCTGCTATTTATAGTAGTAGCATCTACTACTCTGAGTCAGTGAAAGGCCGGTTTACCATCTCCAGCGACAACAGCAGACAGCAGGTGTATCTGCAGATGAACAGTCTGAAGACTGAAGATTCTGCTGTTTATTATTGTGCTCGAGAGCCACAGTGACTTGAGTTGGTTGAGCAGCTGTACAAAAACCTACAGCACTCATCTTTTAGGCCCGATAAACCCAATAATGAATTTTTATTTATTTATTTATTTAACTTCATATTTATTTTTACATACAATTTTATATTCTATATTTACATTAAATGTCCTTTTTAAATTCCTGAAAACTCCAGAATATTGAACATCTAAAAAACACAATAAAGATCACCTGCTGATAAAAGGACCAAACAGAACACAACAATCCATCTGAAGAAGAACAGCAGGAAGCCTGCAGGAGCTCTCAAAGTTAATGTAATTAAAGTCTACATATATTGTGTAAAGACACAAATAATGTATAAAGAGAGTTTTTTCATCTTTCAGGTGTATTAAAATAGTAATTCAAGAATCATTTTCAAGTTTTAACTGCAGAGAAATATCGAGATATGATGTGGGGACAAAATTGATAGTTTGATGCAATAAAACAGGCCCCAGACTTATTTATATCTGAATATGAAGGAAATGCAGCTCCAACTCTCTGTGGACAGGAATATAGCTTTGTCTCCATGTGCCATCTTTATTGTTGGTGTCTCAGTCTGTTTTTAACTCTCTCTCTCTCTCTCAGTGTCCAGCACTACTCCTCTTCTCACAGACTCAGTCTTTATGTTTCAACACTGTATCTCTAAAATCTCTCACTGGTCAAATGCAAATTCACACGCTGATGCACAACCCCCACCCACTCTGCCTGCACAACATATATCCTTCATTTTATTCTTCATTCTAATAGTGAATAACAAGTGTCATATTCACAATTATGGTCAATAAAATTACATTAATTTAGTCTGAGAAGAGAAACAAGCTGAAAAACAATTGATCAGACAGAAAGTTTGGCTTGACCATATTTATGATTTGGAAGGTGAAATGTCAACAATCCAAAATCCTCTTGAAATATGTTCAAAACATTGGTTCATGGTTTGATGAGGTGAGATGACAATAAAGCAGTTTTCATTAGTGCTCGGAGTGATCATAATAAAACTGTAGATTATTTATATTATTGTCAACACATTTCAATAAACCTTTTATGTTCATGTGACAGAAGTCTGAATGATGATGAACAGTTGTGTTATTAGAATAAATGTGGTTGTGTTTTTAATACAGAGACATTTGACAAAAATTAAAACATGTCACACAAACAGCTGATTTGGAGGGTTGACTCTTGGACATGAATTCCCCAGTTTCATTAAATATCTCCAGTCCAGCTGTTTCCTCCCTGTGAGGAGGAGTCAATGCAAAACTCACATGTCTTCCACCTCTACTTATCTGACTGCAGAGAGGAGGACAGAGAACAGTGGACACACAGTTTAACATGATGGACTATAGGACAGGACTGCTGCTTTTAACTCTCTGCTGGGCAGGTGAAGATCTACACTGATCTGAATCTAATGTAGCTTTTATTTGTGTCATCAGCTTATTTCACTTGATGTTTTTACTCCTCTTGACAGGTGTTGATGGTCAGACTCTGACAGAATCTGAAGCAGTGGTTAAAAGGCCTGGAGAATCTCACAGATTGACCTGTACAGGCTCTGGATTCACATTCAGCAGCTACTGGATGGCCTGGATCAGACAGGCTCCTGGAAAAGGACTGGAGTGGGTTGCTACTATCAGTAGTGGTGGTGGTAGCACCACTCGCTACTCTGAGTCAGTGAAAGGCCGGTTTACCATCTCCAGAGACAACAGCAGACAGCAGCTGTATCTGCAGATGAACAGTCTGAAGACTGAAGATTCTGCTGTTTATTATTGTGCTCGACACCCACAGTGGCTGGAGTTGGTTGAGCAGCTGTACAAAAACCTACAGCACTCATCTTTCAGGCTGGTGGAGCCTCTGCACCAAATTTCATTTAGTATTTGTTTCGTCTTATATTGCTTCTTCTAAATTTTACATTACAGAATTTGTTTTTAAATAGCAAATGAATTTTTGTCAATGTGTCATACAATAAAAATGTTGTGAGAAATATTATTACTATACATGAAACACATTAAAAACACAATAAAGATCACTTGTTGGTCAAATGGCCAAAGACAGCACAACAATCTGCTGAAATTTGACCACAAATCCAAAACATTTCCACAAATTAAGTCTCAATAATGTCTGTAAATGATGTGGAATCTAAAGTGAGTCATAATATGAGAGTGAAAACTAATGTTGCACTTTCTTGTATTAAACCACTAGAGGGCAGTCAGTGTCAAGTTTCTCTCTCCTCTGCTGCTGATAGGAGACACTCAGATCTGCTGTTCTCATTGATCTGAAGTGACTGACACTTAAACCCTGGACTGAACTGAAGCTTAATACTCCTGCTGCTCATGTACACTGGATATTGTGAGAGTTGAACCTTTTCCACCCTGAACTAAAGTTATGTGTTAACTTGATTCAGAACATTTTGAACAACAGTCAAGTTTGACTATAAGGTGTTTACCAGTAGAGAGTAGATCTCAAGATGAACATGAGGAAGCCTGAAGGAGCTGCTCCTCTACAGTCTGCAAACACTGAAACCATTGAAAGTCTTTTATGCAAACCAGGAGCATCAGACTGAAGTTTTCAGAAAATTTAGATGATCCTGGCTGCTGTCACTGTATTACCGTCTGCAGCAAATACAGGAAGGAAATACAGGAAGTTAGCAAATAACTGAGTAAATAAATGTTCATGTTTTCATCATGTTATAATATTGAATTGTTGTCAATAATCACATTTAGGCATTAATAGTTTACAGTAAAAGCAAAGTTAACAGTTGAGTGTGAGATGAAATTCAAATATCAGATGTAAAGCAGAGGTGATTTCCAGGCATGTTTTCACTCTGCAGATATAACAACAGTCAACAGACTCTTCTATTGGCTCCAGTCACACCAACATTGATGCTTCACATGTTTGATTCTATGCAAACTCAGTCAGCTTCCTTGTTACTCAGCTATAAAAACTTGACATCAGGCTGTCAGTGGAGTTGACAGGACGTCACTTTCAACATCAAGCATGTTTTCTGTAGCTCTGCTGCTGCTGTTGGCAGCTGGATGTGAGTCTCTCTGGATTTGTCAAAGTCAGCAGTTCTTCTTTTGCAGTATAACTTGATCATTTGTTCCAAAACATTTTCTTTTTTCAACAGGTGTGAAGTGTGAACAGTTGACACAGCCAGCCTCTGTGACTGTGCAGCCAGGTCAACGTCTGACCATCACCTGTCAGGTCTCTTATTCTCTTAGCAGCTACTACACAGATTGGATCAGACAGCCTGCAGGGAAAGGACTGGAGTGGATGAGTAGTGACACAACCGTCAAAGATTCACTGAAGAACAAGTTCAGTGTCAGCTTAGACTCCTCCAGTAAGACATTCACTCTAAACGGACAGAATGTGCAGCCTGAAGACACTGCTGTGTATTACTGTGCCAGAAGACACACAGTGAGAGACAATAACAGGAGAGTCGTACAAAAACTGCTTCCTCTTTTTTCCACCACTGAGGACATCACAATACTGAGTGTGATTAACTGTCAGTGATGAAAACTGTGAGTAGTGACTGAATATTGAAGTCTTATTTTATGAACTTTAGATAAATTCAATTGCATCTTGCAGAAACATAGAAACATTGTTTTTGCATGTGTTTTTTTTTTTTTTTTTTTTTACAATGTCCACGCTGAACACCTGCATGAATACAGTCAGCTCATCAGCACACAGCTTTAAATAAGTCCATGATTGAGGAGCCTGAATGAAGCAGCTGATTCCAGTCAGCTGAAGCCAGAACAACTTCAGTGCTGTGTCTGAACAGTGGTGGTTTCTCTGAGAGGCCAAAGGGAGCCTGGCCTCCCCACAAATATATTGTAAATACATGATAACAAAACATTTCATTGTCATCATTGAGCCCTCATGTCGACTGATTCTTGCCAAAACTGAACTTTATTTTTTCAGAGTTCCTCAATGCTTTTCAAGTGTCAAATATATTTGAAACTACTAAAATAT
Organism: Chaetodon auriga; assembly: GCF_051107435.1. Classification (NCBI taxonomy): domain Eukaryota; kingdom Metazoa; phylum Chordata; class Actinopteri; order Chaetodontiformes; family Chaetodontidae; genus Chaetodon; species Chaetodon auriga. The sequence continues at coordinate 13,900,281 of NC_135089.1, read as the reverse complement.
ATTTCGAAATATTTAAATTGAAGATACTGGTGTTGCTGTGAAGTTTATACCACTTTTTAAAAACCAGTTCTGCAGATTTTGATGCTGCAGTTTTATCCAGCATTTAGGTCTGAATAAAGGATGGTCACCACCATTTAGTTGGTTGGTGTTGCATCAATATGTTAAAAGCAGAAACTTAAAAGTTAAGTAAATGACCTTGAAGTCTGTTCAGACTGCAGCTTGGCACAGAAAATCTGACAAGGTTTGGGTTGTATCCTCATGGTTGAATGCACTTTTTACAAGTCACCTTGAATAAAAGACTCAGCTAAATTAAAAATAATTCAAGTGATGACAAAAAAAATTATTTCAGTCAGTTTCTCATTCATTCATTGTTAAAACAAGAGTCTGAATCATAACTGCATTAGTAACTAAATTAATAGTCTTCAGTCAACTTTGTGCTGATGTTCAATAGTCAAACTACATTAAAATACAAATAGAGGTTTGTATTTTGTTCTTGTAGAATAACTGTTTTATTGATATTATTGTTTGATATCATCTGCTGCCCAATATGCTTTTATGTGTGACAGAGTCCTGAATGCTGAATCCCTTTTTAAACCTGCAGAAGGAGGTCAAAATAAAGTTTTCCTCTCTTATAAATACACTGATGAGAGTAAATGTGGATGTGTTTTTAATTCTGAGAGACATTTTAGACAAATGAAAACATGTCAGACAAACATGGAAACTGCTGATTTGAAGGACTGACTCTTGCACATGAATTCCCCAGTTTCATTAAATATCTCCAGTTCAGCTGTTTCCTCCCTGTGAGGAGGAGTCAATGCAAAACTCACATGTCTTCCACCTCTACTTATCTGACTGCAGAGAGGAGGACAGAGAACAGTGGACACACAGTTTAACATGATGGACTATAGGACAGGACTGCTGCTTTTAACTCTCTGCTGGGCAGGTGAAGATCTACACTGATCTTAATCTAATATAGCTTTTATTTGAGTCATCAGCTTATTTCACTTGATGTTTTTATTCCTCTTGACAGGTGTTGATGGTCAGACTCTGACAGAATCTGAAGCAGTGGTTATAAGGCCTGGAGAATCTCACAGATTGACCTGTACAGCCTCTGGATTCACATTCAGCAGCTACAGGATGAGCTGGGTCAGACAGACTCCTGGAAAAGGACTGGAGTGGATTGCTTATATCAGCACTTCTAGTACTCCTATCCATTACTCCCAGTCAGTCCAGGGTAGATTCACCATCTCCAGAGATGACTCCAGCAGTAAAGTCTACCTACAGATGAACAGTCTGAAGACTGAGGACACTGCAGTGTATTACTGTGCCAGAGGAGACACAGTGAGAGAGAGTGATAGGAGACTCCTACAAAAACGACTTCCTCTATTTACCACCACTGAGAACATTACAATACTGAGTGTGATTAACTGTCAGTCATGAAAATTCTGAGTAGTGTCTGAATATTGACTTCTTGTTTTATCTGATTTGACTGAATTTTCAAATCAATTTAAAATAAAAAAAAATGTTTTTTTTTTCTCTTATTTCCTTCCAAAACAAAATATTCAGTCATTTGTTGTTTTCACTTGGAAAAATGTTTACAGTTGATGTAAGAAGATAATGCAATTTTACAACGATGCTGATGAAGTTCTCTGTATTGATGTGATGAAAGTGTGTCCACATGTCTTCATAAGTACATACATGGAGACAATAAATGTGATTCAAACTCTTCCATCTTGGTAACATTTAAAATGAAAAGCATCCTTGTGATTTGCAGACTGTATCAAACACAAAAAGAGAAAAAGGCACTTTCCAGTAACATTTAGACATTTAACAAATCAACACCTTGATATCATCAGATATCAGCACACAGAGATAAAACTGTTCTTTGTCTCGACACTCAAACAACGTACATGATCAACTGCCAGCACACTTTAATGAAGCAAGCCAGATAAGGATGATAAAATAGTTATTTCACTTCACCATGAAATACTTTATTATGACTTGTGATTTATTCATCCATGTACATCATTTTTGTTTTGACATTTGCATGAAGGGACTCCATGTTATTCTGGACATTTTGTTGTGACTTTAAGTCACTTTGTAACATTTGAACACTTTAATTTACTCTGAGATGCTTTTGTCCAATGCAACTTACAAATAGTTGAATAGTGAAAATGTTTATGATGTGTTAGGTTTGGTTTGAGAGGGGCAGACAACATATAATGTCTGCAGCAGCTATTTTTTGTCAAAGCTGAAACTTTTTTCACAGAATTTCAAGCTGCTTTAACTCTGACACTCATAATTTAACTATTGCTGCAAAATACTTTTTAAAGTGCTCTTATCTTGCACTGTTTGAGATTTTTCTCGTGAATACACAGTCCGCACAATAATATTAGATCCAAAACTGATTTTCAACCTCCTAATAACTAATATTCAGAGCACAAAAGTCAATTCCTGAAAACGATTTCAATTCAGGACAAATTTCAACTTCAGATGCATGAAACAAATTCATTTCCCTCCAGTCAAAATGAGTCCAGTTCCACACTGTGAGGAGGAGTCAATGCAAAACTCACATGTCTTCCACCTCTACTTATCTGACTGCAGAGAGGAGGACAGAGAACAGTGGACACACAGTTTAACATGATGGACTATAGGACAGGACTGCTGCTTTTAACTCTCTGCTGGGCAGGTGAAGATCTACACTGATCTGAATCTAATATAGCTTTTATTTGTGTCATCAGCTTATTTCACTTGATGTTTTTATTCCTCTTGACAGGTGTTGATGGTCAGACTCTGACAGAATCTGAAGCAGTGGATAAAAGGCCTGGAGAATCTCACAGATTGACCTGTACAGCCTCTGGATTCACATTCAGCAACTACCCGATGAACTGGATCAGACAAGCTCCTGGAAAAGGACTGGAGTGGATCGCTTCTGTTTATAGTAGTGGCATCTACTACTCTGAGTCAGTGAAAGGCCGGTTTACCATCTCCAGAGACAACAGCAGACAGCAGATGTATCTGCAGATGAACAGTCTGAAGACTGAAGATTCTGCTGTTTATTATTGTGCTCGACAGCCACAGTGACTGGAGTTGGTTGAGCAGCTGTACAAAAACCTACAGCACTCATCTTTCAGGCTGGTGGAGCCCAACCATTAAATATTTTTCGTACATTATAATTTTTTGTTTCATATTGCTTTTTCTACATTTTACATTACAGAATTTATTTTTTAATACCAATTTAATCTTTGTCAATGCACTATACAATAAAACTGTTACTGAGGAATATTATGAGTTAACATGAAACACATTGAAAACAAAAGTCTCTTGTTTATAAAAAGGCCAAAGACATCATAACATTCTGCTGAAATTAAACTGCTACAAATCCAAAACATTTCCACAAATTAAGACTCAATAATGTCTGTAAATGATGTGGAATTTTAAGTGAGCCATGAGAGTGAAAACTAATGTTGCATTTTCCTGATTTAAACCACTAGAGGGCAGTCAGTGTCAAGTTTCTCTCTCCTCTGTTGCTGAAAGGAGACACTCAGATCTGCTGTTCTCATTGATCTGAAGTGACTGACACTTGAACCCTGGACTGAACTGAAGCTTAATACTCCTGCTGCTCATGTACACTGGATATTGTGAGAGTTGATCCTGAAGCAGCTCCTTCAGTAACAGATTGCTGCATCCAGTCTGCAACAAAGAACGATAGCGCAGGTCCTTCATTCCTACATCTGTCAGTCTGTTTACCTCCAGCATCATGTAATGTAGCACTGTGTTGATGCTGTCTTTCTCAACTCTACGTCATAAACCTGCTTCTGTTGTGTACGACTGTTATCAATGCCAATATGCTCACATTTCTCCATTTCACCTGATGCAATTTCTAAGTTGTATATTTCTCTCAACTGTGCAATAACACTATTTATTTATTTATTTAAATACTTTATTTATACATTTTCAGAACAGAACAACAAGGTACATAACAACCCAAACAATTACCCCCCTCTTTCCACCCCCCTCCCCCAAAGCAGGTTGGGAAAAAAAAAAAAGAAAAAGAAAAAGGTGAAGGCTGTACGCTGTACTCTATAAAAGCAGATTTCTATGGTTGCTATATCTGATGGAATTTTTCTGATGATCCTGACATCTCAAATCACATTTTTTCAAAGCCAGGCTTCAAAACTTGGAGATATATCTTTGTTCCAGGCTTTAAGAAGGATTTTCTTAGCCATAACCATCCCATACTGTGTTGACAGAGCCTTCCAGTGGCTAAGAGTCTCTGGCTGGTGAGACCAGCCAAGGATGCCTGTCTCTGGGTCTGGAGGGAGATCATATCCATAAACCTCAGAGTAAAAGTGAAAAATTTCCCCCCAAATCTATGAAGTTTATTGCAGAACCAAAACATATGTGCCAGTGTACCATCGAACTGTTTACATTTTACACATAGTGGTGAAGTGGATGAAAAGAATGAATGCAGTTGAACACGTGAATAATGGAGTCTGTGTATAACCTTATATTGAATTAGCTGGTGTCTTGAGTTAATTGAACATGTGTGTATATTAGACAGACATTTACACCATGCATCCTCTGAGATGGTGGTACTTATTTCCTTCTCCCAACACTCTCTCAAATGTTGTGTACTTGGAGCGGTTTGAGCTGCAAACACATTTACAAACATGGACACCAGCTTTCTGGTCTCAGGTTCCTTTGCTAGAAGAGAGCAGACTTCGTCTGGGGAATTATAAGTTTCAAATTTTAAAATGTTTGCTCTAGTATAGTTCCTGACTTGCAAGTACCTAAAAAAGTGAGATGGCCGTAAATCAAATTTGCCTTTAAGTTGGTCATAACACTATTTATTGTCCATATTGGCAACTGTGTTTTTGTTTATTATTTGTTTATATTGTGCACATACACAGACTGAGTGTTTCTCAAGTGAAATGGTATTTTCTCTGGCGCAACAGCATGTATTTCTCAAGTGCAATACAATTCGTGCAGGGGCGGGGCTTGTGGAAAGGCGAGCCAGGCAGTTGCTTGGAGCCCCCGGCCACTAGGGGGGCCCCGGCCATTTATTTACAAGAACGATTATTGATAGGCCTGGGCTTTTAGGGTCCTCTGTTGGTCCCTGGACCACACTTTGAGAACCAGTAATCTATTTTTTCAGTATTCATCTCAAATGTCCCAGAAATTGTGCATTTATGTGTGCAAAAACCAAATTTTTGCAGCGTGCACGGGTGGGTGGGTCCCCCAGGGATTTCTTGCTGAGAGCCCCAAGAGACCACAGCAACGCCACTGAATACATGTCATGTGAATAGTTAGTTTTCTCATAAGACTACGAGCAACAGAACTTTTTTGTGGCAGTAGGATTTTTTGGCATTTACTGTTTTTTATAATCTGTACAAATGTACATGTACATAGTTGTGTTTTTCTATTCTGTGTATTGTAAACTTCTATATTTTTATTTTGACCTATTTGTGCCATTGTGCTTGCTTTCTGTAAGTTGCTGGCTGCAAAGACTAAATTTCCCCAGTGTGGGGTCAATAAAGTCTTATCTTATCTTATATTATCTTATCTTATCCAACCCTGAAGTCATGTGTTAACTTCAGCACATTTTGAACAGTCAGGTTTGACTATAAGGTGTTTACCATCAGCAGTGAGTGCAGCTGCATCTGTCAGCGTCAGTTCATCTGAGCAGACAGGAAGTAGATCTCAAGATGAACATGAGGAAGCCTGAAGGAGCTGCTGTGTATGCAAACAAACAAATTTAATTCAATGAAATTCTACAGATATTGTGTGTTGAGATTAATACAACCTATTGCTTGTATTAATTTAGTAATTAAGGAATCATTTTCAAGTTTTAACTGCAGAGAAAAATCAAGAAATGATGTGGGGACAAAACTGACAGTTTGATGCAACAAAACAGGCACCAGAGTTATTTCTATCTGAATATGAAGGAAATGCAGCTACAACTCTCTGTGGACAGGAATAAAGCTTTGTCTCCATGTGTTACAGTGTTTCAGGTTTTGTCAGATTTGTATTAAAAAAAAGACACATCACATTGATGATGAAACAAGTCTTCAATTCACTAAATCAGTTTGAAATAGTGAGCATGGTGAAATGAACTCTGTGTGTGTGTCAGTGAGAGGACAGAAGAGTTCAGCTTTTAGTTCATGTAATATGAAATCTACTTTGTGGACCTGAAGCCAGATGAAGGCGAGTAAACAGAAAACATACAGATTTTGTCATGATGATTCAGTTGCAAGTTATAAATTTAGATTTGCCCAAATCTCATTTACTTTGTCTGGTGTCACAGCTTCTACACTGATTTTCTCAAGTCTCACAACAGGTCAAACTCTGTCCTCCCTGTGAGGACGAATCAATGCAAAACTGAGTTGTCTTTCACCTTCACTAATCTGACTGCAGAGAGGATGATCAACCTTTTAGTTTTCACTGCAACTTTTGTTTTCAACAAGCCAACAGAGTTGATTTGTCTGACTGGAAAATTAATTTTTATTGGCTGAAAAACATGGGTAATTCATGGCATCCCAAAATGGTTTGACTGAGGAACACTTGTGGGGAAAATCAGCTGTTAAACAATGTGTTTGTCAACCTGTTGCATAAATTATACTGAAACATGTCAGGGGGACTCTTGGAGGAATGACCGATGTACAGTAAACATTCATTGTGCAGTTTCATCAAACAGTGACTGAGATCCAAGTCAAATCCAGTTCCACACTGTGAGGAGGAGTCAATGCAAAACTCACATGTCTTCCACCTCTACTTATCTGACTGCAGAGAGGAGGACAGAGAACAGTGGACACACAGTTTAACATGATGGACTATAGGACAGGACTGCTGCTTTTAACTCTCTGCTGGGCAGGTGAAGATCTACACTGATCTGAATCTAATATAGCTTTTATTTGTGTCATCAGCTTATTTCACTTGATGTTTTTATTCCTCTTGACAGGTGTTGATGGTCAGACTCTGACAGAATCTGAAGCAGTGGATAAAAGGCCTGGAGAATCTCACAGATTGACCTGTACAGCCTCTGGATTCACATTCAGTGACCACGATATGAACTGGGTCAGACAGGCTCCTGGAAAAGGACTGGAGTGGATCGCTCAAATCCAAGTTACGAGCACCTACTACTCTGAGTCAGTGAAAGGCCGGTTTACCATCTCCAGAGACAACAGCAGACAGCAGCTGTATCTGCAGATGAACAGTCTGAAGACTGAAGATTCTGCTGTTTATTATTGTGCTCGAGACTCACAGTGACTGGAGTTGGTTGAGCAGCTGTACAAAAACCTGCAGCACTCATCTTTACTGAGCTGATACACAAAACAATAACATTTATATTTTATTTTTTCTTTTGATTTAATGAACACATGCGTCTTCCTGAATCACACAAATTGTCCCTGAGAATTTAAAAATAAACATTATTAGAAAACAATAAAGCAGCATTGATAACGTGACAATTTCTGTTCTCCTCTGTCACAATTGTTGAAAGTAGACTCAAATTTTCACTGTGCTGGACAGAGTCAACATGTTCTGTGAGCCCACAGTGCACTTTTTTTTTTTTTTCATGAAAGTGAGCAATCGCTTAGATAGTCAGTTCAAATAAATTTTTGTCCTGTCCTGAAAATTTTATCTTCAGTTTGTGTCTAACACACTCTAACCTGAAGCAGAGCTGTTGTCCAGGCAGGGATTAGTGTTTTCACTTTGCACAGACAATCATTTGTCTCTATGTGTGACCTCATAAACAAATGTACAATTGATTGAGTCTGATGTTCTCATTTGACTGAATGTAGCATTAATTCATCACCTATATGATTATACTGTATAAAATTAAGATTAAAAGGACCCAAGGGAAAAAATATTGACAATAAAATAATTACAAATATAATATTGAAAAGTAAACCGAAATACAGGTAGTAAGCAGCGCAGCATAGTAAGGTCAAATATTCAAAGTTGCTTCAAAAAGCTCAGTTTTGAGTAACTTCATGAGCATTTCAAGATTGGAGCAGTGGAAGCTGTGGGAAAGAGTGCAAGTCTATGAAGGACTCTGGAGTGTGTTCCATAAAGACGATGATTGCAGGAGGAAAGAGGCCACTTCTTATATTAATCTTTACTGATGCTGCTGTGTTCTGGAATTTCCCCTCGCGGAACAAATAAAGGATTATTGAATTAAATTGAATTGTAGAGGTGGACACCATCAACATAGAAGTGAATGATGAGGTGACAGATGATGGCGAGGGGGAGCATGTAGAGGCTGAATGGAAGGGGACCAAACATGGAGCCCTGGGGGACGCCTTGGGACAGAGAAGTCATGGTAAAGATGCAGCTGTTAATGATGATAAACTGTTGTTTTCCTGTGAGATATGACTTCAGCCAGCAGAGGGCAGTACAGGTGGTGTTGAGGGAGGATTCAAGGTGGGAGAGAAGAATGGTCTTGGTGGATGGTGTCAAAAGCAGCACTGAGGTTAAGAAGGATGACAATGCTGAGATGTCCAGAGTTTGAGGAGATCATGAGCAAATTAGGTTTGTTTTTCTATTTTGCTGAGTAATGTTTTGAAAATGTGTAAAAAGTCTAGTTTTTTTTTTTTTTCTGCAGTGGGATACATGTACATGTCTACCTGTATGTGCCTGTTCCTGCACATTTTAAGATTTAAAAAATATGCACCAGGATAACAGTAAAGTGCCTTGTTTCTAGGGATTTGATATTTGATATTTTTCTTTTTTTTCCTTTCCTGTTGTTAAAATACTCAGTGAAAGTACATCTACCTTCTTTCTTCCCTTTTAAACCTGCAGAGGGAGGTCTATGCAAACTCTCCTCTCTTTATAAACACACCAACAACAACTGTCAAATCATCTGAAGCAGAACAACTGACACAGTTTGAGAAAGACTGATCAGAAAACACTGAATTGCAGAGTTTACTATTGAATGAAAATTATGATTGCCTGGTGTCTATTGTTTGTCGTTGCGATTCATGGTAAGAAAATCAATTCTACCAAATCAAAATAGTTTTAAAAATGTTTAATATTTCCAGGTATGATGGATGATGGATCATTTCTTTCCTTACAAGAGTTTGGAGTGAGATCAAACTGGACGAGTCTCCCTCTGAGGTGAAAAGACCTGGAGAGACAGTCAAGATGTCATGTGTCACATCTGGTTATAGCATGACAAGCTACGCTATTCACTGGATAAGACAGAGGCCAGGGGAAGCTCTGGAGTGGATGGGGTGGATGAACACAAATACAAACTCTCCAAGCTGTGCTGGCTCCTTTCAAAGCTGTTTCAGTTTTACTCAAGATGAGTCCAGCAGCACTCAGTACCTCGAGGTCAAGAGCCTGACAGCAGGAGATTCTGCTGTTTACTTCTGTGCTCGAGACACAGTGAGTTAAGACAGTGGAGCAGCTGCACCAAAACCTCCACAGACAACAAACAGCAATGATCTTACTGACATCTGGATTCACTCACCACCTGCAGAAGCACTTATCCACATTAGATTTCTATTAATTTTACTATAAACTCATGAGGACACATTTATTCTGTTTATGATGTTACATCAGTCACTGTAATGAACAGATTTCCTTCAACATTAGTAATCAATCAATTTCCAATGTCATGTTCATGAGTAGACCCCATAAATGTCACTCATCCAACATATATTCAAATCAAGATCAAGATCAAGATCAATATTCCTTTATTTGTCCCGCGAGGGGAAATTTCAGAATACAGCAGCATCAGTAAAGATTAATAAAGATTAATAGAAGAAGTGCAATGCAGATTAGAAACAAAACAGTATATACAAAAGCGTGAGGATTTAAATAAAAATAAAAAGAAAGAAATTGTACAAAAAAGCATTGGTTCATGGTTTGATATGGTGAGATGACAATGAAGCAGTTTTCATGAAGTGTGGATTATTTCTATTATTGTTAATGCTCCCATGTGCTGTCCAAGTGAGGAATGAGAAACATTCAAGATTAGTTATAATTAATCATATTCAAATCCATCTTGGATATTAATGTATTCGATGTTTATGAATTCTAAAAGAATATTTTTCTCTTACTTGAATAAATGTGGATGTGTTTTTAATACTGACAGGAAATTTAGACGAATGAAAACATGTCAGACAAACATGAAAACAGCTGATTTGGAGGGTTGACTCTTGGACATGAAGTCCCCAGTTTCATTAAATATCTCCAGTCCTGCTGTTTCCTCCCTGTGAGGAGGAGTCAATGCAAAACTCACATGTCTTCCACCTCTACTTATCTGACTGCAGAGAGGAGGACAGAGAACAGTGGACACACAGTTTAACATGATGGACTATAGGACAGGACTGCTGCTTTTAACTCTCTGCTGGGCAGGTGAAGATCTACACTGATCTTAATCTAATATAGCTTTTATTTGTGTCATCAGCTTATTTCATTTGATGTTTTTATCCCTCTTGACAGGTGTTGATGGTCAGACTCTGACAGAATCTGAAGCAGTGGTTAAAAGGCCTGGAGAATCTCACAGATTGACCTGTACAGCCTCTGGATTCACATTCAGCAACTACAGGATGAACTGGGTCAGACAGGCTCCTGGAAAAGGACTGGAGTGGGTTGCCTGGATTAATACTGGTAGTAGCAACATCTACTACTCTGAGTCAGTGAAAGGCCGATTTACCATCTCCAGAGACGACAGCAGACAGCAGCTGTATCTGCAGATGAACAGTCTGAAGACTGAAGATTCTGCTGTTTATTATTGTGCTCGACAGCAACCACAGTGACTGGAGTTGGTTGAGCAGCTGTACAAAAACTTTCAGGCTGGTGGAGCTCAAGCATGAAGTATTTGAATATGTATCTTGTTTCACATTTAATTTAATCTAATTTAATTTCATTTTAATTTTTTGCAATCAAGATTTTACAGTATAAATAATTTTTTTCATGTAATCTATTTAGAGACCAGTTTTTCATAAAAGAGCTAAAGACAACAATCTTGTTGTTGATTTCGACAAATTAAGTATGAACGGTAGATGTATGAACATCAAATCCTGCAATCATGAAAAAGTTCTGCAGTTTTTTGACAACTACTCTGTCTTTTCTCGTCCTCAGTGGGCTGATAGACCTGCACTGTCTCCCATGATTAATGTCCTCAAGTCAAGTCATTGAAAAAGATTCAACACAGAGACTTTTGAGAACCACTGATGTATGACTGACTTTAAAGTGACATTTCAGGAGAAGTGTAACTTTCTCAAGATGTCGGGAGAATATTGACATTTTGATCCAAAACAGACAATAAAGTTATTTGGACCTGAACATAAAGAAAGAGCAGCCACATCTGTCCATGAGTTGGAATTATCTTGTTCTGTCATTTGTTAAAGTGTTTAAGTTTAAGAACTTTTTATTTTTATATGGAAATAATAATTGATTGAAAAAAAAAGAGAAAACTTTAAACCAGACTGGATGATATTTGATGAAGAAGCCTGAAGCTTCTGTCTCTTGTTTCAAACATCTGGAAACACTGAAACCATTAAAAGTCTTTTCTGCAAACCAGCAGCATCAGACTGAAGTTTTCAGACTGTTTACATGATCCTGGCTGCTGTCACTGTATTTCTGTCTGCGGCAAATACAGGAAGGAAGTACAGGAAGTGAGCAAATAACTGAGTAAATAAATGTTCATGTTTTCATCATATTTTAATATTGAATTGTTGTCAATAATCACATTTAGGCATTAATAGTTTACAGTAAAAGCAAAGTTAACAGTTGAGTGTGTGATGAAATTCAAATATCAGATGTAAAGCAGAGGTGATTTCCAGGCATGTTTTCACTCTGCAGATATAACAACAGTCAACAGACTCTTCTATTGGCTCCAGTCACACCAACATTGATGCTTCACATGTTTGATTCTATGCAAACTCAGTCAGCTTCCTTGTTACTCAGCTATAAAAACTTGACATCAGGCTGTCAGTGGAGTTGACAGCACGTCACTTTCAACATCAAGCATGTTTTCTGTAGCTCTGCTGCTGCTGTTGGCAGCTGGATGTGAGTCTCTCTGGATTTGTCAAAGTCAGCAGTTCTTCTTTTGCAGTATAACTTGATCATTTGTTCCAAAACATGTTCTTTTTTCAACAGGTGTGAAGTGTGAACAGTTGACACAGCCAGCCTCTGTGACTGTGCAGCCAGGTCAACGTCTGACCATCACCTGTCAGGTCTCTTATTCTGTTAGCAGCTACTTCACAGCTTGGATCAGACAGCCTGCAGGGAAAGGACTGGAGTGGATTGGAAGCAAATATACTGGAGCTTCATTCTACAAAGAATCACTAAAAAACAAGTTCAGTATTGACTTAGACTCCTCCAGTAAGACAGTGACTCTAAATGGACAGAATGTGCAGCCTGAAGACACTGCTGTGTATTACTGTGCCAGAGATCCACAATAACACAAACCATCAGCAGAGCTGAACAAAAACCCCTCAGTGCCTGAACACTTGTAACATGAAGCCACCAGAGGAGGAGCCCTCAGACCACTAATGATTTCTACACCAGTTCACTGTCACAGTCAAGACATAAATAGACAAATTGTTTCATGAAAAAGTAGAATGAATCAAACATGGCTTGTTGTGACATACAATAATAAAATCAAACACAGTGGAGGCGTTTCACTAAATGTGTCTCAATCATCAAATGAGCCTCATTGTGTTTCTCCTCATAAAGAAGTGAACCATGAGTGTGTTTGAATTATAAACTGTTTCTTCTGTATTCTAGTTCTCTGCATGTCTTTTACATTAATGTTGACCTTTTTTTAATATTACCTTCTTAGATCTCTGATCTCACTGGCAGCCTTTTCTTTTAGTTCATGTAATATTAAATTCACTTTGTGGACCTGAAGTCAGATTGAGGTGAGTAAACAGAAAACAGAATGTCACCTCACCTTGTTTGTTGGAAGATACAAGAGTGAATTTATTTTTCTGGTGTCACAACTTGTATACCAAAACTTCCACATTAATGTTTCTCAAGTCTCACAAACAAAAGGTCAAACTCTGTCCTCCCTGTGAGGACGAGTCAATGCAAAACTGAGTTGTCTGATCTGACTGCAGAGAGGATGATAAACCTTTTAGTTTTCACTGCAACTTTTGTTTTAAACAAGCTAACAGCTTATTTGTCTGACTGGACAACTTAGTCTTATTGGATGAAAAACATGGATATTGATGGCATCCATGTACTGAGGAGTTACATGATTTTACTGTTTGTAAAGTTTCATTAATATTCTTAAAAACATTCTTCACTTTTACTCTTAGTGATATTTTATTTCCACCTGATGTCCTTAAAATGTTTTGACTTGGATGTAATTAATTGCAAAAAATGTCCAAGTCTTCAAAAAATGCAGACTGCTGAATAAAGAAAAACTTACTTAAACAATGTGTTTGTCAACCTGTTGCATAAATTATACCGAAATATTTCAGTGGGGGATTGACTGATGTACAGTAAACATTCATTCTGCAGTTTCATCAAACAGTAACTGAGATCCAAGTCAAATCCAGTTCCACACTGTGAGGAGGAGTCAATGCAAAACTCACATGTCTTCCACCTCTACTTATCTGACTGCAGAGAGGAGGACAGAGAACAGTGGACACACAGTTTAACATGATGGACTATAGGACAGGACTGCTGCTTTTAACTCTCTGCTGGGCAGGTGAAGATCTACACTGATCTGAATCTAATATAGCTTTTATTTGTGTCATCAGCTTATTTCACTTGATGTTTTTATTCCTCTTGACAGGTGTTGATGGTCAGACTTTGACAGAATCTGAAGCAGTGGTTAAAAGGCCTGGAGAATCTCACAGATTGACCTGTACAGCCTCTGGATTCACATTCAGTGACTACAACATGAACTGGATCAGACAGGCTCCTGGAAAAGGACTGGAGTGGATCACTATCATCAGCTATGACAGTAGCAACATCTACTACTCTGAGTCAGTGAAAGGCCGGTTTACCATCTCCAGAGACAACAGCAGACAGCAGGTGTATCTGCAGATGAACAGTCTGAAGACTGAAGATTCTGCTGTTTATTATTGTGCTCGACAGCCACAGTGACTGGAGTTGGTTGAGCAGCTGTACAAAAACCTACAGTACTCATCTTTCAGGCTGGTGGAGCCTATGCACCAAATTTTATTTCATATTTGTTTTGTGTTATATTGCTTTTCCTACATTTTACATTGCAGAATTTGTTTTTAAGTAGCAAATGAATCTTTTTCCAATACATTATACAATAAAACTGTTGTGAGAAATATGAAACACATCAAAAACACAATAAAGATCACTTGTTGGTCAAATGGCCAAAGACAACACAACAGTCTGCTCAAATCTGACCATAAATAGGAAACATTTCCACAAATTAAGACTCAATTATGTCTGTAAATGATGTGGAATTTTAAGTGAGTCATGAGAGTGAAAACTAATGTTGCAGTTTCTCGTATAAAACCACTAGAGGGCAGTCAGTGTCAAGTTTCTCTCTCCTCTGTTGCTGAAAGGAGACACTCAGATCTGCTGTTCTCATTGATCTGAAGTGACTGACACTTGAACCCTGGACTGAACTGAAGCTTAATACTCCTGCTGCTCATGTACACTGGATATTGTGAGAGTTGAACTAAAGTCATGTGTTAACTTGATTCAGCACATTTTGAACAGTCAAGTTTGACTATAAGGTGTTTACCATCAGCAGTGAGTGCAGCTGCATCTGTCAGCGTCAGTTCATCTGAGCAGACAGGAAAGAGATCTGAAGATGAACATCAGGAAGCCTGAAGGAGCTGCTCCTCTACAGTCTGCAAACACTGAAACCATTAGGAGTGTTTTATGCAAACCAGCAGTGTCAGACTGAGGTTTTCAGACTGTTTACATGATCCTGGCTGCTGTCACTGTATTTCTGTCTGCAGCAAATACAGGAAGGAAGAACAGGAAGTGAACAAATAACTGAGTAAATAAATGTTCATGTTTTCATCATGTTTTCATATTGAATTGTTGTCAATAATCACATTTAGGCATTAATAGTTTACAATAAAAGCAAAGTTAACAGTTGAGTGTGTGATGAAATTCAAATATCAGATGTAAAGCAGAGGTGATTTCCAGGCATGTTTTCACTCTGCAGATATAACAACAGTCAACAGACTCTTCTATTGGCTCCAGTCACACCAACATTGATGCTTCACATGTTTGATTCTATGCAAACTCAGTCAGCTTCCTTGTTACTCAGCTATAAAAACTTGACATCAGGCTGTCAGTGGAGTTGACAGCACGTCACTTTCAACATCAAGCATGTTTTCTGTAGCTCTGCTGCTGCTGTTGGCAGCTGGATGTGAGTCTCTCTGGATTTGTCAAAGTCAGCAGTTCTTCTTTTGCAGTATAACTTGATCATTTGTTCCAAAACATTTTCTTTTTTCAACAGGTGTGAAGTGTGAACAGTTGACACAGCCAGCCTCTGTGACTGTGCAGCCAGGTCAACGTCTGACCATCACCTGTCAGGTCTCTTATTCTCTTGATGACTACTACACAGCTTGGATCAGACAGCCTGCAGGAAAAGGACTGGAGTGGATGAGTAGTGACACAACTGTCAAAGATTCATTAAAGAACAAGTTCAGTGTCAGTTTAGACTCCTCCAGCAACACAGTGACTCTAAACGGACAGAATGTGCAGCCTGAAGACACTGCTGTGTATTACTGTGCCAGAGATCCACAATAACACAAACCATCAGCAGAGCTGAACAAAAACCCCTCAGTGCCTGAACACTTGTAACATGAAGCCACCAGAGGAGGAGCCCTCAGACCACTAATGATTTCTACACCAGTTCACTGTTACAGTCAAGATACAAACAGACATATTAAGCAATGAAAAGGTAAAATAAATAGAGCATGGTTTATTGAATGTGCAATAATAACAATATTAATATCAGATATACAGTGGAGGCATTTTACAAAAACTGTCATCTCTGTCTGACTCACAATGTTTCTGTAAATCGATGACGGCATGACTTCAGCTCACAACTGTGTTTTTGTTCAACAACCAACAAATGAAACATGAATAATCCATTTTTCTTGACACTGCTTGTCACTTTTTTCATTCTTAAAAAGACAATTAAGAATCTTACTTTAATGATGAAAGAATTGATAAATTCAGTAAATCAGAAATTTACTGTTCAGTTCAGCTTTTACTTCATGTAATATGAAAACCACTTTGTGGACCTGAAACCAGATTAAGGTGATTAAACAGAAAACATAATGTCACCTCATGTTTTGGCAATGTCCAGATTTTGTCATGATATAACTATTGAAACATGAAATAACTATTCCTTGAAGGATCTGAACACATCACTCATGATTCAGCTGTGATTTTGAGAGAAGCGACTGGCAAGTGAGACAGTTGGCAGGAGAGGATGATTATGAAAACACACAGGAGAGATAGTATAAATGCAGTTCTTCTTCTTCTATTACAGGGTGTCGTTTGAGGTGTTGAGGTGAGTTTATATGAATTTATATGTCTGACTGCACAATTCATCTTTATTCATGGAAATACAAGGATATTTATGCTGCTCATATCCGGAGGGCTGATGTGTTTTTACTGACTTTGCTTTTAAAACTTAATTAATCTTCTCAAGGTTTCTTCACTTTTATTCCAACTGAGGTTTTTTTTTTTTTATTCTGATGTCACAAATTGCACAAATTATACTGAAACATGTCAGAGGGACTCTTGGAGGAATGACTGATGTACAGTAAACATTTATTCTGCAGTTTCATCAAACAGTAACTGAGATCCAAGTCAAATCCAGTTCCACACTGTGAGGAGGAGTCAATGCAAAACTCACATGTCTTCCACCTCTACTTATCTGACTGCAGAGAGGAGGACAGAGAACAGTGGACACACAGTTTAACATGATGGACTATAGAACAGGACTGCTGCTTTTAACTCTCTGCTGGGCAGGTGAAGATCTACACTGATCTGAATCTAATATAGCTTTTATTTGTGTCATCAACTTATTTCACTTGATGATTTTATTCCTCTTGACAGGTGTTGATGGTCAGACTCTGACAGAATCTGAAGCAGTGGTTAAAAGGCCTGGAGAATCTCACAGATTGACCTGCACAGCCTCTGGATTCACATTCAGTGACTATGCTATGAGCTGGGTGAGACAGGCTCCTGGAAAAAGACTGGAGTGGATTGCTTATATCGACACTTACAGTACTCCTATCCATTACTCCCAGTCAGTCCAGGGTAGATTCACCATCTCCAGAGATGACTCCAGCAGTAAAGTCTACCTACAGATGAACAGTCTGAAGACTGAGGACACTGCAGTGTATTACTGTGCCAGAGGAGACACAGTGAGAGAGAGTGATAGGAGACTCCTACAAAAACTACTTCCTCTATTTACCACCACTGAGAACATTACAATACTGAGTGTGATTCACTGTCAGTCATGAAAATTCTGAGTAGTGTCTGAATATTGACTTCTTGTTTTATCTGATTTGACTGAACTTTCAAATCAATTTAAAATAGAATTTTTTTCTTTCTTATTAACTTTCAAAACAAAATATTCACTCATTTGCTGTTTTTCTTTGGAAAAATTGTTTACAGTTGATGTAAAAAGACAATGCAATTATACAACGATGCTGATTAAGTTCTCTGTATTGATGTGGTGAAAGTGTGTCCACATGTCTTCATAAGTACATGCATGGAGACAATAAATGTGATTCAAACTCTTCCATCTTGGTAACATTTAAAATGAAAAGCATCCTTGTGATTTGCAGACTGTATCAAACACAAAAAGAGAAAAAGGCACTTTCCAGTAACATTTAGACATTTAACAAATCAACACCTTGATATCATCAGATATCAGCACACAGAGATAAAACTGTTCTTTGTCTCGACACTCAAACAACGTACATGATCAACTGCCAGCACACTTTAATGAAGCAAGTCAGATAAGGATGATAAAATAGTTATTTCACTTCACCATGAAATAGTTTATTATGACTTGTGATTTATTCATCCATGTACATCATTTTTGTTTTGACATTTGCATGAAGGGACTCCATGTTATTCTGGACATTTTGTTGTGACTTTAAGTCACTTTGTAACATTTGAACACTTTAATTTTCTCTCAGATGCTTTTGTCCAATGCAACTTACAAAGAGTTGAATAGTGAAAATGTTTATGATGTGTTAGGTTTGGTTTGAGAGGGGCAGACAACATATAATGTCTGCAGCAGCTATTTTTTTTGTCAAAGCTGAAACTTTTTTCACAGAATTTCAAGCTGCTTTAACCCTGACACTCATAATTTAACTATTGCTGCAAAATACTTTTTAAAGTGCTCTTATCTTGCACTGTTTGAGATTGTTCTCGTGAATACACAGTCCGCACAATAATATTAGATCCAAAACTGATTTTCAACCTCCTAATAACTAATATTCAGAGCACAAAAGTCAATTCCTGAAAACGATTTCAATTCAGGACAAATTTCAACTTCAGATGCATGAAACAAATTCATTTCCCTCCAGTCAAAATGAGTCCAGTTCCACACTGTGAGGAGGAGTCAATGCAAAACTCACATGTCTTCCACCTCTACTTATCTGACTGCAGAGAGGAGGACAGAGAACAGTGGACACACAGTTTAACATGATGGACTATAGGACAGGACTGCTGCTTTTAACTCTCTGCTGGGCAGGTGAAGATCTACACTGATCTGAATCTAATATAGCTTTTATTTGTGTCATCAGCTTATTTGACTTGATGTTTTTATTCCTCTTGACAGGTATTGATGGTCAGACTCTGACAGAATCTGAACCAGCGAATAAAAGGCCTGGAGAATCTCACAGATTGACCTGTACAGCCTCTGGATTCACATTCAGTGGCTACTATATGCACTGGATCAGACAGGCTCCTGGAAAAGGACTGGAGTGGATTGCTGCTATCTATGACAGCAGCTACATCTACTACTCTGAGTCAGTGAAAGGCCGGTTTACCATCTCCAGAGACAACAGCAGACAGCAGGTGTATCTGCAGATGAACAGTCTGAAGACTGAAGATTCTGCTGTTTATTATTGTGCTCGACAGCCACAGTGACTGGAGTTGGTTGAGCAGCTGTACAAAAACCTACAGCACTCATCTTTCAGGCTGGTGGAGCTCAAGCATGAAATATTTTTGTTGTGCTTATATTACATTTTTTATTGGTATTTCAGATGTACAAATAGCAAATGAATCTTTGTCCATGCATCATCAAAATACTAAACATCTTTCTTGAATATTAAACATGTCTAAAAGACAACATAGATCACTGTCAAACTAAAAGCCAGAAGACTCTGCTGTGTATTATTGTGCCAAACACACACACTAGTTAAACGAAGCAGAGAAGCTTTCCAAAAACTCCACAGAAGATTTGTTTTCAAAGACCTGCAGGTGGCAGCAGATGATACAAAATCAGATGACACTGAGGGGAGAATGACAGTAACTCTACACACACACACACACACACACACACACACACACACACACACACACCATCTGATGTTGTGGTTTGAGACTTCCTGTTTTGTTGTGTTTGATCAACATGTAATGTTTCATAATGTTCCCTTTACTTTTCTTTTCATACTAATGTGTGTGATGTGCACAAAACACTATCTTGGCTAACTGTGGGGGCTAAATGGAAATCAATAATTCTGTTTTTCATGCAGACTGTCACGTGGAATGGGACACCACACTTCTGCAGTGATATGTTAGCCTACACTGTTTTATATCAATGTGAAGCATTCAGTTAATCCTGTTCATCTGATAGAGTCAAATCCACCGAAGTGCATGATGGCAACTCTTCTTTATAGAGGCTCTTCTGCCTGGAATATGCTCCCATATATCAAAACTTTCTTCTTTGGTCTATAAAGTACTGATGTGGTGCTCCCTGTGTGTACTTCACGTCACTGCTGATCACTGATTAACTGAAGTGAGACATGATCAGGTTGTTTCTCTCAGTCGTTGACCTGGAGAAGATCATCCAGGCTTTTATCTCGTCCATACTGGACTACTGGAAAACACTTTATTTTGAAGTTAGTCTGCAAAATATCCACTAACCAGTGCTGATGAAAATACTTTTTAATGCACAAAGAAAAGTGGACACTTGACACCAATTCCTGCTGTCTGTCAATTGCAGTATTGACTTGAAGAATTGCCTGCTTGTTTTTAAAGCCTTGAGCGTCGGCATCCTGTTACTTTCTGGTCTAATTCAAGATATGAACCTGATCGCTGCTTGAGCTCTTTAGCCAGAGCCAAAATCTTACATTTTAAGGGCCTTTTATTTTTCAAACACGTTCAGTTATAATGTGCAGTTAGTGACGAAATCAGATGAATTTGATTTATGCGTCTCAGTTTGAAATACAATTTGAATTTTGTATAGGTTTCAGAATCGCAATTTTGTTGTTGAACAAACTATTTTTGGTCTCATATTATTGTGAAAGATGTTTGTTCACAAGAAAAATCCCAAACAGTCCAACATATGACGAAAAATAAAAAAAAAATGAAAACTTCCCTAAAATATAGATAAATAAATAAGAATCGATGAAATTCTGTTGTTAGTAATGTGACAAAAAATGTCAACAAAAAATAACGTGAGGAGACATGACACGTTGTTTGTTTTCTAAAATCAAGCCGACAAGATGATTTTCATGTTATATTAATTCAAAACATTTTAATAATAATAATAATCATCATCATTATCATCATCGTCATACAATGTGACTTAAAGTTAAACAGGACAATAAGATAATAAAATATCCTCAGGTTGAATAATTAGATGAAATAAAAATTGTAAGAGATGCAGTGAGATTATATTTAAGAAAGGACGAAAGTAAAACTTTGAAAGTAAATTTTGAAGAGAGGTTGAAAAGAGCACACTGTTCAATCAAGTTCCACAAGTGAGGATCAGACACATCAAAGCAAAGTCACCAGGCCAGTCCAGCTGTTTCCTCCCTATGAGGAGGAGTCAATGCAAAACTCACATGTCTTCCACCTCTACTTATCTGACTGCAGAGAGGAGGACAGAGAACAGTGGACACACAGTTTAACATGATGGACTATAGGACAGGACTGCTGCTTTTAACTCTCTGCTGGGCAGGTGAAGATCTACACTGATCTGAATCTAATATAGCTTTTATTTGAGTCATCAGCTTATTTGACTTGATGTTTTTATTCCTCTTGACAGGTGTTGATGGTCAGACTCTGACAGAATCTGAAGCAGTGGTTAAAAGGCCTGGAGAATCTCACAGATTGACCTGTACAGCCTCTGGATTCTCATTCAGCAGCTCCTGGATGGCCTGGATCAGACAGGCTCCTGGAAAAGGACTGGAGTGGATTGCTGCTATTTATAGTAGTGGCATATACTCTGAGTCAGTGAAAGGCCGGTTTACCATCTCCAGAGACAACAGCAGACAGCAGGTGTATCTGCAGATGAACAGTCTGAAGACTGAAGATTCTGCTGTTTATTATTGTGCTCGAGACTCACAGTGACTGGAGTTGGTTGAGCAGCTGTACAAAAACCTACAGTACTCATCTTTCAGGCTGGTGGAGCCCAAGTATGAAGTATTTTTATTATGCTTATATTTAATTTTTTATTTGTTTTTCAGATGTTTTGTGTTAATTGTTTTTAAAGCACAAATAGCAAATGAATTTTTGTCCATTCATCATAAAAATATTAAATATGATTCCTGAATATTAAACATGTATAAAACACAACAAAGATCACTTGTTGATTAAAGACAGATGGAGAACAAAATTTTATTAAAAAAAGAAACAATTTTTAAATTGTCTGTCAGGTAGACTGCGTTAATTATTATTTTAAATTTTCTTTGACTCATATAAGATACGATATACTGATATTGACAGACTGACTGATATTGATTAAATGATTTTTCTGAAGTCAAACGCTATGAAAATTGGAAAAAAAAGACTCTCCTTTTTTTTGGATGTGAGACTGTATCCAACATGGATGGACAATCAGCTCCATTAAAAATGAACAAATAGCCAATGATTGAATGAAAGTGTAGCAGAGTCCTGTACATGAGCCCCTCCCTCTCCATGATGTCCTGATGCAAATCTTCAGTGTGTGCAGTGCACTTCTGTCCTGCTGACTGCTCTTATGCTTTGTGTGGAGCATCAGAGGTCACATCTTCAGCCTCAGGATGATGGACTCACTCACTAATGACTACAGCAAACAACAATGAAACAGGTTGGGTCAGTCAGTGTGAAAGAAAGCCAACAAAGTGCTCTTTCTATCAGTGGGAAGGAAGTGGCTTTTATCAAAATGATGCTCTGAGGAACAAGTTCAGAAACACTTCTGCTGGAACAGTGAATCTACAAGGACAAGATCTGGCTCCTGATCAAGTTTTGGTCTCATAATGGTGTGCGTGAGTTTTGTCCACAAGAAAAATCCCAAACAGTACAAGACACAAGCAAAAAAAAAAAAAAACAGACAAAAAAGAAAATAATTAATTAAACGAAACTAAATAAAATAAACTTCACTCCAAAAAAAATAATCATCATTGGCATCGTAATCATACAATGTGACTGACAGTAAAACAAGGATAATAAAATAATAATAAAATAACCTCAGGTTGAATAATAAAATCAAATCAAAATTGTAAGAGATGCAGTGAGATTATTCTTAAGAAAGGAAGAAAGTGAAACTTTGAAAGCACTCATCTTTCAGCCTGGTGGAGCCCAACCATGAAATATTTTTCGTACATTATAATCTTTTGTTTCATATTGCTTTTTCTGCATTTTACATTACAGAATTTATTTTTTAATATCAATTCAATCTTTGTCAATGCACTATACAATAAAACTGTTACTGAGGAATATTATGAGTAAACACATTGAAAACAAAAATCTCTTGTTGATAAAATGGCCAAAGACATCATAACAATCTGCTGAAATTAAACTGCTACAAATCCAAAACGTTTCCACAAATTAAGACTCAATAATGTCTGTAAATGATGTGGAATCTGAAGTGAGTCATAATATGAGAGTGAAAAATATTGTTGCAGTTTCCAGTATAAACCCACTAGAGGGCAGTCAGTGTCAAGTTTCTCTCTGTCGCTGAAAGGAGACACTCAGATCTGCTGTTCTCATTGATCTGAAGTGACTGACACTTGAACCCTGGACTGAACTGAAGCTTAATACTCCTGCTGCTCATGTACACTGGATATTGTGATAGTTGAACATTTTCTATCCTGAACTAAAGTCATGTGTTAACTTGATTCAGAACATTTTGAACAATAGTCAAGTTTGACTATAAGGTGTTTACCATCAGCAGTGAGTGCAGCTGCATCTGTCAGTGTCAGTTCATCTGAGCAGACAGGAAGTAGATCTCAAGATGAACATGAGGAAGCCTGAAGGAGCTGCTGTGTATGTGAACAAACAAATTTAAGTCAATGAAATTATACAGATATTTTCTGTTGAGATTAATACAGTCTATTAATTCTATTAAAATAGTAATTATGGAATCATTTTGAAGTTTTAACTGCAGAGAAAAATCAAGAAATGATCTGGGGACAAAATTGAGAGTTTGATGCAATAAAACAGGCACCAAAGTTATTTATATCTGAATATGAAGGAAATGCAGCTACAACTCTCTGTGGACAGGAATAAACCTTTGTCTCCATGTGTTACAGTGTTTTAGGTTTTGTCAGATGTGTATTAAAAAACAAAAACGGCACATTACATCGATGTTAAAATAATTCTTCAATTCACTAAATCAGTTTGAAATAGTGAGCATGGTGAAATGAACTCTGTGTGTGTGTGTGTGTGTGTGTGTGTGTGTGTGTGTGTTTGTGTGTGTGTCAGTGAGACGACAGAAGAGTTCAGCTTTTAGTTCATGTAATATGAAATCTACTTTGTGGACCTGAAGCCAGATGAAGGCGAGTAAACAGAAAACAAACAGATTTAGTCATGATGATTCAGTTGCAAGTTATAAATTTAGATTTGCCCAAATCTCATTTACTTTGTGTGAAAACTTCTGCACTGATTTTCTCAAGTCTCACAAACTAAAGGTCAAACTCTGTCCTCCCTGTGAGGACGAGTCACTGCAAACTGAATTGTCTTTCACCTTCACTAATCTGACAGCAGAGAGGATGATCAACCTTTTAGTTTTCACTGCAACTTTTGTTTTCAAAAAGCCAACAGAGTTTATTTGTCTGACTGGAAGATTAATTTTTATTGGCTGAAAAACATGGGTATTCATGGCATCCCAAAATGGTTTGACTGAGGAACACTTGTGGGGAAAATCAGCTGGTAAACAATGTGTTTGTCAACCTGTTGCATAAATTATACTGAACTCTTGGAGGAATGACTGATGTACAGTAAACATTCATTCTGCAGTTTCATCAAACAGTAACTGAGATCCAAGTCAAATCCAGTTCCACACTGTGAGGAGGAGTCAATGCAAAACTCACATGTCTTCCACCTCTACTTATCTGACTGCAGAGAGGAGGACAGAGAACAGTGGACACACAGTTTAACATGATGGACTATAGGACAGGACTGCTGCTTTTAACTCTCTGCTGGGCAGGTGAAGATCTACACTGATCTGAATCTAATATAGCTTTTATTTGTGTCATCAGCTCATTTCACTTGATGTTTTTATTCCTCTTGACAGGTGTTGATGGTCAGACTCTGACAGAATCTGAAGCAGTGGTTAAAAGGCCTGGAGAATCTCACAGATTGACTTGTACAGCCTCTGGATTCACATTCAGCAGCTACAGCATGAACTGGATCAGACAGGCTCCTGGAAAAGGACTGGAGTGGATCGCTTACATAAGCTATGGCAGTGGTAGCAGCAAATACTACTCCGAGTCAGTGAAAGGCCGGTTTACCATCTCCAGAGACAACAGCAGACAGCAGGTGTATCTGCAGATGAACAGTCTGAAGACTGAAGATTCTGCTGTTTATTATTGTGCTCGAGACTCACAGTGACTGGAGTTGGTTGAGCAGCTGTACAAAAACCTACAGCACTCATCTTTCAGGCTGGTGGAGCTCAAACATGAAGTATTTTTGTTGTTCTTATATTAAATTTTTTATTGGTATTTCAGATGTACAAATAGCAAATGAATCTTTGTCCATGCATCATCAAAATATTAAATATCTTTCCTGAATATTAAACATGTATAAAAGACAACATAGATCACTGTCAAACTAAAAGCCAGAAGACTCTGCTGTGTATTACTGTGCCAAACACACACACTCGTTCAACAAAGCAGTGAAGCTTTCCAAAAACTCCACAGAAGATTTGTTTCCAACGACCTGCAGGTGGCAGCAGATGATACGAAATCAGATGACACTGAGGGGAGAATGACAGTAACTCTACACACACACACACACACACACACACACACACACACACACACACACACACACACACCATCTGATGTTGTGGTTTGAGACTTCCTGTTTTGTTGTGTTTGATCAACATGTAATGTTTCATAATGTTCCTTTTTTTTTCTTTTCATACTAATGTGTGTGATGTGCACAAAACACTATCTTGGCTAACTGTGGGGGCAAAATGGAAATCAATAATTCTGTTTTTCATGCAGACTGTCACGTGGAATGGGGCACCACACTTCTTCAGTGATAAACTGGCCTACACTGGTTTATATCAATGTGAAGCATTAAATTAATCCTGTTCATCTGATAGAGTCAAGTCCACCGAAGTGCATGATGGCAACTCTTCTTTATAGAGGTTCTTCTGCCTGGAATATGCTCCCATATATCAAAACTTTCTTCTTTGGTCTATAAAGTGCTGATCTTGTGCTCCCTGTGTGTACTTCACGTCACTGCTGATCACTGATTAACTGAAGTGAGACATGATCAGGTTGTTTCTCTCAGTCGTTGACCTGGAGAAGATCATCCAGGCTTTTATCTCATCCAGACTGGACTACTATAAAACACTTTATTTTGAAATTAGTCTGCAAAATATCCACTAACCACTGTTGATGAAAATACTTTTTAATGCACAAAGAAAAGTGGACACTTGACACCAATCCCTGCTGTCTGTCAATTGTAGAATTGACTTGAAGAATTGACTGCTTGTTTTTAAAGTCCTGAGCGTCGGCATCCTGCTACTTTCTGGTCTAATTCCAGATGTGAACCTGATCACTGCTTGATCTCTTTAGCCAGAGCCAAAATCTCACATTTTAAGGGCCTTTTATTTTTCAAGCACGTTCAGTTATAATGTGCAGTTAGTGACAAAATCAGATGAATTTGATTTATGCATCTCAGTTTGACATACAATTTGAATTTTGTATAGGTTTCAGAACCTCAATTTTGTTGTTTAACAAACTATTTTTGGTCTCATGTTATTGTGGAAGAGGTTTGTTCACAAGAAAAATCCCAAACAGTCGAACATATGAAGAAAAATAAAAAAAACTGAAAACTTCCCTAAAATATAGATAAATAAATAAGAATCCATGAAATTCTGTTGTTAGTAATGTGACACAAAATGTCAACAAAAAATAACTTTAGGAGACATGACACGTTGTTTGTCTTCTCAAATCAAGCCGACAAGATGATTTTCATGTTATATTAACTCAAAACATTTTAATAACAATGATAACAATCATCATCATTGTCATCATCGTCATACAATGTGACTTAAAGTTAAACAGGACAATAAGACAATAAAATATCCTCAGGTTGAATAATTAGATGAAATACCCTTCACTCAAAAAAAAAATCCATGAAATTAATAATAATCATCAATAATCATCATCATTAGCATCATCATCATAAAAAGTGACTTATACTAAAACATCTTTAAAATAAAATAAAAAAAAATCTCATGTTAAATAATAACATGAAATAAAAATTGTAAGAGATGCAGTGAGATTATATTTAAGAAAGGACGAAAGTAAAAATTTGAAAGTAAATTTTGAAGAGAGGTTGAAAAGAGCACACTGTTCAATCAAGTTCCACAAGTGAGGATCAGACACAGCAAAGCAAAATCTCCAGTCCAGTCCAGTTCCTCAGTGTGAGGAGGAGTCAATGCAAAACTCACATGTCTTCCACCTCTACTTATCTGACTGCAGAGAGGAGGACAGAGAACAGTGGACACACAGTTTAACATGATGGACTATAGGACAGGACTGCTGCTTTTAACTCTCTGCTGGGCAGGTGAAGATCTACACTGATCTGAATCTAATGTAGCTTTTATTTGTGTCTTCAGCTTATTTGACTTGATGTTTTTATTCCTCTTGACAGGTGTTGATGGTGTGACTCTGACACAATCTGAAGCAGTGGTTAAAAGGCCTGGAGAATCTCACAGATTGACCTGTACAGCCTCTGGATTCTCAATCAGCAGCTACTGGATGCACTGGGTCAGACAGGCTCCTGGAAAAGGACTGGAGTGGGTTGCTGCTATTTATAGTAGTAGCATCTACTACTCTGAGTCAGTGAAAGGCCGGTTTACCATCTCCAGAGACAACAGCAGACAGCAGGTGTATCTGCAGATGAACAGTCTGAAGACTGAAGATTCTGCTGTTTATTATTGTGCTCGAGACTCACAGTGACTGGAGTTGGTTGAGCAGCTGTACAAAAACCTACAGCACTCGTCTTTCAGGCTGGTGGAACCCAAGCATGAAGTATTTTAATATATATCTTATTTAATATTTTATTTTGCATTTATTTATTTATTTATTTATTTATTTGCTTGCTTTCAGTATTTTCCAGTCCAAATATCTTTTTGTCGATGTATGAACATCTAATCTTGAAATAATCTAAAAAATTTGGGGGGATTTTTGGGCAACAACTGTGTCTTTTCTCGTCCTCAGTGGGCTGATAGACCTGCACTGTCTCCCATGATTAATGTCCTCAAGTCAAGTCATTGAAAAAGATTCAACACAGAGACATTTGTGAACCACTGATGTATGACTGACTTTAAAGTGACATTTCAGGAGAAGTGTAACTTTCTCAAGATGTCGGGAGAATATTGACATTTTGATCCAAAACAGTCAATAAATTCATTTGTACCTTAATAAAAAGAAAGAGCAGCCACATCTGTCCATGGGTTGGAATTATCTTGTTCTGTTATTTGTTAAAGTGTTTTAGTTTAAGAACATTTTATTTTTATTTGGAAATAATAATTGATGGAAAAACATAAAAAATTATGAACTACACTATTATTTATATTATTCTAAATTATACATTTGATGAAGAAGCCTGAAGCTTCTGTCTGTTGTTTCAAACATCTGCAAACACTGAAACCATTGAAAGTCTTTTATGCAAACCAGCAGCATCAGACTGAAGTTTTCAGACTGTTTACATGATCCTGGCTGCTGTCACTGTATTTCTGACTGCAGCAAATACAGGAAGGAAGTACAGGAAGTGAGCAAATAACTGAGTAAATAAATGTTCATGTTTTCATCATGTTTTAATATTGAATTGTTGTCAATAATCACATTTAGGCATTAATAGTTTACAATAAAAGCAAAGTTAACAGTTGAGTGTGTGATGAAATTCAAATATCAGATGTAAAGCAGAGGTGATTTCCAGGCATGTTTTCACTCTGCAGATATAACAACAGTCAACAGACTCTTCTATTGGCTCCAGTCACACCAACATTGATGCTTCACATGTTTGATTCTATGCAAACTCAGTCAGCTTCCTTGTTACTCAGCTATAAAAACTTGACATCAGGCTGTCAGTGGAGTTGACAGCACGTCACTTTCAACATCAAGCATGTTTTCTGTAGCTCTGCTGCTGCTGTTGGCAGCTGGATGTGAGTCTCTCTGGATTTGTCAAAGTCAGCAGTTCTTCTTTTGCAGTATAACTTGATCATTTGTTCCAAAACATTTTCTTTTTTCAACAGGTGTGAAGTGTGAACAGTTGACACAGCCAGCCTCTGTGACTGTGCAGCCAGGTCAACGTCTGACCATCACCTGTCAGGTGTCTTATTCTCTTAGCAGCTACTTCACAGCTTGGATCAGACAGCCTGCAGGGAAAGGACTGGAGTGGATTGGAATGGCAGCTGTTGGATCCACCACATACTACAAAGATTCACTGAAGAACAAGTTCAGTATCAGCTCAGACTCTTCCAGTAAGACAGTGACTCTAAACGGACAGAATGTGCAGCCTGAAGACACTGCTGTGTATTACTGTGCCAGAAGAGACACAGTGAGAGACAATAACAGGAGAGTCGTACAACAACTGCTTCCTCTATTTTCCACCACTGAGGACATCACAATACTGAGTGTGATTAACTGTCAGTCATGAAAATTGTGAGTAGTGACTGAATATTGAAGTCATATTTGATCAACTTTAACTAAATATTAAATTCACTTGCAAACTACATAAATATAGAAACACTGTTTTTGCATATGTTTTTTCCCTTGAATAAATGCTTCCAGATGATGTAAAAACACTCTTTTCTCTTTCATACGGTGGAACTTATTTAGTGAAATATGTCTTTGTCTCCATAAGTCCATGCATGAAGATCAGACATGCAATACAGAATTTTTTATTTTGGAAACATTATAAAATACAAACCCTCCACTTGATTTGCAGAAAACACATTTCCTATACATAACTAAAACCACCCCAAAAGATGAAATTTACAGATTTGATATAATATAATATATATTTTTGTATTATAACACATAGTTATCTGTTAGATTCAGTTGAAAAGGCTCTCAAATGACCACAGTCTATCAGCAGAATAGCGTCAGGTTACAATGTCCACGCTGAACACCTGCATGAATACAGTCAGCTCATCAGCACACAACTTTAAGTAAGTCCGTGAGTGAGGAGCCTGAATGAAGCAGCTGATTCCAGTCAGCTGAAGCCAGAACAACTTCAGTGCTGTGTCTGAACAGTGGTGGTTTCTCTGAGAGGCCAAAGGGAGCCTGGCCTCCCCATAAATACATTGTAAATACATAATAACAAAACATTACGTTGTCTTCATTGAGCCTTCATATCGACTGATTCCTGCAAAAAGCACCAAATTAAACCAAACATGAAATTTAAAGATTCATCAGATCTTTGACATTTCAATGTTTATTCATCAGCAGCGTTAATTCACGTCATTGTTTAGTGAACATGTTTTTTTTTCAGTGTTCCTCAATTCTTTTCAACTTTAAAAGCTCTTAGTATTTATTGAGGATCTTTAAAAATACTTGGAAAGTATATCTTAAATACAAATTGAAGATACTGGTGTTGCTGTGATATCTACATCTTTTTTTTTTTTAAATTAATTGAACAGATTTTGATGCTGCAGTTTTATCCAGCATTAAGGTTTGAATAAAGGATGGTAACCACCATTTAGTTGGTTGGTTTTGCATCAATATGTTAAAAGTAAAAACTTAAAAGTTAAGAAAATGACCTTGAAGTCTGTTCAGACTGCAGCTTGGCACAGAAAATCTTGCAGGTTTTGGGTTGTATCCTCATGGTTGAATGCACTTTTTACAAGTCACCTTGAATAAAAGACTCAGCTAAATTAATCACAAAGTGATAAAAAAAAAAAAAAAAAAAATCATTTCAGTCATTTTCTCATTCATTCATTGTTAAAACAAGAGTCTGAATCATGACTGCATTACTAACTAAATTAATATGTAATCGTGGTTAGAATAGATTATTGATATTATTGTTTGCTTTCATTTGCTGCCCAATATGCTTTCATGTTAACAGAGCCCTGAATGCAGAATCCTTTTTAAACCTGTAGAGGGAGGTCAAAACAAAGTTTTCCTCTCTTATAAATACACTGATGAGAGCAAATGTGGATGTGTTTTTAATTCTGAGAGACATTTTAGACAAATGAAAACATGTCAGACAAACATGAAAACTGCTGATTTGAAGGACTGACTCTTGGACATGAATTTCCCAGTTTCATGAAATATCTCCAGTCCAGCTGTTTTCCTCCCTAGGATGACTATAAGAACACACAGGAGAGATAAATGCAGTTCTTCTTCTTCTGTTATTACAGGGTGTCGTTTGACATGTTGAGGTGACAGAGTTTATATGTCTGACTGCACAATTTATCTTTATTCATGGAAAAACAAGCATATTTATGGTGCTCATGTCCTGACGGCTGACGTGTTGTTACTGACTGTTTTTAAAACTTAGTTAATCTTCTCCAGTTTTCTTCAATTTTCGTCACTTTTCACTTTTAACCCTTTATCCTGATGTCACAAATTGCAAAAATTATACTGAAACATCTCGTGAACAAGATCTCAAGATACTTAAACTCCTCCACTTGAGGCAGGATCTCTCCCCCAACCCGGAGGGAGCAAGCCACCTTTTTCCGGTCGAGAACCATGGCCTCGGACTTGGAGGTGCTGACTCTCATCCCAGCTGCTTCACACTCGGCTGCGAACTGTCCCAGTGCACGCTGAAGGTCCTGGCTCGATGGAGCCAACAAGACAACATCATCCGCAAAAAGCAGAGACGAAATCTGCCGAACCCCCTCCGGTCCCTGGCTGCGCCTAGAAATTCTGTCCATAAAAATAACGAACAGAACCGATGACAAAGGGCAGCCCTGGCGGAGTCCGACATGCACCGGGAACAGGTCCGACTTACTGCCGGCAATGCGGACCAA
The DNA here is from genome assembly GCF_051107435.1 of Chaetodon auriga. Lineage (NCBI taxonomy): Eukaryota > Metazoa > Chordata > Actinopteri > Chaetodontiformes > Chaetodontidae > Chaetodon > Chaetodon auriga. The sequence goes on along the minus strand of NC_135089.1, from coordinate 13,868,696 downwards.
GCTCCTGCTCCGGTTGTACAGGGACTGCACAGCCCTCAGCAGAGGGCCTCCAACCCCATACTCCCGGAGCACCTCCCACAGAATGACGCGAGGGACACGGTCGAATGCCTTCTCCAAGTCCACAAAACACATGTGGACTGGTTGGGCAAACTCCCATGAACCCTCAAGCACCCTGTGGAGGGTATAGAGCTGGTCCAGTGTTCCACGGCCGGGACGAAAACCGCATTGTTCCTCCTGAATCCGAGGTTCGACTATCGGCCGGATTCTCCTCTCCAGTACCCTGGAATAGACTTTCCCAGGGAGGCTGAGGAGTGTGATCCCCCGATAGTTGGAACACACCCTGCGGTCCCCCTTTTTAAACAGAGGGACCACCACCCCAGTCTGCCAGTCCAAAGGCACCGTCCCCGACTGCCACGCGATGTTGCAGAGGCGTGTCAACCAGGACAGCCCTGCAACATCCAGTGACTTGAGGTACTCAGGGCGGATCTCGTCCACCCCCGGAGCTTTGCCACCGAGGAGCTTGCAGACTACCTCAGTGACTTCAGCCCGGGTGATGGACGAATCGACCTCCAAGTCCCCAGTCTCTGCTTCCTCTGCAGAAGACATGACAGTGGGATTGAGGAGATCCTCGAAGTATTCCTTCCACCGCCCGACAATATCCCCAGTCGAGGTCAGCAGCTCCCCACCTCCACTGTAAACAGTATTAATGGAGAGCTGCTTCCCCCTCCTGAGGCGCCGAACGGTTTGCCAGAATTTCTTCGAGGCCGACCGGTAGTCCTCCTCCATGGCCTCCCCGAACTCCTCCCAGACCCGAGTTGTTGCCTCTACAACCGCCCGAGCTGCTGCCCGCTTAGCCTGCCGGTACCCGTCAGCTGCCTCAGGAGTCCTATGAGCCAACCGAGCCCGATAGGACTCCTTCTTCAGCTTGACGGCAACCCCACCGGGTTCGGGGATTGCCGCCACGACAGGCACCGGCGACTTTACGGCCACAGCTATGGACGGCTGCATCAACAATGGAAGTGGAGAACATGGTCCATTCGGACTCAATGTCTCCAACCTCCCTCGGAATCTGGTCGAAGCTCTCCCGGAGGTGGGAGTTGAAGACCTCCCTGACAGCGGGTTCCGCCAGACGTTCCCAACAGACCCTCACAGTATGTTTGGGTCTGCCAAGTCTGTCCCGCTTCCTCCCTTGCCAGCGGATCCAACTCACCACTAGGTGGTGATCAGTTGACAGCTCAGCCCCTCTCTTCACCCGAGTGTCCAAGACATACCGCCGAAGGTCAGATGATACGACTACAAAGTCAATCATTGACCTCCGACCTAGGGTGTCCTGGTGCCACGTGCAGTGATGGACACCCTTATGCTTGAACATGGTGTTCGTTATTGACAAACTATGACTAGCACAGAAGTCCAACAACAGAACACCACTCGGGTTCAGATCGGGGAGGCCGTTCCTCCCAATCACGCCCCTCCAGGTATCACTGTCGCTACCCACGTGGGCATTGAAGTCCCCCAGCAGAACAATGGAGTCCCCGTTTGGAGCACTTTCCAGTACCCCTCCCAGGGACTCCAAGAAGGCTGGGTACTCTGCACTGCCGTTTGGCCCATAGGCCGAAACAACAGTGAGAGACCTATCCCCGACCCGAAGGCGCAGGGAAGCGACCCTCTCGCTCAGCGGGGAGAACTCCAACACATGACGGCTGAGCTGGGGGGCTATAAGCAAGCCCACACCAGCTCGCCGCCTCTCACCGCGGGCAATTCCAGAGTAGAAGAGAGTCCAGCCTCTCTCAAGGAGTTGGGTTCCAGAGCCCGAACTGTGCGTGGAGGTGAGTCCGACTATCTCTAGTCGGTACCGCTCAACCTCCCGCACTAGCTCCGGCTCCTTCCCCCCCAGCGAGGTGACATTCCATGTCCCCATAGCCAGAGTCGTTGTCCAGGGTTTGGGTCGTCGGGGCCCCCGCCCACGACTGCCACCCAAAACGCAAAGCACCGTCCCCTTCTGGTCCTTCCTGCGGGTGGTGGGCCTACGGGAAGGCGGGCCCACGTCGCTCCTTCGGGCTGAGCCCGGCTGGGTCCCGTGGGCAAAGACCCGGCCACCAGGCGCTCGCCTGCGAGCCCCAACCCCAGGCCTGGCTCCAGGGTGGGGCCCCGGTGACGCCAATCCGGGCGACGTGAACATCCTCGTTTTTTTACTATCCATGGGGGCGGTCGCTGTATCGGTCCGTCGTGGTGAAGAAGGAGCTGAGCCGAAAGGCGATTTACCGGTCAATCTACGTTCCTACCCTCACCTATGGTCATGAACTTTGAGTCATGACCGAAAGAACGAGGTCCCGGATACAAGCGGCTGAAATGAGTTTCCTCCGCAGGGTGGCGAGGCACTCCCTTAGAGATAGGGTGAGGAGCTCTGTCACCCAGGAGGAGCTCAGAGTAGAGTCGCTGCTCCTTCACATCGAGAGAAGTCAGCTGAGGTGGCTCGGGCATCAGTACTGGATGCCCCCTGGACGCCTCCCTAGGGAGGTGTTCCAGGCATGCCCCACCGGGAGGAGGCCCCGGGGAAGACCCAGGACACGCTGGAGTGACTATGTCACTCGGCTGGCCTGGGAACGCCTCGGGGTCCCCCTGGATGAGCTGGAGGAAGTGTCCGGGGAGAGGGAAGTTTGGGCGTCCCTGCTCAGACTGCTGCCCCCGCGACCCAGCCCCGGATAAGCGGGTGGAAATGGATGGATGGATGGATGGATATACTGAAACATGTCAGAGGGACTCTTGGAGGAATGACTGATGTACAGTAAACATTCATTCTGCAGTTTCATCAAACAGTAACTGAGATCCAAGTCAAATCCACTTCCACACTGTGAGGAGGAGTCAATGCAAAACTCACATGTCTTCCACCTCTACTTATCTGACTGCAGAGAGGAGGACAGAGAACAGTGGACACACAGTTTAACATGATGGACTATAGGACAGGACTGCTGCTTTTAACTCTCTGCTGGGCAGGTGAAGATCTACACTGATCTGAATCTAATATAGCTTTTATTTGTGTCATCAGCTTATTTCACTTGATGTTTTTATTCCTCTTGACAGGTGTTGATGGTCAGACTCTGACAGAATCTGAAGCAGTGGTTAAAAGGCCTGGAGAATCTCACAGATTGACCTGTACAGCCTCTGGATTCACATTCAGCGACTACAACATGAACTGGATCAGACAGGCTCCTGGAAAAGGACTGGAGTGGGTTGCTACTATCAGTAGTGGTGGTGGTAGCGGCAAATACTACTCTGAGTCAGTGAAAGGCCGGTTTACCATCTCCAGAGACGACAGCAGACAGCAGGTGTATCTGCAGATGAACAGTCTGAAGACTGAAGATTCTGCTGTTTATTATTGTGCTGGAGGCTCACAGTGACTGGAGTTGGTTGAGCAGCTGTACAAAAACCTACAGCACTCATCTTTCAGGCTGGTGGAGCTCAAGCATGAAGTATTTTTGTTGTGCTTATATTAAATTTTTTATTGGTATTTCAGTTGTACAAATAGCAAATGAATCTTTGTCCATGCATCATCAAAATATTAAATATCTTTCCTGAATATTAAACATGTATAAAAGACAACATAGATCACTGTCAAACTAAAATCCAGAAGACTCTGCTGTGTATTACTGTGCCAAACACACACACAGACACTCGTTAAAGGAAGCGGAGAAGCTTTCCAAAAACTCCACAGAAGATTTGTTTCCAAAGACCTGCAGGTGGCAGCAGATGATACAAAATCAGATGACACTGAGGGGAGAATGACAGTAACTCCACACACACACACACACACACACACACACACACACACACACACACACACACACACACACACCATCTGATGTTGTGGTTTGAGATTTCCTGTTTTGTTGTGTTTGATCAACATGTAATGTTTCATAATGTTCGCTTTTTTTTTCTTTTCATACTAATGTGTGTGATGTGCACAAAACACTATCTTGGCTAACTGTGGGGGCTAAATGGAAATCAATAATTCTGTTTTTCATGCAGACTGTCACGTGGAATGGGACACCACACTTCTTCAGTGATAAGTTAGCCTACACTGGTTTAGATCAATGTGAAGCATTAAATTAATCCTGTTCATCTGATAGAGTCAAGTCCACCGAAGTGCATGATGGCAACTCTTCTTTGTCGAGGTTCTTCTGCCTGGAATATGCTCCCATATATCAAAACCTTCTTCTTTGGTTTATAAAGTGCTGATGTGGTGCTCCCTGTGTGTACTTCACGTCACTGCTGATCACTGATTAACTGAAGTGAGACATGATCAGGTTGTTTCTCTCAGTCGTTGACCTGGAGAAGATCATCCAGGCTTTTATCTCGTCCATACTGGACTACTGGAAAACACTTTATTTTGAAATTAGTCTGCAAAATATCCACTAACCACTGCTGATGAAAATACTTTTTAATGCACAAAGAAAAGTGGACACTTGACACCAATCCCTGCTGTCTGTCAATTGCAGTATTGACTTGAAGAATTGACTGCTTGTTTTTAAAGCCTTGAGCGTCGGCATCCTGCGACTTTCTGGTCTAATTCAAGATATGAACCTGATCACTGCTTGAGCTCTTTAGCCAGAGCCAAAATCTCACATTTAAGGGCCTTTTATTTTTCAAACACGTTCAGTTATAATGTGCAGTTAGTGACTAAATCAGATGAATTTGATTTATGCATCTCAGTTTGACATAAAATTTGAATTTTGTATAGGTTTCAGAACCTCAATTTTGTTGTTTAACAAACTATTTTTGGTCTCATGTTATTGTGGAAGAGGTTTGTTCACAAGAAAAATCCCAAACAGTACAACATATGACGAAAAATTAAAAAAAAAACTGAAAACTTCCCTAAAATATAGATAAATAAATAAGAATCAATGAAATTCTGTTGTTAGTAATGTGACACAAAATGTCAACAAAAAATAACTTTAGGAGACATGACACGTTGTTTGTCTTCTCAAATCAAGCCGACAAGATGATTTTCATGTTATATTAATTCAAAACATTTTAATAACAATGATAACAATCATCATCATTGTCATCATCGTCACACATTGTGTCTTAAAGTTAAAAAGGACAATAAGACAATAAAATATCCTCAGGTTGAATAATTAGATGAAATAAAAATTGTAAGAGATGCAGTGAGATTATACTTAAGAAAGGACGAAAGTAAAAATTTGAAAGTAAATTTTGAAGAGAGGTTGAAAAGAGCACACTGTTCAATCAAGTTCCACAAGTGAGGATCAGACACAGCAAAGCAAAATCTCCAGTCCAGTCCAGCTGTTTCCTCCCTGTGAGGAGGAGTCAATGCAAAACTCACATGTCTTCCACCTCTACTTATCTGACTGCAGAGAGGAGGACAGAGAACAGTGGACACACAGTTTAACATGATGGACTATAGGACAGGACTGCTGCTTTTAACTCTCTGCTGGGCAGGTGAAGATCTACACTGATCTGAATCTAATATAGCTTTTATTTGTGTCATCAGCTTATTTCACCTGATGTTTTTATTCCTCTTGACAGGTGTTGATGGTCAGACTCTGACAGAATCTGAAGCAGTGGTTAAAAGGCCTGGAGAATCTCACAGATTGACCTGTACAGCCTCTGGATTCTCATTCAGCAGCTACCCTATGGCCTGGATCAGACAGGCTCCTGGAAAAGGACTGGAGTGGATTGCCTGGATTGATAGCGGCAGTGGTAGCAGCAAATACTACTCTGAGTCAGTGAAAGGCCGGTTTACCATCTCCAGAGACAACAGCAGACAGCAGGTGTATCTGCAGATGAACAGTCTGAAGACTGAAGATTCTGCTGTTTATTATTGTGCTCGACAGCCACAGTGACTGGAGTTGGTTGAGCAGCTGTACAAAAACCTACAGCACTCATCTTTCAGGCTGGTGGAGCTCAAGCATGAAGTATTTTTGTTGTGCTTATATTAAATTTTTTATTGGTATTTCAGATGTACAAATAGCAAATGAATCTTTGTCCATGCATCATCAAAATATTAAATATCTTTCCTGAATATTAAACATGTATAAAAGACAACATAGATCACTGTCAAACTAAAAGCCAGAAGACTCTGCTGTGTATTACTGTGCCAAACACACACACTCGTTAAACGAAGCAGTGAAGCTTTCCAAAAACTCCACAGAAGACTTGTTTCCAACGACCTGCAGGTGGCAGCAGATGATACGAAATCAGATGACACTGAGGGGAGAATGACAGTAACTCTACACACACACACACACACACACACACACACACACACACACACACACACACACACCATCTGATGTTGTGGTTTGAGACTTCCTGTTTTGTTGTGTTTGATCAACATGTAATGTTTCATAATGTTCCTTTTTTTTTCTTTTCATACTAATGTGTGTGATGTGCACAAAACACTATCTTGGCTAACTGTGGGGGCAAAATGGAAATCAATAATTCTGTTTTTCATGCAGACTGTCACGTGGAATGGGGCACCACACTTCTTCAGTGATAAACTGGCCTACACTGGTTTATATCAATGTGAAGCATTAAATTAATCCTGTTCATCTGATAGAGCCAAGTCCACCGAAGTGCATGATGGCAACTCTTCTTTGTCGAGGTTCTTCTGCCTGGAATATGCTCCCATATATCAAAGCTTTCTTCTTTGGTCTATAAAGTGCTGATCTTGTGCTCCCTGTGTGTACTTCACGTCACTGCTGATCACTGATTAACTGAAGTGAGACATGATCAGGTTGTTTCTCTCAGTCGTTGACCTGGACAAGATCATCCAGGCTTTTATCTCATCCAGACTGGACTACTGTAAAACACTTTATTTTGAAATTAGTCTGCAAAATATCCACTAACCACTGTTGATGAAAATACTTTTTAATGCACAAAGAAAAGTGGACACTTGACACCAATCCCTGCTGTCTGTCAATTGTAGAATTGACTGCTTGTTTTTAAAGTCCTGAGCGTCGGCATCCTGCTACTTTCTGGTCTAATTCCAGATGTGAACCTGATCACTGCTTGATCTCTTTAGCCAGAGCCAAAATCTCACATTTTAAGGGCCTTTTATTTTTCAAGCACGTTCAGTTATAATGTGCAGTTAGTGACAAAATCAGATGAATTTGATTTATGCGTCTCAGTTTGACATACAATTTGAGTTTTGTATAGGTTTCAGAACCTCAATTTTGTTGTTTAACAAACTATTTTTGGTCTCATGTTATTGTGGAAGAGGTTTGTTCACAAGAAAAATCCCAAACAGTACAACATATGACGAAAAATTAAAAAAACGGAAAACTTCCCTAAAATATAGATAAATAAATAAGAATCCATGAAATTCTGTTGTTAGTAATGTGACAAAAAATGTCAACAAAAAATAACTTGAGGAGACATGACACGTTGTTTGTCTTCTCAAATCAAGCCGACAAGATGATTTTCATGTTATATTAATTCAAAACATTTTAATAACAATGATAACAATCATCATCATTATCATCATCGTCACACAATGTGACTTAAAGTTAAACAGGACAATAAGATAATAAAATACCCTCAGGTTGAATAATTAGATGAAAAAAAAAAATGTAAGTGATGCAGTGAGATTATATTTAAGAAAGGAAGAAAGAAAAACTTTGAAAGTAAATTTTGAAGAGAGGTTGAAAAGAGGACACTGTTCAATCGAGTTCCACAAGTGAGGATCAGACACATCAAAGCAAAGTCACCAGTCCAGTCCAGTTCACACCCTGTGAGGAGGAGTCAATGCAAAACTCACATGTCTTCCACCTCTACTTATCTGACTGCAGAGAGGAGGACAGAGAACAGTGGACACACAGTTTAACATGATGGACTATAGGACAGGACTGCTGCTTTTAACTCTCTGCTGGGCAGGTGAAGATCTACACTGATCTGAATCTAATATAGCTTTTATTTGTGTCATCAGCTTATTTCACTTGATGTTTTTATTCCTCTTGACAGGTGTTGATGGTCAGACTCTGACAGAATCTGAACCAGCGAATAAAAGGCCTGGAGAATCTCACAGATTGACCTGTACAGCCTCTGGATTATCATTCAGTGGCTACTATATGCACTGGATCAGACAGACTCCTGGAAAAGGACTGGAGTGGATTGCTGCTATCTATGACAGCAGCTACATCTACTACTCTGAGTCAGTGAAAGGCCGGTTTACCATCTCCAGAGACAACAGCAGACAGCAGGTGTATCTGCAGATGAACAGTCTGAAGACTGAAGATTCTGCTGTTTATTATTGTGCTCGAGACCCACAGTGACTGGAGTTGGTTGAGCAGCTGTACAAAAACCTACAGCACTCATCGTTACTGAGCTGATACTGAAAACAGTAACAAGTATATTTTATTTTTTCTTTTGATTTAATGAAGATATGCATCTTCCTGAATTACATAAATTGTCCCTGAGAATTTAAAAATAAACATTATAAGAAAACAATAAAGCAGCATTTAAAATGTGACAATTTCTGTTCTCCTCTGTCACAATTGTTGAAAGTAGACTCAAATTTTCACTGTCCTGGACAGAGTCAACATGTTCTGTGAGCCCACAGCACACTTTTTTTTATTTATTTATTTTTTTTATGAAAGTGAGCAATCGCTGAGATAGTCAGTTCAAATACATTTTTGTCCTGATATTGAATATTTTATCTTCAGTTTGTGTCTAACGCACTCTAACCTGAAGCAGATCTGTTGTCCAGGCAGGGATTAGTGTTTTCACTTTGCACAGACAATCATTTGTCTCTATGCGTGACCTCATAAACAAATGTACAATTGATTGAGTCTGATGTTCTCATTTGACTGAATGTAGCATTAATTCATCACCTATATGATTATACTGTATAAAATTAAGATTAAAAGGACCCAAGGGAAAAAATACTAACAATAAAATAATTACAAATATAATATTGAAAAGTAAACCGAAATACAGGTAGTAAGCAGTGCAGCACATATAGTAAGATCAAATATTCAAAGTTGCTTCAAAAAGCTCAGTTTTGAGTAACTTCATGAGCATTTCAAGATTGGAGCAGTGGAAGCTGTGGGAAAGAGTGCAAGTCTATGAAGGACTCTGGAGTGTGTTCCATAAAGACGATGATTGCAGGAGGAAAGAGGCCACTTCTTATATTAATCTTTACTGATGCTGCTGTGTTCTGGAATTTCCCCTCGCGGAACAAATAAAGGAATATTGAATTGAATTGAATTGTAGAGGTGGACACCATCAACATAGAAGTGAATGATGAGGTGACAGATGATTGCGAGGGGGAGCATGTAGAGGATGAATGGAAGGGGACCAAACATGGAGCCCTGGGGGACGCCTTGGGACAGAGAAGTCATGGTAAAGATGCAGCTGTTGATGATGATAAACTGTTGTCTTCCTGTGAGATATGACTTCAGCCAGCAGAGGGCAGTACAGGTGGTGTTGAGGGAGGATTCAAGGTGGGAGAGAAGAATGGTCTTGGTGGATGGTGTCAAAAGCAGCACTGAGGTTATGAAGGATGACAATGCTGAGATGTCCAGAGTTTGAGGAGATCATGAGCAAATTAGGTTTGTTTTTCTATTTTGCTGAGTAATGTTTTGAAAATGTGTAAAAAGTCTAGTTTTTGTTTTATGCAGTGGGATACATGTACATGTCTACCTGTATGTGCCTGTTCCTGCACATGTTTTAAGATTTAAAAAGTATGCACCAGGATAACAGTAAAGTGCCTTGTTTCTAGGGATTTGATATTTGATATTTTTCTTTTTTTTCCTTTCCTGTTGTTAAAATACTCAGTGAAAGTACATCTACCTTCTTTCTTCCCTTTTAAACCTGCAGAGGGAGGTCTATGCAAACTCTTCCCTCTTTATAAACACACCAACAACAACTGTCAAATCATCTGAAGCAGAACAACTGACACAGTTTGAGAAAGACTGATCAGAAAACACTGAATTGCAGAGTTAACTATTGAATGAAAATTATGATTGTCTGGTGTCTATTGTTTGTCGTTGCTATTCATGGTAAGAAAATCAATTCTACCAAATCGAAATAGTTTTAAAAATGTTTAATATTTCCAGGTATGATGGATGATGGATCATTTCTTTCCTTACACGAGTTTGGAGTGAGATCAAACTGGACGAGTCTCCCTCTGAGGTGAAAAGACCTGGAGAGACAGTCAAGATGTCATGTGTCACATCTGGTTATAGCATGACAAGCTACTCTATTCACTGGATGAGACAGAGGCCAGGGGAAGCTCTGGAGTGGATTGGGTGGATCAACACAAATACAAACTCTCCAAGCTATGCCGGCTCCTTTCAAAGCCGTTTCAGTTTTACTCAGGATGTGTCCAGCAGCACTCAGTACCTCGAGGTCAAGAGCCTGACAGCAGGAGATTCTGCTGTTTACTTCTGTGCTCGACACACAGTGACTGAAGACAGTGGAGCAGCTGCACCAAAACCTCCACAGACAACAAACAGCAATGATCTTACTGACATCTGGATTCACTCACCACCTGCAGAAGCACGTTGACATATCCACATTAGATTTCTATATGTTTTACTGTAAATTCATGAGGACACATTTATTCTCTTCTTGATTTTACGACAGTCACTGTAAGAAACAGATTTCCTTCAATTGTCACATCTGTAATCAATCAATTACCAATGTCATGTTCATGAGTAGAATCGAAAAATGTCGCTTATCCAAAATATATCCAAGCATTGGCTCATGGTTTGATGTGGTGAGATGACAATGATGCAGTTTTCATGAATGGTTGCAGGTGATCAGAATAAAAGGTTGGATTATTTATATTATTGTTAATGCTCCCATGTGCTGCCCATTATGCTCAACGTGACGAATGAGAAACAGAACCTTGATATCAAGATGAATTATAATTTATCACATTCACATCCAGCTTGTATGTTAATGTATTAGATGTCTAAACTATAAAATAATATTTTCTCTTATTTGAATAAATGTGGATGTGTTTTTACAAATGACAACATGAAAACATGTCAGACAAACAGAGGGTTGACTCTTGGACATGAATTCCCCAGTTTAATTAATTATCTCCGGTCCAGCTGTTTCCTCCCTGTGAGGAGGAGTCAATGCAAAACTCACATGTCTTCCACCTCTACTTATCTGACTGCAGAGAGGAGGACAGAGAACAGTGGACACACAGTTTAACATGATGGACTATAGGACAGGACTGCTGCTTTTAACTCTCTGCTGGGCAGGTGAAGATCTACACTGATCTGAATCTAATATAGCTTTTATTTGTGTCATCAACTTATTTGACTTGATGTTTTTATTCCTCTTGACAGGTGTTGATGGTGTGACTCTGACAGAATCTGAAGCAGTGGATAAAAGGCCTGGAGAATCTCACAGATTGACCTGTACAGCCTCTGGATTCACATTCAGCAGCTACGCTATGGCCTGGATCAGACAGGCTCCTGGAAAAGGACTGGAGTGGGTTGCTACTATTTATAACGATGGCAGCACTGATTACTCTGAGTCAGTGAAAGGCCGGTTTACCATCTCCAGAGACAACAGCAGACAGCAGGTGTATCTGCAGATGAACAGTCTGAAGACTGAAGATTCTGCTGTTTATTATTGTGCTCGACAGCCACAGTGACTGGAGTTGGTTGAGCAGCTGTACAAAAACCTACAGTACTCATCTTTCAGGCTGGTGGGGGGCCTATGCACCAAATATTTGAATAGTGTTTATGTTTTGTGTTATACTGCTTCTTCTACATTTCACATTACAGAATTTGTTTTTAAATAGTAAATGCATCTTTGTAAATGCATTATATAATGAAACTGCTGCTCAGAAATTGATAAAATGACCAACAACTGCAACAATCTGTTTGCTAAAGACTAGTTAATGTAATTCAACATTTCTACAAATTAAGACTCAATAATGTCTGTTCATGATTTGGAATCTAAATTGAGTCATGATATGAGTGAAAACTAATGTTGCAGTTTCTTGTATTAAACCACTAGAGGGCAGTCAGTGTCAAGTTTCTCTCTCTGTTGCTGAAAGGAGACACTCAGATCTGCTGTTCTCATTGATCTTCATTGATCTGAGTGGAGTTCACAGCACATCAAGTTTCAAGTTTCATGAAGCCACCAGAGGAGGAGCCCTCACAGCACAACTGATTTCAGACCAGCTCATTAAAAAACACATTCTTTGAATTTACTCAAAATTGCAGTAAAATGTGGACACAATATGAAATTGATTCTTGATTTAAATGGTAATATAGAGCAAGACATTGAAGGAATCACATTTTTTTGGACTGATCTCAAGTTCATAACTTTCTCATTCTGTGAGAGAAGTTAACATATTTCCAGAAAATCACTTTGCAGAAACTTTAAAGACAAAATTCATGTCAGTTTCATGTAATTCATACAATTCAGTTTCAGATTTAAATTTGCCTGAATCACATTTATTTGGTTGGTGTCATAACTCCGATATTATTGTTTCTCAAAGCCGACGACAAAAAGCCAAACTCTGTGCTGCCTGTGAGGATGAGTTCATGTTTGTCATCACTGGGATTTGAAAATAATGGAAATTTTGAGGGACCCTGCCCTGGACAGTCCCACCACCCTCACCACTGTCCACATCCCCCTTACATTTAGACAAGGTGACAGACAGTGAATCCAAAAATCACCACAAGGCAACCACTTGTTTTAAAACATCAGAGCAAGGATTGGGTTCACTTGTTCCTACATCAAGTGACGACAATGAGGCAGTCAGAATCAGATACCTGGTTGAAAATGAAATGCTGGTTTAAAAGCACAAAGGGGCAAATAAATTCAGCTCTTAGTTGAAACAACTATTCCTTGAAGGGTATGAATACATCACTCATGACTCACCTGTGATTTTGAGAGAGGCTACTGGCAAGTGAGACAGTTGGCAGGAGAGGATGATTATGAAAACACACAGGAGAGATAGTACAAATGTGTTTCTTCTTCTTCTTCTTCTTCTTCTTCTTCTTCTTCTTCTTCTTCTTCTATTACAGGGTGCTGTTTGAGGTGTTGAGGTGACAGTTTATATGTCTGACTGCACAATTTATCTTTATTTATGGGGAAAAAAAGGATATTTATGGTGCTCATGTCCTGAGGGCTGATGTGTTTTTGCTGACTTTGTTTTTAAAGCATAATTAATCTTCTCCAGTTGTCATCACTTTTATTGCTACTGAGGATTTCTTTATCCTGATGTCACAAATTGCACAAATTATACTGAAACATGTCATAAGGACACTTGGAATAATGACTGATGTACTGTAAACCTTCATTCTGCAGTTTCATCAAACAGTAACTGAGATCCAAGTCAAATCCAGTTCCACACTGTGAGGAGGAGTCAATGCAAAACTCACATGTCTTCCACCTCTACTTATCTGACTGCAGAGAGGAGGACAGAGAACAGTGGACACACAGTTTAACATGATGGACTATAGGACAGGACTGCTGCTTTTAACTCTCTGCTGGGCAGGTGAAGATCTACACTGATCTGAATCTAATATAGCTTTTATTTGTGTCATCAGCTTATTTCACTTGATGTTTTTATTCCTCTTGACAGGTGTTGATGGTGTGACTCTGACAGAATCTGAAGCAGTGGTTAAAAGGCCTGGAGAATCTCACAGATTGACCTGTACAGGCTCTGGATTCACATTCAGCAGCTACCCTATGCATTGGATCAGACAGGCTCCTGGAAAAGGACTGGAGTGGGTTGCTGCTATCAACGGTGGTGGTGGCAGCAAATACTACTCTGAGTCAGTGAAAGGCCGGTTTACCATCTCCAGAGACAACAGCAGACAGCAGGTGTATCTGCAGATGAACAGTCTGAAGACTGAAGATTCTGCTGTTTATTATTGTGCTCGAGAGCCACAGTGACTGGAGTTAGTTGAGCAGCTGTGCAAAAACCTACAGAACTCATCTTTCAGGCTTGTGGAGCCCAAAGATGAAGTATATTTATTGTGTTTGTATTTACTTTTATATTGCTTTTTAAGATTTTTTGTGTTCATTGTTGTTACAGTACAAATAACAAATGAATCTTTGTCCATGCATCATAAAAATATTAAATATGATTTCTGAATATTTAACACATATAAAACACAACAAGATCATTTGTTGATCAAAGGGCCAAAGACAAAACAACAATCTTTTTGCTGAAATTAAAGACTAGTTAATCTAATTCAACATTTTTACAAATGAAGACTCAATAATGTCTGTAAATGATGTGGAATCTAAAGTGAGTCACAATGTGAGAATGAAAACTAATGCTGCAGTTTCTGGTATTAAACCACTAGAGGGCAGTCAGTGTCAAGTTTCTCTCTCCTCTGTTGCTGAAAGGAGACACTCAGATCTGCTGTTCTCATTGAACTGAAGTGACTGACACTTGAACCCTGGACTGAACTGAAGCTTAATACTCCTGCTGCTCATGTACACTGGATATTGTGATAGTTGAACCTTTTCTACCCTGAACTAAAGTCATGTGTTAACTTGATTCAGCACATTTTGAACAGTCAAGTTTGACTATAAGGTGTTTACCATCAGCAGTGAGTGCAGCTGCATCTGTCAGTGTCAGTTCCTCTGAGCAGACAGGAAGTAGATCTCAAGATGAACATCAGGAAGCCTGAAGGAGCTGCTGTGTATGTGAACAAACAAATTTAATTCAATGAAATTCTACAGATATTGTGTATTGAGATTAATACAGTCTACTAACTGTATTAAAATAGTAATTTAGGAATCATTTTTAAGTTTTAACAGCAGAAAAAATCAAGAAATGATGTGGGGACAAAATTGAGAGTCTGATACAATAAAACAGGCACCAGAGTTATTTATATGTGAATATGAAGGAAATGCAGCTACAACTCTCTGTGGGCAGGAATAAAGCTTTGTCTCCATGTGTTACAGTGTTTCAGGTTTGGTCAGATTTGTATTAAAAAAAAGACACATCACATTGATGATGAAACAAGTCTTCAATTCACTAAATCAGTTTGAAATAGTGAGCATGGTGAAATGAACTCTGTGTGTGTGTGTGTGTGTGTGTGTGTGTGTGTGTGTGTGTTTGTGTGTGTGTCAGTGAGAGGACAGAAGAGTTCAGCTTTTAGTTCATGTTATATGAAATCTACTTTGTGGACCTGAAGCCAGATGAAGGCGAGTAAACAGAGAACATAATGTCACCTCATGTTTTCACAAAGTCCAGATTTTGTCATGATGATTCAGTTGCAAGTTATAAATTTAGATTTGCCCAAATCTCATTTACTTTGTCTGGTGTCACAGCTTCTACACTGATTTTCTCAAGTCTCACAAACAAAAGGTCAAACTCTGTCCTCCCTGTGAGGACGAGTCAATGCAAACTGAGTTGTCTTTCACCTTCACTAATCTGACTGCAGAGAGGATGATCAACCTTTTAGTTTTCACTGCAACTTTTTTTTTCAACAAGCCAACAGAGTTGATTTGTCTGACTGGAAAATTAATTTTTATTGGCTGTCAAACATGGGTATTCATGGCATCCCAAAATGGTTTGACTGAGGAACACTTGTGGGGAAAATCAGCTGTTAAACAATGTGTTTGTCAACCTGTTGCATAAATTATACTGAAACATGTCAGAGGGACTCTTGGAGGAATGACTGATGTACAGTAAACATTTATTCTGCACTTTCATCAAACAGTAACTGAGATCCAAGTCAAATCCAGTTCCACACTGTGAGGAGGAGTCAATGCAAAACTCACATGTCTTCCACCTCTACTTATCTGACTGCAGAGAGGAGGACAGAGAACAGTGGACACACAGTTTAACATGATGGACTATAGGACAGGACTGCTGCTTTTAACTCTCTGCTGGGCAGGTGAAGATCTACACTGATCTTAATCTAATATAGCTTTTATTTGTGTCATCAGCTTATTTCACTTGATGTTTTTATTCCTCTTGACAGGTGTTGATGGTCAGACTCTGACAGAATCTGAAGCAGTGGTTAAAAGGCCTGGAGAATCTCACAGATTGACCTGTACAGCCTCTGGATTCACATTCAGCAGCTACGATATGAGCTGGATCAGACAGGCTCCTGGAAAAGGACTGGAGTGGATCTCTGCTGTCACTGGTGGTGGCAGCATCTACTACTCTGAGTCAGTGAAAGGCCGGTTTACCATCTCCAGAGACAACAGCAGACAGCAGGTGTATCTGCAGATGAACAGTCTGAAGACTGAAGATTCTGCTGTTTATTATTGTGCTCGAGACTCACAGTGACTGGAGTTGGTTGAGCAGCTGTACAAAAACCTACAGCACTCATCTTTCAGGCTGGTGGAGCCCAAGCATGAAGTATTTATCAAGTATATTTTATACACACACACACACACACACACATATATTTATATATATATATATATTTATTTATTTATTTTCAAAATAGTAAATAAATTACTTCCAGATCAGTTATTCACAAAACAGCTAAAGACAAGTATTGGGTTAGTGAAATTGAACGACAAAAAACTAAACATTTCTCCAAATTAATGCACACAATATTTACAATGTTTGAAAGTCTCAAGATGTAGAGACAATATTGACATTTTGAAACTATAAAACAGACAAAAGTTATTTGTACCTGAACATAAAGAAAGAGCAGCCACATCTGTCCATGAGTTGGAATTATCTTGTTCTGTTATTTGTGAAAGTGTTTCAGTTTAAGAACATTTTATTTTTATTTGGAAATAATAATTGATTGAAAAACATAAAAAAACTACAAACCACACTATTATTTATATTATTCTAAATTATATATTTGATGAAAAAGCCTGATGCTTTGGTTTGTTGTTTCAAACATCTGCAAACACTGAAACCATTGAAAGTCTTTCATGCAAACCAGCAGCATCAGACTGAAGTTTTCAGACTGTTTACATGATCCTGGCTGCTGTCACTGTATTTCTGTCTGCAGCAAATACAGGAAGGAAGTACAGGAAGTGAGCAAATAACTGAGTAAATAAATGTTCATGTTTTCATCATGTTTTCATATTGAATTGTTGTCAATAATCACATTTAGACATTAACAGTTTACCGTAAAAGCAAAGTTTCTTTTACAGTTGAGTGTGTGATGAAATTCAAATATCAGATGTAAAGCAGAGGTGATTTCCAGGCATGTTTTCACTCTGCAGATATAACAACAGTCAACAGACTCTTCTATTGGCTCCAGTCACACCAACATTGATGCTTCACATGTTTGATTCTATGCAAACTCAGTCAGCTTCCTTGTTACTCAGCTATTGTTATGGAAGATCCAGGTCACAGGCCTCATGCTCATCAGGAGCTAGTGGGTACACCTGTGATCTTAACCCTCAGGTGATGCTGATCCCAATCAGCATGACTGGGAGGCTACATAAGGAGGCTGGGTTTCACTGCCTCAGGTTGGCTCTGTGACTCTGGAGAAACAACACCTTCAGTTGTTTCTCTGTGTTTCAGTTTGATCTGAATGAGTTTGACTGTTTATTTTGAAGAGTGTTTTCCAGTCCACCCTTTTCCCCTATCTAGTGACTCTTGCTTTTGATCCAGTTTGAGCCCATTTTCTTTTGTTTGTCTGTCATTTTGGTAGAATCAGTGGGTAGCTAAAAGGATTGTTAATTCAAGGGGCTCATATTTCTGTCCACCCATTTGGTTTTTTTGACATGGTTATGTTCTGTCTTTGTTAGTTTCCGACTTGTGACCCATGTCCTTCAGTTTTTCTTTTCTGGGGAAACGTAACAGCTATAAAAACTTGACATCAGGCCGTCAGTGGACTTGACAGCACGTCACTTTCAACGGGCTGGAATGGATTGGGATGAGATGTGTTGGATGCACCACACGCTACAAAGATTCACTGAAGAACAAGTTCAGTATTGACTTAGACTCCTCCAGTAAGACAGTGACTCTAAATGGACAGAATGTGCAGCCTGAAGACACTGCTGTGTATTACTGTGCCAGAAGAGACACAGTGAGAGACAATAACAGGAGAGTCCAAAAACAATACTGAGTGTGATTAACTGTCAGTCATGACAATTGTGAGTAGTGTCACAACATTGAAGTCTTATTTTATCAACTTTAACTAAATATTAAACTCACTTGCAAACTGCAGAAATATAGAAACATTGTTTTTGCATAAGTTTTTTTTTTTTTTTTTTTTCTTGAATCATTGTTTCCAGATGATGTAAAAACACTCTTTTCTCTTTCATACAGTGGAACTTATTGTCTGTATTAGTGAAATGTGCCTTTGTCTCCATGCATGAAGATCAGACATGCAATACAGAAATTTTCATTGTGGAAACATTGAAAAATGCAAAGCTTCCATTTGTTTTGCAGATTTTACACCAACATTTTTTAAGAGAATGTATTTCCCATCCATAACTAAAACCACACAAAAATATAAAATATACAGATTTGATATGACATAATACATATTTTTATATTCCAACAAATGGTTATCAGTCAGATTCAGTTGAAAAGGCTCTCAAACGACCAGAGTCTATCAGCAGAATAGTGTCAGATCACAATGTCCACGATGAACACCATGAATACAGTCAGCTCATCAGCACACAGCTTTAAATAAGTCAGTGAGTGAGGAGCCTGAATGAAGCAGCTGATTCCAGTCAGCTGAAGCCAGAACAACGTCAGAATCATAACTGCATTAGTAACTAAATTAATAGTCTTCATTCAACTTTATGCTGATGTTCAATAGTCAAACTACAGTAAAATACAAATAGAGGTTCTTTATATTTTTTCCTGTAGAAATACTGTTTATGTTTGGCTCAGTAGAGTGTTGAGAGTAATAGTGGTTAGAATAGATTATTGATATTATTGTTTGCTTTCATCTGCTGCCCAATATGCTTTCATGTTAAACACAGCTCTGAATGCAGAATCCCTTTTTTAAGGGGAGGGAGGGAGGTCAATACAAAGTTTTCCTCTGTTATAAATACACTGATGAGAGTAAATGTGGATGTGTTTTGAATGCCGAGACTCAATTTAGACAAATCAAAACATTAATTAGATCATTACAGGTGGACACCATCAGATGACAGATGATATTGAGGGGGAGCATGTAGAGGATGAATGGAAGGGGAACAAAGGACCAAACATGGAGCCCTGGGGGACGCCTTGGGACAGAGAAGTGATGGTAAAGATGCAGCTGTTGATGATGATGAACTGTTGTCTTGCTGTGAGATATGACTTTGGCCAGCAGAGGGCAGTACAGGTGGTGTTGAGGGAGGATTCAAGGTGGGAGAGAAGAATGGTCTTGGTGGATGGTGTCAAAAGCAGCACTGAGGTTAAGAAGAATGACAATGCTGAGATGTCCAGAGTTTGAGGAGATCATGAACAAATTAGGTTTGTTTTTCTATTTTGCTGAGTAATGTTTTGAAAATATGTAAAAAGTCTAGTTTTTGTTTTATGCAGTGGGATACATGTACATGTCTACCTGTATGTGCCTGTTCCTGCACATGTTTTAAGATTTAAAAAAGTATGCACCAGGATAACAGTAAAGTGCCTTGTTTCTAGGGATTTGATATTTTATGTTTTTCTTTTTTTCCTTTCCTGTTGTTAAAATACTCAGTGAAACCTACCTACCTTCTTTCTCCCCTTTTAAACCTGCAGAGGGAGGTCTATGCAAACTCTCCTCTCTTTATAAACACACCAACAACAACTGTCAAATCATCTGAAGCAGAACAACTGACACAGTTTGAGAAAGACTGATCAGAAAACACTGAATTGCAGAGTTTACTATCGAATGAAAATTATGATTGCCTGGTGTCTATTGTTTGTCGTTGCTATTCATGGTAAGAAAATCAATTCTACCAAATCAAAATAGTTTTAAAAATGTTTAATATTTCCAGGTATGATGGATGATGATCACCATTTCTTTCCTTACAGGAGTTTGGAGTGAGATCAAACTGGAGCAGTCTCCCTCTGAGGTGAAAAGACCTGGAGAGACAGTCAAGATGTCATGTGTCACATCTGGTTATAGCATGACAAGCTACGCTATTCACTGGATGAGACAGAGGCCAGGGGAAGCTCTGGAGTGGATTGGGTGGAAAACACAGATACAAACTCTCCAAGCTATGCCGGCTCCTTTCAAAGCGGTTTCAGCTTTACTCAGGATGTGTCCAGCAGCACTCAGTACCTCGAGGTCAAGAGCCTGACAGCAGGAGATTCTGCTGTTTACTTCTGTGCTCGAGACACAGTGACTGAAGACAGTGGAGCAGCTGCACCAAAACCTCTACAGACAACAAACAGCAATGATCTTACTGACATCTGGGTTCACTCACCACCTGCAGAAGCACGTTGACATATCCACATTAGATTTCTATTAGTTTTACTGTAAATTCATGAGGACACATTTATTCTCTTCTTGATTTTACGACAGTCACCGTAAGAAACAGATTTCCTTCAATTGTCACATCTGTAATCAATCAATTACCAATGTCATGTTCATGAGTAGAATCGAAAAATGTCGCTTATCCAAATTATATCCAAGCATTGGCTCATGGTTTGATGTGGTGAGATGACAATGATGCAGTTTTCATGAATGGTTGCAGGTGATCAGAATAAAAGGTTGGATTATTTATATTATTGTTAATGCTCCCATGTGCTGCCCATTATGCTCAACGTGACGAATGAGAAACAGAACCTTGATATCAAGATGAATTATAATTTATCACATTCACATCCAGCTTGTATGTTAATGTATTAGATGTCTAAACTATAAAATAATATTTTCTCTTATTTGAATAAATGTGGATGTGTTTTTACAAATGACAACATGAAAACATGTCAGACAAACAGAGGGTTGACTCTTGGACATGAATTCCCCAGTTTAATTAATTATCTCCAGTCCAGCTGTTTCCTCCCTGTGAGGAGGAGTCAATGCAAAACTCACATGTCTTCCACCTCTACTTATCTGACTGCAGAGAGGAGGACAGAGAACAGTGGACACACAGTTTAACATGATGGACTATAGGACAGGACTGCTGCTTTTAACTCTCTGCTGGGCAGGTGAAGATCTACACTGATCTGAATCTAATATAGCTTTTATTTGTGTCATCAGCTTATTTCACTTGATGTTTTTATTCCTCTTGACAGGTGTTGATGGTGTGACTCTGACAGAATCTGAAGCAGTGGTTAAAAGGCCTGGAGAATCTCACAGATTGACCTGTACAGCCTCTGGATTCACATTCAGCATCTACGCTATGGCCTGGATCAGACAGGCTCCTGGAAAAGGACTGGAGTGGGTTGCTACTATTTATAACGATGGCAGCACTGATTACTCTGAGTCAGTGAAAGGCCGGTTTACCATCTCCAGAGACAACAGCAGACAGCAGGTGTATCTGCAGATGAACAGTCTGAAGACTGAAGATTCTGCTGTTTATTATTGTGCTCGACAGCCACAGTGACTGGAGTTGGTTGAGCAGCTGTACAAAAACCTACAGCACTCATCTTTCAGGCTGGTGGGGGGCCTATGCACCAAATATTTGAATAGTGTTTATGTTTTGTGTTATACTGCTTCTTCTACATTTCACATTACAGAATTTGTTTTTAAATAGTAAATGCATCTTTGTAAATGCATTATATAATGAAACTGCTGCTCAGAAATTGATAAAATGACCAACAACTGCAACAATCTGTTTGCTAAAGACTAGTTAATGTAATTCAACATTTCTACAAATTAAGACTCAATAATGTCTGTTCATGATTTGGAATCTAAATTGAGTCATGATATGAGTGAAAACTAATGTTGCAGTTTCTCGTATTAAACCACTAGAGGGCAGTCAGTGTCAAGTTTCTCTCTCTGTTGCTGAAAGGAGACACTCAGATCTGCTGTTCTCATTGATCTTCATTGATCTGAGTGGAGTTCACAGCACATCAAGTTTCAAGTTTCATGAAGCCACCAGAGGAGGAGCCCTCACAGCACAACTGATTTCAGACCAGCTCATTAAAAAACACATTCTTTGAATTTACTCAAAATTGCAGTAAAATGTGGACACAATATGAAATTGATTCTTGATTTAAATGGTAATATAGAGCAAGACATTGAAGGAATCACATTTTTTTGGACTGATCTCAAGTTCATAACTTTCTCATTCTGTGAGAGAAGTTAACATATTTCCAGAAAACCACTTTGCAGAAACTTTAAAGACAAAATTCATGTCAGTTTCATGTAATTCATACAATTCAGTTTCAGATTTAAATTTGCCTGAATCACATTTATTTGGTTGGTGTCATAACTCCGATATTATTGTTTCTCAAAGCCGACGACAAAAAGCCAAACTCTGTGCTGCCTGTGAGGATGAGTTCATGTTTGTCATCACTGGGATTTGAAAATAATGGAAATTTTGAGGGACCCTGCCCTGGACAGTCCCACCACCCTCACCACTGTCCACATCCCCCTTACATTTAGACAAGGTGACAGACAGTGAATCCAAAAATCACCACAAGGCAACCACTTGTTTTAAAACATCAGAGCAAGGATTGGGTTCACTTGTTCCTACATCAAGTGACGACAATGAGGCAGTCAGAATCAGATACCTGGTTGAAAATGAAATGCTGGTTTAAAAGCACAAAGGGGCAAATAAATTCAGCTCTTAGTTGAAACAACTATTCCTTGAAGGGTATGAATACATCACTCATGACTCACCTGTGATTTTGAGAGAGGCTACTGGCAAGTGAGACAGTTGGCAGGAGAGGATGATTATGAAAACACACAGGAGAGATAGTACAAATGTGTTTCTTCTTCTTCTTCTTCTTCTTCTTCTTCTTCTTCTTCTTCTTCTTCTATTACAGGGTGCTGTTTGAGGTGTTGAGGTGACAGTTTATATGTCTGACTGCACAATTTATCTTTATTTATGGGGAAAAAAAGGATATTTATGGTGCTCATGTCCTGAGGGCTGATGTGTTTTTGCTGACTTTGTTTTTAAAGCATAATTAATCTTCTCCAGTTGTCATCACTTTTATTGCTACTGAGGATTTCTTTATCCTGATGTCACAAATTGCACAAATTATACTGAAACATGTCATAAGGACACTTGGAATAATGACTGATGTACTGTAAACCTTCATTCTGCAGTTTCATCAAACAGTAACTGAGATCCAAGTCAAATCCAGTTCCACACTGTGAGGAGGAGTCAATGCAAAACTCACATGTCTTCCACCTCTACTTATCTGACTGCAGAGAGGAGGACAGAGAACAGTGGACACACAGTTTAACATGATGGACTATAGGACAGGACTGCTGCTTTTAACTCTCTGCTGGGCAGGTGAAGATCTACACTGATCTGAATCTAATGTAGCTTTTATTTGTGTCATCAGCTTATTTCACTTGATGTTTTTATTCCTCTTGACAGGTGTTGATGGTGTGACTCTGACAGAATCTGAAGCAGTGGATAAAAGGTCTGGAGAATCTCACAGATTGACCTGTACAGGCTCTGGATTCACATTCAGCAGCTACCCTATGCATTGGATCAGACAGGCTCCTGGAAAAGGACTGGAGTGGATCGCTTACATAAGCAGCGGCAGTGGTAGCCCCACTCACTACTCTGAGTCAGTGAAAGGCCGGTTTACCATCTCCAGAGACAACAGCAGACAGCAGGTGTATCTGCAGATGAACAGTCTGAAGACTGAAGATTCTGCTGTTTATTATTGTGCTCGAGAGCCACAGTGACTGGAGTTAGTTGAGCAGCTGTGCAAAAACCTACAGAACTCATCTTTCAGGCTTGTGGAGCCCAAAGATGAAGTATATTTATTGTGTTTGTATTTACTTTTATATTGCTTTTTAAGATTTTTTGTGTTCATTGTTGTTACAGTACAAATAACAAATGAATCTTTGTCCATGCATCATAAAAATATTAAATATGATTTCTGAATATTTAACACATATAAAACACAACAAGATCATTTGTTGATCAAAGGGCCAAAGACAAAACAACAATCTTTTTGCTGAAATTAAAGACTAGTTAATCTAATTCAACATTTTTACAAATGAAGACTCAATAATGTCTGTAAATGATGTGGAATCTAAAGTGAGTCACAATGTGAGAATGAAAACTAATGCTGCAGTTTCTGGTATTAAACCACTAGAGGGCAGTCAGTGTCAAATTTCTCTCTCCTCTGTTGCTGAAAGGAGACACTCAGATCTGCTGTTCTCATTGAACTGAAGTGACTGACACTTGAACCCTGGACTGAACTGAAGCTTAATACTCCTGCTGCTCATGTACACTGGATATTGTGATAGTTGAACCTTTTCTACCCTGAACTAAAGTCATGTGTTAACTTGATTCAGCACATTTTGAACAGTCAAGTTTGACTCTAAGGTGTTTACCATCAGCAGTGAGTGCAGCTGCATCTGTCAGTGTCAGTTCCTCTGAGCAGACAGGAAGTAGATCTCAAGATGAACATCAGGAAGCCTGAAGGAGCTGCTGTGTATGTGAACAAACAAATTTAATTCAATGAAATTCTACAGATATTTTCTGTTGAGATTAATACAGTCTATTAATTCTATTAAAATAGTAATCATGGAATCATTTTCAAGTTTTATCTGCAGAGAAAAATCAAGAAATGATGTGGGAACAAAATTGAGAGTTTGATGCAATAAAACAGGCACCAGAGTTATTTATATCTGAATATGAAGGAAATGCAGCTACAACTCTCTGTGGGCAGGAATAAAGCTTTGTCTCCATGTGTTACAGTATTTCAGGTTTTGTCAGATTTGTATTAAAAAACAAAAAAGGCACATTACATTGATGATAAACTAATTCTTCAATTCACTAAATCAGTTTGAAATAGTGAGCATGGTAAAATGAACTCTGTGTGTGTGTGTCAGTGAGAGAACAGAAGAGTTCAGCTTTTAGTTCATGTAATATGAAATCTACTTTGTGGACCTGAAGCCAGATGAAGGCGAGTAAACAGAAAACATAATGTCACCTCATGTTTTCACAAAGTCCAGATTTTGTCATGATGATTCAGTTGCAAGTTATAAATTTAGATTTGCCCAAATCTCATTTACTTTGTCTGGTGTCACAGCTTCTGCACTGATTTTCTCAAGTCTCACGAACTAAAGATCAAACTCTGTCCTCCCTGTGAGGACGAGTCAATGCAAACTGAATTGTCTTTCACCTTCACTAATCTGACTGCAGAGAGGATGATCAACCTTTTAGCTTTCACTGCGACTTTTGTTTCCAAAAAGCCGACAGAGTTGATTTGTCTGACTGGAAAATCAATTTTTATTGGCTGTCAAACATGGGTATTCATGGCATCCCAAAATGGTTTGACTGAGGAACACTTGTGGGGAAAATCAACTGTTAAACAATGTGTTTGTCAACCTGTTGCATAAATTATACTGAAATATGTCAGTGGGACTCTTGGAGGAATGACTGATGTACAGTAAATATTCATTCTGCATTTTCATCAAACAGTAACTGAGATCCAAGTCAAATCCAGTCCACACTGTGAGGAGGAGTCAATGCAAAACTCACATGTCTTCCACCTCTACTTATCTGACTGCAGAGAGGAGGACAGAGAACAGTGGACACACAGTTTAACATGATGGACTATAGGACAGGACTGCTGCTTTTAACTCTCTGCTGGGCAGGTGAAGATCTACACTGATCTGAATCTAATATAGCTTTTATTTGTGTCATCAGCTTATTTCACTTGATGTTTTTATTCCTCTTGACAGGTGTTGATGGTCAGACTCTGACAGAATCTGAAGCAGTGGTTAAAAGGCCTGGAGAATCTCACAGATTGACCTGTACAGCCTCTGGATTCACATTCAGTGACTATGAAATGAGCTGGATCAGACAGGCTCCTGGAAAAGGACTGGAGTGGGTTGCTGCTATCAGTTATGACAGTGGCAGCATCTACTACTCTGAGTCAGTGAAAGGCCGGTTTACCATCTCCAGAGACAACAGCAGACAGCAGGTGTATCTGCAGATGAACAGTCTGAAGACTGAAGATTCTGCTGTTTATTATTGTGCTCGAACGCCACAGTGACTGGAGTTGGTTGAGCAGCTGTACAAAAACCTACAACACTCATCTTTCAGGCTGGTGGAGCCCAAGCATGAAGTATTTATTGTATTTGTGTTATTTAATATTTTTTCTATTGTATTCAATATTTTATAGTACAAATATCTTTTTTTTTAAGAACAAATAAACTATTTATATATCAGTTTTTCATGAAGGAGCTTAAGACAACAACCTTGTTGATGAAATCAAACCACAAATGTGAAACATTTCAACAAATTAAGTATGACTGTATGAATGTTAGATGTATGACTGACTTTAAAGTGACATTTCAGGAGAAGTGTAACTTTCTCAAGATGTCGGGAGAATATTGACATTTTGATACAAAACAGTCAATAAATTCATTCGTACCTTAATAAAAAGAAAGAGCAGCCACATCTGTCCATGGGTTGGAATTATCTTGTTCTGTTATTTGTTAAAATGTTTTAGTTTAAGAACTTGTTATTTTTATTTGGAAATAGTAATAATTGATTGAAAAAAAAGAGAAAAGTATAAACCACACTGGATGATATTTGATGAAGAAGCCTGAAACTTGTTGATTGTTTCAAACATCTGCAAACACTGAAACCATTAAAAGTCTTTCATGCAAACCAGCAGCATCAGACTGAAGTTTTCAGACTGTTTACATGATCCTGGCTGCTGTCACTGTATTTCTGGCTGCAGCAAATACAGGAAGGAAGTACAGGAAGTGAGCAAATAACTGAGTAAATAAATGTTCATGTTTTCATCATGTTTTAATATTGAATTGTTGTCAATAATCACATTTAGGCATTAATAGTTTGCAGTAAAAGCAAAGTGTGTGATGAAATTCAAATATCAGATGTAAAGCAGAGGTGATTTCCAGGCATGTTTTCACTCTGCAGATATAACAACAGTCAACAGACTCTTCTATTGGCTCCAGTCACACCAACATTGATGCTTCACATGTTTGATTCTATGCAAACTCAGTCAGCTTCCTTGTTACTCAGCTATAAAAACTTGACATCAGGCTGTCAGTGGAGTTGACAGCACGTCACTTTCAACATCAAGCATGTTTTCTGTAGCTCTGCTGCTGCTGTTGGCAGCTGGATGTGAGTCTCTCTGGATTTGTCAAAGTCAGCAGTTCTTCTTTTGCAGTATAACTTGATCATTTGTTCCAAAACATGTTCTTTTTTCAACAGGTGTGAAGTGTGAACAGGTGACACAGCCAGCCTCTGTGACTGTGCAGCCAGGTCAACGTCTGACCATCACCTGTCAGGTCTCTTATTCTGTTAGCAGCTACTTCACAGCTTGGATCAGACAGCCTGCAGGGAAAGGACTGGAGTGGATGAGTAGTGACACAACAGTCAAAGATTCACTGAAGAACAAGTTCAGTGTCAGCTTAGACTCCTCCAGTAAGACATTCACTCTAAACGGACAGAATGTGCAGCCTGAAGACACTGCTGTGTATTACTGTGCCAGAGATCCACAATAACACAAACCATCAGCAGAGCTGAACAAAAACCCCTCAGTGCCTGAACACTTGTAACATGAAGCCACCAGAGGAGGAGCCCTCAGACCACGAATGATTTCTACACCAGTTCACTGTTACAGTCAAGACACAAACAGACATATTTAGCAATGAAATGATAAAATAAATAGAGCATCGTTTATTGAATGTGCAATAATAACAATATTAATATACGTAGTTTAATAACTAGGTTCAGGAACAAGACCACGCCTCAAAACACACCCTAATCACGCACCAGGTTATTTAAGCGCTCCTGACGCATCCAATCTCCTCTTTGACTCGTTCCGCACGTCTCGTACGACACGCAAGTCATCGATTGAAAAAATAAATAAATAAATAAAATAAAATAAAATATATATATATATATATATATATATATATATATATATATATATATACCTCAACGCATGGAGCAGGAACTCTTCCTTAACCCTTCGGACAGCGACCTGTTCGACGAGGAGCCAACTCCAGAAGTCCCCGAATCACCTCCATCTCCGCAAATCCAGCGCCGCCAGCAAACCAGGATACGCTCAGAAGTTCACTTCACCCGACGATCTCAGCCCTCATCATCCGACAAATCCCACACAGTCAGCCCGTCGCCCGCCACCAGCCACAGGGGAAGATACCGTCTCCGCCGCCCAAAAAACGCCGTCCCCGACAGAGGCCTCTCTCCCACATGCCCGAGGTCCAGGCGCGCAAGCGATAGGCGAAGCCTTCGCCATACAGACGCGCCACGGCATCACTCCGATCGCTCCTCAGCGCCTAACTCACCCAAATGGACAGTCGCCCGCCTGAGACACGCTCTCAAGCAGCGAAACATCCGCTTCCATAGCTCCGACAAAAAAACAAAGCTCCTCAAACTGCTCAACGACTACTCGCAATCAACAACTCTTCCTTCCCGGACGTCCCAAGCGCTTCCGGATTCCCTGCGCCGCGCCGTATCCGGCGCCGATGACGTCACGACGCATCGCCCGCACGACCAAGCAACTCAACAATCTTCATCAGCCCTGATTCAGGGTCAGGTCGTATCAAGCAACACTCATGCTCACCTCCCTCCTGAGCCCTCTAATTCTCTCTTCCTCCCCCCCCAAACTTCACAATCAACCCGAGCACATGCATCCTTCCATCCCAGCATCCTTTCTTCTTCCCTCGCTCCAATCCTTCCTACTTCATCCGCAACAGCCACAACTGCTGCTCACACCGCATTACCCACCAGCTCCATCGCTCCACCCATCCTCACAGCAGCGACCTACAACGCAGTCAACCAAAACCTCTCATTTCCTCCTGTCTCTCCTTTTCCCCCTCCCCTCCCCCACCCTCACAACCCCCTACCCCATCACCCCAATGTTTTCAGTGTTTCCCATCATGCACCTAACGTACCTCTTCCTTCCACAGCTCCGCAAGCAACAGAACTTAGCGTTCTCCCCACCTATCTCCCTCCACCTAACAGCTTCTCCCTAGCTACCGCTCTACCTCCAGTACGCCCAGCCACAGCAGCCCGACCATCACCCGCGTCACCTACTCTCAGGCAACAAATCCTCACCGGTAACTACGTCGATCTAGCCTTACTGATCCATCCTTCCACGTGCAACCCGCATATCCCGAGAGAAATACAAACCGTTCTAGGCCCCCTCCACCTCAAACAGCCAACACCCACTCGTTCCAAGGAACTCACACCAACCGAATTTGCATTCTCTTTTTCCTTGTACCGCGACACGATATGTTCCGTTTTCCCCAACCGCAGACCAGAGCTAGACGACTACCTGTCCATTATCCTGGACTTAGCCTTGCGATTCGGCGGTAACGGCTTTTACACATATCACACACTTTTCGCTTCCCAAGCCGCCGGTCGCTTGCACCAATTCAACCAGGGAACTTATTGGGGGGCACTAGACCCGGAGCTATATTGCCGCGTTTTCGCCGCTCGCCCCTCCCTCAACTGCCAATCATGCGGGGCACCTTCCCACCCAGCCACAGAATGCACCCTCACGAACCCCCTACCTCACTCCGCACCCCCAAATAAACGTACACCGACGGTCTTCCCCAGTCTGCCATCCACGGCCCCCCCACCCTCCATCACCCCCAAGCCAGCTCCCACCCAGCCCACCGCCATCGGCCCCCTCCCCAGAGGCGTTGACAGGAGAGGAAGGCCAGTCCTCTTCCAAAGCGGGAGAATGGTATGCAACAATTTCAACGACCTAGGTTGCAATGCCTCAAGCTGCCGATTCCTCCACACCTGCTCCTTCTGTGGTGGAGCCCATTCCAGACCCACCTGTCCCCACAACCCAACCACGCTTAACCCGTGTAAGTACCTCAACACTCCCATTAACATTCGCACTTTAGCTGCTGCCCTAAAGAACCACCCCGACCGCCAGTTCGTCAGTTACCTCATCCAGGGATTGACCCACGGTTTCCACCCGGGTTTGCAGACCATGCCTGATTCTTCTTATATATGCAACAACCTGCAGTCAGCCAGATCAGAACCAGATATCGTAGACAAACTCCTCGCCGCAGAAGTGAAAGAAGCCTTCATGATAGGCCCCTTTCCCAGTCCACCCTTCCCCACATTCAGAATTAGTCCAATTGGCATAGCCACCAGGAAATATTCAGGTAAAAAGAGACTCATTATCGACCTCTCATCCCCCCACGGCTCATCCGTTCCAAGCATCAACAGCCTAATCCCTAGTCCAGACTTCTCCATGCAGTATTCCACAATTGACCACGCCATCTCCCTCATCCATCTAGCAGGCCAAGGAGCCTGGTTGTCCAAAGCAGACATTACCAGCGCTTTCAAAGTCCTCCCCATCCACCCCGACTTCTGGCACCTTTTTGGCGTTCACTGGAAGGGTGCATACTATTTCGCAGTGCGCCTCACCTTCGGATGCAAAAGCAGTCCCAAAATATTCGATTCCCTCGCAGAATCACTCTGCTGGATCCTCACAAATAACCACAAAGTCCCATACGTCATCCACCTCTTAGACGACTTCCTTACCATCTCACCACCTTCTTCCCCCCCAGCCAAGGCTCTCACCACCCTCACCACCACATTCCACGAACTGGGAGTCCCCATCTCCCCAGACAAAACAGAAGGTCCCAAAACATCCCTAGACTTTCTCGGCATCACACTCAACACCGTCTCACTCCAAGCATCACTGCCCCCCGAGAAAACCCATAGAATCGCACTACTCATTTCGAACTTCCTCCTGGCCCACAGGTGCACCAAACACCAACTCCTGTCACTCCTAGGACACCTCCATTACGCCACTCGCATCATCCCCCAAGGCCGATCTTTCGTGTCTCACCTCCTGTCCATCGCCTCCTCCGTCCCATCGCTCCACAACTACGTCACGCTCGACCAAACATGCAAGATGGAACTCAAACTGTGGTTTCAGTTCCTTTCGTCCTGGAACGGCATCTCCTTCTTTTACGACAACCACGTCACTGCGCAGGAAGACATGCACCTGTTCACAGACGCAGCCCCTTCCATCGGTTTCGGCGGCTACTACAATGGAAAGTGGTTCTCGGCCACGTGGCCTGACGAATTCACATCACTCCCTCCTTCCTCCACCATATGCGAATTATATCCGGTCGTGATAGCAGCCATTCTTTGGGGGCACGAATGGTCAAAAAAGATAATCGTCATCCACTCCGACAACAGCGCCATCGTAAACATTATCAACAAAGGAAGATCGCATGTCCTAGACATCATGCAATTCATCCGCAGGCTCACCTTAATTTCAGCTCAACACCAGTTCATTATCCGAGCATCCCACATCCCAGGCCACAAAAACTTAATCGCTGACTCACTTTCTCGTTTCTCCTTCCAGAAATTCAGGCAATTGGCTCCTACCTCCGACCGTTTTCCGACGCCAGTCCCACCGTTTTCAGCCACCATCTTCAACTAAGACCTGAGTTAGAAAGATTACGGATTGCTTCTCAAGACGCCATCCTAAACAGCGTCTCCCCCCGGACGATTTCCTCCTATCTGACCGGATGGAATTGCTTCAAAGCTTTCCATGCCTCCTTCAGCCTTCCTTTCCCATCTCTTGACATCCTTACCTTCACCAACTTCATCACGTTCGCCCACTCAACCCTAAAGATCAAATCTTCCACCATACAAGCCTATATCAGCGGTATAAATTTCATCATCAAGTTAGCAACGGGAGCACCTTGCCCCGCCTTATCCCACTCTCACATCCGTATGTCCATCAAAGGTCTTCACAAGACTGAACCTCGCTCAGAGCCAAAACGCTTGCCTCTCACCGCAGACCTTCTGGCCCGATGCATAGCCACTCTGCGCTCAGGTTATCTGTCTCCTTTCATAGACAAAGTACTGGAATCTATGTTCCTATTAGCCTTCTTTGGCTTCCTCCGTTGTTCTGAATTCACCGCCACCACTCTGGACTTCCAACCATCCCGGCACGCGGCCATCTCCGACATTTCCATCCCTTCATCCGACTCTCTCGTCTTCCACCTAAAACACAGCAAAACCAATCAGTCCGGCCCGCCCCAGCCCATCCACCTCTTTCGACAAAATTCAACCCTAAGTCCTTACGAACCCATCCGCGATTACATTAGTTTAAGACTAACCAATCAAGCTTCACCCCGAGATCCACTGTTCATCTCAGAAACCGGCCACGTAGCCACACGCTTCTGGTTCCACCATCACCTCCGCCAAATCTTATTCAGATCCGGTATTCAGCCCGAACTGTACTCAGGCCATTCATTCCGCATCGGTGCTGCTACAACCGCTTCTCGGCAGGGCATTCCTGATCACATCATTAAAATCCTCGGTCGCTGGTCTTCTCCTTCTTACCTTACTTATATCCGCAACAACCCGAGAGACATCAGAAACGCTCAAGCGCAGCTGTCGCTTGGAAGTTCCTTTGGGGCTCAACCGGCGTGACCCAAGGACATCCGAAGAGACAGCTGCCCCACCCTGAGTCTCTTCCTTCACTGCCTCCTCTCGCCGCTGAACCTCCAGCCACACCGATCAGTCATTCCAATCCACCCACCAGAGTCTACCATCCACTCTTCTGCTCTCACCCCCTTTCACCCCACCCCTCCTCTCCTCATCCCTCGACCCTCACCCCTTCATCCCTCACCCCCGACCCCACCCCCCTCATCCCTCGACCCCATCCCCTCATCCCTCAACCCTCATCCTCCCCCCCCCCCTTCCCCTTTCCATCATCCCTGCTCTCCTCCATCAGAAGACGCATTAAAAAATGATTGCAAACTTGCATCTCTGCGGCGTGGTCTTTGTTAGTGAAACGTAGTTTAATAACTAGGTTCAGGAACAAGACCACGCCTCAAAACACACCCTAATCACGCACCAGGTTATTTAAGCGCTCCTGACGCATCCAATCTCCTCTTTGACTCGTTCCGCACCCCACCCCCCCAAACCCACTTCTTCTACTCTCCTCCTTCTCTCTCTCTTGTCCCCATGTCTATACAGGAACCACCGGGGGCTCAACCGGCGTGACCCAAGGACATCCGAAGAGACAGCTGCCCCACCCTGAGTCTCTTCCTTCACTGCCTCCTCTCGCCGCTGAACCTCCAGCCACACCGATCAGTCATTCCAATCCACCCACCAGAGTCTACCATCCACTCTTCTGCTCTCACCCCCTTTCACCCCACCCCTCCTCTCCTCATCCCTCGACCCTCACCCCTTCATCCCTCACCCCCGACCCCACCCCCCTCATCCCTCGACCCCATCCCCTCATCCCTCAACCCTCATCCTTCCCCCCCCCCTTCCCCTTTCCATCATCCCTGCTCTCCTCCATCAGAAGACGCATTAAAAAATGATTGCAAACTTGCATCTCTGCGGCGTGGTCTTTGTTAGTGAACAAATATATAGTGGAGGCATTTTACAAAAACTGTCATCTCTGTCTGACTCACAATGTTTCTGTAAATCAATGACAGCATGACTTCAGCTCACAACTGTGTTTTTGTTCAACAAACAACAAATGAAACATGAATAATTCATTTTTCTTGACACTGCTTGTAATTTTTTTCATTCTTAAAGACATTTAAGAAGCTTACTTGAATGATGAAAGAATTGAAAAATTCAGTAAATCAGAAATTTACTGTTAAGTTCAGCTTTTACTTCATGTAATATGAAAACCATTTTGTGGATTTGAGGCCAGATGAAGGTGATTAAACAGAAAACATAATGTCACCTCATGTTTTGGCAATGTCCAGATTTTGTCATGATATAACTATTGAAACATGAAATAACTATTCCTTGAAGGATATGAACACATCACTCATGATTCAGCTGTGATTTTGAGAGAAGCGACTGGCAAGAGAGACAGTTGGCAGGAGAGGATGATTATGAAAACACACAGGAGAGATAGTATGAATGCAGTTCTTCTTCTTCTATTCTTACAGGGTGTCGTTTGAGGTGTTGAGGTGAGTTTATATGAATTTATATGTCTGACTGCACAATTCATCTTTATTCATGAAAAAACAAGGATATTTATGGTGCTCATGTCCTGAGGGCTGACGTGTTTTTAGTGACTTTGCTTTGAAAACTTAATTAATTTTCTCAGGTTTCTTCACTTTTATTCCAACTGAGGTTTTCTTTATCCTGATGTCACAAATTGCACAAATTATACTGAAACATGTCAGAGGGACTCTTGGAGGAATGACTGATGTACAGTAAACATTCATTCTGCAGTTTCATCAAACGGTAACTGAGATCCAAGTCAAATCCAGTTCCACACTGTGAGGAGGAGTCAATGCAAAACTCACATGTCTTCCACCTCTACTTATCTGACTGCAGAGAGGAGGACAGAGAACAGTGGACACACAGTTTAACATGATGGACTATAGGACAGGACTGCTGCTTTTAACTCTCTGCTGGGCAGGTGAAGATCTACACTGATCTTAATCTAATATAGCTTTTATTTGTGTCATCAGCTTATTTGACTTGATGTTTTTATTCCTCTTGACAGGTGTTGATGGTCAGACTCTGACAGAATCTGAAGCAGTGGTTAAAAGGCCTGGAGAATCTCACAGATTGACCTGTACAGCCTCTGGATTCACATTCAGCAGCTACCCTATGGCCTGGATCAGACAGGCTCCTGGAAAAGGACTGGAATGGATTGCGACTATTTATAGTGGTGGCAGCACTGACTACTCTGAGTCAGTTAAAGGCCGGTTTACCATCTCCAGAGACAACAGCAGACAGCAGGTGTATCTGCAGATGAACAGTCTGAAGACTGAAGATTCTGCTGTTTATTATTGTGCTCGACAGCCACAGTGACTGGAGTTGGTTGAGCAGCTGTACAAAAACCTACAGCACTCATCTTTCAGGCTGGTGGAGATCAAGCATGAAGTATTTTTGTTGTGCTTATATTAAATTTTTTATTGGTATTTCAGATGTACAAATAGCAAATGAATCTTTGTCCATGCATCATCAAAATACTAAATATCTTTCCTGAATATTAAACATGTATAAAAGACAACATAGATCACTGTCAAACTAAAAGCCAGACGACTCTGCTGTGTATTACTGTGCCAAACACACACACTCGTTACAGGAAGCAGAGAAGCTTTCCAAAAACTCCACAGAAGATTTGTTTTCAAAGACCTGCAGGTGGCAGCAGATGATACGAAATCAGATGACACTGAGGGGAGAATGACAGTAACTCTACACACACACACACACACACACACCATCTGATGTTGTGGTTTGAGATTTCCTGTTTTGTTGTGTTTGATCAACATGTAATGTTTCATAATGTTCCCTTTTTTTTCTCTTCATACTAATGTGTGTGATGTATATAAAACACTATCTTGGCTAACTGTGGGGGCTAAATGGAAATCAATAATTCTGTTTTTTATGCAGACTGTCATGTGGAATGGGACACCACACTTCTTCAGTGATATGTTAGCCTACACTGGTTTATATCAATGTGGAGCATTAAATTAATCCTGTTCATCTGATAGAGTCAAGTCCACCGAAGTACATGATGGCAACTCTTCTTTATAGAGGTTCTTCTGCCTGGAATATGCTCCCATATATCAAAACTTTTTTCTTCACTCTGAAAA
Source organism: Chaetodon auriga (assembly GCF_051107435.1). Lineage (NCBI taxonomy): Eukaryota > Metazoa > Chordata > Actinopteri > Chaetodontiformes > Chaetodontidae > Chaetodon > Chaetodon auriga. The sequence continues at coordinate 13,833,114 of NC_135089.1, read as the reverse complement.
GTGCTGATCTTGTGCTCCCTGTGTGTACTTCACGTCACTGCTGATCACTGATTAACTGAAGTGAGACATGATCAGGTTGTTTCTCTCAGTTGTTGACCTGGAGAAGATCATCAAGGTGTTCATCTCCTCCAGACTGGACTACTGTAAAACACTTTATTTTGAAATTAGTCTGCAAAATATCCACTAACCACTGCTGATAAAAATACTTTTTTAATGCACAAATAAAAGTGGACACTTGACACCAATCCCTGCTGTCTGTCAATTGTAGAATTGACTGCTTGTTTTTCAAGCCTTGAGCGTCGGCATCCTGTTACTTTCTGGTCTAATTCCAGATGTGAACCTGATCGCTGCTTGAGGTCTTTACCCAGAGCCAAAATCTCACATTTTAAGGGCCTTTTTTTTTTTCAAACACGTTCAGTTATAATGTGCAGTTCGTGACAAAATCAGATGAATTTGATTTATGCGTCTCAGTTTGAAATACAATTTGAATTTTGTATCAGTTTCAGAATCTCAATTTTGTTGTTTAACAAACTATTTTTGGTCTCATGTTATTGTGGAAGAGGTTTGTTCACAAGAAAAATCCCAAATAGTAAAACATATGACGAAAAATAAAAAAAAAAACTGAAAACTTCCCTAAAATATAGATAAATAAATAAGAATCCATGAAATGCTGTTGTTAGTAATGTGACAAAAAATGTCAACAAAAAATAACTTTAGGAGACATGACACGTTGTTTGTCTTCTCAAATCAAGCCGACAAGATGATTTTCATGTTATATTAATTCAAAACATTTTAATAACAATGATAACAATCATCATCATTATCATCATTGTCATATAATGTGACTTAAAGTTAAACAGGACAATAAGACAATAAAATATCCTCAGGTTGAATAATTAGATGAAATAAAAATTGAAAGTGATGCAGTGAGATTATATTTAAGAAAGGACGAAAGTAAAAATTTGAAATTAATTTTTGATGAGAGGTTGAAAAGAGCACACTGTTCAATTAAGTTCCACAAGTGAGGATCAGACACATCAAAGCAAAGTCACCAGTCCAGTCCAGCTGTTTCCTCCCTGCGAGGAGGAGTCAATGCAAAACTCACATGTCTTCCACCTCTACTTATCTGACTGCAGAGAGGAGGACAGAGAACAGTGGACACACAGTTTAACATGATGGACTATAGGACAGGACTGCTGCTTTTAACTCTCTGCTGGGCAGGTGAAGATCTACACTGATCTTAATCTAATATAGCTTTTATTTGTGTCATCAGCTTATTTCACTTGATGTTTTTATTCCTCTTGACAGGTGTTGATGGTCAGACTCTGACAGAATCTGAAGCAGTGGATAAAAGGCCTGGAGAATCTCACAGATTGACCTGCACAGCCTCTGGATTCACATTCAGTAGCTACCCTTTGGCCTGGATCAGACAGGCTCCTGGAAAAGGACTGGAGTGGATTGCTTTTATACACACAGCTAGTACTCCTATCTATTACTCCCAGTCAGTCCAGGGTAGATTCACCATCTCCAGAGATGACTCCAGCAGTAAAGTCTACCTACAGATGAACAGTCTGAAGACTGAGGACACTGCAGTGTATTACTGTGCCAGAAGAGACACAGTGAGAGAGAGTGATAGGAGACTCCTACAAAAACTACTTCCTCTATTTACCACCACTGAGAACATTACAATACTGAGTGTGATTCACTGTCAGTCATGAAAATTCTGAGTAGTGTCTGAATATTGACTTCTTGTTTTATCTGATTTGACTGAACTTTCAAATCAATTTAAAATAGAATTTTTTTTTCTTTCGTATTTCCTTTCAAGACAAAATATTCCCTCATTTGCTGATTTTCTTTGGAAAAATTGTTTACAGTTGATATAAGAAGACAATGCAACATGGAGACAATAAATGTGATTCAAACTCTTCCATCTTGGTAACATTTAAAATGAAAAGCATCCTTGTGATTTGCAGACTGTATCAAACACAAAAAGAGAAAAAGGCACTTTTCAGTAACATTTAGACATTTAACAAATCAACACCTTGATATCATCAGATATCAGCACACAGAGATAAAACTGTTCTTTGTCTCGACACTCAAACAAGGTACATGATCAACTGCCAGCACACTTTAATGAAGCAAGTCAGATAAGGATGATAAAATAATTATTTCACTTCACCATGAAATACTTTATTATGACTTATGATTTATTCATCCATGTACATCATTTTTGTTTTGACATTTGCATGAAGGGACTCCATGTTATTCTGGACATTTTGTTGTGACTTTAAGTCACTTTGTAGCATTTGAACACTTTAATTTACTCTGAGATGCTTTTGTCCAATGCAACTTACAAAGAGTTGAATAGTGAAAATGTTTATGATGTGTTAGTTTTGGTTTGAGAGGGGCAGGCAACATATCATGTCTGCAGCAGCTATTTTTTGTCAAAGCTGCAAATTTTTTCATAGAATTTCAAGCTGCTTTAACTCTGACATTTAATAATTTAATCACAGCTGCAAAATACTTTTTAAAGTGCTCTTATCTTGCACTGTTTGAGATTTTTCTCGTGAATACACAGTCCGCACAATAATATTAGATCCAAAACTGATTTTCAACCTCCTAATAACTAATATTCAGAGCACAAAAGTCAATTCCTGAAAACGATTTCAATTCAGGACAAATTTCAACTTCAGATGCATGAAACAAATTCATTTCCCTCCAGTCAAAATGAGTCCAGTTCCACACTGTGAGGAGGAGTCAATGCAAAACTCACATGTCTTCCACCTCTACTTATCTGACTGCAGAGAGGAGGACAGAGAACAGTGGACACACAGTTTAACATGATGGACTATAGGACAGGACTGCTGCTTTTAACTCTCTGCTGGGCAGGTGAAGATCTACACTGATCTTCATCTAATATAGCTTTTATTTGTGTCATCAGCTTATTTCACTTGATGTTTTTATTCCTCTTGACAGGTGTTGATGGTCAGACTCTGACAGAATCTGAAGCAGTGGTTAAAAGGCCTGGAGAATCTCACAGATTGACCTGTACTGGCTCTGGATTCACATTCAGCAGCTACGAAATGAACTGGATCAGACAGGCTCCTGGAAAAGGACTGGAGTGGGTTGCTTTAATCAGTAGTGGTGGTGGCAGCAGCAAATACTACTCTGAGTCAGTGAAAGGCCGGTTTACCATCTCCAGAGACAACAGCAGACAGCAGGTGTATCTGCAGATGAACAGTCTGAAGACTGAAGATTCTGCTGTTTATTATTGTGCTCGACAGCCACAGTGACTGGAGTTGGTTGAGCAGCTGTACAAAAACCTCCAGCACTCATCTTTCAGGCTGGTGGAGCTCAAGCATGAAGTATTTATCGAGTATATTTTATTTTAGATTTCATAAATATACATACACGTATATACTGTATGTATATTTACATTTTCAAAATAGTAAATAAGTTACTTCCAGATCAGTTATTCACAAAACAGCTAAAGACAAGGATTGGGTTAGTGAAATTGAACTGCAAAAACTAAACATTTCTCCAAATCAATGCACACAATATTTACAATTTTTGAAAATCTCAAGATGTAGAGAGAATATTGACATTTTGACACAATAAAACAAACAAGAAGTCATTTGTACCTTAATAAAAAGAAAGAGCAGCCACATCTGTCCATCAATTGGAATTATCTTGTTCTGTTATTTGTTACAGTGTTTCAGTTTAAGAACATTTTATTTTCATTTGGAAATAGTAGTTTTTTTTTAAAAAAAAAAGAAAGAAAGAAAAAAAGGAAGAAAACAAAAGAAAACTATCAGCCAGACTGGATGATATTTGATGAAGAAGCCTGAATCTTGTGTCTATTGTTTCAAACATCTGCAAACACTGAAACCATTAAAAGTCTTTTATGCAAACCAGCAGCATCAGACTGAAGTTTTCAGACTGTTTACATGATCCTGGCTGCTGTCACTGTATTTCTGTCTGCGGCAAATACAGGAAGGAAGTACAGGAAGTGAGCAAATAACTGAGTAAATAAATGTTCATGTTTTCATCATGTTTTAATATTGAATTGTTGTCAATAATCACATTTCGGCATTAATAGTTTACAGTCAAAGCAAAGTTAACAGTTGAGTGTGTGATGAAATTCAAATATCAGATGTAAAGCAGAGGTGATTTCCAGGCATGTTTTCACTCTGCAGATATAACAACAGTCAACAGACTCTTCTATTGGCTCCAGTCACAGCAACATTGATGCTTCACATGTTTGATTCTATGCAAACTCAGTCAGCTTCCTTGTTACTCAGCTATAAAAACTTGACATCAGGCTGTCAGTGGAGTTGACAGCACGTCACTTTCAACATCAAGCATGTTTTCTGTAGCTCTGCTGCTGCTGCTGTTGGCAGCTGGATGTGAGTCTCTCTGGATTTGTCAAAGTCAGCAGTTCTTCTTTTGCAGTATAACTTGATCATTTGTTCCAAAACATGTTCTTTTTTCAACAGGTGTGAAGTGTGAACAGGTGACACAGCCAGCCTCTGTGACTGTGCAGCCAGGTCAACGTCTGACCATCACCTGTCAGGTCTCTTATTCTGTTAGCAGCTCCTTCACAGCTTGGATCAGACAGCCTGCAGGGAAAGGACTGGAGTGGATTGGAATGGCAGCTGGATCCACCACATTCTACAAAGATTCACTGAAGAACAAGTTCAGTATTGACTTAGACTCCTCCAGTAAAACAGTGACTCTAAATGGACAGAATGTGCAGCCTGAAGACACTGCTGTGTATTACTGTGCCAGAGATCCACAATAACACAAACCATCAGCAGAGCTGAACAAAAACCCCTCAGTGCCTGAACACTTGTAACATGAAGCCACCAGAGGAGGAGCCCTCAGACCACTAATGATTTCTACACCAGTTCACTGTTACAGTCAAGACACAGACTTTTAATTTTTCTGGAAAGATTTTTCATTTAATTCAACAGCATCACCTCAAAAACTTGAATGTTATCATCACCGGTTCATTGTTATACATTTTCCCACAGTAAAAAATGAATTACACTTTTAGACATTATTTAAAATTAGACACTAACCCTTTATTGCCATGAAATGAGTTCATTTGACATCTTAGCTTTAAATGTTCGTCATCAAACAAGACATGAAGCCTCTGAAAGTCAGTTTCTTTCCATTACATCCTCATGGAGAAATATAAAACTGGTTATCTGAATCTTAACTGCATTAGTCAGTGAATCAGGAGTCTTTATCCAACTTCATGGTGTCAAACTACCAAAAATGGTGCTTTTAATAAAAATCTTAAGTGTGTTTGTTGGAGATTCAAGTTCCACCTTTTGTTTGTGAGATCAAGAGAAAAAGATGAAAATTTATCTTCGTATTGATTAATTTAAATATACTTTAGTCACCTGATTTACTGTCATTGGTATGTAAATGAGCCACCTTGTGTGTTGCCTCACAAAGAAGTGAAGTGTGTGTGTGTTTGTGTGTCAGTGAGAGGACAGAAGAGCTCACATCAGATCACCTTCAACATCAACCATGTTCTCTGCAGCTCTGATGCTGCTGCTGGCAGCTGGATCCTGTGAGGAGCTTTCAGTGGATTCACTCTAATGAACACATTAGAAACAGTGAACAGTCAGATGAATGATGGAGATAATGTTGATTTCTGTTTCCACAGGTGTGAACAGTATTGATCTCATCCAGCCAGACTCAATGGTTGTGCAGCCTGGACAGTCTTTGACCATCACCTGTCAGGTCTCTGGTTATTCTTTGACTGATAACAGCTATGCAACAGGTTGGATCAGACAGCGTGAAGGAAAACCAATGGACTGGATTTGTATCGGTGGGAGTGAGACATTTCTGCAAGAATGGTGACTCTAAAAGCAGCTGCACCAAAACCTCCAGACACAACAAAAATCAATGATCTCATTGACATCTCAGTTCACTCACCACCTGCAGAAGCACTTTCATATATCCACATTAGATTTTTAGATGTTTTCCTGTACACTCATGAGGACATATTTATTCTCTTTATGGTGTTACATCACACAAAAATACTGGTGTTTATTCAACTGTCAAAGCATTATTGAATACTAAATTTACACTGTTTTATTCACAAGTACAAACCATAAATGCCGTCAGTCAAAAATATATTCAAATCACTGGTGTAACATGATGAGATCACAGTGAAGCAATGTTTAAAAAATCCTTGTGTTTGGTGATCAGAGGAAAACTGATTGATTATTTGATTATTAAGATCATCTGCTGGTCAACAAGCTGACAGGGAGTAATTAGAAAACATGACGCAAAGATCAATTATATTTCCAGAAATTCCATAAATGTCAGATTTGTGAAGTGAAATTTGCATGTTGATGTTTTAATTAAAAAAGTGGGGATGTGGTGTTTATACGAAGATGAAAATGAAAACATTTGAGAAAAACTTTGAATCAACTCATCTGGAGGAATTATTCCTTAACATTGGCTCTGCAGTTTCACCAAACAATAAACTAAAAGTGAAGTCAAATCTACTTGTCTGATCCTTATGAGGAGGAGTCAATGCAAAACTCACATGTCTTCCACCTCTACTTATCTGACTGCAGAGAGGAGGACAGAGAACAGTGGACACACAGTTTAACATGATGGACTATAGGACAGGACTGCAGAAATCAGTCAAGATGACAGCAACAGCATGGTGTATCTGACTGTCCAACTTAAAGAAGGAGGGCTCTGCTGTGTATTACTGTGCCAAACACACACACACTAGTTAAAGGAAGCAGAGAAGCTTTCCAAAAACTCCACAGAGGATTTGTTTCCAAAGACCTGCAGGTGGCAGCAGAAGATATGAAATCAGATGACACTGAGGGGAGAATGACAGTAACTCTACACACACACACACACACACACACACACACACACACACACACACACCCACACACCATCTCATGTTGTGGTTTTAGACTTCCTGTTTTGTTGTGTTTGATCAACATGTAATGTTTCATAATGTTCCCTTTTTTTTCTTTCCATACTAATGTGTGTGATGTGCACAAAACACTATCTTGGCTAACTGTGGGGGCTAAATGGAAATCAATAATTCTGTTTTTCATGCAGACTGTCATGTGGAATGGGACACCACACTTCTTCAGTGATAAACTGGCCTACACTGGTTTATTTCAATGTGAAGCATTCAATTAATCCTGTTCATCTGATAGAGTCAAGTCCACTGAAGTGCATGATGGCAACTCTTCTTTGTCGAGGTTCTTCTGCCTGGAATATGCTCCCATATATCAAAACTTTCTTCTTTGGTCTATAAAGTGCTGATGTGGTGCTCCCTGTGTGTACTTCACATCACTGCTGATCACTGATTGACTGAAGTGAGACATGATCAGGTTGTTTCTCTCAGTCGTTGACCTGGAGAAGATCATCCAGGCTTTTATCTCGTCCATACTGGACTGCTGGAAAACACTTCATTTTGAAGTTAGTCTGCAAAATATCCACTAACCACTGCTGATGAAAATACTTTTTAATGCACAAAGAAAAGTGGACACTTGACACCAATCCCTGCTGTCTGTCAATTGCAGAATTGACTGCTCATTTTTAAAGCCTTGAGCGTCGGCATCCTGTTGCTTTCTGGTCTAATTCCAGATGTGAACCTGATCGCTGCTTGAGCTCTTTAGCCAGAGCCAAAATCTCACATTTTAAGGGCCTTTTATTTTTCAAACACGTTCAGTTATAATGTGCAGTTAGTGACGAAATCAGATGAATTTGATTTATGCATCTCAGTTTGAAATACAATTTGAATTTTGTATAGGTTTCAGAACCTCAATTTTGTTGTTTAACAAACTATTTTTGGTCTCATGTTATTGTGGAAGAGGTTTGTTCACTAGAAAAATCCCAAACAGTCCAACATATGACGAAAAATAAAAAAAACTGAAAACTTCCCTAAAATATAGATAAATAAATAAGAATCCATGAAATTCTGTTGTTAGTAATGTGACAAAAAATGTCAACAAAAAATAATTCTAGGAGACATGACACGTTGTTTGTCTTCTCAAATCAAGCCGACAAGATGATTTTCATGTTATATTAATTCAAAACATTTTAATAACAATGATAACAATCATCATCATTGTCATCATCGTCATACAATGTGACTTAAAGTTAAACAGGACAATAAGATAATAAAATATCCTCAGGTTGAATAATTAGATGAAATAAAAATTGTAAGAGATGCAGTGAGATTATACTTAAGAAAGGATGAAAGTAAAACTTTGAAAGTAAATTTTGAAATGAGGTTGAAAAGAGCACACTGTTCAATCAAGTTCCACAAGTGAGGATCAGACACATCAAAGCAAAGTCAAATCCAGTTCCACACTGTGAGGAGGAGTCAATGCAAAACTCACATGTCTTCCACCTCTACTTATCTGACTGCAGAGAGGAGGACAGAGAACAGTGGACACACAGTTTAACATGATGGACTATAGGACAGGACTGCTGCTTTTAACTCTCTGCTGGGCAGGTGAAGATCTACACTGATCTTAAGCTAATATAGCTTTTATTTGTGTCATCAACTTATTTCACTTGATGTTTTTATTCCTCTTGACAGGTGTTGATGGTCAGACTCTGACAGAATCTGAAGCAGTGGATAAAAGGCCTGGAGAATCTCACAGATTGACCTGTACTGGCTCTGGATTCACATTCAGCAGCTATGCTATGAGCTGGGTCAGACAGGCTCCTGGAAAAGGACTCGAGTGGATTGCTTATATCGACACTTACAGTACTCCTATCTATTACTCCCAGTCAGTCCAGGGTAGATTCACCATCTCCAGAGATGACTCCAGCAGTAAAGTCTACCTACAGATGAACAGTCTGAAGACTGAGGACACTGCAGTATATTACTGTGCCAGAGGAGACACAGTGAGAGAGAGTGATAGGAGACTCCTACAAAAACTACTTCCTTTATTTACCACCACTGAGAACATTACAATACTGAGTGTGATTCACTGTCAGTCATGAAAATTCTGAGTAGTGTCTGAATATTGACTTCTTGTTTTATCTGATTTGACTGAACTTTCAAATCAATTTAAAATAGAATTTTTTTTCTTTCGCATTTCCTTTCAAAACAAAATATTCACTCATTTGTTGTTTTTCCTTGGAAAAATTGTTTACAGTTGATGTAAGAAGACAATGCAATTTTACAATGATGCTGATGAAGTTCTCTGTATTAATGTGATGAAAGTGTGTCCACATGTCTTCATAAGTACATACATGGAGACAATAAATGTGATTCAAACTCTTCCATCTTGGTAACATTTAAAATGAAAAGCATCCTTGTGATTTGCAGACTGTATCAAACACAAAAAGGGAAAAAGGCACTTTTCAGTAACATTTAGACATTTAACAAATCAACACCTTGATATCATCAGATATCAGCACACAGAGATAAAATTGTTCTTTGTCTCGACACTCAAACAACGTACATGATCAACTGCCAGCACACTTTAATGAAGCAAGTCAGATAAGGATGATAAAATAGTTATTTCACTTCACCATGAAATAGTTTATTATGACTTATGATTTATTCATCCATGTACATCATTTTTGTTTTGACATTTGCATGAAGGGACTCCATGTTATTCTGGACATTTTGTTGTGACTTTAAGTCACTTTGTAACATTTGAACACTTTAATTTACTCTCAGATGCTTTTGTCCAATGCAACTTACAAATAGTTGAATAGTGAAAATGTTTATGATGTGTTAGGTTTGGTTTGAGAGGGTCAGACAACATATAATGTCTGCAGCAGCTATTTTTTTTGTCAAAGCTGAAACTTTTTTCACAGAATTTCAAGCTGCTTTAACTCTGACACTCATAATTTAACTATTGCTGCAAAATACTTTTTAAAGTGCTCTTATCTTGCACTGTTTGAGATTTTTCTTGTGAATACACAGTCCGCACAATAATATTAGATCCAAAACTGATTTTCAACCTCCTAATAACTAATATTCAGAGCACAAAAGTCAATTCCTGAAAACGATTTCAATTCAGGACAAATTTCAACTTCAGATGCATGAAACAAATTCATTTCCCTCCAGTCAAAATGAGTCCAGTTCCACACTGTGAGGAGGAGTCAATGCAAAACTCACATGTCTTCCACCTCTACTTATCTGACTGCAGAGAGGAGGACAGAGAACAGTGGACACACAGTTTAACATGATGGACTATAGGACAGGACTGCTGCTTTTAACTCTCTGCTGGGCAGGTGAAGATCTACACTGATCTGAATCTAATATAGCTTTTATTTGTGTCATCAGCTTATTTCACTTGATGTTTTTATTCCTCTTGACAGGTGTTGATGGTCAGACTCTGACAGAATCTGAAGCAGTGGTTAAAAGGCCTGGAGAATCTCACAGATTGACCTGTACAGCCTCTGGATTCACATTCAGCAGCTACGCTATGAGCTGGGTCAGACAGGCTCCTGGAAAAGGACTGGAGTGGGTTGCTGCTATCAATGGTGGTGGTGGCAGCAAATACTACTCTGAATCAGTGAAAGGCCGGTTTACCATCTCCAGAGACAACAGCAGACAGCAGGTGTATCTGCAGATGAACAGTCTGAAGACTGAAGATTCTGCTGTTTATTATTGTGCTCGAGTCTCACAGTGACTGGAGTTGGTTGAGCAGCTGTACAAAAACCTACAGAACTCATCTTTCAGGCTGGTGGAGCTCAAGCATGAAGTATTTTTGTTGTGCTTATATTAAATTTTTTATTGGTATTTCAGATGTACAAATAGCAAATGAATCTTTGTTGATGCAGCATCAAAATACTAAATATCTTTCTTGAATATTAAACATGTATAAAAGACAACATACATCACTGTCAAACTAAAAGCCAGAAGACTCTGCTGTGTATTACTGTGCCAAACACACACATAGACACTTGTTAAAGGAAGCAGAGAAGCTTTCCAAAAACTCCACAGAAGATTTGTTTCCAACGACCTGCAGGTGGCAGCAGATGATATGAAATCAGATGACACTGAGGGGAGAATGACAGTAACTCTACGACACACACACACACACACACACACACACACACTATCTGATGTTGTGGTTTGAGACTTCTTGTTTTGTTGTGTTTGATCAACACGTAATGTTTCATAATGTTCCTTTTTTTTCTTTTCATACTAATGTGTGTGATGTGCACAAAACACTATCTTGGCTAACTGTGGAGACTAAATGGAAATCAATAATTCTGTTTTTCATGCAGACTGTCATGTGGAATGGGACACCACACTTCTTCAGTGATAAGTTAGCCTACACTGGTTTATATCAATGTGAAACATTAAATTAATCCTGTTCATCTGATAGAGCCAAGTCCACCGAAGTGCATGATGGCAACTCTTCTTTATAGAGGTTCTTCTGCCTGGAATATGCTCCCATTCATCAAAACTTTCTTCTTTAGTCTATAAAGTACTGATCTTGTGCTCCCTGTGTGTACTTCACGTCACTGCTGATCACTGATTAACTGAAGTGAGACATGATCAGGTTGTTTCTCTCAGTCGTTGACCTGGAGAAGATCATCAAGGTGTTCATCTCCTCCAGACTGGACTACTGTAAAACACTTTATTTTGAAATTAGACCGCAAAATATCCACTAACCACTGTTGATGAAAATACTTTTTTAATGCACAAAGAAAAGTGGACACTTGACACCAATCCCTGCTGTCTGTCAGTTGTAGAATTGACTGCTTGTTTTTAAAGCCTTGAGCGTCGGCATCCTGCTACTTTCTGGGCTGATTCCAGATATGAACCTGATTGCTGCTTGAGCTCTTTAGCCACAGCCAAAAGATCACATTATAAGGTCCTTGTTTGTTGAACTCATACAGTTATAATATACAGTTAGTGACAAAGGAAGAGGACAGGAGAGGAAACAACTGGCACGGGTGGTAAAAAGTGCACAAGGCATCGTGGGCTGCCCCCTTCCTGACCTGGACTCTATATATGCAGGCCGGGTCAAGAAGAGGGCAAGATCCATCGCCACGGACCCCAGCCACCCGGGCCACAGACTGTTTGTACCGCTTCCATCAGGAAAGCGGTACAGGAACATCCGAACAACCACAAACAGACTGAGGGACAGCTTCTTCCCCAGAGCTGTCAGGGCTATCACCCCCTGCAGCACCTCACACACACCTCACCACCCCGCAACAACACCCACACACTCACCCCCCCCCGCAGTCACACCCGCACATCTACACACACACACACCCCTTCCCCCGCCGCCTCACACCCAACCCCCCCCCCCCCCCCCGCTGCCAAACACACACATTCCCCCCCACATAGCCACACACAGTCACTCCCACCTATTGGAGGGAGAGACTGTGAGGAATTCACTTCCTTTTGCACACTGCGACCACCTTCACTTGCACCTTCTGTGTACTTAACATTTAAGAATACACACAGTACGATTGCATTTTATGTATATTGTATATACGTTTTAAATGCTGACTTTTTATGTCCTGCGAGTTTATTTTATCTTATTTGTGAGTTTATTTTATCGAGTTGTGAGTTCATCTTATTTTATCTTATTTTATTGTCTTTTCTTTCTACACAGGGGTTGCAATGTAAATTTCATTGACATGGCCATGCTCAATGACAGTAAAAGCAATCTTGAATCTTGAAAGTCAAATGAATTTGATTCATGCATCTCAATCTGAAAAAGTTTTCAGAACCTAAATTTTGTTGTTTAACAATCAAGCTTTGGTCTCTTTATGTTGTGCATGAGATTTGTTCAAAACTTAAATCCCAAACAGTTCAAGATACAAGCAAAAAGAAATAAAATAATAAATTGAACTAAATTAAATCAAATACACTTCACTCAAAAAAAAATCCATGAAATTAATAATAATCATCATTAGCATCATCATCATAAAATGTGACTTATACTAAAACATCAATAAAAAAAACAAAAAAAAACAAACCTCATGTTAAATAATAACATGAAATCAAAATTGTAAGAGATGCAGTGAGATTATACTTAAGAAAGGAAGAAAGTGAAACTTAGAAAATAAATTGTGAGGAAAGCTTGAAAAGAGGACTCTGTTCAACCTCTGCTCTGAGTTCCACAAGTGAGGATCAGACACAGCAAAGTCACCAGTCCAGTCCAGTTCACTGCCTGTGAGGAGGAGTCAATGCAAAACTCACATGTCTTCCACCTCTACTTATCTGACTGCAGAGAGGAGGACAGAGAACAGTGGACACACAGTTTAACATGATGGACTATAGGACAGGACTGCTGCTTTTAACTCTCTGCTGGGCAGGTGAAGATCTACACTGATCTGAATCTAATATAGCTTTTATTTGTGTTTTCAGCTTATTTCACTTGATGTTTTTATTCCTCTTGACAGGTGTTGATGGTCAGACTCTGACAGAATCTGAAGCAGTGGTTAAAAGGCCTGGAGAATCTCACAGATTGACCTGTACAGCCTCTGGATTCTCAATCAGCAGCTACTATATGGCATGGATCAGACAGGCTCCTGGAAAAGGACTGGAGTGGATTGCTGCTATTTATAGTAGTAGCATCTACTACTCTGAGTCAGTGAAAGGCCGGTTTACCATCTCCAGCGACAACAGCAGACAGCAGGTGTATCTGCAGATGAACAGTCTGAAGACTGAAGATTCTGCTGTTTATTATTGTGCTCGAGAGCCACAGTGACTGGAGTTGGTTGAGCAGCTGTGCAAAAACCTACAGCACTCATCTTTCAGGCTGTTGGAGCCTCTGCACCAAATTTCATTTAGTATTTGTTTCGTCTTATATTGCTTCTTCTAAATTTTACATTACAGAATTTGTTTTTAAATAGCAAATGAATTTTTGTCAATGTGTCATACAATAAAAATGTTGTGAGAAATATTATTACTAAACATGAAACACATTAAAAACACAATAAAGATCACTTGTTGGTCAAATGGCCAAAGACAGCACAACAATCTGCTGAAATTTGACCACAAATCCAAAACATTTCCACAAATTAAGTCTCAATAATGTCTGTAAATGATGTGGAATCTAAAGTGAGTCATAATATGAGAGTGAAAACTAATGTTGCACTTTCTCGTATTAAACCACTAGAGGGCAGTCAGTGTCAAGTTTCTCTCTCCTCTGCTGCTGAAAGGAGACACTCAGATCTGCTGTTCTCATTGATCTGAAGTGACTGACACTTGAACCCTGGACTGAACTGAAGCTTAATACTCCTGCTGCTCATGTACACTGGATATTCTGAGAGTTGAACCTTTTCCACCCTGAACTAAAGTTATGTGTTAACTTGATTCAGAACATTTTGAACAACAGTCAAGTTTGACTATAAGGTGTTTACCAGTAGAGAGTAGATCTCAAGATGAACATGAGGAAGCCTGAAGGAGCTGCTCCTCTACAGTCTGCAAACACTGAAACCATTGAAAGTCTTTTATGCAAACCAGGAGCATCAGACTGAAGTTTTCAGAAAATTTACATGATCCTGGCTGCTGTCACTGTATTACCGTCTGCAGCAAATACAGGAAGGAAATACAGGAAGTTAGCAAATAACTGAGTAAATAAATGTTCATGTTTTCATCATGTTTTAATATTGAATTGTTGTCAATAATCACATTTAGGCATTAATAGTTTACAGTAAAAGCAAAGTTAACAGTTGAGTGTGTGATGAAATTCAAATATCAGATGTAAAGCAGAGGTGATTTCCAGGCATGTTTTCACTCTGCAGATATAACAACAGTCAACAGACTCTTCTATTGGCTCCAGTCACACCAACATTGATGCTTCACATGTTTGATTCTATGCAAACTCAGTCAGCTTCCTTGTTACTCAGCTATAAAAACTTGACATCAGGCTGTCAGTGGAGTTGACAGCACGTCACTTTCAACATCAAGCATGTTTTCTGTAGCTCTGCTGCTGCTGTTGGCAGCTGGATGTGAGTCTCTCTGGATTTGTCAAAGTCAGCAGTTCTTCTTTTGCAGTATAACTTGATCATTTGTTCCAAAACATTTTCTTTTTTCAACAGGTGTGAAGTGTGAACAGTTGACACAGCCAGCCTCTGTGACTGTGCAGCCAGGTCAACGTCTGACCATCACCTGTCAGGTCTCTTATTCTCTTAGCAGCTACTACACAGATTGGATCAGACAGCCTGCAGGGAAAGGACTGGAGTGGATGAGTAGTGACACAACCGTCAAAGATTCACTGAAGAACAAGTTCAGTGTCAGCTTAGACTCCTCCAGTAAAACATTCACTCTAAACGGACAGAATGTGCAGCCTGAAGACACTGCTGTGTATTACTGTGCCAGAAGAGACACAGTGAGAGACAATAACAGGAGAGTCGTACAAAAACTACTTCCTCTTTTTTCCACCACTGAGGACATCACAATACTGAGTGTGATTAACTGTCAGTGATGAAAACTGAGAGTAGTGACTGAATATTGAAGTCTTATTTTATGAACTTCAGATAAATTCACTTGCATCTTGCAGAAACATAGAAACATTGTTTTTGCATGTGTTTTTTTTTTTTTTTTTTTTTTTACAATGTCCACGCTGAACACCTGCATGAATACAGTCAGCTCATCAGCACACAGCTTTAAATAAGTCAGTGATTGAGGAGCCTGAATGAAGCAACTGATTCCAGTCAGCTGAAGCCAGAACAACTTCAGTGCTGTGTCTGAACAGTGGTGGTTCCTCTGAGAGGCCAAAGGGAGCCTGGCCTCCCCACAAATATATTGTAAATACATGATAACAAAACATTACATTGTCATCATTGACCCCTCATGTCGACTGATTCTTGCCAAAACTGAACTTTATTTTTTCAGAGTTCCTCAATGCTTTTCAAGTGTCAAATGTATTTGAAACTACTAAAATATATTTCAAAATATTTAAATTGAAGATACTGGTGTTGCTGTGAAGTTTATACCACTTTTTAAAAACCAGTTCTGCAGATTTTGATGCTGCAGTTTTATCCAGCATTTAGGTCTGAATAAAGGATGGTCACCACCATTTAGTTGGTTGGTGTTGCATCAATATGTTAAAAGCAGAAACTTAAAAGTTAAGTAAATGACCTTGAAGTCTGTTCAGACTGCAGCTTGGCACAGAAAATCTGACAAGGTTTGGGTTGTATCCTCATGGTTGAATGCACTTTTTACAAGTCACCTTGAATAAAAGACTCAGCTAAATTAAAAATAATTCAAGTGATGACAAAAAAAAATTATTTCAGTCAGTTTCTCATTCATTCATTGTTAAAACAAGAGTCTGAATCATAACTGCATTAGTAACTAAATTAATAGTCTTCAGTCAACTTTGTGCTGATGTTCAATAGTCAAACTACAGTAAATTACAAATAGAGGTTTGTATTTTGTTCTTGTTGAATAACTGTTTTATTGATATTATTGTTTGCTTTCATCTGCTGCCCAATATGCTTTTATGTGTGACAAAGTCCTGAATGCCGAATCCCTTTTTAAACCTGCAGAAGGAGGTCAAAACAAAATTTTCCTCTCCTATAAATACACTGATGAGAGTAAATGTGGATGTGTTTTTAATTCTGAGAGAAGTTTTGGACAAATGAAAACATGTCACACAAACATGAAAACTGCTGATTTGGAGGACTGACTCTTGGACATGAATTCCCCAGTTTCATTAAATATCTCCAGTTCAGCTGTTTCCTCCCTGTGAGGAGGAGTCAATGCAAAACTCACATGTCTTCCACCTCTACTTATCTGACTGCAGAGAGGAGGACAGAGAACAGTGGACACACAGTTTAACATGATGGACTATAGGACAGGACTGCTGCTTTTAACTCTCTGCTGGGCAGGTGAAGATCTGCACTGATCTGAATCTAATATAGCTTTTATTTGTGTCATCAGCTTATTTCACTTGATGTTTTTACTCCTCTTGACAGGTGTTGATGGTCAGACTCTGACAGAATCTGAAGCAGTGGTTAAAAGGCCTGGAGAATCTCACAGATTGACCTGTACAGCCTCTGGATTCTCATTCAGCAGCTACTGGATGCACTGGGTCAGACAGGCTCCTGGAAAAGGACTGGAGTGGATTGCTGCTATCAGATATGACAGCAGCTACATCTACTACTCTGAGTCAGTGAAAGGCAGGTTTACCATCTCCAGAGACAACAGCAGACAGCAGGCGTATCTGCAGATGAACAGTCTGAAGACTGAAGATTCTGCTGTTTATTATTGTGCTCGAGACTCACAGTGACTGGAGTTGGTTGAGCAGCTGTACAAAAACCTGCAGCACTCATCTTTCAGGCTGGTGGAGCCCAAGGATGAAATATTTTTCATCTTATTTATATATTTTTTATATATAAATAAGATGAAAAATATTTCGCTCCAATTGAGTGGTACCATAAATTACACAAACCGACATAACGCAAATAAAAAGACATTCTCAGATCGATAGATAGATAGATAGATAGATAGATAGATATAGATTGCATCTCCACTCAGAGCACGCCACTTAGTTACCACAGTAAAAAAAACAAACAACAACAAAAAAAAAAACAACAAATCGACCACGATCTGAATCTAAAATCTGTTGTCGCAAGAGTCAGTCGGCTACATGACGTGCATTAGCCCACTACTTTAAAGCATCGATTGAAAAAGACAAACACCTGATAAAAATGATTACAAATATGTTTGAGCCGCTTGCGGCTCACTTTTGCATGGCAGGTCAGTCTGGATGACGTGGCATACTGTCAGTGGCGGAACAGCTACGTGTTGTCACACGGAGCTTTCATTCATAATTCTATATAAAATTATGTGATATAAATATTTTATGGAGAAATTTCTCAGTCCCATTGTGGTTTACAGCAGATATTTGTAGTTAAAGTAACTGAGAAGGTAAAACCTTTCGTTTCAGATTTTTTTTTTTCTTCCAAAATAGCTTGGCCAGTGCCCCTGAAAGGAAAAGTGAAAAAAAAAAATAATCATTGCGAGTTATCTCGTACGTACGAGATAAACTTAAACATTGGCCGTTTTATTTTTTTTTTTCCACCTTGCCTTTCAGAGCTTCCGGAGGAAATAATAATTGATTGAAAAAAAAAAAAAAAAATGAAAAAAATATAGAGCAGACTGGGTGATATTTGATAAAGAAGCCTGAAGCTTGTATCTATTGTTTCAAACATCTGCAAACACTGAAACCATTAAAAGTCTTTTATGCAAACCAGCAGCATCAGACTGAAGTTTTCAGACTGTTTACATGATCCTGGCTGCTGTCACTGTATTTCTGTCTGCAGCAAATACAGGAAGGAAGTACAGGAAGTGAGCAAATAACTGAGTAAATAAATGTTCATGTTTTAATATTGAATTGTTGTCAATAATCACATTTAGGCATTCATAGTTTACAATAAAAGCAAAGTTAACAGTTGAGTGTGTGATGAAATTCAAATATCAGATGTAAAGCAGAGGTGATTTCCAGGCATGTTTTCACTCTGCAGATATAACAACAGTCAACAGACTCTTCTATTGGCTCCAGTCACACCAACATTGATGCTTCACATGTTTGATTCTATGCAAACTCAGTCAGCTTCCTTGTTACTCAGCTATAAAAACTTGACATCAGGCTGTCAGTGGAGTTGACAGCACGTCACTTTCAACATCAAGCATGTTTTCTGTAGCTCTGCTGCTGCTGTTGGCAGCTGGATGTGAGTCTCTCTGGATTTGTCAAAGTCAGCAGTTCTTCTTTTGCAGTATAACTTGATCATTTGTTCCAAAACATTTTCTTTTTTCAACAGGTGTGAAGTGTGAACAGTTGACACAGCCAGGGAACAGTCTGAAGACTGAAGATTCTGCTGTTTATTATTGTGCTCGAGACTCACAGTGACTGGAGTTGGTTGAGCAGCTGTACAAAAACCTGCAGCACTCATCTTTCAGGCTGGTGGAGCCCAAGCATGAAATATTTTTCGTACATTATAATTTTTTGTTTTATATTGCTTTTTCTACAT
The DNA here is from genome assembly GCF_051107435.1 of Chaetodon auriga. NCBI lineage: Eukaryota > Metazoa > Chordata > Actinopteri > Chaetodontiformes > Chaetodontidae > Chaetodon > Chaetodon auriga. Next base: position 13,814,139 of record NC_135089.1, on the reverse strand, counting down.
TTTACATTACAGAATTTATTTTTTAATACCAATTTAATCTTTGTCAATGCACTATACAATAAAACTGTTACTGAGGAATATTATGAGTAAACATGAAACACATTGAAAACAAAAATCTCTTGTTGATAAAATGGCCTATGACATCATAACAATCTGCTGAAATTAAACTGCTACAAATCCAAAACATTTCCACAAATTAAAACTGAATAATGTCCGTAAATGATGTGGAAGCTTATGTGAGTCATAATATGAGAGTGAAAACTAATGTTGCAGTTTCTGGTATTAAACCACTAGAGGGCAGTCAGTGTCAAGTTTCTCTCTCCTCTGTTGCTGAAAGGAGACACTCAGAGCTGATACACAAAATAATAACATTTCTATTTTATTTTTTCTTTTGATTTAATGAACACATGCGTCTTCCTGAATCACACAAATTGTCCCTGAAAATTTAAAAATGAACATTATTAGAAAACAATGAAGCAGCATTGATAACGTGACAATTTCTGTTCTCCTCTGTCACAATTGTTGAAAGTAGACTCAAATTTTCACTGTGCTGGACAGAGTCAACATGTTCTGTGAGCCCACAATGCACTTTTTTTTTTTTTTTTCATGAAAGTGAGCAATCGCTTAGATAGTCAGTTTGAATAAATTATTGTCCTGATATTGAATATTTTATCTTCAGTTTGTGTCTAACACACTCTAACCTGAAGCAGAGCTGTTGTCCAGGCAGGGATTAGTGTTTTCACTTTGCACAGACAATCATTTGTCTCTATGTGTGACCTCATAAACAAATGTACAATTGATTGAGTCTGATGTTCTCATTTGACTGAATGTAGCATTAATTCATCACCTATATGATTATACTGTATAAAATTAAGATTAAAAGGACCCAAGGGAAAAAATACTGACAATAAAATAATTACAAATATAATATTGAAAAGTAAACCGAAATACAGGTAGTAAGCAGTGCAGCTCATACAGTAAGATCAAACATTTGAAGTTGTTTGAAAAAGCTCAGTTTTGAGAAACTTCTTGAGCATTTAAAGATTGGAGCAGTGGAAGCTGTGGGAAAGAGTGCAAGTCTATGAAGGACTCTGGAGTGTGTTCCATAAAGACGATGATTGCCGGAGGAAAGAGGCCTTTCTGTGTGGAGTTTGCATGTTCTCCCCGTGTTCACCTGGGGTATCCTCCATAAAAAGCCCCCACTAAAAACATGCAAGAAGATCACCACCTGACCAATGTTGACAAGAAGGAACTGGGTCCCCAGGCGCCGTTATCGGCTGGCAGCCCACCGCTCCTGGTCTGCTGCGGAGGAAGGACTTACCAGGATGGGTCAAATGCAGAGAAAATAATTTCACTAGGCATGGCGTGTGTGCAGTCTCCGCCTGTAGCATGTGTGTGTTGTGATTAACAAAAGTATGTCTTCTTCTGTCTTCTAAGTCTGGATGTGATGAAGGCGTGGATTAGAGTTTCAGCTGCACAGAGATGAGCAGAGACAAACTACGTTTTACATTTGCAAAAAGGCAGTTTTAATCATGAGAGTCACATGGTGTTTGAATTAGAAGTCAGTGTCCAAGATGTTGGAAAGAAAGTTGAGCAAAGTTGGCTTCCATCAATGATTTAATTTTGGTGAGGAATTGTTCAAGGTGGACAGAGCTCCAGTGATAATGGATTCAGTGGATATGTAGAGGTCGACACCATCAACATAGAAGTGAATGATGAGGTGACAGATGGGGAGGAGGGGGAGCATGTAGAGGCTGAATGGAAGGGAGCCAAACATGGAGCCCTGGGGGACGCCTTGGGACAGAGAAGTCATGGTAAAGATGCAGCTGTTCATGCTGATGAACTGTTGTCTTCCTGTGAGATATGACTTCAGCCAGCAGAGGGCAGTACAGGTGGTGTTGAGGGAGGATTCAAGGTGGGAGAGAAGAATGGTCTTGGTGGATGGTGTCAAAAGCAGCACTGAGGTTAAGAAGGATGACTGAGATGTCCAAAGTCTCAGGAGATCATGAACAAATGAGGTTTATTTTTCTTTTTTGCTGAATAATGTTTTGAAAATATTCAATCAGCCTAGTTTTTGTTTTATGCAGTGGGATACATGTTCATGTCTATCTGTATGTGCCTGTATCTGTATATATTTTAACATTTTAAAAAAATGCACCAGGATAACAGGAACGGCCTTGTTTTCTAGGGATTCAATATTTTATGTCTTTTTGTTTCTCTCCTGTTTTTGTCATGATTTGGCTCTGTTGTCTCTGTTCTCCCAGGACTAACGGTGTTTTCTTTCCTCCCTCTCTGTCAGCAGGCGGAGCTCGAGAGAGAGAGACGGGTCTGATCTTTCCAGGTGCGAGTTCCTTAGACACACCTGCGCCTCATCGGCTAATCAACCAGCTTCTTAAGCCAGCTCCAGTTTGACTCCTGTGCCAGACTATTTTCTATGCTCTTGCCATACGAGTTCTGCGCCCGTTGCTATCTTTTGTGTTTCTCTCGTGCCTCCAGTGATTCTGGTTTTGCTGTTCAGCCTCTCTAGTGAGTTTGCTCCTAGACACCCTGAGTTATACTATCTCCTGAGTGAGTTTTCGCCCTTGTGGTGTTCTTGTGTTTTTCCTGAGTTGCTACTTTTCCCGCAGTGGTGTTTTCTTTTCTCTGTCGGTCCTTTTCCCTGTAAGGTGATTTTGAGTTCTCCAATAAACTTCCTTTTTACGACTCCGCAGCTGGGTCCAGACTCTCCCTGCTCACACGTGACAGTTTTAAAATACTCAGTGAAAGTACATCTACCTTCTTTCCTCCCTTTTAAACCTGCAGATGGTGGTCTATGCAAACTCTTCCCTCTTTATAAACACAACAACAACAACAACTGTCAAATCATCTGAAGCAGAACAACTGACTGTCAGAAAACACTGAATTGCAGAGTTTACTATTAAAAAATTATGATTGCCTGGTGTCTATTGTTTGTAGTTACTATTCATGGTAAGAAAATCAATTCGACTGAATCAAAATAGTTTTAATATTTCCAGGTATGATGGATGATGTTCACCATTTCTTTCCTTACAGGAGTTTGGAGTGAGATCAAACTGGAGCAGTCTCCCTCTGAGGTGAAAAGACCTGGAGAGACAGTCAAGATGTTGTGTGTCATATCTGGTTACAGCTTGACAAGCTACTATATTCACTGGATGAGACAGAGGCCAGGGGAAGCTCTGGAGTGGATGGGGTGGATTTACACAGGTTCAAATTCTGCTCGCGATGCCAGCTCCTTTCAAAGTCGTTTCATCATGACTGAAGATGAGTCCAGCAGCACTCAGTACCTCGAGGTCAAGAGCCTGACAGCAGGAGATTCTGCTGTTGACTTCTGTGCTCGACACACAGTGACTGAAGACAGTGGAGCAGCTGCACCAAAACCTCCACAGACATCAAACAGCAATGATCTTACTGACATCTGGATTCACTCACCGACTGCAGAAGCACTTTGACATATCCACATTAGATTTCTATATGTTTTACTGGAAACTCATGAGGACACATTTATTCTCCTTATGTCATTACATCAGTTAAAGTCATGGAGTTAATTCAACTGTCAACACATTATTGTATAAATACTACTACTACTACTACTATTAATAATAATAATAATATATTTAAAAGCTTGTGGATAGTGAGTTTTTCGCTCATCTGATGTGCAACATGACAGGGAGTAATCAAAACCCATGAAGCAAAGAGACATTTGATTTGAAGGAATTTGAATTAAATGCTCTTCATAAATGTGAGATTTGTGAACTGAAAGTAACCTTTTGAAGTTTTATCAAAAGAAAAGTGGGAGAAAATTAAAGGGCAATTAAAACACGTCAAACAAAAGTTGAATGGACTTATCTGGAGAAATGATTGCTGAACACTGGTTCTCCATTTTCACCAAACAACAAACTGAAATCCAAGTCAAATCCAGTTCCTCCCTGCGAGGAGGAGTCAATGCAAAACTCACATGTCTTCCACCTCTACTTATCTGACTGCAGAGAGGAGGACAGAGAACAGTGGACACACAGTTTAACATGATGGACTATAGGACAGGACTGCTGCTTTTAACTCTCTGCTGGGCAGGTGAAGATCTACACTGATCTGAATCTAATGTAGCTTTTATTTGTGTCATCAGCTTATTTCACTTGATGTTTTTATTCCTCTTGACAGGTGTTGATGGTCAGACTCTGACAGAATCTGAAGCAGTGGATAAAAGGCCTGGAGAATCTCACAGATTGACCTGTACAGCCTCTGGATTCACATTCAGCAACTACTATATGAACTGGGTCAGACAGGCTCCTGGAAAAGGACTGGAGTGGGTTGGTAGAATCACTGATGGTGGTGGCAGCATCTACTACTCTGAGTCAGTGAAAGGCCGGTTTACCATCTCCAGAGACAACAGCAGACAGCAGGTGTATCTGCAGATGAACAGTCTGAAGACTGAAGATTCTGCTGTTTATTATTGTGCTCGAGACTCACAGTGACTGGAGTTGGTTGAGCAGCTGTACAAAAACCTACAGCACTCATCTTTCAGGCTGGTGGAGCTCAAGCATGAAGCACTTGAATATGTATCTTATTTCACATTAAATTTAATCTAATTTAATTTAATTTAATTTTTTTGCAATCAAGATTTTACAGTACAAATATCTTTTTTTTAAGTAATCTATTTAGAGACCTGTTTTTCATAAAAGAGCTAAAGACAACAATCTTTTTTTCGACAAATTAAGTCTGAACGTATGAATGTTCGATGGATGAACATCAAATCCTGCAATCATGAAAAAGTTCTGCAGTTTTTGGACAACAACTCTGTCTTTTCTCGTCCTCAGTGGGCTGATAGACCTGCACTGTCTCCCATGATTAATGTCCTCAAGTCAAGTCATTGAAAAAGATTCAACACAGAGACATTTGAGAACCACTGATGTATGACTGACTTTAAAGTGACATTTCAGGAGAAGTGTAACTTTCTCAAGATGTCGGGAGAATATTGACATTTTGATACAAAACAGTCAATAAATTCATTTGTACCTGAACATAAAGAAAGAGCAGCCACATCTGTCCATGGGTTGGAATTATCTTGTTCTGTTATTTGTTAAAGTATTTTAGTTTAAGAACATTTTATCTTTATTTGGGAAAAAAAAATGATTGAAAAAAAAAAGAGAAAAGTATAAACCAGACTGGATGATATTTGATGAAGAAGCATGAATCTTGTGTCTATTGTTTCAAACATCTGCAAACACTGAAACCATTTAAAGTCTTTTATGCAAACCAGCAGCATCAGACTGAAGTTTTCAGACTGTTTACATGATCCTGGCTGCTGTCACTGTATTTCCGTCTGCAGCAAATACAGGAAGGAAGTACAGGAAGTGAGCAAATAACTGAGTAAATAAATGTTCATGTTTTCATCATGTTTTAATATTGAATTGTTGTCAATAATCACATTTAGGCATTAATAGTTTACAGTAAAAGCAAAGTTAACAGTTGTTTCTTTTCTGTAAATTCAGGCACATTTTCAAAGTTAACAGTTGAGTGTGTGATGAAATTCAAATATCAGATGTAAAGCAGAGGTGATTTCCAGGCATGTTTTCACTCTGCAGATATAACAACAGTCAACAGACTCTTCTATTGGCTCCAGTCACACCAACATTGATGCTTCACATGTTTGATTCTATGCAAACTCAGTCAGCTTCCTTGTTACTCGGCTATAAAAACTTGACATCAGGCTGTCAGTGGAGTTGACAGCACGTCAATTTCAACATCAAGCATGTTTTCTGTAGCTCTGCTGCTGCTGTTGGCAGCTGGATGTGAGTCTCTCTGGATTTGTCAAAGTCAGCAGTTCTTCTTTTGCAGTATAACTTGATCATTTGTTCCAAAACATTTTCTTTTTTCAACAGGTGTGAAGTGTGAACAGTTGACACAGCCAGCCTCTGTGACTGTGCAGCCAGGTCAACGTCTGACCATCACCTGTCAGGTCTCTTATTCTGTTAGCAGCCACTACACAGCTTGGATCAGACAGCCTGCAGGGAAAGAACTGGAGTGGATTGGAAGTGCAGCTGTTGGATCCACCACATACTACAAAGATTCACTGAAGAACAAATTCAGTATCAGCTCAGACTCCTCCAGCAACACAGTGACTCTAAACGGACAGAATGTGCAGCCTGAAGACACTGCTGTGTATTACTGTGCCAGAGATCCACAATAACACAAACCATCAGCAGAGCTGAACAAAAACCCCTCAGTGCCTGAACACTTGTAACATGAAGCCACCAGAGGAGGAGCCCTCAGACCACTAATGATTTCTACACCAGTTCACTGTTACAGTCAAGACACAAACAGACATATTTAGCAATGAAAAGGTTAAATAAATAGGGCATGGTTTATTGAATGTGCAATAATAACAATATTAATATCAGATATACAGTGGAGGCATTTTACAAAAACTGTCATCTCTGTCTGACTCACAATGTTTCTGTAAATCAATGACAGCATGACTTCAGCTCACAACTGTGTTTTTGTTCAACAACCAACAAATGAAACATGAATAATTAATTTTTCTTGACACTGCTTGTCATTTTTTTCATTCTTAAAAAGACAATTAAAAATCTTTCTTTAATGATGAAAGAACTGATAAATTCAGTAAATCAGAAATTTACTGTTAAGTTCAGCTTTTACTTCATGTAATATAAAAATCACTTTGTGGACCTGAAGCCAGATGAAGGTGATTAAACAGAAACCATAATGTCACCTCATGTTTTGGCAATGTCCAGATTTTGTCTTGATATAACTATTGAAACATGAAACAACTATTCCTTGAAGGATATGAACACATCACTCATGATTCAGCTGTGATTTTGAGAGAAACGAATGGCAAGTGAGACAGTTGGCAGGAGAGGATGATTATGAAAACACACAGGAGAGATAGTATAAATGCAGTTCTTCTTCTTCTATTATTACAGGGTGTCGTTTGAGGTGTTGAGGTGACAGAGTTTATATGTCTGACTGCACAATTTATCTTTATTCATGGAAAAACAAGGATATTTATGGTGCTCATGTCCTGAGGGCTGATGTGTTTTTACTGACTTTGTTTTTAAAACTTAATCTTCTCCAGTTTTCTTCACTTTTATTCCAAATGAGGTTGTCTTTATCCTGATGTCACAAATTGCACTAATTATACTGAAACATGTCAGAGGGACTCTTGGAGGAATGACTGATGTACAGTTAACATTCATTGTGCAGTTTCATCAAACAGTAACTGAGATCCAAGTCAAATCCACTTCCACACTGTGAGGAGGAGTCAATGCAAAACTCACATGTCTTCCACCTCTACTTATCTGACTGCAGAGAGGAGGACAGAGAACAGTGGACACACAGTTTAACATGATGGACTATAGGACAGGACTGCTGCTTTTAACTCTCTGCTGGGCAGGTGAAGATCTACACTGATCTGAATCTAATATAGCTTTTATTTGTGTCATCAACTTATTTCACTTGATGTTTTTATTCCTCTTGACAGGTGTCGATGGTCAGACTCTGACAGAATCTGAAGCAGTGGTTAAAAGGCCTGGAGAATCTCACAGATTGACCTGTACAGCCTCTGGATTCACATTCAGCAACTACTATATGAACTGGGTCAGACAGGCTCCTGGAAAAGGACTGGAGTGGGTTGCTACTATCAGTGATGGTAGCAGCTACATCTACTACTCTGAGTCAGTGAAAGGCCGGTTTACCATCTCCAGAGACAACAGCAGACAGCAGGTGTATCTGCAGATGAACAGTCTGAAGACTGAAGATTCTGCTGTTTATTATTGTGCTCGAGAGCCACAGTGACTGGAGTTGGTTGAGCAGCTGTACAAAAACCTACAGTACTCATCTTTCAGGCTGGTGGAGCCCAACCATGAAGTATTTTTCGAGTCTATCTTATTTCAGATTTCATATATATATATGTGTGTGTGTGTGTGTGTATAAATATACATGTATACACACACACACACACACACACACACACACACACACAAACACATATATATACTGTATATATATACTATTACTTCCAGATCAGTTATTCATAAAAGAGCTAAACACAAGTATTGGGTTAGTGAAATTGAACTGCAAAAAACGAAACATTTCTCGAAATTAACGCACACAATATTTACAATGTTTGAAAATCTCAAGATGTAGAGAGAATATTGACAATTTGACACAATAAAATAGACAAGAAGTTATTTGTACCTTAACATAAAGAAAGAGCAGCCACATCTGTCCATGAGTTGGAATTATCTTGTTCTGTTATTTGTTAAAGTGTTTCAGTTTAAGAACATTTTATTTTTATTTGGAAATAATAATTGATTGCAAAACATAAAAAACTATAAACCACACTATTATTCATATTATTTTAAATTATACATTTGATGAAGAAGCCTGAAGCTTTGGTTTGTTGTTTCAAACATCTGAAACCATTAAAAGTCTTTCATGCAAACCAGCAGCATCAGACTGAAGTTTTCAGACTGTTTACATGATCCTGGCTGCTGTCACTGTATTTCTGTCTGCAGCAAATACAGGAAGGAAGTACAGGAAGTGAGCAAATAACTGAGTAAATAAATGTTCATGTTTTCATCATGTTTTAATATTGAATTGTTGTCAATAATCACATTTAGGCATTAATAGTTTACAGTAAAAGCAAAGTTAATAGTTGTTTCTTTTCTGTAAATTCAGGCACATTTTCAAAGTTAACAGTTGAGTGTGTGATGAAATTCAAATATCAGATGTAAAGCAGAGGTGATTTCCAGGCATGTTTTCACTCTGCAGATATAACAACAGTCAACAGACTCTTCTATTTGCTCCAGTCACACCAACATTGATGCTTCACATGTTTGATTCTATGCAAACTCAGTCAGCTTCCTTGTTCCTCAGCTATTGTTCTGGAAGATCCAGGTCACAGGCCTCATGCTCATCAGGAGCTAGTGGGTACACCTGTGATCTTAACCCTCAGGTGATGCTGATCCCAATCAGCATGACTGGGAGGCTACATAAGGAGGCTGGGTTTCACTGCCTCAGGTTGGCTTTGTGACTCTGGAGAAACAACACCTTCAGTTGTTTCTCTGTGTTTTAATTTAGTCTGAATGAGTTTGACTGTTTATTTTGAAGAGTGTTTTCGAGTCCACCCTTTTCCTCTATCTAGTGACTCCCACTTTTGTTCCATTTTGACCCCTTTTTCTTTTGTTTAACTATCATTTTGGTAGAATCAGTGGGTAGCTAAAAGGATTGTTAATCCCACTGCCTTTTAGAATTCAAGGGGCTCATATTTCTGTCCACATATTTTTTGACATGGTTATGTGCTGTCTTTGTTAGTTTCCCTCTTGCGACCCATGTCCTTCAGTTTTCCTTTTCTGGGGAAACGTAACAGCTATAAAAACTTGACATCAGGCCGTCAGTGGAGTTGACGGCACGTCACTTTAGGCAAGGCAAATTTATTTGTATAGCACAATTCATACACCAGGCAATTCAAAGTGCTTTACAGAAGAATAAAAATACATTAAAATCATACATTTCAAAGAAAGGAAGAAAGAAAGAGATTAGAAGAGAATAGAAAAATAAAGGAACGTTAAAAACAGAATCCAGTGAAAGACAATAATTTAGCATTTAAGACAATAATTTAGCATTTAAAATGATTACTTTAAGTAAAAGCTGTAGCAAATAATAATGTTTTCAACCCTGATTTAAATGAGCTGACAGTTGGTGCAGACATCAGGTGTGCAGGGAGATTGTTCCACAGGTGAGGAGCATAATAACTGAAAGCTGCTTCACTTTGTTTGGTTCTCATTCTGGGAACACACAATAGACCTGTCCCTGATGACCTGAGAGGTCTGGATACTTCATATGGAGTTAATAAATCTACAATATATTTCGGTCCTAGACCATTTAATGCTTTGTAGACCAACAGTAAGATTCTAAAGTCTATTCTTTGACTCACAGGAAGCCAATGTAGTGATCTGAGGACTGGTGTAATATGGTCCATTTTTCTGGTGTTTGTAAGGACTCGTGCAGCAGCATTTTGAATCAGCTGTAGTTGCCTAATTGATTTTTTGTATAGGCCAGTAAAGACTCCATTGCAATAGTCCAACCTACTGAAAATAAATGCATGAACCAGTTTTTCCATGTGTTCTTTGGACAGACATCCCTTAATTCTGGTTATATTTTTCAGGTGATAGTAGGCTGATTTGGTAATGAGCTTTAACTGGCTGTTAAAATTCAGGTCAGAATCAATAATTACACCAATATTTCTGGCTTTATCTGTTGTTGTCAGTGACATGGAATTAAGGTGAGCACTGATCTTTGACCTTTCATTTTTGGGGCCAAATACAATCACTTCTGTCTTATCTGCATTAAGCTGAAGAAAATTCTGGCACATCCACTCATTGATTTGATGAATACACTCACTCAGTGAAAGTAAGGGACTGTGGTCATGTGATGACACAGAAATATAAAGTTGTGTATCATCTGCATAAGTATGATAAGAAATATTATGTGGCTCCATAATCTGAGCTCGGGGCAACATGTAGATATTGAAAAGAAGTGGTCCGAGAATGGACCCTTGTGGCACCCCACACATCATCTTTTGTCGTTCAGACACATGCTCACCAATTGACACAAAGTAGTCTCTATCTTGTAAGTAAGATTTAAAACTGATTATCTGAATCTTAACTGCATTAGTCAGTGAATCAGGAGTCTTTATCCAACTTCATGGTGTCAAACTACAAAAAATGGTGCTTTTAATAAAAATCTTAAGTGTGTTTGTTTGAGATTCATGTTCCACCTGTTTGAGAGATGAAGAGAAAAAGATGAAAATTTATCTGCGTATTGATTAATTTGAATATACTTTAGTCACCTGATTTACTGTCATCAGTATGTAAATGAGCCTCCTCATGTGTTGCCTCATAAAGAAGTGAAGTGTGTGTGTTTGTGTGTCAGTGAGAGGACAGAAGAGCTCACATCAGATCACCTTCAACGTCAACCATGTTCTCTGCAGCTCTGATGCTGCTGCTGGCAGCTGGATCCTGTGAGGAGCTTTCAGTGGATTCACTCTAATGAACACATTAGAAACAGTGAACAGTCAGATGAATGATGGAGATAATGTTGATTTCTGTTTCCACAGGTGTGAACAGTATTGATCTCATCCAGCCAGACTCAATGGTTGTGCAGCCTGGACAGTCTTTGACCATCACCTGTCAGGTCTCTGGTTATTCTTTGACTGATGACAGCTTTGCAACAGGTTGGATCAGACAGCGTGAAGGAAAACCAATGGACTGGATTTTGCATCGGTGGGGTGGAGGAAACTTTTACCAAAATAATGCTCTGAAGAACAAGTTCCTTTATTACACACACACTTCTACTAGCTCAGTGACATTAGCAGGACAGAATGTGCAGCCTGAGGACACAGCTGTTTATTACTGTGTACGAAGCTCCACAGTGATACAAACCACCAACAGACCTGCACAAAAACACAGCAACCATGAGACTCAACCACACACACATTCTATGTTAATATAAATAAAGTATTGAGTCGAGTGTGTGTAACCAGTTACTTCCTTAACAGAGAAGTTGTTGAATTGTTAAATGTATTTGATGTGAAGCTGAAAAGAGTTTAAGAAGTTTGACTTTCTCTCAGCTGAAGGATATGATCTATTTGAACATTTTCTATCTGTGTATTATGATGCTGAGAAGATGTTAAATTATGAGGATGTGAAAAGACAGTTTCATCTAAAGGGAAACTAAGATAAACAGAACCCATTTTCATTCAAAGGCATGAACAAATACACATAAACAAATAATTTGGCCATGAAAATAAACCTGTCAGCTGCCCCTTTAAGATTTTAAGACTCTCAGAAGACAAACTTTCTGGGCCCCGACTCAAACACTAATGACGTTCATTTATTTTAGAAATGTTTTTCAGTGAAAATATCTCAAAAGATTCAAGATTAAAAAGTTTTAATGTTTGAAACTCAAACAAGATGTGCAGTGAAATGCAGAGTGTCAAAGTCTTGAGGCTGTGCTAAACAGGCTGGAGTGAGACAAAAAATAATAATTAAAATAAGACAAATAAGAGATACAATATCATGTTGTACACTCTCGAACCCAAAAACGCAAATGTTCAGGGAGGTGCAAATGATTCACAGAGGACAATTTAAACTATTGTATGCTCTCATCTGCTGGCCAATATGTTTTAATGTGGTGGTGATGTTGAAGCTGATACTAATATTTACACAAAATAAAACATGTAAGACAAACATGAAAACAGCTGATTTGGAGGACTGACTCTTGGACATGAATTCTCCAGTTTCATTAAAAATCTCCAGTCCTGCTGTTTCCTCCCTGTGAGGAGGAGTCAATGCAAAACTCACATGTCTTCCACCTCTACTTATCTGACTGCAGAGAGGAGGACAGAGAACAGTGGACACACAGTTTAACATGATGGACTATAGGACAGGACTGCTGCTTTTAACTCTCTGCTGGGCAGGTGAAGATCTACACTGATCTTAATCTAATATAGCTTTTATTTGTGTCATCAGCTTATTTGACTTGATGTTTTTATTCCTCTTGACAGGTGTTGATGGTCAGACTCTGACAGAGTCTGAAGCAGTGGATAAAAGGCCTGGAGAATCTCACAGATTGACCTGTACAGCCTCTGGATTCACATTCAGCAGCTACTATATGCACTGGATCAGACAGGCTCCTGGAAAAGGACTGGAATGGATCGCTTTTATCAGCTATAACAGTGGCAGTATCTACTACTCTGAGTCAGTAAAAGGCCGGTTTACCATCTCCAGAGACAACAGCAGACAGCAGGTGTATCTGCAGATGAACAGTCTGAAGACTGAAGATTCTGCTGTTTATTATTGTGCTCGACAGCCACAGTGACTGGAGTTGGTTGAGCAGCTGTACAAAAACCTACAGCACTCATCTTTCAGGCTGGTGGAGCTCAAGCATGAAGTATTTTTGTTGTGCTTATATTAAATTTTTTATTGGTATTTCAGATGTACAAATAGCAAATGAATCTTTGTCCATGCATCATCAAAATACTAAATATCTTTCCTGAATATTAAACATGTATAAAAGACAACATAGATCACTGTCAAACTAAAAGCCAGACGACTCTGCTGTGTATTACTGTGCCAAACACACACACTCGTTACAGGAAGCAGAGAAGCTTTCCAAAAACTCCACAGAAGATTTGTTTCCAAAGACCTGCAGGTGGCAGCAGATGATACGAAATCAGATGACACTGAGGGGAGAATGACAGTAACTCTCCACACACACACACACACACACACACACACACACACACACACACACACACCATCTGATGTTGTGGTTTGAGACTTCCTGTTTTGTTGTGTTTGATCAACATGTAATGTTTCATAATGTTCCCTTTTTTTTCTTTTCATACTAATGTGTGTGATGTGCACAAAACACTATCTTGGCTAACTGTGGGGGCTAAATGGAAATCAATAATTCTGTTTTTTATGCAGACTGTCATGTGGAATGGGACACCACACTTCTTCAGTGATAAGTTAGCCTACACTGGTTTATATCAATGTGGAGCATTAAATTAATCCTGTTCATCTGATAGAGTCAAGTCCACCGAAGTGCATGATGGCAACTCTTCTTTATAGAGGTTCTTCTGCCTGGAATATGCTCCCATATATCAAAACTTTTTTCTTTAGTCTGAAAAGTGCTGATCTTGTGCTCCCTGTGTGTACTTCACGTCACTGCTGATCACTGATTAACTGAAGTGAGACATGATCAGGTTGTTTCTCTCAGTTGTTGACCTGGAGAAGATCATCCAGGTGTTCATCTCCTCCATACTGGACTACTGTCAAACACTTTATTTTGAAATTAGTCTGCAAAATATCCACTAACCACTGCTGATAAAAATACTTTTTTAATGCACAAATAAAAGTGGACACTTGACACCAATCCCTGCTGTCTGTCAATTGTAGAATTGACTGCTTGTTTTTAAAGCCTTGAGCGTCCGCATCCTGTTACTTTCTGGTCTAATTCAAGATATGAACCTGATCACTGCTTGAGCTCTTTAGCCAGAGCCAAAATCTCACATTTTAAGGGCCTTTTTTTTTTTCAAACACGTTCAGTTATAATGTGCAGTTCGTGACAAAATCAGATGAATTTGATTTATGCGTCTCAGTTTGAAATACAATTTGAATTTTGTATCAGTTTCAGAATCTCAATTTTGTTGTTTAACAAACTATTTTTGGTCTCATGTTATTGTGGAAGAGGTTTGTTCACAAGAAAAATTCCAAATAGTAAAACATATGACGAAAAATAAAAAAAAAAACTGAAAACTTCCCTAAAATATAGATAAATAAATAAGAATCCATGAAATGCTGTTGTTAGTAATGTGACAAAAAATGTCAACAAAAAATAACGTTAGGAGACATGACACGTTGTTTGTCTTCTCAAATCAAGCCGACAAGATGATTTTCATTTATATTAATTCAAAACATTTTAATAACAATGATAACAATCATCATCATTATCATCATTGTCATACAATGTGACTTAAAGTTAAACAGGACAATAAGACAATAAAATATCCTCAGGTTGAATAATTAGATGAAATAAAAATTGAAAGTGATGCAGTGAGATTATATTTAAGAAAGGACGAAAGTAAAAATTTGAAAGTAAATTTTGAAGAGAGGTTGAAAAGAGCACACTGTTCAATCAAGTTCCACAAGTGAGGATCAGACACATCAAAGCAAAGTCACCAGTCCAGTCCAGCTGTTTCCTCCCTGCGAGGAGGAGTCAATGCAAAACTCACATGTCTTCCACCTCTACTTATCTGACTGCAGAGAGGAGGACAGAGAACAGTGGACACACAGTTTAACATGATGGACTATAGGACAGGACTGCTGCTTTTAACTCTCTGCTGGGCAGGTGAAGATCTACACTGATCTGAATCTAATATAGCTTTTATTTGTGTCATCAGCTTATTTCACTTGATGTTTTTATTCCTCTTGACAGGTGTTGATGGTCAGACTCTGACAGAATCTGAAGCAGTGGTTAAAAGGCCTGGAGAATCTCACAGATTGACCTGTACAGCCTCTGGATTCACATTCAGCAGCTACCCTTTGGCCTGGATCAGACAGGCTCCTGGAAAAGGACTGGAGTGGATTGCTTTTATACACACAGCTAGTACTCCTATCTATTACTCCCAGTCAGTCCAGGGTAGATTCACCATCTCCAGAGATGACTCCAGCAGTAAAGTCTACCTACAGATGAACAGTCTGAAGACTGAGGACACTGCAGTGTATTACTGTGCCAGAGGAGACACAGTGAGAGAGAGTGATAGGAGACTCCTACAAAAACTACTTCCTCTATTTACCACCACTGAGAACATTACAATACTGAGTGTGATTCACTGTCAGTCATGAAAATTCTGAGTAGTGTCTGAATATTGACTTCTTGTTTTATCTGATTTGACTGAACTTTCAAATCAATTTAAAATAGAAAATTGTTTTTTTTTCTTATTTCCTTTCAAAACAAAATATTCACTCATTTGCTGTTTTTCTTTGGAAAAATTGTTTACAGTTGATGTAAAAAGACAATGCAATTATACAACGATGCTGATTAAGTTCTCTGTATTAATGTGATGAAAGTGTGTCCACATGTCTTCATAAGTACATGCATGGAGACAATAAATGTGATTCAAACTCTTCCATCTTGGTAACATTTAAAATGAAAAGCATCCTTGTGATTTGCAGACTGTATCAAACACAAAAAGGGAAAAAGGCACTTTCCAGTAACATTTAGACATTTAACAAATCAACACCTTGATATCATCAGATATCAGCACACAGAGATAAAATTGTTCTTTGTCTCGACACTCAAACAACGTACATGATCAACTGCCAGCACACTTTAATGAAGCAAGTCAGATAAGGATGATAAAATAGTTATTTCACTTCACCATGAAATACTTTATTATGACTTATGATTTATTCATCCATGTACATCATTTTTGTTTTGACAGTTGCATGAAGGGACTCCATGTTATTCTGGACATTTTGTTGTGACTTTAAGTCACTTTGTAGCATTTGAACACTTAAATTTACTCTCAGATGCTTTTGTCCAATGCAACTTACAAAGAGTTGAATAGTGAAAATGTTTATGATGTGTTAGGTTTGGTTTGAGAGGGTCAGACAACATATTACATCTGCAGCAGCTATTTTTTGTCAAAGCTGCAAATTTTTTCATAGAATTTCAAGCTGCTTTAACTCTGACATTTAATAATTTAATCACAGCTGCAAAATACTTTTTAAAGTGCTCTTATCTTGTTTGAGATTTTTCTCGTGAATACACAGTCCGCACAATAATATTAGATCCAAAACTGATTTTCAACCTCCTAATAACTAATATTCAGAGCACAAAAGTCAATTCCTGAGAACGATTTCAATTCAGGACAAATTTCAACTTCAGATGCATGAAACAAATTCATTTCCCTCCAGTCAAAATGAGTCCAGTTCCACACTGTGAGGAGGAGTCAATGCAAAACTCACACGTCTTCCACCTCTACTTATCTGACTGCAGAGAGGAGGACAGAGAACAGTGGACACACAGTTTAACATGATGGACTATAGGACAGGACTGCTGCTTTTAACTCTCTGCTGGGCAGGTGAAGATCTACACTGATCTGAATCTAATATAGCTTTTATTTGTGTCATCAGCTTATTTCACTTGATGTTTTTATTCCTCTTGACAGGTGTTGATGGTCAGACTCTGACAGAATCTGAAGCAGTGGATAAAAGGCCTGGAGAATCTCACAGATTGACCTGTACAGGCTCTGGATTCACATTCAGCAACTACTGGATGGCCTGGGTCAGACAGGCTCCTGGAAAAGGACTGGAGTGGGTTGCTGCTATCAGCAATGGTGGTGGTAGCAGCAAATACTACTCTGAGTCAGTGAAAGGCCGGTTTACCATCTCCAGAGACAACAGCAGACAGCAGCTGTATCTGCAGATGAACAGTCTGAAGACTGAAGATTCTGCTGTTTATTATTGTGCTCGAGACTCACAGTGACTGGAGTTGGTTGAGCAGCTGTACAAAAACCTTCAGCACTCATCTTTCAGGCTGGTGGAACCCAAGCATGAAGTATTTTTTGAATATATTTTATTTCATATATATATTTATTAATATATTTATTTCATATATATATATATATATCAGTTATCCATAAAAGGAGCTAAAGACAAGTATTGGGATCGTGAAATTGAAAGACAAAAAATGAAACATTTCTCGAAATTAAGGCACACAATATTTACAATGTTTGAAAACCTCAAGATGTAGAGAAAATATTGACATTTTAACACGATAAAAGAGTCAATAAAGTTATTTGTACCTGAACATAAAGAAAGAGCAGCCACATCTGTCCATGAGTTGGAATTATCCTGTTCTGTTATTTGTTACAGTGTTTCAGTTTAAGAACATTTTATTTTTATTTGGAAATAGTAGTTATTTAAAATAAATAAATAAATTAATTAATTAATAAATAAATAAAAATATAAACCAGACTGGATGATATTTGATGAAGAAGCATGAATCTTGTGTCTATTGTTTCAAACATCTGCAAAAACTGAAACCATTAAAAGTCTTTTATGCAAACCAGCAGCATCAGACTGAAGTTTTCAGACTGTTTACATGATCCTGGCTGCTGTCACTGTATTTCTGTCTGCAGCAAATACAGGAAGGAAGTACAGGAAGTGAGCAAATAACTGAATAAATAAGCAAATGTTGCACTTACAACAAAACTGTGCTCATATGTTTGAAGTGAATCATGAATGTGATGAAGGAGGTGCTGATAGGAAATCAATTGTCAGGAAAACAGCTCACATCATATTTAAATTGTGTTTTAATGACTTGAAAACAAGCTAAACACACTGTAAACATGACTCATAGAAAGCTACATTCTTGGTGTTTGCTCCTTTTGTTTCCATGGCTGCACATCATCATTGTTATTGCAAAGCTGATTTTAATGAATATGTTTTCCATTGTCCATGATTCATGTTCATATTCACTTTAAGAATAGTAAGAATGATCCTTATCATTGTTTGCAATTCTACAAGAATTTATATCATATTTTAATACTGAATTGTTCTCAATAATCACATTTAGGCATTAATAGTTTAAAGTAAAAACAAAGTTAACAGTTGAGTGTGTGATGAAATTCAAATATCAGATGTAAAGCAGGCATGTTTTCACTCTGCAGATATAACAACAGTCAACAGACTCTTCTATTGGCTCCAGTCACACCAACATTGATGCTTCACATGTTTGATTCTATGCAAACTCAGTCAGCTTCCTTGTTACTCAGCTATAAAAACTCGACATCAGGCTGTCAGTGGAGTTGACAGCACGTCACTTTCAACATCAAGCATGTTTTCTGTAGCTCTGCTGCTGCTGACACAAACAGGCAAATTGTTTCATGAAAAAGTAAAATGAATCAAACATGGCTTGTTGTGACATACAATAATATCACAGTGGAGGCGTTTCATTAAATGTGTCTCAATAATCATTCATTCATTCATCTTCTTTACCCGCGCATCCCATTTCGGGGTTGCGTGGGGCTGGAGCCTATCCCAGCCAGCAATGGGCGAGAGGCGGGGTACACCCTGAACCGGTCGCCAGCCGATCGCAGGGCTACATACACAGACACACAGACCATGATTTCATAAACATACATACACGTATATACTGTATGTATATTTATATTTTCAAAATAGTAAATAAGTTACTTCCAGATCAGTTATTCACAAAACAGCCAAAGACAAGTTTTGAGTTTTGAGTGAAATTGAACTGCAAAAAACCAAACATTTCTCGAAATTAACGCACACAATATTTCCAATGTTTGAAAATCTCAAGATGTAAAGAGAATATTGACATTTTGACACAATAAAACAAACAAGAAGTCATTTGTACCTTAATAAAAAGAAAGAGCAGCCACATCTGTCCATAAGTTGGAATTATCTTGTTCTGTTATTTGTTCCAGTGTTTCAGTTTAAGAACATTTTATTTTTATTTGGAAATAGTTGTTTTTTTTTTTTAAAAAGAAAGAAAAAAAAAAAGCAAGAAAACAAAAGAAAACTAGAAACCAGACTGGATGATATTTGATGAAGATGCCTGAAGCTTGTGTCTATTGTTTCAAAGATCTGCAAACACTGAAACCATTAAAAGTCTTTTATGCAAACCAGCAGCATCAGACTGAAGTTTTCAGACTGTTTACATGATCCTGGCTGCTGTCACTGTATTTCTGTCTGCAGCAAATACAGGAAGGAAGTACAGGAAGTGAACAAATAACTGAGTAAATAAATGTTCATGTTTTCATCATGTTTTAATACTGAATTGTTGTCAATAATTACATTTAGGCATTAATAGTTTACAGTAAAAGCAAAGTTAACAGTTGAGTGTGTGATGAAATTCAAATATCAGATGTAAAGCAGAGGTGATTTCCAGGCAAGTTTTCACTCTGCAGATATAACAACAGTCAACAGACTCTTCTATTGGCTCCAGTCACACCAACATTGATGCTTCACATGTTTGATTCTATGCAAACTCAGTCAGCTTCCTTGTTACTCAGCTATAAAAACTCGACATCAGGCTGTCAGTGGAGTTGACAGCACGTCACTTTCAACATCAAGCATGTTTTCTGTAGCTCTGCTGCTGCTGTTGGCAGCTGGATGTGAGTCTCTCTGGATTTGTCAAAGTCAGCAGTTCTTCTTTTGCAGTATAACTTGATCATTTGTTCCAAAACATTTTATTTTTTCAACAGGTGTGAAGTGTTATCAGTTGACACAGCCAGCCTCTGTGACTGTGCAGCCAGGTCAACGTCTGACCATCACCTGTCAGGTCTCTTATTCTCTTAGCAGCTACTACACAGCTTGGATCAGACAGCCTGCAGGGAAAGGACTGGAGTGGATTGCTGCTATCAGCAATGGTGGTGGTAGCAGCAAATACTACTCTGAGTCAGTGAAAGGCCGGTTTACCATCTCCAGAGACAACAGCAGACAGCAGGTGTATCTGCAGATGAACAGTCTGAAGACTGAAGATTCTGCTGTTTATTATTGTGCTCGAACGCCACAGTGACTGGAGTTGGGCGAGCAGCTGTACAAAAACCTACAGCACTCATCTTTCAGGCTGGTGAAACCCAAGCATGAAGTATTTTTTGAGTATATTTTATTTCAGATATATATATATATATATATATATATATATATATATATATATATATATATATATATATATATATACACACACACACTGTGTTTATATTTACATTTTCAAAATAGCAAATAAATTACTTCCAGATCAGTTATCCATAAAAGGAGCTAAAGACAAGTATTGGGTTAGTGAAATTGAACGACAAAAAACGAAACATTTCTCGAAATTAAGGCACACAATATTTACAATGTTTGAAGACCTCAAGATGTAGAGAAAATATTGACATTTTAACACGATAAAAGAGTCAGTAAAGTTATTTGTACCTGAACATAAAGAAAGAGCAGCCACATCTGTCCATGAGTTGGAATTATCTTGTTCTGTTATTTGTTAAAGTGTTTCAGTTTAAGAACATTTTATTTTTATTTGGAAATAGTAGTTATTAAAAAAAAGAAGAAGAAAGAAAAAAAGAAAGAAAACAAAAGAAAACTATAAATCAGACTGGATGATATTTGATGAAGAAGCATGAATCTTGTGTCTTTTGTTTCAAACATCTGGAAACACTGAAACCATTAAAAATATTTTATGCAAACCAGCAGCATCAGACTGAAGTTTTCAGACTGTTTACATGATCCTGGCTGCTGTCACTATATTTCTGTCTGCAGCAAATACAGGAAGGAAGTACAGGAAGTGAACAAATAACTGAGTAAATAAATGTTCATGTTTTCATCATGTTTTAATATTGAATTGTTGTCAATAATCACATTTAGGCATTAATAGTTTACAGTAAAAGCAAAGTTAACAGTTGAGTGTGTGATGAAATTCAAATATCAGATGTAAAGCAGAGGTGATTTCCAGGCATGTTTTCACTCTGCAGATATAACAACAGTCAACAGACTCTTCTATTGGCTCCAGTCACACCAACATTGATGCTTCACATGTTTGATTCTATGCAAACTCAGTCAGCTTCCTTGTTACTCAGCTATTGTTATGGAAGATCCAGGTCACAGGCCTCATGCTCATCAGGAGCTAGTGGGTACACCTGTGATCTTAACCCTCAGGTGATGCTGATCCCAATCAGCATGACTGGGAGGCTACATAAGGATGGTGGATTTCATTGTTTAAGTTGGTTGTATGTCTCTGGAGAAACAACACCTTCAGTTGTTTTTCTGTGTTTCAATTTGGTCTGAATGAGTTTGACTGTTTATTTTGTAGAGTGTTTTCCAGTCCACCCTTTTCCACTATCTAGTGACTCCCCCTTTTGCTCCATTTTGAGCCCATTTTCTTTAGTTTGTCTGTCATTTTGGTAGAATCAGTGGCTAGCTAAAATGATTGTTAATCCCACTGCCTTTTAGAATTCAAGGGGCTCATATTTCTGTCCACCCATTTGTTTTTTTTTGACATGGTTATGTGCTGTCTTTGTTAGTTTCCGACTTGCGACCCATGTCCTTCAGTTTTTCTTTTCTGGGGAAATGTAACAACTATAAAAACTTGACATCAGGCCGTCAGTGGACTTGACAGCACATCACTTTCAACGGGCTGGAATGGATTGGGATGAGATGTGTTGGATGCACCACATGCTACAAAGATTCAGTGAAGAACAAGTTCAGTATTGACTTAGACTCCTCCAGTAAGACAGTGACTCTAAATGGACAGAATGTGCAGCCTGAAGACACTGCTGTGTATTACTGTGCCAGAGACACAGTGAGAGACAATAACAGGAGAGTCCAAAAACAATACTGAGTGTGATTAACTGTCAGTCATGACAATTGTGAGTAGTGTCACAACATTGAAGTCTTATTTTATCAACTTTAACTAAATATTAAACTCACTTGCAAACTGCAGAAATATAGAAACATTGTTTTTGCATAAGTTTTTTTTTTTTTTTTTTTTTCTTGAATCATTGTTTCCAGATGATGTAAAAACACTCTTTTCTCTTTCATACAGTGGAACTTATTGTCTGTATTAGTGAAATGTGCCTTTGTCTCCATGCATGAAGATCAGACATGCAATACAGAAATTTTCATTGTGGAAACATTGAAAAATGCAAAGCTTCCATTTGTTTTGCAGATTTTACACCAACATTTTTTAAGAGAACGTATTTCCCATCCATAACTAAAACCACACAAAAATATAAAATATACAGATTTGATATGACATAATACATATTTTTATATTCCAACAAATGGTTATCAGTCAGATTCAGTTGAAAAGGCTCTCAAACGACCAGAGTCTATCAGCAGAATAGTGTCAGATCACAATGTCCACGCTGAACACCATGAATACAGTCAGCTCATCAGCACACAGCTTTAAATAAGTCAGTGAGTGAGGAGCCTGAATGAAGCAGCTGATTCCAGTCAGCTGAAGCCAGAACAACGTCAGAATCATAACTGCATTAGTAACTAAATTAATAGTCTTCATTCAACTTTATGCTGATTTTCAATAGTCAAACTACAGTAAAATACAAATAGAGGTTCTTTATATTTTTTCCTGTAGAAATACTGTTTATGTTTGGCTCAGTAGAGTGTTGAGAGTAATAGTGGTTAGAATAGATTATTGATATTATTGTTTGCTTTCATCTGCTGCCCAATATGCTTTCATGTTAAACACAGCTCTGAATGCAGAATCCCTTTTTTAAGGGGAGGGAGGGAGGTCAATACAAAGTTTTCCTCTGTTATAAATACACTGATGAGAGTAAATGTGGATGTGTTTTGAATGCCAAGACTCAATTTAGACAAATCAAAACATTAATTGGATCATTACAGGTGGACACCATCAGATGACAGATGATATTGAGGGGGAGCATGTAGAGGATGAATGGAAGGGGAACAAAGGACCAAACATGGAGCCCTGGGGGACACCTCGGGACAGAGAAGTCATGGTAAAGATGCAGCTGTTCATGCTGATGAACTGTTGTCTTCCTGTGAGATATGACTTCAGCCAGCAGAGGGCAGTACAGGTGGTGTTGAGGGAGGATTCAAGGTGGGAGAGAAGAATGGTCTTGGTGGATGGTGTCAAAAGCAGCACTGAGGTTAAGAAGGATGACAATGCTGAGATGTCCAGAGTTTGAGGAGATCATGAACAAATTAGGTTTGCTTTTCTATTTTGCTGAGTAATGTTTTGAAAATATGTAAAAAGTCTAGTTTTTGTTTTATGCAGTGGGATATATGTACATGTCTACCTGTATGTGCCTGTTCCTGCACATTTTAAGATTTAAAAAATATGCACCAGGATAACAGTAAAGTGCCTTGTTTCTAGGGATCTGATATTTGATATTTTTCTTTTTTTTTTCCTTTCCTGATGTTAAAATACTCAGTGAAAGTATATCTACCTTCTTTCTCCCCTTTTAAACCTGCAGAGGGAGGTCTATGCAAACTCTCCTCTCTTTATAAACACAACAACAACAACTGTCAAATCATCTGAAGCAGAACAACTGACACAGTTTGAGAAAGACTGATCAGAAAACACTGAATTGCAGAGTTTACTATCGAATGAAAATTATGATTACCTGGTGTCTATTGTTTGTCGTTGCTATTCATGGTAAGAAAATCAATTCTACCAAATCAAAATAGTTTTAAAAATGTTTAATATTTCCAGGTATGATGGATGATGATCACCATTTCTTTCCTTACAGGAGTTTGGAGTGAGATCAAACTGGAGCAGTCTCCCTCTGAGGTGAAAAGACCTGGAGAGACAGTCAAGATGTCATGTGTCACATCTGGTTATAGCATGACAAGCTACGCTATTCACTGGATGAGACAGAGGCCAGGGGAAGCTCTGGAGTGGATTGGGTGGATCAACACAAATACAAACTTTCCAAGCTATGCCGGCTCCTTTCAAAGCCGTTTCAGTTTTACTCAGGATGTGTCCAGCAGCACTCAGTACCTCGAGGTCAAGAGCCTGACAGCAGGAGATTCTGCTGTTTACTTCTGTGCTCGACACACAGTGACTGAAGACAGTGGAGCAGCTGCACCAAAACCTCCACAGACAACAAACAGCAATGATCTTACTGACATCTGGATTCACTCACCACCTGCAGAAGCACGTTGACATATCCACATAAGATTTCTATTAGTTTTACTCTGAATTCATGAGGACACATTTATTCTCTTCTTGATTTTACGACAGTCACCGTAAGAAACAGATTTCCTTCAATTGTCACATCTGTAATCAATCAATTACCAATGTCATGTTCATAAGTAGGATCGAAAAATGTCGCTTATCCAAAATATATCCAAGCATTGGCTCATGGTTTGATGTGGTGAGATGACAATGATGCAGTTTTCATGAATGGTTGCAGGTGATCAGAATAAAAGGTTGGATTATTTATATTATTGTTAATGCTCCCATGTGCTGCCCATTATGCTCAACGTGACGAATGAGAAACAGAACCTTGATATCAAGATGAATTATAATTTATCACATTCACATCCAGCTTGTATGTTAATATATTAGATGTCTAAACTATAAAATAATATTTTCTCTTATTTGAATAAATGTGGATGTGTTTTTACAAATGACAACATGAAAACATGTCAGACAAACAGAGGGTTGACTCTTGGACATGAATTCCCCAGTTTAAATAATTATCTCCGGTCCAGCTGTTTCCTCCCTGTGAGGAGGAGTCAATGCAAAACTCACATGTCTTCCACCTCTACTTATCTGACTGCAGAGAGGAGGACAGAGAACAGTGGACACACAGTTTAACATGATGGACTATAGGACAGGACTGCTGCTTTTAACTCTCTGCTGGGCAGGTGAAGATCTACACTGATCTTAATCTAATATAGCTTTTATTTGTGTCTTCAGCTTATTTCACTTGATGTTTTTATTCCTCTTGACAGGTGTTGATGGTCAGACTCTGACACAATCTGAAGCAGTGGTTAAAAGGCCTGGAGAATCTCACAGATTGACCTGTACAGGCTCTGGATTCACATTCAGCAGCTACGAAATGAACTGGGTCAGACAGGCTCCTGGAAAAGGACTGGAGTGGGTTGCTTTAGTCAGTAGTGGTGGTGGCAGCAGCACCGACTACTCTGAGTCAGTGAAAGGCCGGTTTACCATCTCCAGAGACAACAGCAGACAGCAGGTGTATCTGCAGATGAACAGTCTGAAGACTGAAGATTCTGCTGTTTATTATTGTGCTCGAGACTCACAGTGACTGGAGTTGGTTGAGCAGCTGTACAAAAACCTCCAGCACTCATCTTTCAGGCTGGTGGAGCTATGAAATATTTTTATTGTGCTGATATTTAATTTTATCTTGGTATTTCAGATGTTCTGTGTTATTTTTTTAAGTACAAATAGCAAATGAATCTTTCTGTGTTAATCATAAAAATATTTATGTTGAACATGTATAAAACACAACAAAGATCACTTGTTGATTAAAGGGCCAACGACAGACAGACAACAATAATTTATTGAAAAAAGTCACAACAATTTATATTGTTGTCTCTTAGGTAGACCCTTCAATTATTATCTTAAATTTTCTTTCATTGATATTTGTCAAAAAAAAAATAAATTCTGAAGTTAATTGTTATGAAAATTGGAAAATGACTCTCCTTTTCTTGATGTCAGAGTGTATCCAACATGGATGGACTGTCAGGACAGGTTGTGTGTGTGTGAGAAGAGGCAAGAGGGAGGGGGGCGGGGGATCAATTTGTGACTGCAGAGGTTGGATCAAAGCAATGGGGGATAGACTGATGGATAGACTGATGATCCCAGGCCACACAACACAAACTGCTTCCAAATAAATTGTATTTCATTCATAACATTAATATAGACCCATATACTTACATGTAATTAATTGGGTTCTGTGAAAAATGTTTTTAAAAAATATAATAATAACAATAATAAAATCTGTGCATGCATCTACATGAATTTGTTTACATTATGTGCCTACGTGGAGGCAAAAGGTAATGATGTCGAATCAAGTAAAAGACCAAAGAAGCCATCAGGTGCCCAGTTCAGAAAAAGAAGAAAAGAAGAAGAGGAGAAACGGCCAAAAGATAAAGGTATGCAGGTTTCTATGAGTGACGTGAGTAACAGTAGCCTATAGGCTATTTATTGGCCTCTTGCTAATATGTTGCTACTTAGCCACAGAAGACAACTGTATTTGGTTTTTAGTTTTGCTGAACTAGCAACTATTAGAATCGAGGCATCATGTCATGCAGCTAATTTCACCCATAGGCAACCAAGGCTAGTTTGTGTTTGCAACACAACAAGTGCAAGTTCACACAGATGTCCTGACTGTGGAATTTTTAAAGCTATACGTGGGTCTATGCTAACTTAGATAACTTCTAATATACATTGACATGGCATTTTGTAAGCTCCATGTGATATAGCTTTTTGAATAATTCGTTGTGTGTTATGCTTAGTTAATAGGATGTAAACAAATGTTAATAAATTGCGCATTATGGCTATTTTAATTAGGTAACTGATGCCTGTGTGATGGAAGTGTGATCTAACTTACATATTGTATCTTAATTGTAAATTAAGGGGCACTTCTGAAATACCTAATGGCCAAAATGAGGAATCCACAGCAGCCACAGACATGGTCCTAGAGTCTGATGAGGAGCCATCTACCTCTGCAGCCACACACAAATTATCTATGCTTATCCATGAGTCAACTACTACTTTTTATTTATTTATTTATCTTATTTTATTCATTCGTATTTATGTGATGAAGGATTTGTGTAATTTACATTAGTGTTTACATACTGTATTTCATTTATTTATCTTGTTTTTTCTTGTTACTTTTTGTATTTAAGATTATATATAATAAAATCATACAAATAATATAATATATTGTTGTGTTGGTGGGTATTACTGTGCCACAACACACACTGGTTTAAGGAAGCAGAGAAGCTTTCCAAAAACTCCACAGAAGATTTGTTTCCAAAGACCTGCAGGTGGCAGCAGATGATACGAAATCAGATGACACTGAGGGGAGAATGACAGTAACTCCACACACACACACACACACACACACACACACACACACACACACACACACACACACCATCTGATGTTGTGGTTTAAGATTTCCTGTTTTGTTGTGTTCCATCAGCACATAATCCTTCATAATGTTCCCTTTATGTTATCTTTCCATACGAATGTGTGTGATGTGCATAAAACACTATCTTGGCTAACTGTGGGGGCGAAATTGAAATCATTACTTCTGTTTTTCATGCAGATTGTCACATGGAATGGGACACCACGCTTCATCTTTATTTTTTTAAAAATCCTAATCATAATTTAAGTTGTTGACTTAGAGAAGATCATCCAGGTGTTCATCTCCTCCAGACTGGACTACTGTAAAACACTTTATTTTGAAATTAGTCTGCAAAATATCCACTAACCACTGCTGATAAAAATACTTTTTTAATGCACAAAGAAAAGTGGACACTTGACACCAATCCCTGCTGTCTGTCAATTGTAGAACTGACTGCTTGTTTTTAAAGCCTTGAGCGTCGGCATCCTGCTACTTTCTGAGCGAATTCCAGATATGAACCTGATCGCTGCTTGAGCTCTTTAGCCACAGCCAAAATATCACATTTTAAGGAGCCTCATTTGTTCAACTCATACACTTATAATGTAGAGTTAGTGACAAAATCAAGTGAATTTGATTGGTGCATCTCAATAATTAAAAGTTTTCAGAACCTAAATTTTGTTGTTGAACAAATAAGTTTTGGTCTCATAATGTTGTGCATGAGACTGGTTCACAAGAAAAATCCCAAACAGTTCAAGATACAAGCAAAAAGAAACAAAATAATAAATTACTCTAAACTAAAACAAATAAACTTTCCTCAAAAGAAAATTGATGACAATAATCATAATCATCATTAGCATCATCGTCATACAATGTGACTGACAGTAAAATAATGATAAAATAAAAAAAAAAAAAACCCTCATGTTAAATAATAATATGATATCAAAATTGGTTCAGGTTAATTAATTTGATGCAATCAAAATTGTAGGAGAAGCAGTGAGATTATTCTTAAGAAAGGAAGAAAGTGAAACTTTGAAAATAAATTTTGAGGAAAGCTTGAAAAGACTCTGTTCAATCGAGTTCCGCAAGTGAGGATCAGACACAGCAAAGTCACCAGTCCAGTCCAGTTCACTGCCTGTGAGGAGGAGTCAATGCAAAACTCACATGTCTTCCACCTCTACTTATCTGACTGCAGAGAGGAGGACAGAGAACAGTGGACACACAGTTTAACATGATGGACTATAGGACAGGACTGCTGCTTTTAACTCTCTGCTGGGCAGGTGAAGACCTACACTGATCTTAATCTAATATAGCTTTTATTTGTGTCATCAGCTTATTTCACTTGATGTTTTTATTCCTCTTGACAGGTGTTGATGGTGTGACTCTGACAGAATCTGAAGCAGTGGTTAAAAGGCCTGGAGAATCTCACAGATTGACCTGTACAGCCTCTGGATTCACATTCAGCAGCTACTATATGGCCTGGGTCAGACAGGCTCCTGGAAAAGGACTGGAGTGGATTGCTGCTATCTATGACAGCAGCTACATCTACTACTCTGAGTCAGTGAAAGGCCGGTTTACCATCTCCAGAGACAACAGCAGACAGCAGGTGTATCTGCAGATGAACAGTCTGAAGACTGAAGATTCTGCTGTTTATTATTGTGCTCGACAGCCACAGTGACTGGAGTTGGTTGAGCAGCTGTACAAAAACCTACAGCACTCATCTTTCAGGCTGGTGGAGCCCAAGCATGAAGTATTTTAATATATATCTTATTGAATATTTTATTTTATTTTCATTCATTTTTTATTTGCTATCAATATTTTCCAGTCCAAATATCTTTTTGTAGATGTATGAACATCTAATCTTGCAATAATTAAAAATTTTTGGGGAATTTTTGGGCAATAACTCTGTATTTTGTCATCCTCAGTGGGCTGATAGACCTGCACTGTCTCCCATGATTAATGTCCTCAAGTCAAGTCATTGAAAAAGATTCAACAAAGAGACATTTGAGAACCACTGATGTATGACTGACTTTAAAGTGACATTTCAGGAGAAGTGTAACTTTCTCAATATGTCGGGAGAATATTGACATTTTGATACGAAACAGTCAATAAAGTTATTTGTACCTTGATATAAAGAAAGAGCAGCCACATCTGTCCATGGGTTGGAATTATCTTTTTCTGTTCTTTGTTCCAGTGTTTCACTTTAAGAACATTTTATTTTTATTTGGAAATAATAATTGATTGAAAAACATAAAAAAAACTCCAAACCACACTATTATTTATATTATTCTAAATTATATATTTGATGAAAAAGCCTGAAGCTTTGGTCTGTTGTTTCAAACATCTGCAAACACTGAAACCATTTAAAGTCTTTTATGCAAACCAGCAGCATCAGACTGAAGTTTTCAGACTGTTTACATGATCCTGGCTGCTGTCACTGTATTTCTGTCTGCGGCAAATACAGGGAGGAAGTACAGGAAGTGAGCAAATAACTGAATAAATAAACGTTCATGTTTTCATCATGTTTTAATATTGAATTGTTGTCAATAATCACATTTAGGCATTACAATAAAAGCAAAGTTAACAGTTGAGTGTGTGATGAAATTCAAATATCAGATGTAAAGCAGAGGTGATTTCCAGGCATGTTTTCACTCTGCAGATATAACAACAGTCAACAGACTCTTCTATTGGCTCCAGTCACACCAACATTGATGCTTCACATGTTTGATTCTATGCAAACTCAGTCAGCTTCCTTGTTACTCAGCTATAAAAACTTGACATCAGGCTGTCAGTGGAGTTGACAGCACGTCACTTTCAACATCAAGCATGTTTTCTGTAGCTCTGCTGCTGCTGTTGGCAGCTGGATGTGAGTCTCTCTGGATTTGTCAAAGTCAGCAGTTCTTCTTTTGCAGTATAACTTGATCATTTGTTCCAAAACATGTTCTTTTTTCAACAGGTGTGAAGTGTGAACAGTTGACACAGCCAGCCTCTGTGACTGTGCAGCCAGGTCAACATCTGACCATCACCTGTCAGGTCTCTTATTCTGTTAGCAGCTACTTCACAGCTTGGATCAGACAGCCTGCAGGGAAAGGACTGGAGTGGATTGGAATGGCAGCTGGATCCACCACATACTACAAAGATTCACTGAAGAACAAGTTCAGTATCAGCTCAGACTCTTCCAGCAACACAGTGACTCTAAACGGACAGAATGTGCAGCCTGAAGACACTGCTGTGTATTACTGTGCCAGAGATCCACAATAACACAAACCATCAGCAGAGCTGAACAAAAACCCCTCAGTGCCTGAACACTTGTAACATGAAGCCACCAGAGGAGGAGCCCTCAGACCACTAATGATTTCTACACCAGTTCACTGTTACAGTCAAGATACAAACAGACATATTTAGCAATGAAAAGGTAAAATAAATAGAGCATGGTTTATTGAATGTGCAATAATAACAATATTAATATCAGATATACAGTGGAGGCATTTTACAAAAACTGTCATCTCTGTCTGACTCACAATGTTTCTGTAAATCAATGACGGCATGACTTCAGCTCACAACTGTGTTTTTGTTCAACAAAACAACAAATGAAACATGAATGATTCATTTTTCTTGACACTGCTTGCAACTTTTTTCATTCTTAAAAAGACAATTAAGAATCTTACTTTAATGATGAAAGAATTGATAAATTCAGTAAATCAGAAATTTACTGTTAAGTTCAGCTTTTACTTCATGTAATATGAAAACCACTTTGTGGACCTGAAGCCAGATTAAGGTGATTAAACAGAAAACATAATGTCACCTCATGTGTTGGCAATGTCCAGATTTTGTCATGATATAACTATTGAAACATGAAATAACTATTCCTTGAAGGATATGAACACATCACTCATGATTCAGTTGTGATTTTGAGAGAGGCGACTGGCAAGTGAGACAGTTGGCAGGAGAGGATGATTATGAAAACACACAGGAGAGATAGTATAAATGCAGTTCTTCTTCTTCTATTATTACAGGGTGCCGTTTGAGGTGTTGAGGTGAGTTTATATGAATTTATATGTCTGACTGCACAATTTATCTTTATTCATGAAAAAACAAGGATATTTATGGTGCTCATGTCCTGAGGGCTGACATGTTTTTAGTGACTTTGCTTTGAAAACTTAATTAATCTTCTCAGGTTTCTTCACTTCTATTCCAACTGAGGTTTTCTTTATCCTGATGTCACAAATTGCACAAATTATACTGAAACATGTCAGAGGGACTCTTGGAGGAATGACTGATGTACAGTAAACATTCATTCTGCAGTTTCATCAAATGGTAACTGAGATCCAAGTCAAATCCAGTTCCACACTGTGAGGAGGAGTCAATGCAAAACTCACATGTCTTCCACCTCTACTTATCTGACTGCAGAGAGGAGGACAGAGAACAGTGGACACACAGTTTAACATGATGGACTATAGGACAGGACTGCTGCTTTTAACTCTCTGCTGGGCAGGTGAAGATCTACACTGATCTGAATCTAATATAGCTTTTATTTGTGTCATCAGCTTATTTGACTTGATGTTTTTATTCCTCTTGACAGGTGTTGATGGTGTGACTCTGACACAATCTGAAGCAGTGGTTAAAAGGCCTGGAGAATCTCACAGATTGACCTGTACAGGCTCTGGATTCACCACCAGCAGCTTCTATATGAACTGGGTCAGACAGGCTCCTGGAAAAGGACTGGAGTGGATTGCTGCTATTTATGGCAGTAGCTACATCTACTACTCTGAGTCAGTGAAAGGCCGGTTTACCATCTCCAGAGACAACA
Source organism: Chaetodon auriga (assembly GCF_051107435.1). NCBI lineage: Eukaryota > Metazoa > Chordata > Actinopteri > Chaetodontiformes > Chaetodontidae > Chaetodon > Chaetodon auriga. The sequence goes on along the minus strand of NC_135089.1, from coordinate 13,782,115 downwards.
GCAGACAGCAGGTGTATCTGCAGATGAACAGTCTGAAGACTGAAGATTCTGCTGTTTATTATTGTGCTCGACAGCCACAGTGACTGGAGTTGGTTGAGCAGCTGTACAAAAACCTACAGCACTCATCTTTCAGGCTGGTGGAGCTCAAGCATGAAGTATTTTTGTTGTGCTTATATTAAATCTTTTATTGGTATTTCAGATGTACAAATAGCAAATGAATCTTTGTCCATGCATCATCAAAATATTAAATATCTTTCCTGAATATTAAACATGTATAAAAGACAACATAGATCACTGTCAAACTAAAAGCCAGAAGACTCTGCTGTGTATTACTGTGCCAAACACACACACTAGTAAAAGGAAGCAAAGAAGCTTTCCAAAAACTCCACAGAAGATTTGTTTCCAAAGACCTGCAGGTGGCAGCAGATGATATGAAATCAGATGATACAAAGGAGAGAATGACAGTAACTCTACACACACACACGCACGCACGCACGCACGCACGCACGCACGCACGCACGCACACACACACACACACACCATCTGATGTTGTGGTTTGCGACTTCCTGTTTTGTTGTGTTTGATCAACATGTAATGTTTCATAATGTTCCCTTTTTTTTCTTTTCATACTAATGTGTGTGATGTGCACAAAACACTATCTTGGCTAACTGTGGAGGCTAAATGGAAATCAATAATTCTGTTTTTCATGCAGACTGTCACGTGGAATGGGACACCACACTTTTTCAGTGATAAGTTAGCCTACACTGGTTTATATCAATGTGAAGCATTAAATTAATCCTGTTCATCTGATAGAGTCAAGTCCACCGAAGTGCATGAAGGCAACTCTTCTTTGTCGAGGTTCTTCTGCCTGGAATATGCTCCCATATATCAAAACTTTCTTCTTTGGTCTATAAAGTACTGATCTTGTGCTCCCTGTGTGTACTTCACGTCACTGCTGATCACTGATTGACTGAAGTGAGACATGATCAGGTTGTTTCTCTCAGTCGTTGACCTGGAGAAGATCATCCAGGCTTTTATCTCGTCCATACTGGACTACTGGAAAACACTTTATTTTGAAATTAGTCTGCAAAATATCCACTAACCACTGCTGATGAAAATACTTTTTAATGCACAAAGAAAAGTGGACACTTGACACCAATCCCTGCTCTCTGTCAATTGTAGCATTGACTGCTTGTTTTGAAAGCCTTGAGCGTCGGCATCCTGTTACTTTCTGGTCTAATTCAAGATATGAACCTGATCGCTGCTTGAGCTCTTTAGCCAGAGCCAAAATCTCACATTTTAAGGGCCTTTTATATTTCAAACACGTTCAGTTATAATGTACAGTTCGTGACGAAATCAGATGAATTTTATTTATGCGTCTCAGTTTGACATACAATTTGAATTTTGTATAGGTTTCAGAATCGCAATTTTGTTGTTGAACAAACTATTTTTGGTCTCATGTTATTGTGGAAGAGGTTTGTTCACAAGAAAAATCCCAAACAGTACAACATATGACGAAAAATAAAAAAAACTGAAAACTTCTCTAAAATATAGATAAATAAATAAGAATCCATGAAATTCTGTTGTTAGTAATGTGACAAAAAATGTCAACAAAAAATAACTTTAGGAGACATGACACGTTGTTTGTCTTCTCAAATCAAGCCGACAAGATGATTTTCATGTTATATTAATTCAAAACATTTTAATAATAATGATAATAATCGTCATACAATGAGACTTAAAGTTAAACAGGATAATAAGATAATAAAATATCCTCAGGTTGAATAATTAGATGAAATAAAAATTGTAAGAGATGCAGTGAGATTATATTTAAGAAAGGATGAAAGTAAAACTTTGAAAGTAATTTTTTCATGAGAGGTTGAAAAGAGGACACTGTTCAATCAAGTTCCACAAGTGAGGATCAGACACATCAAAGCAAAGTCACCAGTCCAGTCCAGCTGTTTCCTCCCTGTGAGGAGGAGTCAATGCAAAACTCACATGTCTTCCACCTCTACTTATCTGACTGCAGAGAGGAGGACAGAGAACAGTGGACACACAGTTTAACATGATGGACTATAGGACAGGACTGCTGCTTTTAACTCTCTGCTGGGCAGGTGAAGATCTACACTGATCTTAATCTAATATAGCTTTTATTTGTGTCATCAGCTTATTTCACTTGATGTTTTTATTCCTCTTGACAGGTGTTGATGGTCAGACTCTGACAGAATCTGAAGCAGTGGTTAAAAGGCCTGGAGAATCTCACAGATTGACCTGTACAGCCTCTGGATTCACATTCAGTAGCTACTGGATGCACTGGGTCAGACAGGCTCCTGGAAAAGGACTGGAGTGGGTTGCTGCTATCAACGGTGGTGGTGGCAGCAAATACTACTCTGAGTCAGTGAAAGGCCGGTTTACCATCTCCAGAGACAACAGCAGACAGCAGGTGTATCTGCAGATGAACAGTCTGAAGACTGAAGATTCTGCTGTTTATTATTGTGCTCGAGACTCACAGTGACTGGAGTTGGTTGAGCAGCTGTACAAAAACCTACAGAACTCATCTTTCAGGCTGGTGGAGCCCAAGCATGAAATATTTATCATTTTTGTGCTATTTATTTATTTTTTCTTTTGTATTCAATATTTTACAGTACAAATATCTTTTTTTAAATGACAAACAAACTATATATGGATCAGTTTCTCATAAAAGAGCTAAAGACAACAATCTTGTTGCTGAAATTAAACTACAAATACGAAACATTTCAACAAATTTTGTATGAATGTATGGACGTGAGAGGATGTATGAAGATCAAATGAAAAAGTTCTGGAATTTTTGGGCAACAACTGTGTCTTTTCTCGTCCTCAGTGGGCTGATAGACCTGCACTGTCTCCCATGATTAATGTCCTCAAGTCAAGTCATTGAAAAAGATTCAACAAAGAGACATTTGAGAACCACTGATGTATGACTGACTTTAAAGTGACATTTCAGGAGAAGTGTAACTTTCTCAAGATGTCGGGAGAATATTGACATTTTGATACAAAACAGTTAATAAAGTTATTTGTACCTTGATATAAAGAAAGAGCAGCCACATCTGTCCATGGGTTGGAATTATCTTTTTCTGTTCTTTGTTCCAGTGTTTCAGTTTAAGAACATTTTATTTTTATTTGGAAATAATAATTGATTGAAAACATAAAAAAACTATAAACCACACCATTATTTATAGTATTCTAAATTATATATTTGATGAAGAAGCCTGAAGCTTTGGTTTGTTGTTTCAAACATCTGCAAACACTGAAACCATTAAAAGTCTTTAAAGTTTTCAGACTGTTTACATGATCCTTACTGCTGTCACTGTATTTCTGTCTGCAGCAAATACAGGAAGGAAGTACAGGAAGTGAACAAATAAATGAGTAAATACATGTTCATGTTTTCATCATGTTTTAATATTGAATTGTTGTCAATAATCACATTTAGGCATTAATAGTTTACAGTAAAAGCAAAGTTAACAGTTGAGTGTGTGATGAAATTCAAATATCAGATGTAAAGCAGAGGTGATTTCCAGGCATGTTTTCACTCTGCAGATATAACAACAGTCAACAGACTCTTCTATTGGCTCCAGTCACACCAACATTGATGCTTCACATGTTTGATTCTATGCAAACTCAGTCAGCTTCCTTGTTACTCAGCTATAAAAACTTGACATCAGGCTGTCAGTGGAGTTGACAGCACGTCACTTTCAACATCAAGCATGTTTTCTGTAGCTCTGCTGCTGCTGTTGGCAGCTGGATGTGAGTCTCTCTGGATTTGTCAAAGTCAGCAGTTCTTCTTTTGCAGTATAACTTGATCATTTGTTCCAAAACATTTTCTTTTTTCAACAGGTGTGAAGTGTGAACAGTTGACACAGCCAGCCTCTGTGACTGTGCAGCCAGGTCAACGTCTGACCATCACCTGTCAGGTCTCTTATTCTGTTAGCGGCTACTACACAGCTTGGATCAGACAGCCTGCAGGGAAAGGACTGGAGTGGATTGGAAGTGCAGCTGATGGATACACCACATACTACAAAGATTCACTGAAGAACAAATTCAGTATCAGCTCAGACTCCTCCAGCAACACAGTGACTCTAAACGGACAGAATATGCAGCCTGAAGACACTGCTGTGTATTACTGTGCCAGAGATCCACAATAACACAAACCATCAGCAGAGCTGAACAAAAACCCCTCAGTGCCTGAACACTTGTAACATGAAGCCACCAGAGGAGGAGCCCTCAGACCACTAATGATTTCTACACCAGTTCACTGTTACAGTCAAGACACAGATCAACTTTATTTTCTATAAAGATTCTTCATTTAATTCAACAGCATCACTTGAATGAAACTTGAATGTCATCATCATTGGTTCATTGTTTTCCCACAGTAAAAAATGAATGACACTTCTAGACATTATTGAACATTAAACACTAACCCTTTATAGCCATAAAATGAGTTCAGTTGACATCTTAGCTTTAAATGCTTGTCATCAGACAAGACATGAAGCTTCTGAAAGTCAGTTTCTTTCCATAACATCCTTATGGAGAAATATAAAACTGATTATCTGAATCTTAACTGCATTAGTCAGTGAATCAGGAGTCTTTATCCAACTTCATGTTGTCAAACTACAAAAAATGGTGTTTTTAATAAAAATCTTAAGTGTGTTTGTCAGAGATTCAAGTTCCACCTTCTGTTTGTGAGATGAAGAGAAAAAGATGAAAATTTATCTTCGTATTGATTAATTTGAATATACTTTAGTCACCTGATTTACTGTCATCAGTATGTAAATGAGCCTCGTCATGTGTTGCCTCATAAAGAAGTCAAGTGTGTGTTTGTGTGTCAGTGAGAGGACAGAAGAGCTCACATCAGATCACCTTCAACATCAACCATGTTCTCTGCAGCTCTGATGCTGCTGCTGGCAGCTGGATCCTGTGAGGAGCTTTCAGTGGATTCACTCTAATGAACACATTAGAAACAGTGAACAGTCAGATGAATGATGGAGATAATGTTGATTTCTGTTTCCACAGGTGTGAACAGTATTGATCTCATCCAGCCAGACTCAATGGTTGTGCAGCCTGGACAGTCTTTGACCATCACCTGTCAGGTCTCTGGTTATTCTTTGACTGATGACAACTATGCAACAGGTTGGATCAGACAGCGTGAAGGAAAACCAATGGACTGGATTTTGCATCGGCGGGGTGGAGGAGGCTTTTACCAAAATAATGCTCTGAAGAACAAGTTCCTTTATTACACACACACTTCTACTAGCTCAGTGACATTAGCAGGACAGAATCTGCAGCCTGAGGACACAGCTGTTTATTACTGTGTACGAGGCTCCACAGTGATACAAACCACCAACAGACCTGCACAAAAACACAGCAACCATGAGACTCAACCACACACACATTCTAAGTTAATATAAATAAAGTATTGAGTAGAGTGTGTGTGGCCAGTTACCTCCTTAACAGAGAAGTTGTTGAATTGTTAAATGTATTTGATGTGAAGCTGAAAAAAAGTTTAAGAAGTTTGACTCTCTCTAAGCTGAAGGATATGATGAACATTTTGTATCTGTGTATTATGATGCTGAGAAGTTGTTAAATTATGAGGATGTGAAAACACTGTTTCATCTAAAGGGAAACTAAGATAAACAGAACCCATTTTCATTCAAAGGCATGAACAAATACACATAAACAAATAATTTGGCCATGAAAATAAACCTGTCAGCTGCCCCTTTAAGATTTTAAGACTCTCAGAAGACAAACTTTCTGGGCCTCCACTCAAACACTAATGACATTCATTTTTCATTTAAAATATCTCAACGGATTGAAGATTAAAAAGTTTGAATGTTTGAAGCTCAAACAAGATGTGCTGTGAAATGCAGAGTGTCAAAGTCTTGAGGCTGTGCAGGCTGGAGTGAAAACAAAGAATAATAATTAAAATAAGACAAAAAAGAGATACAATAACATGTTGTTCACTCTATAACCCCAAAATGCAAATGTTCAGGGAGGTGCAAATGATTCACAGAGGACAATTTAAACTATAGTATGCTCTCATCTGCTTGCCAATATGCTTTAATGTGGTGGTGATGTTGAAGCTGATACTAATATTTACACAAAATAAAACATGTCAGACAAACATGAAAACAGCTGATTTGGAGGACTGACTCTTGGACATGAATTCTGCAGTTTCATTAAAAATCTCCAGTCGAGCTGTTTCCTCCCTGTGAGGAGGAGTCAATGCAAAACTCACATGTCTTCCACCTCTACTTATCTGACTGCAGAGAGGAGGACAGAGAACAGTGGACACACAGTTTAACATGATGGACTATAGGACAGGACTGCTGCTTTTAACTCTCTGCTGGGCAGGTGAAGATCTACACTGATCTTAATCTAATATAGCTTTTATTTGTGTCATCAGCTTATTTCACTTGATGTTTTTATTCCTCTTGACAGGTGTTGATGGTCAGACTCTGACAGAATCTGAAGCAGTGGATAAAAGGCCTGGAGAATCTCACAGATTGACCTGTACAGCCTCTGGATTCACATTCGGCGACTACTGGATGGCCTGGATCAGACAGGCTCCTGGAAAAGGACTGGAGTGGGTTGCTTATATCAGTTATTGGGCTGGTAGTGAGAAATACTACCCTGAGTCAGTGAAAGGCCGGTTTACCATCTCCAGAGACAACAGCAGACAGCAGCTGTATCTGCAGATGAACAGTCTGAAGACTGAAGATTCTGCTGTTTATTATTGTGCTCGAGAGCCACAGTGACTGGAGTTGGTTGAGCAGCTGTACAAAAACCTACAGCACTCATCTTTCAGGCTGGTGGAGCCCAAGCATGAAGTATTTTTCGAGTCTATCTTATTTCAGATTTCATATATGTGTGTGTGTGTGTGTGTGTGTGTATAAATATACATGTATACACACACACACACACACACACACACACACATATATATACTGTATATATATACTATTACTTCCAGATCAGTTATTCATTTAAGAGCTAAAGACAAGTATTGGGTTAGTGAAATTGAACTGCAAAAAACGAAACATTTCTCGAAATTAACGCACACAATATTTACAACGTTTGAAAATCTCAAGATGTAGAGAGAATATTGACAATTTGACACAATAAAACAGACAAGAAGTTATTTGTACCTTAACATAAAGAAAGAGCAGCCACATCTGTCCATGAGTTAGAATTATCTTGTTCTGTTATTTGTTAAAGTGTTTCAGTTTAAGAACATTTATTTTTATTTGGAAATAATAATTGATTGCAAAACATAAAAAACTATAAACCACACTATTATTCATATTATTTTAAATTATACATTTGATGAAGAAGCCTGAAGCTTTGGTTTGTTGTTTCAAACATCTGAAACCAGTCTTTCATGCAAACCAGCAGCATCAGACTGAAGGTTTCAGACTGTTTACATGATCCTGGCTGCTGTCACTGTATTTCTGTCTGCAGCAAATACAGGAAGGAAGTACAGGAAGTGAGCAAATAACTGAGTAAATAAATGTTCATGTTTTCATCATGTTTTAATATTGAATTGTTGTCAATAATCACATTTAGGCATTAATAGTTTACAGTAAAAGCAAAGTTAACAGTTGAGTGTGTGATGAAATTCAAATATCAGATGTAAAGCAGAGGTGATTTCCAGGCATGTTTTCACTCTGCAGATATAACAACAGTCAACAGACTCTTCTATTGGCTCCAGTCACACCAACATCGATGCTTCACATGTTTGATTCTATGCAAACTCAGTCAGCTTCCTTGTTACTCAGCTATTGTTATGGAAGATCCAGGTCACAGGCCTCATGCTCATCAGGACCGAGTGAGTGCACCTGTGATCTTAACCCTCAGGTGATGCTGATCCCAATCAGCATAACTGGGAGGCTACATAAGGAGGCTGGGTTTCACTGCCTCAGGTTGGCTCTGTGACTCTGGAGAAACAACACCTTCAGTTGTTTCTCTGTGTTTTAATTTAGTCTGAATGAGTTTGACTGTTTATTTTGAAGAGTGTTTTCGAGTCCACCCTTTTCCTCTATCTAGTGACTCCCACTTTTGTTCCATTTTGAGCCCATTTTCTTTTGTTTAACTATCATTTTGGTAGAATCAGTGGGTAGCTAAAAGGATTGTTAATCCCACTGCCTTTTAGAATTCAAGGGGCTCATATTTCTGTCCACATATTTTTTGACATGGTTATGTGCTGTCTTTGTTAGTTTCCCTCTTGCGACCCATGTCCTTCAGTTTTCCTTTTCTGGGGAAACGTAACAGCTATAAAAACTTGACATCAGGCCGTCAGTGGAGTTGACGGCACGTCACTTTAGGTAAGGCAAGGCAAAACAAATTTATTTGTATAGCACAATTCATACACCAGGCAATTCAAAGTGCTTTACAGAAGAATAAAAATACATTAAAATCATACATTTCAAAGAAAGGAAGAAAGAAAGAGATTAGAAGAGAATAGAAAAATAAAAATAAAATACAATTAAAGGAACGTTAAAAACAGAATCCAGTGAAAGACAATAATTTAGCATTTAAGACAATAATTTAGCATTTAAAATGATTACTTTAAGTAAAAGCTGTAGCAAATAATAATGTTTTCAACCCTGATTTAAATGAGCTGACAGTTGGTGCAGACCTCAGGTGTGCAGGGAGATTGTTCCACAGGTGAGGAGCATAATAACTGAAAGCTGCTTCACTTTGTTTGGTTCTCATTCTGGGAACACAATACACCTGTCCCTGATGTCCTGAGAGGTCTGGATACTTCATGTGGAGTTAATAAATCTACAATATATTTCGGTCCTAGACCATTTAATGCTTTGTAGACCAACAGTAAGATTTTAAAGTCTATTCTTTGACTCACAGGAAGCCAATATAGTGATCTGAGGACTGGTGTAACATGGTCCATTTTTCTGGTGTTTGTAAGGACTCGTGCAGCAGCATATGGAATCAGCTGTAGTTGCCTAATTGATTTTTTGTTTAGGCCAGTAAAGACTCCATTGCAATAGTCCAACCTACTGAAAATAAATGCATGAACCAGTTTTTCCATGTGTTCTTTGGACAGACATCCCTTAATTCTGGTTATATTTTTCAGGTGATAGTAGGCTGATTTGGTAATGAGCTTTAACTGGCTGTTAAAATTCAGGTCAGAATCAATAATTACACCAAGATTTCTGGCTTTATCTGTTGTTGTCAGTGACATGGAATTAAGGTGAGCACTGATCTTTGACCTTTCATTTTTGGGGCCAAATACAATCACTTCTGTCTTATCTGCATTAAGCTGAAGAAAATTCTGGCACATCCACTCATTGATTTGATGAAGACACTCACTCAGTGAAAGTAAGGGACTGTGGTCATGTGATGACACAGAAATATAAAGTTGTGTATCATCTGCATAAGTATGATAAGAAATATTATGTGGCTCCATAATCTGAGCTAGGGGCAACATGTAGATATTGAAAAGAAGTGGTCCGAGAATGGACCCTTATGGCACCCCACACATCATCTTTTGTCGTTCAGACACATGCTCACCAATTGACACAAAGTAGTCTCTATCTTGTAAGTAAGATTTAAAACTGATCATCTGAATCTTAACTGCATTAGTCAGTGAATCAGGAGTCTTTATCCAACTTCATGGTGTCAAACTACAAAAAATGGTGCTTTTAATAAAAATCTTAAGTGTGTTTGTCAGAGATTCAAAATCCACCTTCTGTTTGTGAGATGAAGAGAAAAAGATGAAAATTTGTCTTCGTATTGATTAATTTGAATATCCTTTAGTCACCTGATTTACTGTCATCAGTATGTAAATGAGCCTCCTCATGTGTTGCCTCATAAAGAAGTGAAGTGTGTGTGTGTTTGTGTGTCAGTGAGAGGACAGAAGAGCTCACATCAGATCACCTTCAACATCAACCATGTTCTCTGCAGCTCTGATGCTGCTGCTGGCAGCTGGATCCTGTGAGGAGCTTTCAGTGGATTCACTCTAATGAACACATTAGAAACAGTGAACAGTCAGATGAATGATGGAGATAATGTTGATTTCTGTTTCCACAGGTGTGAACAGTATTGATCTCATCCAGCCAGACTCAATGGTTGTGCAGCCTGGACAGTCTTTGACCATCACCTGTCAGGTCTCAGATCAGACAGCGTGAAGGAAAACCAATGGACTGGATTTTGCATCGGTGGGGTGGAGGAAACTTTTACCAAAATAATGCTCTGAAGAACAAGTTCCTTTATTACACACACACTTCTACTAGCTCAGTGACATTAGCAGGACAGAATCTGCAGCCTGAGGACACAGCTGTTTATTACTGTGTACGAAGCTCCACAGTGATACAAACCACCAACAGACCTGCACAAAAACACAGCAACCATGAGACTCAACCACACACACATTCTATGTTAATATAAATAAAGTATTGAGTAGAGTGTGTGTGGCCAGTTACCTCCTTAACAGAGAAGTTGTTGAATTGTTAAATGTATTTGATGTGAAGCTGAAAAGAGTTTAAGAAGTTTGACTTTCTCTAAGCTGAAGGATATGATCTATTTTAACATTTTATATCTGTGTATTATGATGCTGAGAAGTTGTTAAATTATGTGGATGTGAAAAGACTGTTTCATCTAAAGGGAAACTAAGATAAACAGAACCCATTTTCATTCAAAGGCATGAACAAATACACATAAACAAATAATTTGGCCATGAAAATAAACCTGTCAGCTGCCCCTTTAAGATTTTAAGACTCTCAGGAGAGAAACTTTCTGGGCATCGACTCAAACACTAATGACATTCATTTATTTTAGAAATGTTTTTCAGTTAAAATATCTCAAGATTCAAGATTAAAAAGTTTTGATGGTTGAAGCTCAAACAAGATGTGCAGTGAAATGCAGAGTGTCAAAGTCTTGAGGCTGGGCTAAACAGGCTGGAGTGAAACAAAGAATTATAATTCAAATAAGACAAATTAGAGATACAATGACATGTTGTACACTCTCGAACCCAAAAACGCAAATGTTCAGGGAGGTGCAAATGATTCACAGAGGACAATTTAAACTATAGTATGCTCTCATCTGCTGGCCAATATGCTTTAATGTGGTGGTGATGTTGAAGCTGATACTAAGATTTACACAAAATAAAACATGTAAGACAAACATGAAAACAGCTGATTTGGAGGACTGACTCTTGGACATGAATTCTGCAGTTTCATTAAAAATCTCCAGTCGAGCTGTTTCCTCCCTGTGAGGAGGAGTCAATGCAAAACTCACATGTCTTCCACCTCTACTTATCTGACTGCAGAGAGGAGGACAGAGAACAGTGGACACACAGTTTAACATGATGGACTATAGGACAGGACTGCTGCTTTTAACTCTCTGCTGGGCAGGTGAAGATCTACACTGATCTTAATCTAATATAGCTTTTATTTGTGTCATCAGTTTATTTCACTTGATGTTTTTATTCCTCTTGACAGGTGTTGATGGTCAGACTCTGACAGAGTCTGAATCAGTGGTTAAAAGGCCTGGAGAATCTCACAGATTGACCTGTACAGGCTCTGGATTCACATTCAGCAGCTACTATATGCACTGGGTCAGACAGGCTCCTGGAAAAGGACTGGAGTGGGTTGCTGCTATTTATAACAGTGGCAACATCTACTACTCTGAGTCAGTGAAAGGCCGGTTTACCATCTCCAGAGACAACAGCAGACAGCAGGCGTATCTGCAGATGAACAGTCTGAAGACTGAAGATTCTGCTGTTTATTATTGTGCTCGAGAGCCACAGTGACTGGAGTTGGTTGAGCAGCTGTACAAAAACCTACAGCACTCATTTTTCAGGCTGGTGGAACTCAAGCATGAAGTATTTTTGTTGTGCTTATATTAAATTTTTTTATTGGTATTTCAGATGTACAAATAGCAAATGAATCTTTGTCCATGCATCATCAAAATATTAAATATCTTTCCTGAATATTAAACATGTATAAAAGACAACAGAGATCACTGTCAAACTAAAAGCCAGAAGACTCTGCTGTGTATTACTGTGCAAAACACACTCGCTAGTTAAACGAAGCAGAGAAGCTTTCCAAAAACTCCACAGAAGATTTGTTTCCAACGACCTGCAGGTGGCAGCAGATGATACGAAATCAGATGACACTGAGGGGAGAATGACAGTAACTCTACGACACACACACACACACACACACACACACCATCTGATGTTGTGGTTTGAGACTTCCTGTTTTGTAGTGTTTGACCAACATGTAAGGTTTCATAATGTTCCCTTTACTTTTCTTTTCATACTAATGTGTGTGATGTGCACAAAACACTATCTTGGCTAACTGTGGGGGCTAAATGTGTCATGTGGAATGGGACACCACACTTCTTCAGTGATAAACTGGCCTACACTGGTTTATATCAATGTGAAGCATTAAATTAATCCTGTTCATCTGATAGAGTCAAGTCCACCGAAGTGCATGATGGCAACTCTTCTTTATAGAGGTTCTTCTGCCTGGAATATGCTCCCATATATCAAAACCTTCTTCTTTGGTATATAAAGTGCTGATATGGTGCTCCCTGTGTGTACTTCACGTCACTGCTGATCACTGATTAACTGAAGTGAGACATGATCAGGTTGTTTCTCTCAGTCGTTGACCTGGAGAAGATCATCCAGGCTTTTATCTCGTCCATACTGGACTGCTGGAAAACACTTTATTTTGAAGTTAGTCTGCAAAATATCCACTAACCACTGTTGATGAAAATACTTTTTTAATGCACAAAGAAAAGTGGACACTTGACACCAATCCCTGCTGTCTGTCAATTGCAGAATTGACTTGTAGAATTGACTGCTCGTTTTTAAAGCCTTGAGCGTCGGCATCCTGTTACTTTCTGGTCTAATTCCAGATGTGAACCTGATCACTGCTTGAGCTCTTTAGCCAGAGCCAAAATCTCACATTTTAAGGGCCTTTCATTTTTCAAACACGTTCAGTTATAATGTGCAGTTAGTGACAAAATCAGATGAATTTGATTTATGCATCTCAGTTTGAAATACAATTTGAATTTTATATAGGTTTCAGAACCTCAATTTTGTTGTTTAACAAACTATTTTTGGTCTCATGTTATTGTGGAAGAGGTTTGTTCACAAGAAAAATCCCAAACAGTCCAACATATGACGAAAAATATAAAAAACTGAAAACTTCCCTAAAATATAGATAAATAAATAAGAATCCATGAAATTCTGTTGTTTGTAATGTGACAAAAAATGTCAACAAAAAATAACTTGAGGAGACATGACACGTTGTTTGTCTTCTCAAATCAAGCCGACAAGATGATTTTCATGTTATATTGATTCAAAACATTTTAATAACAATGATAACAATCATCATCATTATCATCATCGTCATACAATGTGACTTAAAGTTAAACAGGACAATAAGATAATAAAATATCCTCAGGTTGGATAATTAGATGAAATAAAAATTGTAAGAGATGCAGTGAGATTATATTTAAGAAAGGACGAAAGTAAAACTTTGAAAGTAAATTTTGAGGAAAGCTTGAAAAGAGCACACTGTTCAATCAAGTTCCACAAGTGAGGATCAGACACATCAAAGCAAAGTCACCAGTCCAGTCCAGCTGTTTCCTCCCTGTGAGGAGGAGTCAATGCAAAACTCACATGTCTTCCACCTCTACTTATCTGACTGCAGAGAGGAGGACAGAGAACAGTGGACACACAGTTTAACATGATGGACTATAGGACAGGACTGCTGCTTTTAACTCTCTGCTGGGCAGGTGAAGATCTACACTGATCTGAATCTAATATAGCTTTTGTTTGTGTCATCAGTTTATTTGACTTGATGTTTTTATTCCTCTTGACAGGTGTTGATGGTCAGACTCTGACAGAATCTGAAGCAGTGGTTAAAAGGCCTGGAGAATCTCACAGATTGACCTGTACAGCCTCTGGATTCACATTCAGCAACTACTATATGCACTGGGTCAGACAGACTCCTGGAAAAGGACTGGAGTGGATTGCCCAGATTGATAGCGGCAGTGGTAGCAGCAAATACTACTCTGAGTCAGTGAAAGGCCGGTTTACCATCTCCAGAGACAACAGCAGACAGCAGGTGTATCTGCAGATGAACAGTCTGAAGACTGAAGATTCTGCTGTTTATTATTGTGCTCGAATGCCACAGTGACTGGAGTTGGTTGAGCAGCTGTACAAAAACCTACAGCACTCATCTTTCAGGCTGGTGGAGCTCAAGCATGAAGTATTTTAATATATATCTTATTTAATATTTTATTTTACTTTTATTTATTTATTTATTTGCTATCAGTATTTTCCAGTCCAAATATCTTTTTGTATAAATTGTTTGGGAATTTCTGGGCAACAACTCTGGATTTTCTCGTCCTCAGTGGGCTGATAGACCTGCACTGTCTCCCATGATTAATGTCCTCAAGTCAAGTCATTGAAAAAGATTCAACACAGAGACATTTGAGAACCACTGATGTATGACTGACTTTAAAGTGACATTTCAGGAGAAGTGTAACTTTCTCAAGATGTCGGGAGAATATTGACATTTTGATCCAAAACAGTCAATAAATTCATTTGTACCTTAATAAAAAGAAAGAGCAGCCACATCTGTCCATGAGTTGGAATTATCTTGTTCTGTTATTTGTTAAAGTGTTTTAGTTTAAGAACATTTTATTCTTATTTGGAAATAATAATTGATTGAAAAAAAAAAAAAAATTAGAAAACTATAAACCAGACTGGATGATATTTGATGAAGAAGCATGAATCTTGTGTCTATTGTTTCAAACATCTGCAAACACTGAAACCATTAAAAGTCTTTTATGCAAACCAGCAGCATCAGACTGAAGTTTTCAGACTGTTTACATGATCCTGGCTGCTGTCACTGTATTTCTGTCTGCAGCAAATACAGGAAGGAAGTACAGGAAGTGAGCAAATAACTGAGTAAATAAATGTTCGTGTTTTCATCATGTTTTAATATTGAATTGTTGTCAATAATCACATTTAGGCATTAATAGTTTACAGTAAAAGCAAAGTTAACAGTTGAGTGTGTGATGAAATTCAAATATCAGATGTAAAGCAGAGGTGATTTCCAGGCATGTTTTCACTCTGCAGATATAACAACAGTCAACAGACTCTTCTATTGGCTCCAGTCACACCAACATTGATGCTTCACATGTTTGATTCTATGCAAACTCAGTCAGCTTCCTTGTTACTCAGCTATAAAAACTTGACATCAGGCTGTCAGTGGAGTTGACAGCACGTCACTTTCAACATCAAGCATGTTTTCTGTAGCTCTGCTGCTGCTGTTGGCAGCTGGATGTGAGTCTCTCTGGATTTGTCAAAGTCAGCAGTTCTTCTTTTGCAGTATAACTTGATCATTTGTTCCAAAACATTTTCTTTTTTCAACAGGTGTGAAGTGTGAACAGCTGACACAGCCAGCCTCTGTGACTGTGCAGCCAGGTCAACGTCTGACCATCACCTGTCAGGTCTCTTATTCTCTTGATAGCGACTACACAGCTTGGATCAGACAGCCTGCAGGGAAAGGACTGGAGTGGATGAGTCGTGACACAGATGTCAAAGATTCATTAAAGAACAAGTTCAGTGTCAGCTTAGACTCCTCCAGCAACACAGTGACTCTAAACGGACAGAATGTGCAGCCTGAAGACACTGCTGTGTATTACTGTGCCAGAGATCCACAATAACACAAACCATCAGCAGAGCTGAACAAAAACCCCTCAGTGCCTGAACACTTGTAACATGAAGCCACCAGAGGAGGAGCCCTCAGACCACTAATGATTTCTACACCAGTTCACTGTTACAGTCAAGACACAGATCGACTTTATTTTTTATAAAGATTCTTCATTTAATTCAACAGCATCACCTTAAAAACTTGAATGTTATCATCATTGGTTCATTGTTTTCCCACAGTAAAAAATTAATGACACTTCTAGACATTATTGAACATTAAACACTAACCCTTTATAGCCATGAAATGAGTTCAGTTGACATCTTAGCTTTAAATGCTCGTCATCAAACAAGACATGAAGCTTCTGAAAGTCAGTTTCTTTCCATAACATCCTTATGGAGAAATATAAAACTGATTATCTGAATCTTAACTGCATTAGTCAGTGAATCAGGAGTCTTTATCCAACTTCATGTTGTCAAACTACAAAAAATGGTGTTTTTAATAAAAATCTTAAGTGTGTTTGTCAGAGATTCAAGTTCCACCTTCTGTTTGTGAGATGAAGAGAAAAAGATGAAAATTTATCTTCGTATTGATTAATTTGAATATACTTTAGTCACCTGATTTACTGTCATCAGTATGTAAATGAGCCTCGTCATGTGTTGCCTCATAAAGAAGTCAAGTGTGTGTTTGTGTGTCAGTGAGAGGACAGAAGAGCTCACATCAGATCACCTTCAACATCAACCATGTTCTCTGCAGCTCTGATGCTGCTGCTGGCAGCTGGATCCTGTGAGGAGCTTTCAGTGGATTCACTCTAATGAACACATTAGAAACAGTGAACAGTCAGATGAATGATGGAGATAATGTTGATTTCTGTTTCCACAGGTGTGAACAGTATTGATCTCATCCAGCCAGACTCAATGGTTGTGCAGCCTGGACAGTCTTTGACCATCACCTGTCAGGTCTCTGGTTATTCTTTGACTGATAACAGCTATGCAACAGGTTGGATCAGACAGCGTGAAGGAAAACCAATGGACTGGATTTTGCATCGGTGGGGTGGAGGAAACTTTTACCAAAATAATGCTCTGAAGAACAAGTTCCTTTATTACACACACACTTCTACTAGCTCAGTGACATTAGCAGGACAGAATCTGCAGCCTGAGGACACAGCTGTTTATTACTGTGTACGAAGCTCCACAGTGATACAAACCACCAACAGACCTGCACAAAAACACAGCAACCATGAGACTCAACCACACACACACATTCGAAGTTAATATAAATAAAGTATTGAGTAGAGTGTGTGTGGCCAGTTACCTCCTTAACAGAGAAGTTGTTGAATTGTTAAATGTATTTGATGTGAAGCTGAAAAAAGAGTCGAAGAAGTTTGACGTTCTCTAAGCTGAAGGACATGATTTATTTGAACATTTTATATCTGTGTATTATGATGCTGAGAAGATGTTAAATTATGAGGATGTGAAAAGACTGTTTCATCTAAAGGAAATCTAAGATAAACAGAACCCATTTTCATTCAAAGGCATGAACAAATGCACATAAACAAATAATTTGGCCATGAAAATAAACCTGTCAGCTGCCCCTTTAAGATTTTAAGACTCTCAGAAGACAAACTTTCTGGGCCTCCACTCAAACACTAATGACATTCATTTATTTTAGAAATGTTTTTGAGTTAAAATGTCTCAACAGATTCAAGATTAAAAAGTTTTAATGTTTGACACTCAAACAAGATGTGCAGTGAAATGCAGAGTGTCAAAGTCTTGAGGCTGTGCTAAACAGGCTGGAGTGAAACAACAAATAATAATTAAAATAAGACAAATAAAAGATACAATAACATGTTGTACACTCTCTAACCCAAAAATGCAAATGTTCAGGGAGGTGCAAATGATTCACAGAGGACAATTTAAACTATTGTATGCTCTCATCTGCTGGCCAATATGCTTTAATGTGGTGGTGATGTTGAAGCTGATACTAATATTTACACAAAATAAAACATGCAAGACAAACATGAAAACAGCTGATTGGGAGGACTGACTCTTGGACATGAATTCTGCAGTTTCATTAAAAATCTCCAGTCGAGCTGTTTCCTCCCTGTGAGGAGGAGTCAATGCAAAACTCACATGTCTTCCACCTCTACTTATCTGACTGCAGAGAGGAGGACAGAGAACAGTGGACACACAGTTTAACATGATGGACTATAGGACAGGACTGCTGCTTTTAACTCTCTGCTGGGCAGGTGAAGATCTACACTGATCTTAATCTAATATAGCTTTTATTTGTGTCATCAGTTTATTTCACTTGATGTTTTTATTCCTCTTGACAGGTGTTGATGGTCAGACTCTGACAGAGTCTGAATCAGTGGTTAAAAGGCCTGGAGAATCTCACAGATTGACCTGTACAGGCTCTGGATTCACATTCAGCAGCTACTATATGCACTGGGTCAGACAGGCTCCTGGAAAAGGACTGGAGTGGGTTGCTGCTATTTATAACAGTGGCAACATCTACTACTCTGAGTCAGTGAAAGGCCGGTTTACCATCTCCAGAGACAACAGCAGACAGCAGGTGTATCTGCAGATGAACAGTCTGAAGACTGAAGATTCTGCTGTTTATTATTGTGCTCGAGAGCCACAGTGACTGGAGTTGGTTGAGCAGCTGTACAAAAACCTACAGCACTCATTTTTCAGGCTGGTGGAACTCAAGCATGAAGTATTTTTGTTGTGCTTATATTAAATTTTTTTATTGGTATTTCAGATGTACAAATAGCAAATGAATCTTTGTCCATGCATCATCAAAATATTAAATATCTTTCCTGAATATTAAACATGTATAAAAGACAACAGAGATCACTGTCAAACTAAAAGCCAGAAGACTCTGCTGTGTATTACTGTGCAAAACACACTCGCTAGTTAAACGAAGCAGAGAAGCTTTCCAAAAACTCCACAGAAGATTTGTTTCCAACGACCTGCAGGTGGCAGCAGATGATACGAAATCAGATGACACTGAGGGGAGAATGACAGTAACTCTACGACACACACACACACACACACACACACACACCATCTGATGTTGTGGTTTGAGACTTCCTGTTTTGTTGTGTTTGACCAACATGTAATGTTTCATAATGTTCCCTTTACTTTTCTTTTCATACTAATGTGTGTGATGTGCACAAAACACTATCTTGGCTAACTGTGGGGGCTAAATGTGTCATGTGGAATGGGACACCACACTTCTTCAGTGATATGTTAGCCTACACTGGTTTATATCAATGTGAAGCATTAAATTAATCCTGTTCATCTGATAGAGTCAAGTCCACCGAAGTGCATGATGGCAACTCTTCTTTATAGAGGTTCTTCTGCCTGGAATATGCTCCCATATATCAAAACCTTCTTCTTTGGTATATAAAGTGCTGATATGGTGCTGCCTGTGTGTACTTCACGTCACTGCTGATTACTGATTAACTGAAGTGAGACATGATCAGGTTGTTTCTCTCAGTCGTTGACCTGGAGAAGATCATCCAGGCTTTTATCTCGTCCATATTGGACTGCTGGAAAACACTTTATTTTGAAGTTAGTCTGCAAAATATCCACTAACCACTGTTGATGAAAATACTTTTTTAATGCACAAAGAAAAGTGGACACTTGACACCAATCCCTGCTGTCTGTCAATTGCAGAATTGACTTGTAGAATTGACTGCTTGTTTTTAAAGCCTTGAGCGTCGGCATCCTGTTACTTTCTGGTCTAATTCCAGATGTGAACCTGATCACTGCTTGAGCTCTTTAGCCAGAGCCAAAATCTGACATTTTAAGGGCCTTTCATTTTTCAAACACGTTCAGTTATAATGTGCAGTTAGTGACAAAATCAGATGAATTTGATTTATGCATCTCAGTTTGAAATACAATTTGAATTTTATATAGGTTTCAGAACCTCAATTTTGTTGTTTAACAAACTATTTTTGGTCTCATGTTATTGTGGAAGAGGTTTGTTCACAAGAAAAATCCCAAACAGTCCAACATATGACGAAAAATATAAAAAACTGAAAACTTCCCTAAAATATAGATAAATAAATAAGAATCCATGAAATTCTGTTGTTTGTAATGTGACAAAAAATGTCAACAAAAAATAACTTGAGGAGACATGACACGTTGTTTGTCTTCTCAAATCAAGCCGACAAGATGATTTTCATGTTATATTGATTCAAAACATTTTAATAACAATGATAACAATCATCATCATTATCATCATCGTCATACAATGTGACTTCAAGTTAAACAGGACAATAAGATAATAAAATATCCTCAGGTTGGATAATTAGATGAAATAAAAATTGTAAGAGATGCAGTGAGATTATATTTAAGAAAGGACGAAAGTAAAACTTTGAAAGTAAATTTTGAGGAAAGCTTGAAAAGAGCACACTGTTCAATCAAGTTCCACAAGTGAGGATCAGACACATCAAAGCAAAGTCACCAGTCCAGTCCAGCTGTTTCCTCCCTGTGAGGAGGAGTCAATGCAAAACTCACATGTCTTCCACCTCTACTTATCTGACTGCAGAGAGGAGGACAGAGAACAGTGGACACACAGTTTAACATGATGGACTATAGGACAGGACTGCTGCTTTTAACTCTCTGCTGGGCAGGTGAAGATCTACACTGATCTGAATCTAATATAGCTTTTGTTTGTGTCATCAGTTTATTTGACTTGATGTTTTTATTCCTCTTGACAGGTGTTGATGGTCAGACTCTGACAGAATCTGAAGCAGTGGTTAAAAGGCCTGGAGAATCTCACAGATTGACCTGTACAGGCTCTGGATTCACATTCAGCAACTACTATATGCACTGGGTCAGACAGACTCCTGGAAAAGGACTGGAGTGGATTGCCCAGATTGATAGCGGCAGTGGTAGCAGCAAATACTACTCTGAGTCAGTGAAAGGCCGGTTTACCATCTCCAGAGACAACAGCAGACAGCAGGTGTATCTGCAGATGAACAGTCTGAAGACTGAAGATTCTGCTGTTTATTATTGTGCTCGAATGCCACAGTGACTGGAGTTGGTTGAGCAGCTGTACAAAAACCTACAGCACTCATCTTTCAGGCTGGTGGAGCCCAAGCATGAAGTATTTATATAGTATTTATGTTTTGTGTTATATTGCTTTTTCTACATTTTACACTACATTTGTTTTTAATTAGTAAATGAATCTTTGTCTATGCATTATATAATAAAACTGTTTCTCAGAAATATTATTGCTAAACATGAAACACATTAACACAGAAAATATCACTTTTGATAAAATGGGAAATACAGCACAACAATATCCTGAAATTACAACTAATGAGAAAAATTTCTACAATTTAAGTCTCAATGTCTGTAAATGATGTGGAATCTAAAGTGAGACATAATATGAGAGTGAAAACTAATGTTGCAGTTTCTTGTAGATCTGCTGTTCTCATTGATCTGAAGTGACTGACACTTGAACCCTGGACTGAACTGAAGCTTGATACTCCTGCTGCTCATGTACACTGGATATTGTGATAGTTGAACCTTTTCTATCCTGAACTAAAGTCATGTGTTAACTTGATTCAGAACATTTTGAACAGTCAAGTTTGACTATAAGGTGTTTACCATCAGCAGTGAGTGCAGCTGCATCTGTCAGTGTCAGTTCATCTGAGCAGACAGGAAGTAGATCTCAAGATGAACATCAGGAAGCCTGAAGGAGCTGCTGTGTATGTGAACAAACAAATTTAATTCAATGAAATTCGACAGATATTGTGTATTGAGATTAATACAATCTATTAATTGTATTTAAAATAGTAATTATGGAATCATTTTTCAAGTTTTAAGTGCAGAGAAAAATGAAGAAATGATGTGGGGACAAAACTGAGAGTTTGATGCAATAAAACAGGCACCAGAGTTATTTCTATCTGAATATGAAGGAAATGCAGCTACAACTCTCTGTGGACAGGAATAAACCTTTGTCTCCATGTGTTACAGTGTTTTAGGTTTTGTCAGATGTGTATTAAAAAACAAAAACGGCACATTACATCGATGTTAAAATAATTCTTCAATTCACTAAATCAGTTTGAAATAGTGAGCATGGTGAAATGAACTCTGTGTGTGTGTGTGTGTGTGTGTGTGTGTGTGTGTGTGTGTGTGTGTGTGTCAGTGAGAGGACAGAAGAGTTCAGCTTTTAGTTGATGTAATATGAAATCTACTTTGTGGACCTGAAGCCAGATGAAGGCGAGTAAACAGAAAACATAATGTCACCTCATGTTTTCACAACGTCCAGATTTTCTCATGATGATTCAGTTGCAAGTTATAAATTTAGATTTGCCCAAATCTCATTTACTTTGTCTGGTGTCACAGCTTCTACACTGATTTTCTCAAGTCTCACAACAGGTCAAACTCTGTCCTCCCTGTGAGGACGAGTCAATGCAAACTGAGTTGTCTTTCACCTTCACTAATCTGACTGCAGAGAGGATGATCAACCTTTTAGTTTTCACTGCAACTTTTGTTTTCCACAAGCCAACAGAGTTTATTTGTCTGACTGGAAAATTAATTTTTATTGGCTGTAAAACATGGGTATTCATGGCATCCCAAAATGGTTTGACTGAGGAACACTTGTGGGGAAAATCAGCTGTTAAACAATGTGTTTGTCAACCTGTTGCATAAATTACACTGAAACATGTCAGAGGGACTCTTGGAGGAATGACTGATGTACAGTAAACATTCATTCTGCAGTTTCATCAAACAGTAACTGAGATCCAAGTCAAATCCAGTTCCACACTCTTCTTTGTCGAGGTTCTTCTGCCTGGAATATTCTTCCATATATCAAAACTTTCTTCTTTGGTCTATAAAGTGCTGATGTGGTGCTGCCTGTGTGTACTTCACGTTACTGCTGATCACTGATTGACTGAAGTGAGACATGATCAGGTTATTTCTCTCAGTCGTTGACCTGGAGAAGATCATCAAGGCTTTTATCTCGTCCATACTGGACTACTGGAAAACACTTTATTTTGAAGTTAGTCTGCAAAATATCCACTAACCGCTGTTGATGAAAATACTTTTTAATGCACAAAGAAAAGTGGACACTTGACACCAATCCCTGCTGTCTGTCAATTGCAGAATTGACTGCTTGTTTTTAAAGCCTTGAGCGTCGGCATCCTGCTACTTTCTGGTCTAATTCCAGATGTGAACCTGATCACTGCTTGATCTCTTTAGCCAGAGCCAAAATCTCACATTTTAAGGGCATTTTTGTTTTCAAACACGTTCAGTTATAATGTGCAGTTAGTGACAAAATCAGATGAATTTGATTTATGCGTCTCAGTTTGACATAAAATTTGAATTTTGTATAGGTTTCAGAACCTCAATTTTGTTGTTGAACAAACTATTTTTGGTCTCATGTTATTGTGGAAGAGGTTTGTTCACAAGAAAAATCCCAAAGAGTACAACAAATGACGAAAAATAAAAAAACTGAAAACTTCCCTAAAATATAGATAAATAAATAAGAATCCATGAAATTCTGTTGTTAGTAATGTGACAAAAAATGTCTACAAAAAATAACTTTAGGAGACATGACACGTTTGTCTTCTCAAATCAAGCCGACAAGATGATTTTCATGTTATATTAACTCAAAACATTTTAATAACAATGATAACAATCATCATCATTGTCACCATCGTCATACAATGTGACTTAAAGTTAAACAGGACAATAAGATAATAAAATATCCTCAGGTTGAATAATTAGATGAAATAAAAATTGTAAGAGATGCAGTGAGATTATATTTAAGAAAGGATGAAAGTAAAACTTTGAAAGTAAATTTTGATGAGAGGTTGAAAAGAGGACACTGTTCAATCAAGTTCCACAAGTGAGGATCAGACACATCAAAGCAAAGTCATCAGGTCAATCCAGCTGTTTCCTCCCTGTGAGGAGGAGTCAATGCAAAACTCACATGTCTTCCACCTCTACTTATCTGACTGCAGAGAGGAGGACAGAGAACAGTGGACACACAGTTTAACATGATGGACTATAGGACAGGACTGCTGCTTTTAACTCTCTGCTGGGCAGGTGAAGATCTACACTGATCTTAATCTAATATAGCTTTTATTTGTGTCATCAGCTTATTTCACTTGATGTTTTTATTCCTCTTGACAGGTGTTGATGGTCAGACTCTGACAGAATCTGAAGCAGTGGTTAAAAGGCCTGGAGAATCTCACAGATTGACCTGTACAGCCTCTGGATTCACATTCAGTGACTACGGCATGAACTGGATCAGACAGGCTCCTGGAAAAGGACTGGAGTGGATCGCATACATAAGCGGTCCCAGTGGTAGCAACATCTACTACTCTGAGTCAGTGAAAGGCCGGTTTACCATCTCCAGAGACAACAGCAGACAGCAGGTGTATCTGCAGATGAACAGTCTGAAGACTGAAGATTCTGCTGTTTATTATTGTGCTCGACAGCCACAGTGACTGGAGTTGGTTGAGCAGCTGTACAAAAACCTACAGCACTCATCTTTCAGGCTGGTGGAGCTCAAGCATGAAGTATTTTTGTTGTGCTTATATTAAATTTTTTATTGGTATTTCAGATGTACAAATAGCAAATGAATCTTTGTCCATGCATCATCAAAATACTAAATATCTTTCCTGAATATTAAACATGTATAAAAGACAACATAGATCACTGTCAAACTAAAAGACAGAAGACTCTGCTGTGTATTACTGTGCCAAACACACACACTCGTTAAAGGAAGCAGAGAAGCTTTCCAAAAACTCCACAGAAGATTTGTTTCCAAAGACCTGCAGGTGGCAGCAGATGATACGAAATCAGATGACACTGAGGGGAGAATGACAGGAACTCTACACAAACATACGCACGCACACACACACGCACCCACGCACGCACGCACGCACGCACGCACGCACGCACACACACACACACACACACCATCTGATGTTGTGGTTTGCGACTTCCTGTTTTGTTGTGTTTGATCAACATGTAATGTTTCATAATGTTCCTTTTTTTTTCTTTTCATACTAATGTGTGTGATGTGCACAAAACACTATCTTGGCTAACTGTGGAGGCTAAATGGAAATCAATAATTCTGTTTTTCATGCAGACTGTCATGTGGAATGGGACACCACACTTCTTCAGTGATAAGTTAGCCTACACTGGTTTATTTCAATGTGAAGCATTAAATTAATCCTGTTCATCTGATAGAGTCAAGTCCACCGAAGTGCATGATGGCAACTCTTCTTTATAGAGGTTCTTCTGCCTGGAATATGCTCCCATATATCAAAACTTTCTTCTTTGGTCTATAAAGTACTGATATTGTGCTCCCTGTGTGTACTTCACGTCACTGCTGATCACTGATTAACTGAAGTGAGACATGATCAGGTTGTTTCTCTCAGTTGTTGACCTGGAGAAGATCATCCAGGCTTTTATCTCATCCAGATTGGACTACTGGAAAACACTTTATTTTGAAATTAGTCTGCAAAATATCCACTAACCACTGCTGATGAAAATACTTTTTAATGCACAAAGAAAAGTGGACACTTGACACCAATCCCTGCTGTCTGTCAATTGTAGCATTGACTGCTTGTTTTTAAAGCCTTGAGCGTCGGCATCCTGTTACTTTCTGGTCTAATTCCTGATGTGAACCTGATCACTGCTTGAGCTCTTTAGCCAGAGCCAAAATCTCACATTTTAAGGGCCTTTCATTTTTCAAACACGTTCAGTTATAATGTGCAGTTAGTGACAAAATCAGATGAATTTGATTTATGCATCTCAGTTTGAAATACAATTTGAATTTTGTATAGGTTTCAGAACCTCAATTTTGTTGTTTAACAAACTATTTTTGGTCTCATGTTATTGTGGAAGACGTTTGTTCACAAGAAAAATCCCAAACAGTCCAACATATGACGAAAAATAAAAAAAAACTGAAAACTTCTGTAAAACATAAATAAATAAATAAGAATCCATGAAATTCTGTTGTTAGTAATGTGACAAAAAATGTCAACAAAAAATAACTTTAGGAGACATGACACGTTGTTTGTCTTCTCAAATCAAGCCGACAAGATGATTTACATGTTATATTAATTCAAAACATTTTAATAATAATGATAATAATCGGCATACAATGTGACTTAAAGTTAAACAGGACAATAAGATAATAAAATATCCTCAGGTTGAATAATTAGATGAAATAAAAATTGTAAGGATGCAGTGAGATTATGATTAAGAAAGGAAGAAAGTAAAACTTTGAAAGTCAACTTTGAAGAGAGGTTGAAAAGAGCACACTGTTCAGTCAAGTTCCACAAGTGAGGATCAGACACTTCAAAGCAAAGTCACCAGTCCAGTCCAGCTGTTTCCTCCCTGTGAGGAGGAGTCAATGCAAAACTCACATGTCTTCCACCTCTACTTATCTGACTGCAGAGAGGAGGACAGAGAACAGTGGACACACAGTTTAACATGATGGACTATAGGACAGGACTGCTGCTTTTAACTCTCTGCTGGGCAGGTGAAGATCTACACTGATCTGAATCTAATGTAGCTTTTGTTTGTGTCATCAGTTTATTTGACTTGATGTTTTTATTCCTCTTGACAGGTGTTGATGGTCAGACTCTGACAGAATCTGAAGCAGTGGTTAAAAGG
The DNA here is from genome assembly GCF_051107435.1 of Chaetodon auriga. Lineage (NCBI taxonomy): Eukaryota > Metazoa > Chordata > Actinopteri > Chaetodontiformes > Chaetodontidae > Chaetodon > Chaetodon auriga. Next base: position 13,755,732 of record NC_135089.1, on the reverse strand, counting down.
CCTGGAGAATCTCACAGATTGACCTGTACAGTCTCTGGATTCACATTCAGCAGCTATGCCATGCACTGGGTCAGACAGGCTCCTGGAAAAGGATTGGAGTGGATCGCTTTTATCAGCTATAACAGTGGCAGTATCTACTACTCTGAGTCAGTGAAAGGCCGGTTTACCATCTCCAGAGACAACAGCAGACAGCAGGTGTATCTGCAGATGAACAGTCTGAAGACTGAAGATTCTGCTGTTTATTATTGTGCTCGAGACTCACAGTGACTGGAGTTGGTTGAGCAGCTGTACAAAAACCTACAGTACTCATCTTTCAAGCTGGTGGAGCCCAAAGATGAAGTATATTTATTGTGTTTGTATTTACTTTTACATTGCTTTTTAAGATTTTTTTGTGTTCATTGTTGTTACAGTACAAATAACAAATGAATCTTTGTCCATGCATCATAAATATATTAAACATGATTTCTGAATATTTAACACATATAAAACACAACAAGATCATTTGTTGATCAAAGGGCCAAAGACAAAACAACAATCTGTTTGCTGAAATTAAAGACTTGTTAATCTAATTCAACATTTTTACAAATGAAGACTCAATAATGTCTGTAAATGATGTGGAATCTAAAGTGAGTCACAATGTGAGAGTGAAAACTAATGTTGCAGTTTCACATATAAATCCACTAGAGGGCAGTCAGTGTCAAGTTTCTCTCTCCTCTGTTGCTGAAAGGAGACACTCAGATCTGCTGTTCTCATTGATCTTCATTGATCTCAGTGGAGTTCACAGCACATCAAGTTTCATAAAGCCACCAGTGGAGGAGCCCTCACACCCTCAGTTCATTGAGAAAAACTGTCTTCGACTGTGCTAGAAATTGCAGTAAAATGTTGAAAAAACATTAAGTTGATTGAAATGGTAACAGAGAGCAAGACATTGAATGAATCACATTTTTTGACTGATGTCAAATTCATAACTTTCTCAGTCTGTGAGAGAAGTGAACATATTTCCAGAAATTCACTTCGCAGAAGGTGAAGATCAAACAAATCTTACATGAATATTAATGTCATGAACTTTTCATGAAAAGAAATATTTGACAATTGTGCTTTTATCTGTAAAATAATGATTAAAAAACTGAAAAATTCACTTCATAAATAATGAAAGCTTTTTAAATGCCAGAGACAGCTCTGAGCAGACCACATTTCCTCATGAACTAATCCAGCATGAAGGTTTTTACAACAAAAGTCTGTTGAAAAAAAGTCACAACAGTTAATACACTGTCTGTCTTTTAGACCATGCCAATTATTGTTTTACATTTTCTTTAATTATTACAGAAAATATATTTATGGAAATATATTTCAGGTAGGAATGAACTTCATGGCGGAATAGCTGGAAAACATATTAAACATTTATTTTTCAGAGATGTGACACAAGAAGGATCAATGCTGGACAAAAACGTACAGGACTCATCCTCAACGCACTGAAACACTCATTTTAGAGGTTTTGTGAAGAATAACAAAACTTTACATTAAGTTCTGTTTTCAGTAATAAATACATTAAATTTCATGTGTGTCAAAGAAAATGCTGATAACACAATTCAAAGGTATGACTACTCGTTCCAGTTCATCCTTCTTTTACCGCCTGTCAGTGTTCTCCTCTATGCAAATTGAACTTCCTCACAGTCACAGTCTGCTATAAAGACTTGATATCATGCTGTCAGTTGCAGCAGAAGAAGAGAAGCTCCATCAGATCACCTTCAACATCAACCATGTTCTCTGCAGCTCTGACGCTGCTGCTGGCAGCTGGATCCTGTGAGGAGCTTTCAGTGGATTCACTCTAATGAACACATTAGAAACAGTGAACAGTCAGATGAATGATGGAGATAATGTTGATTTCTGTTTCCACAGGTGTGAACAGTATTGATCTCATCCAGCCAGACTCAATGGTTGTGCAGCCTGGACAGTCTTTGACCATCACCTGTCAGGTCTCTGGTTATTCTTTGACTGATGACAACTATGCAACAGGTTGGATCAGACAGCGTGAAGGAAAACCAATGGACTGGATTTGTATCAGTGGGGTGGAGGAGACTTTCACCAAAATAATGCTCTGAAGAACAAGTTCCTTTATTACACACACACTTCTACTAGCTCAGTGACATTAGCAGGACAGAATCTGCAGCCTGAGGACACAGCTGTTTATTACTGTGTACGAAGCTCCACAGTGATACAAACCACCAACAGACCTGCACAAAAACACAGCAACCATGAGACTCAACCACACACACATGTTCTCAGTGTGAACATGAATAAAGACAGTACTCTGACAAGAGAATGTGTCCAGCAGCACCCAGTACCTCGAGGTCAAGAGCCTGACAGAAGGAGATTCTGCTGTTTACTTCTGTGCTCGACACACAGTGACTGAAGACAGTGGAGCAGCTGCACCAAAACCTCCACAGACAACAAACAGCAATGATCTTACTGACATCTGGATTCACTCACCACCTGCAGAAGCACTTTGATAAATTCACATTAGATTTCTATGAATTTTATGATAAACTCCTGAGGGCATATTTATTCTCTTTATGATGTTACATCAGACACTGTAATAAACAGATTTCCTTCAATTGTCAAATCAGTAATCAATACAAAATTGCCAATGTCATGTTCACAAGTAGAACCCATAAATGTCGCTCATCCAAAATATATTTAAAACGTCATTTTCATTTGTTGACGTGGTGAGATGACAAGAGAGCAGTTGCCATGAATGTTTGTCGATGATGGTGATCAGAATAAAAGTGTGGATTATTCATCTTATTGTTAATGCTCCCATGTGCAGGACATAATGCTCAATCTGACAAATGCGAAACATTCAAGATGAATTAGAATTCATCACATTCAAATTCAGCTTGGATGTTAATGCGTTAGATGTCTGAACTATAAAAGAATAATTTTCTGTTATTTGAAAAAATGTGGATGTGTTTTTAATCCCGACAGGAAATACAGACAAATGAAAACATACAAACAGCTGATTTGGAGGACTGACTCTTGGACATGAATTCCCCAGTTTCATTAAATATCTCCAGTCCAGCTGTTTCTTCCCTGTGAGGAGGAGTCAATGCAAAACTCACATGTCTTCCACCTCTACTTATCTGACTGCAGAGAGGAGGACAGAGAACAGTGGACACACAGTTTAACATGATGGACTATAGGACAGGACTGCTGCTTTTAACTCTCTGCTGGGCAGGTGAAGATCTACACTGATCTGAATCTAATATAGCTTTTATTTGTGTCATCAGCTTATTTGACTTGATGTTTTTATTCCTCTTGACAGGTGTTGATGGTCAGACTCTGACAGAATCTGAAGCAGTGGTTAAAAGGCCTGGAGAATCTCACAGATTGACCTGTACAGCCTCTGGATTCACATTCAGCAGCTATGCTATGGGCTGGATCAGACAAGCTCCTGGAAAAGGACTGGAGTGGATCGCATACATCAGCGGTGGCAGTAGTAGCATCTACTACTCTGAGTCAGTGAAAGGCCGGTTTACCATCTCCAGAGACAACAGCAGACAGCAGGTGTATCTGCAGATGAACAGTCTGAAGACTGAAGATTCTGCTGTTTATTATTGTGCTCGAGAGCCACAGTGACTGGAGTTGGTTGAGCAGCTGTACAAAAACCTACAGCACTCATCTTTTAGGCCCGATAAACCCAATAATGAATTTTTATTTATTTATTTATTTAACTTCATATTTATTTTTACATACAATTTTATATTCTATATTTACATTAAATGTCCTTTTTAAATTCCTGAAAACTCCAGAATATTGAACATCTAAAAAACACAATAAAGATCACTTGCTGATAAAAGGACCAAACAGAACACAACAATCCATCTGAAGAAGAACAGCAGGAAGCCTGCAGGAGCTCTCAAAGTTAATGTAATTAAAGTCTACATATATTGTGTAAAGACACAAATAATGTATAAAGAGAGTTTTTTCATCTTTCAGGTGTATTAAAATAGTAATTCAGGGATCATTTTCAAGTTTTAACTGCAGAGAAATATCGAGATATGATGTGGGGACAAAATTGACAGTTTGATGCAATAAAACAGGCCCCAGACTTATTTATATCTGAATATGAAGGAATGCAGCTACAACTCTCTGTGGACAGGAATAAAGCTTTGTCTCCATGTGTCACCTTGATTGTTGGTGTCTCAGTCTGTTTTTAACTCTCTCTCTCTCTCTCTCTCTCTCTCTCTCTCTCTCTGTCAGTGTCCAGCACTACTCCTCTTCTCACAGACTCAGTCTTTATGTTTCAACACTGTATCTCTAAAATTTCTCACTGGTAAAATGCAAATTCACACACTGATGCACAACCCCCACCCACTCTGCCTGCACAATATATATCCTTCATTTTATTCTTCATTCTAATAGTGAATTACAAGTGTCATATTCACAATTATGGTCAATAAAATTACATTAATTTAGTCTGAGAAGAGAAACAAGCTGAAAAACAATTGATCAGACAGAAAGTTTGGCTTGACCATATTATGATTTGGAAGGTGAAATGTCAACAATCCAAAATCCTCTTGAAATATGTTCAAAACATTGGTTCATGGTTTGATGAGGTGAGATGACAATAAAGCAGTTTTCATTAGTGCTCGGAGTGATCATAATAAAACTGTAGATTATTTATATTATTGTAAACACATTTCAATAAACCTTTTATGTTCATGTGACAGAAGTCTGAATGATGATGAACAGTTGTGTTATTCGAATAAATGTGGTTGTGTTTTTAATACTGAGACATTTGACAAAAATTAAAACATGTCACACAAACAGCTGATTTTGAGGGTTGACTCTTGGACATGAATTCCCCAGTTTCATTAAATATCTCCAGTCCTGCTGTTTCCTCCCTGTGAGGAGGAGTCAATGCAAAACTCACATGTCTTCCACCTCTACTTATCTGACTGCAGAGAGGAGGACAGAGAACAGTGGACACACAGTTTAACATGATGGACTATAGGACAGGACTGCTGCTTTTAACTCTCTGCTGGGCAGGTGAAGATCTACACTGATCTGAATCTAATATAGCTTTTATTTGTGTCATCAGCTTATTTCACTTGATGTTTTTATTCCTCTTGACAGGTGTTGATGGTCAGACTCTGACAGAATCTGAAGCAGTGGTTAAAAGGCCTGGAGAATCTCACAGATTGACCTGTACAGCCTCTGGATTCACATTCAGCAGCTCCTGGATGGCCTGGGTCAGACAGGCTCCTGGAAAAGGACTGGAGTGGGTTGCTACTATCAGTAGTGGTGGTGGTAGCACCACTCGCTACCCTGAGTCAGTGAAAGGCCGGTTTACCATCTCCAGAGACAACAGCAGACAGCAGCTGTATCTGCAGATGAACAGTCTGAAGACTGAAGATTCTGCTGTTTATTATTGTGCTCGAGACTCACAGTGACTGGAGTTGGTTGAGCAGCTGTACAAAAACCTACAGTACTCATCTTTCAGGCTGGTGGAGCCTCTGCACCAAATTTCATTTAGTATTTATTTCGTCTTATGCTTATTGCTTCTTCTAAATTTTACATTACAGAAATTGTTTTTAAATAGCAAATGAATTTTTGTCAATATGTCATACAATAAAAATGTTGTGAGAAATATTATTACTAAACATGAAACACATTAAAAACACAATAAAGATCACTTGTTGGTCAAATGGCCAAAGACAGCACAACAATCTGCTGAAATTTGACCACAAATCCAGAACATTTCCACAAATTAAGTCTCAATAATGTCTGTAAATGATGTGGAATCTAAAGTGAGTCATAATATGAGAGTGAAAACTAATGTTGCAGTTTCCCGTATAAAACCACTAGAGGGCAGTCAGTGTCAAGTTTCTCTCTCCTCTGTTGCTGAAAGGAGACACTCAGATCTGCTGTTCTCATTGATCTGAAGTGACTGACACTTGAACCCTGGACTGAACTGAAGCTTAATACTCCTGCTGCTCATGTACACTGGATATTGTGAGAGTTGAACCTTTTCTACCCTGAACTAAAGTCATGTGTTAACTTGATTCAGAACATTTTGAACAACAGTCAAGTTTGACTATAAGGTGTTTACCATCAGCAGTGAGTGCAGCTGCATCTGTCAGTGTCAGTTCATCTGAGCAGACAGGAAGTAGATCTCAAGATGAACATGAGGAAGCCTGAAGGAGCTGCTCCTCTACAGTCTGCAAACACTGAAACCATTTAAAGTCTTTTATGCAAACCAGCAGCATGAGACTGAAGTTTTCAGAAAATTTACATGATCCTGGCTGCTGTCACTGTATTTCCGTCTGCAGCAAATACAGGAAGGAAATAAGGAAGTGAGCAAATAACTGAGTAAATAAATGTTCATGTTTTCATCATGTTTTAATATTGAATTGTTGTCAATAGTCACATTTAGGCATTAGTAGTTTACAGTAAAAGCAAAGTGTCACAGTTGAGTGTGTGATGAAATTCAAATATCAGATGTAAAGCAGAGGTGATTTCCAGGCATGTTTTCACTCTGCAGATATAACAACAGTCAACAGACTCTTCTATTGGCTCCAGTCACACCAACATTGATGCTTCACATGTTTGATTCTATGCAAACTCAGTCAGCTTCCTTGTTACTCAGCTATAAAAACTTGACATCAGGCTGTCAGTGGAGTTGACAGCACGTCACTTTCAACATCAAGCATGTTTTCTGTAGCTCTGCTGCTGCTGTTGGCAGCTGGATGTGAGTCTCTCTGGATTTGTCAAAGTCAGCAGTTCTTCTTTTGCAGTATAACTTGATCATTTGTTCCAAAACATTTTCTTTTTTCAACAGGTGCGAAGTGTGAAGAGTTGACACAGCCAGCCTCTGTGACTGTGCAGCCAGGTCAACGTCTGACCATCACCTGTCAGGTCTCTTATTCTCTTAGCAGCTACTACACAGATTGGATCAGACAGCCTGCAGGGAAAGGACCGGAGTGGATGAGTAGTGACACAGATGTCAAAGATTCACTGAAGAACAAGTTCAGTGTCAGCTTAGACTCCTCCAGTAAAACATTCACTCTAAATGGACAGAATGTGCAGCCTGAAGACACTGCTGTGTATTACTGTGCCAGAAGACACACAGTGAGAGATAATAACAGGAGAGTCGTACAAAAACTACTTCCTCTATTTTCCACCACTGAGGACATCACAATACTGAGTGTGATTAACTGTCAGTGATGAAAACTGTGAGTAGTGACTGAATATTGAAGTCTTATTTTATGAACTTTAGATAAATTCACTTGCATCTTGCAGAAACATAGAAACATTGTTTTTGCATGTGTTTTTTTTTTTTTTTTTTACAATGTCCACGCTGAACACCTGCATGAATACAGTCAGCTCATCAGCACACAGCTTTCAATAAGTCAGTGATTGAGGAGCCTGAATGAAGCAGCTGATTCCAGTCAGCTGAAGCCAGAACAACTTCAGTGCTGTGTCTGAACAGTGGTGGTTTCTCTGAGAGGCCAAAGGGAGCCTGGCCTCCCCACAAATATATTGTAAATACATGATAACAAAACATTACATTGTCATCATTGACCCCTCATGTCGACTGATTCTTGCCAAAACTGAACTTTATTTTTTCGGAGTTCCTCAATGCTTTTCAAGTGTCAAATGTACTTGAAACTACTTAGAAAATATATTTCGAAATATTTAAATTGAAGATACTGGTGTTGCTGTGAAGTTTATACCACTTTTTAAAAACCAGTTCTGCAGATTTTGATGCTGCAGTTTTATCCAGCATTTAGGTCTGAATAAAGGATGGTCACCACCATTTAGTTGGTTGGTGTTGCATCAATATGTTAAAAGCAGAAACTTAAAAGTTAAGTAAATGACCTTGAAGTCTGTTCAGACTGCAGCTTGGCACAGAAAATCTGACAAGGTTTGGGTTGTATCCTCATCGTTGAATGCACTTTTTACAAGTCACCTTGAATAAAAGACTCAGCTAAATTAAAAATAATTCAAGTGATGACAAAAAAAATTATTTCAGTCATTTTCTCATTCATTCATTATTAAAACAAGAGTCTGAATCATAACTGCATTAGTAACTAAATTAATAGTCTTCAGTCAACTTTGTGCTGATGTTCAATAGTCAAACTACAGTAAAATACAAATAGAGATTTGTATTTTGTTCTTGTAGAATAACTGTTTTATTGATATTATTGTTTGCTTTCATCTGCTGCCCAATATGCTTTTATGTGTGACAGAGTCCTGAATGCTGAATCCCTTTTTAAACCTGCAGAAGGAGGTCAAAACAAAGTTTTCCTCTCCTATAAATACACTGATGAGAGTAAATGTGGATGTGTTTTTAATTCTGAGAGAAGTTTTAGACAAATGAAAACATGTCAGACAAACATGAAAACAGTTGATTTGGAGGACTGACTCTTGGACATGAATTCCCCAGTTTCATTAAATATCTCCAGTTCATCTGTTTCCTCCCTGTGAGGAGGAGTCAATGCAAAACTCACATGTCTTCCATCTCTACTTATCTGACTGCAGAGAGGAGGACAGAGAACAGTGGACACACAGTTTAACATGATGGACTATAGGACAGGACTGCTGCTTTTAACTCTCTGCTGGGCAGGTGAAGATCTACACTGATCTGAATCTAATATAGCTTTTATTTGTGTCATCAGCTTATTTCACTTGATGTTTTTATTCCTCTTGACAGGTGTTGATGGTCAGACTCTGACAGAATCTGAAGCAGTGGTTAAAAGGCCTGGAGAGTCTCACAGATTGACCTGTACAGCCTCTGGATTCACATTCAGCAGCTACTATATGGCCTGGGTCAGACAGGCTCCTGGAAAAGGACTGGAGTGGATCGCATACATAAGCGGTGGCAGTAGCAACATCTACTACTCTGAGTCAGTGAAAGGCCGGTTTACCATCTCCAGAGACAACAGCAGACAGCAGGTGTATCTGCAGATGAACAGTCTGAAGACTGAAGATTCTGCTGTTTATTATTGTGCTCGAGACTCACAGTGACTGGAGTTGATTGAGCAGCTGTACAAAAACCTACAGTACTCATCTTTCAGGCTGGTGGAGCCCAGGCAGAAAATATTTTTATCTTATTTATATTTTGTTTTATATTGCTTTTTATACATTTTACACAACAAAATATGTTTTTCAATAGTAAATTAATCTTTGCCAATGCTTTGTATAATAAAACCATTGCTGGGAAATATTATTACGAAACATGAAACACATTAAAAGCACAGAAAAGATCACTTGTTGATAAAATGGCCAAAGACAGCACAACAATCTGCTGAAATGAAACTCCTACAAATACAAAACATTTCCACAAATTAAGACTAATAATGTCGGTAAATAATGTGGAATCTAAAGTGAGTCGTAATATGAGAGTGAAAACTAATGTTGCAGTTTCCTGTATTAAACCACTAGAGGGCAGTCAGTGTCAAGTTTCTCTCTCCTCTGTTGCTGAAAGGAGACACTCAGATCTGCTGTTCACATTGATCTTCATTGATCTCAGTGGAGTTCACAGCACATCAAGTTTCAAGTTTCATGAAGCCACCAGAGGAGGAGCCCTCACAGCACAACTGATTTCAGACCAGCTCATTGAAAAACACATTCTTTGAATTTAGTCAAAATTGCAGTAAAATGTGGAAACAATATGAAATTGATTCTTGATTTAAATGATAATATAGAGCAAGACATTGAAGGAATCACATTTTTTTGGACTGATCTCAAATTCATAACTTTCTCATTCTGTGAGAGAAGTTAACATATTTCCAGAAAATCACTTTGCAGAAACTTTAAAGACAAAATTCATGTCAGTTTCATGTAATTCATGCAATTCAGTTTCAGATTCAAATTTGCCTGAATCGCATTTATTTGGTTGTCATAACTCCTACATTATTGTTTCTCAAAGCCGACAAACAAAAAGCCAAACTCTGTGCTGCCTGTGAGGATGAGTTCATATTTGTCATCACTGGGATTTGAAAATAATGGAAATTTGAAGGGACCCTGCCCTGGACAGTCCCACCACCCTCACCACTGTCCACATCCCCCTTACATTTAGACAAGGTGACAGACAGTGAATCCAAAAATCACCACAAGGCAACCACTTGTTTTAAAACATCAGAGCAAGGATTGGGTTCACTTGTTCCTACATCAAGTGACGACAATGAGGCAGTCAGAGCCAGATACCTGGTTGAAAATGAAATGCTGGTTTAAAAGCACAAAGGGGCAAATAAATTCAGCTCTTAGTTGAAACAACTATTCCTTGAAGGATCTGAACACATCACTCATGATTCAGTTGTGATTTTGAGAGAGGCTACTAGCAAGTGAGACAGTTGGCAGGAGAGGATGATTATGAAAACACACAGGAGAGATAGTATAAATGCAGTTCTTCTTCTTCTTCTTCTTCTTCTTCTATTATTACAGGGTGCCGTTTGAGGTGACAGAGTTTATATGTCTGACTGCACAATTTATCTTTATTCATGGAAAAACAAGCATATTTATGGTGCTCATGTCCTGAGGGCTGACGTGTTTTTAGTGCCTTTGTTTTTAAAGCTTAATTAATCTTCTCCAGTTTTCTTCACTTTTATTCCAACTGAGGTTTTCTTTATCCTGATGTCACAAATTGCACAAATTATACTGAAACATGTCAGAGGGACTCTTGGAGGAATGACTGATGTACAGTAAACATTCATTCTGCACTTTCATCAAACAGTAACTGAGATCCAAGTCAAATCCAGTTCCACACTGTGAGGAGGAGTCAATGCAAAACTCACATGTCTTCCACCTCTACTTATCTGACTGCAGAGAGGAGGACAGAGAACAGTGGACACACAGTTTAACATGATGGACTATAGGACAGGACTGCTGCTTTTAACTCTCTGCTGGGCAGGTGAAGATCTACACTGATCTGAATCTAATGTAGCTTTTATTTGTGTCATCAGCTTATTTCACTTGATGTTTTTATTCCTCTTGACAGGTGTTGATGGTGTGACTCTGACACAATCTGAAGCAGTGGATAAAAGGCCTGGAGAATCTCACAGATTGACCTGTACAGCCTCTGGATTCACGTTCAGCAACTACTGGATGTACTGGATCAGACAGGCTCCTGGAAAAGGACTGGAGTGGGTTGCTACTATCAGTAGTGGTGGTGGTAGCAGCAAATACTACTCAGAGTCAGTGAAAGGCCGGTTTACCATCTCCAGAGACGACAGCAGACAGCAGGTGTATCTGCAGATGAACAGTCTGAAGACTGAAGATTCTGCTGTTTATTATTGTGCTCGAGACTCACAGTGACTGGAGTTGGTTGAGCAGCTGTACAAAAACCTCCAGTACTCATCTTTCAGGCTGGTGGAACCCAAGCATGAAGTATTTTTTGAATATATTTTATTTCAGAGATATATATATATATATATATCAGTTATCCATAAAAGGAGCTAAAGACAAGTATTGGGATCGTGAAATTGAAAGACAAAAAATGAAACATTTCTCGAAATTAAGGCACACAATATTTACAATGTTTGACACGATAAAAGAGTCAATAAAGTTATTTGTACCTGAACATAAAGAAAGAGCAGCCACATCTGTCCATGAGTTGGAATTATCTTGTTCTGTTATTTGTTACAGTGTTTCAGTTTAAGAACATTTTATTTTTATTTGGAAATAGTAGTTATTTTAAATAAATAAATAAATAAATAAATAAATAAAAATATAAACCAGACTGGATGATATTTGATGAAGAAGCATGAATCTTGTGTCTATTGTTTCAAACATCTGCAAAAACTGAAACCATTAAAAGTCTTTTATGCAAACCAGCAGCATCAGACTGAAGTTTTCAGACTGTTTACATGATCCTGGCTGCTGTCACTGTATTTCTGTCTGCAGCAAATACAGGAAGGAAGTACAGGAAGTGAGCAAATAACTGAATAAATAAGCAAATGTTGCACTTACAACAAAGCTGTGCTCATATGTTTGAAGTGAATCATGAATGTGATGAAGGAGGTGCTGACAGTAAATCAATTGTCAGGAAAACAGCTCACATCATATTTAAATTGTGTTTTAATGACTTGAAAACAAGCTAAACACACTGTAAACATGACTCATAGAAAGCTACATTCTTGGTGGTTGCTCCTTTTGTTTCCATGGCTGCACATCATCATTGTTATTGCAAAGCTGATTTTAATGAATATGTTTTCCATTGTCCATGATTCATGTTCGTATTCACTTTAAGAATAGTAATAATGATCCTTATCATTGTTTGCAATTCTACTAGAATTTATATCATGTTTTAATATTGAATTGTTGTCAATAATCACATTTAGGCATTAATAGTTTGCAGTAAAAGCAAAGTTAACAGTTGAGTGTGTGATGAAATTCAAATATCAGATGTAAAGCAGAGGTGATTTCCAGGCATGTTTTCACTCTGCAGATATAACAACAGTCAACAGACTCTTCTATTGGCTCCAGTCACACCAACATTGATGCTTCACATGTTTGATTCTATGCAAACTCAGTCAGCTTCCTTGTTACTCAGCTATAAAAACTTGACATCAGGCTGTCAGTGGAGTTGACAGCACGTCACTTTCAACATCAAGCATGTTTTCTGTAGCTCTGCTGCTGCTGTTGGCAGCTGGATGTGAGTCTCTCTGGATTTGTCAAAGTCAGCAGTTCTTCTTTTGCAGTATAACTTGATCATTTGTTCCAAAACATTTTCTTTTTTCAACAGGTGTGAAGTGTGAACAGTTGACACAACCAGCCTCTGTGACTGTGCAGCCAGGTCAACGTCTGACCATCACTTGTCAGGTCTCTTATTCTGTTAGCAGCTACTACACAGATTGGATCAGACAGCCCGCAGGGAAAGGACTGGAGTGGATGAGTCATGACACAGATGTCAAAGATTCATTAAAGAACAAGTTCAGTGTCAGCTTAGACTCCTCCAGTAAGACAGTGACTGTTAACGGACAGAATGTGCAGCCTGAAGACACTGCTGTGTATTACTGTGCCAGAGATCCACAATAACACAAACCATCAGCAGAGCTGAACAAAAACCCCTCAGTGCCTGAACACTTGTAACATGAAGCCACCAGAGGAGGAGCCCTCAGACCACTAATGATTTCTACACCAGTTCACTGTTACAGTCAAGAGTCAGAATATTGATTTTTCTGGAAAAATTCTTCATTTAATTCAACAGCATCACCTTAAAAACTTGAATGTCATCATCATTGGTTCATTGTTTTCCCACAGTAAAAAATGAATGACACTTCTTGACATTATTGAACATTAAACACTAACCCTTTCTGTCCATAAAATGAGTTCAGTTGACATCTTAGCTTTAAATGCTCGTCATCAAACAAGACATGAAGCCTCTGAAAGTCAGTTTCTTTCCATAACATCCTTATGGAGAAATATAAAACTGATTATCTGAATCTTAACTGCATTAGTCAGTGAATCAGGAGTCTTTATCCAACTTCATGGTGTCAAACTACAAAAAATGGTGCTTTTAATAAAAATCTTAAGTGTGCTTATCAGAGATTCAAATTCCACCTTCGATTTGTGAGATGAAGAGAAAAAGATGAAAATTTATCTTCGTATTGATTAATTTGAATATACTTAAGTCGCCTGATTTACTGTCATCAGTATGTAAATGAGCCTCCTCATGTGTTGCCTCATAAAGAAGTGAAGTGTGTGTGTGTGTGTGTTTGTGTGTCAGTGAGAGGACAGAAGAGCTCACATCAGATCACCTTCAACATCAACCATGTTCTCTGCAGCTCTGATGCTGCTGCTGGCAGCTGGATCCTGTGAGGAGCTTTCAGTGGATTCACTCTAATGAACACATTAGAAACAGTGAACAGTCAGATGAATGATGGAGATAATGTTGATTTCTGTTTCCACAGGTGTGAACAGTATTGATCTCATCCAGCCAGACTCAATGGTTGTGCAGCCTGGACAGTCTTTGACCATCACCTGTCAGGTCTCTGGTTATTCTTTGACTGATGACAACTATGCAACAGGTTGGATCAGACAGCGTGAAGGAAAACCAATGGACTGGATTTTGCATCGGTGGGGTGGAGGAGACTTTTACCAAAATAATGCTCTGAAGAACAAGTTCCTTTATTACACACACACTTCTACTAGCTCAGTGACATTAGCAGGACAGAATCTGCAGCCTGAGGACACAGCTGTTTATTACTGTGTACGAAGCTCCACAGTGATACAAACCACCAACAGACCTGCACAAAAACACAGCAACCATGAGACTCAACCACACACACATTCTAAGTTAATATAAATAAAGTATTGAGTAGAGTGTGTGTGGCCAGTTACCTCCTTAACAGAGAAGTTGTTGAATTGTTAAATGTATTTGATGTGAAGCTGAAAAAAAGTTTAAGAAGTTTGACTTTCTCTAAGCTGAAGGACATGATTTATTTGAACATTTTATATCTGTGTATTATGATGCTGAGAAGTTGGTAAATTATGAGGATGTGAAAACACTGTTTCATCTAAAGGGAAACTAAGATAAACAGAACCCATTTTCATTCAAAGGCATGAACAAATACACATAAACAAATAATTTGGCCATGAAAATAAACCTGTCAGCTGCCCCTTTAAGATTTTAAGACTCTCAGAAGACAAACTTTCTGGGCCTCCACTCAAACACTAATGACATTCATTTTTCATTTAAAATATCTCAACGGATTGAAGATTAAAAAGTTTGAATGTTTGAAGCTCAAACAAGATGTGCTGTGAAATGCAGAGTGTCAAAGTCTTGAGGCTGTGCAGGCTGGAGTGAAAACAAAGAATAATAATTAAAATAAGACAAAAAAGAGATACAATAACATGTTGTTCACTCTATAACCCCAAAATGCAAATGTTCAGGGAGGTGCAAATGATTCACAGAGGACAATTTAAACTATTGTATGCTCTCATCTGCTTGCCAATATGCTTTAATGTGGTGGTGATGTTGAAGCTGATACTAATATTTACACAAAATAAAACATGTCAGACAAACATGAAAACAGCTGATTTGGAGGACTGACTCTTGGACATGAATTCTCCAGTTTCATTAAAAATCTCCAGTCCAGCTGTTTCCTCCCTGTGAGGAGGAGTCAATGCAAAACTCACATGTCTTCCACCTCTACTTATCTGACTGCAGAGAGGAGGACAGAGAACAGTGGACACACAGTTTAACATGATGGACTATAGGACAGGACTGCTGCTTTTAACTCTCTGCTGGGCAGGTGAAGATCTACACTGATCTTAATCTAATATAGCTTTTATTTGTGTCATCAGCTTATTTCACTTGATGTTTTTATTCCTCTTGACAGGTGTTGATGGTCAGACTCTGACAGAATCTGAAGCAGTGGATAAAAGGCCTGGAGAATCTCACAGATTGACCTGTACAGCCTCTGGATTCACATTCGGCGACTACTGGATGGCCTGGATCAGACAGGCTCCTGGAAAAGGACTGGAGTGGGTTGCTTATATCAGTTATTGGGCTGGTAGTGAGAAATACTACCCTGAGTCAGTGAAAGGCCGGTTTACCATCTCCAGAGACAACAGCAGACAGCAGGTGTATCTGCAGATGAACAGTCTGAAGACTGAAGATTCTGCTGTTTATTATTGTGCTCGAGAGCCACAGTGACTGGAGTTGGTTGAGCAGCTGTACAAAAACCTGCAGTACTCATCTTTCAGGCTGGTGGAGCCCAAGCATGAAGTATTTTTCGAGTCTATCTTATTTCAGATTTCATATATGTGTGTGTGTGTGTGTGTGTGTGTGTGTGTGTGTGTGTGTGTGTGTATAAATATACATGTATACACACACACACACACACACACACACACACACATATATATACTGTATATATATACTATTACTTCCAGATCAGTTATTCATTTAAGAGCTAAAGACAAGTATTGGGTTAGTGAAATTGAACTGCAAAAAACGAAACATTTCTCGAAATTAACGCACACAATATTTACAATGTTTGAAAATCTCAAGATGTAGAGAGAATATTGACAATTTGACACAATAAAACAGACAAGAAGTTATTTGTACCTTAACATAAAGAAAGAGCAGCCACATCTGTCCATGAGTTAGAATTATCTTGTTCTGTTATTTGTTAAAGTGTTTCAGTTTAAGAACATTTATTTTTATTTGGAAATAATAATTGATTGCAAAACATAAAAAACTATAAACCACACTATTATTCATATTATTTTAAATTATACATTTGATGAAGAAGCCTGAAGCTTTGGTTTGTTGTTTCAAACATCTGAAACCAGTCTTTCATGCAAACCAGCAGCATCAGACTGAAGGTTTCAGACTGTTTACATCATCCTGGCTGCTGTCACTGTATTTCTGTCTGCAGCAAATACAGGAAGGAAGTACAGGAAGTGAGCAAATAACTGAGTAAATAAATGTTCATGTTTTCATCATGTTTTAATATTGAATTGTTGTCAATAATCACATTTAGGCATTAATAGTTTACAGTAAAAGCAAAGTTAATAGTTGTTTCTTTTCTGTAAATTCAGGCACATTTTCAAAGTTAACAGTTGAGTGTGTGATGAAATTCAAATATCAGATGTAAAGCAGAGGTGATTTCCAGGCATGTTTTCACTCTGCAGATATGACAACAGTCAACAGACTCTTCTATTGGCTCCAGTCACACCAACATCGATGCTTCACATGTTTGATTCTATGCAAACTCAGTCAGCTTCCTTGTTACTCAGCTATTGTTATGGAAGATCCAGGTCACAGGCCTCATGCTCATCAGGACCGAGTGAGTGCACCTGTGATCTTAACCCTCAGGTGATGCTGATCCCAATCAGCATAACTGGGAGGCTACATAAGGAGGCTGGGTTTCACTGCCTCAGGTTGGCTCTGTGACTCTGGAGAAACAACACCTTCAGTTGTTTCTCTGTGTTTTAATTTAGTCTGAATGAGTTTGACTGTTTATTTTGAAGAGTGTTTTCGAGTCCACCCTTATCCTCTATCTAGTGACTCCCACTTTTGTTCCATTTTGAGCCCATTTTCTTTTGTTTAACTATCATTTTGGTAGAATCAGTGGGTAGCTAAAAGGATTGTTAATCCCACTGCCTTTTAGAATTCAAGGGGCTCATATTTCTGTCCACATATTTTTTGACATGGTTATGTGCTGTCTTTGTTAGTTTCCCTCTTGCGACCCATGTCCTTCAGTTTTCCTTTTCTGGGGAAACGTAACAGCTATAAAAACTTGACATCAGGCCGTCAGTGGAGTTGACGGCACGTCACTTTAGGTAAGGCAAGGCAAAGCAAATTTATTTGTATAGCACAATTCATACACCAGGCAATTCAAAGTGCTTTACAGAAGAATAAAAATACATTAAAATCATACATTTCAAAGAAAGGAAGAAAGAAAGAGATTAGAAGAGAATAGAAAAATAAAAATAAAATACAATTAAAGGAACGTTAAAAACAGAATCCAGTGAAAGACAATAATTTAGCATTTAAGACAATAATTTAGCATTTAAAATGATTACTTTAAGTAAAAGCTGTAGCAAATAATAATGTTTTCAACCCTGATTTAAATGAGCTGACAGTTGGTGCAGACCTCAGGTGTGCAGGGAGATTGTTCCACAGGTGAGGAGCATAATAACTGAAAGCTGCTTCACTTTGTTTGGTTCTCATTCTGGGAACACAATACACCTGTCCCTGATGTCCTGAGAGGTCTGGATACTTCATGTGGAGTTAATAAATCTACAATATATTTCGGTCCTAGACCATTTAATGCTTTGTAGACCAACAGTAAGATTTTAAAGTCTATTCTTTGACTCACAGGAAGCCAATATAGTGATCTGAGGACTGGTGTAACATGGTCCATTTTTCTGGTGTTTGTAAGGACTCGTGCAGCAGCATATGGAATCAGCTGTAGTTGCCTAATTGATTTTTTGTTTAGGCCAGTAAAGACTCCATTGCAATAGTCCAACCTACTGAAAATAAATGCATGAACCAGTTTTTCCATGTGTTCTTTGGACAGACATCCCTTAATTCTGGTTATATTTTTCAGGTGATAGTAGGCTGATTTGGTAATGAGCTTTAACTGGCTGTTAAAATTCAGGTCAGAATCAATAATTACACCAAGATTTCTGGCTTTATCTGTTGTTGTCAGTGACATGGAATTAAGGTGAGCACTGATCTTTGACCTTTCATTTTTGGGGCCAAATACAATCACTTCTGTCTTATCTGCATTAAGCTGAAGAAAATTCTGGCACATCCACTCATTGATTTGATGAAGACACTCACTCAGTGAAAGTAAGGGACTGTGGTCATGTGATGACACAGAAATATAAAGTTGTGTATCATCTGCATAAGTATGATAAGAAATATTATGTGGCTCCATAATCTGAGCTAGGGGCAACATGTAGATATTGAAAAGAAGTGGTCCGAGAATGGACCCTTGTGGCACCCCACACATCATCTTTTGTCGTTCAGACACATGCTCACCAATTGACACAAAGTAGTCTCTATCTTGTAAGTAAGATTTAAAACTGATCATCTGAATCTTAACTGCATTAGTCAGTGAATCAGGAGTCTTTATCCAACTTCATGGTGTCAAACTACAAAAAATGGTGCTTTTAATAAAAATCTTAAGTGTGTTTGTCAGAGATTCAAAATCCACCTTCTGTTTGTGAGATGAAGAGAAAAAGATGAAAATTTGTCTTCGTATTGATTAATTTGAATATCCTTTAGTCACCTGATTTACTGTCATCAGTATGTAAATGAGCCTCCTCATGTGTTGCCTCATAAAGAAGTGAAGTGTGTGTGTGTTTGTGTGTCAGTGAGAGGACAGAAGAGCTCACATCAGATCACCTTCAACGTCAACCATGTTCTCTGCAGCTCTGATGCTGCTGCTGGCAGCTGGATCCTGTGAGGAGCTTTCAGTGGATTCACTCTAATGAACACATTAGAAACAGTGAACAGTCAGATGAATGATGGAGATAATGTTGATTTCTGTTTCCACAGGTGTGAACAGTATTGATCTCATCCAGCCAGACTCAATGGTTGTGCAGCCTGGACAGTCTTTGACCATCACCTGTCAGGTCTCAGATCAGACAGCGTGAAGGAAAACCAATGGACTGGATTTTGCATCGGTGGGGTGGAGGAGGCTTTAACCAAAATAATGCTCTGAAGAACAAGTTCCTTTATTACACACACACTTCTACTAGCTCAGTGACATTAGCAGGACAGAATCAGCTGCCTGAGGACACAGCTGTTTATTACTGTGTACGAAGCTCCACAGTGATACAAACCACCAACAGACCTGCACAAAAACACAGCAACCATGAGACTCAACCACACACACATTCTATGTTAATATAAATAAAGTATTGAGTAGAGTGTGTGTGGCCAGTTACCTCCTTAACAGAGAAGTTGTTGAATTGTTAAATGTATTTGATGTGAAGCTGAAAAGAGTTTAAGAAGTTTGACTTTCTCTAAGCTGAAGGATATGATCTATTTTAACATTTTATATCTGTGTATTATGATGCTGAGAAGTTGTTAAATTATGTGGATGTGAAAAGACTTTCATCTAAAGGGAAACTAAGATAAACAGAACCCATTTTCATTCAAAGGCATGAACAAATACACATAAACAAATAATTTGGCCATGAAAATAAACCTGTCAGCTGCCCCTTTAAGATTTTAAGACTCTCAGAAGACAAACTTTCTGGGCATCGACTCAAACACTAATGACATTCATTTATTTTAGAAATGTTTTTCAGTTAAAATATCTCAAGATTCAAGATTAAAAAGTTTTGATGGTTGAAGCTCAAACAAGATGTGCAGTGAAATGCAGAGTGTCAAAGTCTTGAGGCTGTGCTAAACAGGCTGGAGTGAAACAAAGAATTATAATTCAAATAAGACAAATTAGAGATACATTAACATGTTGTACACTCTCGAACCCAAAAACGCAAATGTTCAGGGAGGTGCAAATGATTCACAGAGGACAATTTAAACTATAGTATGCTCTCATCTGCTGGCCAATATGCTTTAATGTGGTGGTGATGTTGAAGCTGATACTAAGATTTACACAAAATAAAACATGTAAGACAAACATGAAAACAGCTGATTTGGAGGACTGACTCTTGGACATGAATTCTGCAGTTTCATTAAAAATCTCCAGTCGAGCTGTTTCCTCCCTGTGAGGAGGAGTCAATGCAAAACTCACATGTCTTCCACCTCTACTTATCTGACTGCAGAGAGGAGGACAGAGAACAGTGGACACACAGTTTAACATGATGGACTATAGGACAGGACTGCTGCTTTTAACTCTCTGCTGGGCAGGTGAAGATCTACACTGATCTGAATCTAATATAGCTTTTGTTTGTGTCATCAGTTTATTTGACTTGATGTTTTTATTCCTCTTGACAGGTGTTGATGGTCAGACTCTGACAGAATCTGAAGCAGTGGTTAAAAGGCCTGGAGAATCTCACAGATTGACCTGTACAGCCTCTGGATTCACATTCAGCAACTACTATATGCACTGGGTCAGACAGACTCCTGGAAAAGGACTGGAGTGGATTGCCCAGATTGATAGCGGCAGTGGTAGCAGCAAATACTACTCTGAGTCAGTGAAAGGCCGGTTTACCATCTCCAGAGACAACAGCAGACAGCAGGTGTATCTGCAGATGAACAGTCTGAAGACTGAAGATTCTGCTGTTTATTATTGTGCTCGAATGCCACAGTGACTGGAGTTGGTTGAGCAGCTGTACAAAAACCTACAGCACTCATCTTTCAGGCTGGTGGAGCCCAAGCATGAAGTATTTATATAGTATTTATGTTTTGTGTTATATTGCTTTTTCTACATTTTACACTACATTTGTTTTTAATTAGTAAATGAATCTTTGTCTATGCATTATATAATAAAACTGTTTCTCAGAAATATTATTGCTAAACATGAAACACATTAACACAGAAAATATCACTTTTGATAAAATGGGAAATACAGCAAAACAATATCCTGAAATTACAACTAATGAGAAAAATTTCTACAATTTAAGTCTCAATGTCTGTAAATGATGTGGAATCTAAAGTGAGACATAATATGAGAGTGAAAACTAATGTTGCAGTTTCTTGTAGATCTGCTGTTCTCATTGATCTGAAGTGACTGACACTTGAACCCTGGACTGAACTGAAGCTTGATACTCCTGCTGCTCATGTACACTGGATATTGTGATAGTTGAACCTTTTCTATCCTGAACTAAAGTCATGTGTTAACTTGATTCAGAACATTTTGAACAGTCAAGTTTGACTATAAGGTGTTTACCATCAGCAGTGAGTGCAGCTGCATCTGTCAGTGTCAGTTCATCTGAGCAGACAGGAAGTAGATCTCAAGATGAACATCAGGAAGCCTGAAGGAGCTGCTGTGTATGTGAACAAACAAATTTAATTCAATGAAATTCGACAGATATTGTGTATTGAGATTAATACAATCTATTAATTGTATTTAAAATAGTAATTATGGAATCATTTTTCAAGTTTTAAGTGCAGAGAAAAATGAAGAAATGATGTGGGGACAAAACTGAGAGTTTGATGCAATAAAACAGGCACCAGAGTTATTTATATCTGAATATGAAGGAAATGCAGCTACAACTCTCTGTGGGCAGGAATAAACCTTTGTCTCCATGTGTTACAGTGTTTCAGGTTTTGTCAGATGTGTATTAAAAAACAAAAACGGCACATTACATCGATGTTAAAATAATTCTTCAATTCACTAATTCAGTTTGAAATAGTGAGCATGGTGAAATGAACTCTGTGTGTGTGTGTGTGTGTGTGTGTGTGTGTGTGTGTGTGTGTGTGTGTGTGTGTGTGTGTCAGTGAGAGGACAGAAGAGTTCAGCTTTTAGTTGATGTAATATGAAATCTACTTTGTGGACCTGAAGCCAGATGAAGGCGAGTAAACAGAAAACATAATGTCACCTCATGTTTTCACAACGTCCAGATTTTCTCATGATGATTCAGTTGCAAGTTATAAATTTAGATTTGCCCAAATCTCATTTACTTTGTCTGGTGTCACAGCTTCTACACTGATTTTCTCAAGTCTCACAACAGGTCAAACTCTGTCCTCCCTGTGAGGACGAGTCAATGCAAACTGAGTTGTCTTTCACCTTCACTAATCTGACTGCAGAGAGGATGATCAACCTTTTAGTTTTCACTGCAACTTTTGTTTTCCACAAGCCAACAGAGTTTATTTGTCTGACTGGAAAATTAATTTTTATTGGCTGTAAAACATGGGTATTCATGGCATCCCAAAATGGTTTGACTGAGGAACACTTGTGGGGAAAATCAGCTGTTAAACAATGTGTTTGTCAACCTGTTGCATAAATTACACTGAAACATGTCAGAGGGACTCTTGGAGGAATGACTGATGTACAGTAAACATTCATTCTGCAGTTTCATCAAACAGTAACTGAGATCCAAGTCAAATCCAGTTCCACACTCTTCTTTGTCGAGGTTCTTCTGCCTGGAATATTCTTCCATATATCAAAACTTTCTTCTTTGGTCTATAAAGTGCTGATGTGGTGCTGCCTGTGTGTACTTCACGTCACTGCTGATCACTGATTAACTGAAGTGAGACATGATCAGGTTGTTTCTCTCAGTCGTTGACCTGGAGAAGATCATCAAGGCTTTTATCTCGTCCATACTGGACTGCTGGAAAACACTTTATTTTGAAGTTAGTCTGCAAAATATCCACTAACCGCTGTTGATGAAAATACTTTTTAATGCACAAAGAAAAGTGGACACTTGACACCAATCCCTGCTGTCTGTCAATTGCAGAATTGACTGCTTGTTTTTAAAGCCTTGAGCGTCGGCATCCTGCTACTTTCTGGTCTAATTCCAGATGTGAACCTGATCACTGCTTGATCTCTTTAGCCAGAGCCAAAATCTCACATTTTAAGGGCATTTTTGTTTTCAAACACGTTCAGTTATAATGTGCAGTTAGTGACGAAATCAGATGAATTTGATTTATGCGTCTCAGTTTGAAATACAATTTGAATTTTGTATAGGTTTCAGAACCTCAATTTTGTTGTTTAACAAACTATTTTTGGTCTCATGTTATTGTGGAAGAGGTTTGTTCACAAGAAAAATCCCAAAGAGTACAACATATGACGAAAAATAAAAAAACTGAAAACTTCCCTAAAATATAGATAAATAAATAAGAATCCATGAAATTCTGTTGTTAGTAATGTGACAAAAAATGTCTACAAAAAATAACTTTAGGAGACATGACACGTTTGTCTTCTCAAATCAAGCCGACAAGATGATTTTCATGTTATATTAACTCAAAACATTTTAATAACAATGATAACAATCATCATCATTGTCACCATCGTCATACAATGTGACTTAAAGTTAAACAGGACAATAAGATAATAAAATATCCTCAGGTTGAATAATTAGATGAAATAAAAATTGTAAGAGATGCAGTGAGATTATATTTAAGAAAGGATGAAAGTAAAACTTTGAAAGTAAATTTTGATGAGAGGTTGAAAAGAGGACACTGTTCAATCAAGTTCCACAAGTGAGGATCAGACACATCAAAGCAAAGTCATCAGGTCAATCCAGCTGTTTCCTCCCTGTGAGGAGGAGTCAATGCAAAACTCACATGTCTTCCACCTCTACTTATCTGACTGCAGAGAGGAGGACAGAGAACAGTGGACACACAGTTTAACATGATGGACTATAGGACAGGACTGCTGCTTTTAACTCTCTGCTGGGCAGGTGAAGATCTACACTGATCTTAATCTAATATAGCTTTTATTTGTGTCATCAGCTTATTTCACTTGATGTTTTTATTCCTCTTGACAGGTGTTGATGGTCAGACTCTGACAGAATCTGAAGCAGTGGTTAAAAGGCCTGGAGAATCTCACAGATTGACCTGTACAGCCTCTGGATTCACATTCAGTGACTACGGCATGAACTGGATCAGACAGGCTCCTGGAAAAGGACTGGAGTGGATCGCATACATAAGCGGTCCCAGTGGTAGCAACATCTACTACTCTGAGTCAGTGAAAGGCCGGTTTACCATCTCCAGAGACAACAGCAGACAGCAGGTGTATCTGCAGATGAACAGTCTGAAGACTGAAGATTCTGCTGTTTATTATTGTGCTCGACAGCCACAGTGACTGGAGTTGGTTGAGCAGCTGTACAAAAACCTACAGCACTCATCTTTCAGGCTGGTGGAGCTCAAGCATGAAGTATTTTTGTTGTGCTTATATTAAATTTTTTATTGGTATTTCAGATGTACAAATAGCAAATGAATCTTTGTCCATGCATCATCAAAATACTAAATATCTTTCCTGAATATTAAACATGTATAAAAGACAACATAGATCACTGTCAAACTAAAAGACAGAAGACTCTGCTGTGTATTACTGTGCCAAACACACACACTCGTTAAAGGAAGCAGAGAAGCTTTCCAAAAACTCCACAGAAGATTTGTTTCCAAAGACCTGCAGGTGGCAGCAGATGATACGAAATCAGATGACACTGAGGGGAGAATGACAGGAACTCTACACAAACATACGCACGCACACACACACGCACCCACGCACGCACGCACGCACGCACGCACACACACACACCATCTGATGTTGTGGTTTGCGACTTCCTGTTTTGTTGTGTTTGATCAACATGTAATGTTTCATAATGTTCCTTTTTTTTTCTTTTCATACTAATGTGTGTGATGTGCACAAAACACTATCTTGGCTAACTGTGGAGGCTAAATGGAAATCAATAATTCTGTTTTTCATGCAGACTGTCATGTGGAATGGGACACCACACTTCTTCAGTGATAAGTTAGCCTACACTGGTTTATTTCAATGTGAAGCATTAAATTAATCCTGTTCATCTGATAGAGTCAAGTCCACCGAAGTGCATGATGGCAACTCTTCTTTGTCGAGGTTCTTCTGCCTGGAATATGCTCCCATATATCAAAACTTTCTTCTTTGGTCTATAAAGTACTGATATTGTGCTCCCTGTGTGTACTTCACGTCACTGCTGATCACTGATTAACTGAAGTGAGACATGATCAGGTTGTTTCTCTCAGTTGTTGACCTGGAGAAGATCATCCAGGCTTTTATCTCATCCAGATTGGACTACTGGAAAACACTTTATTTTGAAATTAGTCTGCAAAATATCCACTAACCACTGCTGATGAAAATACTTTTTAATGCACAAAGAAAAGTGGACACTTGACACCAATCCCTGCTGTCTGTCAATTGTAGCATTGACTGCTTGTTTTTAAAGCCTTGAGCGTCGGCATCCTGTTACTTTCTGGTCTAATTCCTGATGTGAACCTGATCACTGCTTGAGCTCTTTAGCCAGAGCCAAAATCTCACATTTTAAGGGCCTTTCATTTTTCAAACACGTTCAGTTATAATGTGCAGTTAGTGACAAAATCAGATGAATTTGATTTATGCATCTCAGTTTGAAATACAATTTGAATTTTGTATAGGTTTCAGAACCTCAATTTTGTTGTTTCACAAACTATTTTTGGTCTCATGTTATTGTGGAAGAGGTTTGTTCGCAAGAAAAATCCCAAACAGTCCAACATATGACGAAAAATAAAAAAAACTGAAAACTTCTGTAAAACATAAATAAATAAATAAGAATCCATGAAATTCTGTTGTTAGTAATGTGACAAAAAATGTCAACAAAAAATAACTTTAGGAGACATGACACGTTGTTTGTCTTCTCAAATCAAGCCGACAAGATGATTTTCATGTTATATTAATTCAAAACATTTTAATAATAATGATAATAATCGGCATACAATGTGACTTAAAGTTAAACAGGACAATAAGATAATAAAATATCCTCAGGTTGAATAATTAGATGAAATAAAAATTGTAAGGATGCAGTGAGATTATGATTAAGAAAGGAAGAAAGTAAAACTTTGAAAGTCAACTTTGAAGAGAGGTTGAAAAGAGCACACTGTTCAGTCAAGTTCCACAAGTGAGGATCAGACACTTCAAAGCAAAGTCACCAGTCCAGTCCAGCTGTTTCCTCCCTGTGAGGAGGAGTCAATGCAAAACTCACATGTCTTCCACCTCTACTTATCTGACTGCAGAGAGGAGGACAGAGAACAGTGGACACACAGTTTAACATGATGGACTATAGGACAGGACTGCTGCTTTTAACTCTCTGCTGGGCAGGTGAAGATCTACACTGATCTGAATCTAATATAGCTTTTATTTGTGTCATCAGCTTATTTCACTTGATGTTTTTATTCCTCTTGACAGGTGTTGATGGTGTGACTCTGACAGAATCTGAAGCAGTGGTTAAAAGGCCTGGAGAATCTCACAGATTGACCTGTACAGCCTCTGGATTCACATTCAGCAGCTACTGGATACACTGGGTCAGACAGGCTCCTGGAAAAGGACTGGAGTGGGTTGCTGCTATTTATAACAGTGGCAACATCCAGTACTCTGAGTCAGTGAAAGGCCGGTTTACCATCTCCAGAGACAACAGCAGACAGCAGGTGTATCTGCAGATGAACAGTCTGAAGACTGAAGATTCTGCTGTTTATTATTGTGCTCGAGACTCACAGTGACTGGAGTTGGTTGAGCAGCTGTACAAAAACCTACAGTACTCATATTTCAAGCTGGTGGAGCCCAAAGATGAAGTATATTTATTGTGTTTGTATTTACTTTTATATTGCTTTTTAAGATTTTTTGTGTTCATTGTTGTTACAGTACAAATAACAAATGAATCTTTGTCCATGCCTCATAAAAATATTAAATATGATTTCTGAATATTTAACACATATAAAACACAACAAGATCATTTGTTGATCAAAGGGCCAAAGACAAAACAACAATCTGTTTGCTGAAATTAAAGACTTGTTAATCTAATTCAACATTTTTACAAATGAAGACTCAATAATGTCTGTAAATGATGTGGAATCTAAAGTGAGTCACAATGTGAGAGTGAAAACTAATGTTGCAGTTTCACATATAAATCCACTAGAGGGCAGTCAGTGTCAAGTTTCTCTCTCCTCTGTTGCTGAAAGGAGACACTCAGATCTGCTGTTCTCATTGATCTTCATTGATCTCAGTGGAGTTCACAGCACATCAAGTTTCATAAAGCCACCAGTGGAGGAGCCCTCAGACCCTCAGTTCATTGAGAAAAACTGTCTTCGAATGTGCTAGAAATTGCAGTAAAATGTTGAAAAAACATTAAATTGATTGAAATGGTAACAGAGAGCAAGACATTGAATGAATCACATTTTTTGACTGATGTCAAATTCATAACTTTCTCAGTCTGTGAGAGAAGTGAATATATTTCCAGAAATTCACTTTGCAGAAAGTGAAGATCAAACAAATCGTACATGAATATTAATGTCATGAACTTTTATGAAAAGAAATATTTGACAATTGTGCTTTTATTTGTAAAATAATGATTAAAAAACTGAAAAATTCACTTCATAAATAATGAAAGCTTTTTAAATGCCAGAGACAGCTCTGAGCAGACCACATTTCCTCATGAACTAATCCAGCATGAAGGTTTTTACAACAAAAGTCTGTTGAAAAAAAGTCACAACAGTTAATACACTGTCTGTCTTTTAGACCATGCCAATTATTGTTTTACATTTTCTTTAATTATTACAGAAAATATATTTATGGAAATATATTTCAGGTAGGAATGAACTTCATGGCGGAATAGCTGGAAAACATATTAAACATTTATTTTTCAGAGATGTGACACAAGAAGGATCAATGCTGGACAAAAACCTACAGGACTCATCCTCAACGTACTGAAACACTCATTTTCGAGGTTTTGTGAAGAATAACAAAACTTTACATTAAGTTCTGTTTTCAGTAATAAATACATTAAATTTCATGTGTGTCAAAGTAAATGCTGATAACACAATTCAAAGGTATGACTACTTGTTCCAGTTCATCCTTCTTTTACAGCCTTTCAGTGTTCTCCTCTATGCAAAGTGAACTTCCTCACAGTCACAGTCTGCTATAAAGACTTGATATCATGCTGTCAGTTGCAGCAGAAGAAGAGAAGCTCCATCAGATCACCTTCAACATCAACCATGTTCTCTGTAGTTCTGATGCTGCTGCTGGCAGCTGGATCCTGTGAGGAGCTTTCAGTGGATTCACTCTAATGAACACATTAGAAACAGTGAACAGTCAGATGAATGATGGAGATAATGTTGATTTCTGTTTCCACAGGTGTGAACAGTATTGATCTCATCCAGCCAGACTCAATGGTTGTGCAGCCTGGACAGTCTTTGACCATCACCTGTCAGGTCTCTGGTTATTCTTTGACTGATAACAGCTATGCAACAGGTTGGATCAGACAGCGTGAAGGAAAACCAATGGACTGGATTTTGCATCAGTGGGGTGGAGGTAGCCTTACTCAAAATGATGGTCTGAAGAACAAGTTCAGCTCCAGCAGAGACACTTCTGCAACAACAGTGACTCTTAAAGGACAGAATGTGCAGCCTGAGGACACAGCTGTTTATTACTGTGTACGTAACACCACAGTGATACAAACCACCAACAGACCTGCACAAAAACACAGCAACCATGAGACTCAACCACACACACATGTTCTCAGTGTGAACATGAATAAAGACAGTACTCTGACAAGAGAATGTGTCCAGCAGCACTCAGTACCTCGAGGTCAAGAGCCTGACAGAAGGAGATTCTGCTGTTTACTTCTGTGCTGGAGACACAGTGACTGAAGACAGTGGAGCAGCTGCACCAAAACCTCCACAGACAACAAACAGCAATGATCTTACTGACATCTGGATTCACTCACCACCTGCAGAAGCACTTTGATATATTCACATTAGATTTCTATGAATTTTATGATAAACTCCTGAGGGCATATTTATTCTCTTTATGATGTTACATCAGACACTGTAATAAACAGATTTCCTTCAATTGTCAAATCAGTAATCAATACAAAATTGCCAATGTCACGTTCACAAGTAGAACCCATAAATGTCGCTCATCCAAAATATATTTAAAACGTCATTTTCATTTGTTGGCGTGGTGAGATGACAAGAGAGCAGTTGCCATGAATGTTTGTCGATGATGGTGATCAGAATAAAAGTGTGGATTATTCATATTATTGTTAATGCTCCCATGTGCAGGACATAATGCTCAATCTGACAAATGCGAAACATTCAAGATGAATTAGAATTCATCACATTCAAATTCAGCTTGGATGTTAATGCGTTAGATGTCTGAACTATAAAAGAATAATTTTCTGTTATTTGAAAAAATGTGGATGTGTTTTTAATCCCGACAGGAAATACAGACAAATGAAAACATACAAACAGCTGATTTGGAGGACTGACTCTTGGACATGAATTCCCCAGTTTCATTAAATATCTCCAGTCCAGCTGTTTCTTCCCTGTGAGGAGGAGTCAATGCAAAACTCACATGTCTTCCACCTCTACTTATCTGACTGCAGAGAGGAGGACAGAGAACAGTGGACACACAGTTTAACATGATGGACTATAGGACAGGACTGCTGCTTTTAACTCTCTGCTGGGCAGGTGAAGATCTACACTGATCTGAATCTAATATAGCTTTTATTTGTGTCATCAGCTTATTTCACTTGATGTTTTTATTCCTCTTGACAGGTGTTGATGGTCAGACTCTGACAGAATCTGAAGCAGTGGTTAAAAGGCCTGGAGAATCTCACAGATTGACCTGTACAGCCTCTGGATTCACATTCAGTAGCTACTGGATGCACTGGGTCAGACAGGCTCCTGGAAAAGGACTGGAGTGGGTTGCTACTATCAGCAATGGTGGTGGTAGCAGCACTGCCTACTCTGAGTCAGTGAAAGGCCGGTTTACCATCTCCAGAGACGACAGCAGACAGCAGCTGTATCTGCAGATGAACAGTCTGAAGACTGAAGATTCTGCTGTTTATTATTGTGCTCGAGACTCACAGTGACTAGAGTTGGTTGAGCAGCTGTACAAAAACCTGCAGTACTCATCTTTCAGGTGGAGCCCAAGCATGAAGCACTTGAATATGTATCTTATTTCACATTAAATTTAATCTAATTTCATTTCATTTTTTTGCAATCAAGATTTTACAGTACAAATATCTTTTTTTAAGAAATCTATTTAGAGACCAGTTTTTCATAAAAGAGCTAAAGACAACAATCTTTTTTTCGACAAATTAAGTCTGAACGTATGTACATTAGATGTATGAACATCAAATCCTGCAATCATGAAAAAGCTCTGCAGTTTTTGGACAACAACTCTGTCTTTTCTCGTCCTCAGTGGGCTGATAGACCTGCACTGTCTCCCATGATTAATGTCCTCAAGTCAAGTCGTTCAAAAAGATTCAACACAGAGACATTTGAGAACCACTGTTACGACCCTTAGATGGATTACGCTAGGGGAAAAGGGAAGCAACACGGTGCCTTGATGTTAAAAAAGGCAGAATGCCGTTTATTGTTTAATGCAAACCAAAACCACCACAACAATTATTGCCAACAACAAACAAAACCCAAATATAGAAATAACTAAGGGAGAGGGCGGCGGGTGGCGGCAAATCATAAAACAAACAAAACACAGCTCCGCCTAACTTAAATTCCACCCCAAAATTGACTAGCCAACCAAGAACAACAAAAAGAAGAAATTTAGCTGCCTGCCCTGTTTCTTACCTCAACCAAAAATTACACGGGGACCACCACCCATAAACCCAATGCGCAAACAAAAAATTGCCGGTGGTGTGGTGCACGGTGATGTGTGAAAAACAAAATCAACTAACTATAGCCCAGCTTCCCAAACCTAGTGCCTCAGTGCAATTAATTGAACAAAACTATAGACTCACGGTCAGTACTAAATTTTACAAGTTTTTCAAAGAGGCACGACGAGGCGAACTGATCACTAAAATCACAGCCGCACCCGGGCGTCGACAGCACACACTTTTTATAATGTGCGCGCGTGCCCGGATTGGAGAGGAGAGACCAGCTGGAGCCACTGGATTGGTCGTGAGCACTCACGGAGAGGGGGGGGGGGCGGTTCTGGGACTGGAGAGAGAGAGCATCTCCAAATTAGGAGCCGCCGCGAAAGGGAATCCCCGGTGACGTCATGGGTTCCACGCTGCTGAACTGGAGAGGCTCAAGAACACAAATTAAAAGAACCGAACACCTGACGCCCGTAACAACCACTGATGTATGACTGACTTTAAAGTGACATTTCAGGAGAAGTGTAACTTTCTCAAGATGTCGGGAGAATATTGACATTTTGATCCAAAACAGACAATAAAGTTATTTGTACCTTGACATAAAGAAAGAGCAGCCACATCTGTCCATGAGTTGAAATTATCTTGTTCTGTTATTTGTTCCAGTGTTTCAGTTTAAGAACATTTTATTTTTATTTGGAAATAATAATTGATTGAAAAACATAAAAAGTATAAACCACAGAATTATCTGTATTATTAGAAATAATATATTTGATGAAGAAGCTTGAAGTGTTTGTGCTTTGTTTCAAACATCTGCAAATACAGAAACCATTAAAAGTCTTTTATGCAAACCAGCAGCATCAGACGAAGGTTTCAGACTGTTTACATGATCCTGGCTGCTGTCACTGTATTTCTGTCTGTAGCAAATACAGGAAGGAAGTACAGGAAGTGAACCAGTAACTGAGTAAATAAATGTTCATGTTTTCATCATGTTTTAAAATTGAATTGTTGTCGATAATCACATTTAGGCATTAATAGTTTACAGTAAAAGCAAAGTTAACAGTTGAGTGTGTGATGAAATTCAAATATCAGATGTAAAGCAGAGGTGATTTCCAGGCATGTTTTCACTCTGCAGATATAACAACAGTCAACAGACTCTTCTATTGGCTCCAGTCACACCAACATTGATGCTTCACATGTTTGATTCTATGCAAACTCAGTCAGCTTCCTTGTTACTCAGCTATAAAAACTTGACATCAGGCTGTCAGTGGAGTTGACAGCACGTCACTTTCAACATCAAGCATGTTTTCTGTAGCTCTGCTGCTGCTGTTGGCAGCTGGATGTGAGTCTCTCTGGATTTGTCAAAGTCAGCAGTTCTTCTTTTGCAGTATAACTTGATCATTTGTTCCAAAACATTTTCTTTTTTCAACAGGTGTGAAGTGTGAACAGTTGACACAGCCAGCCTCTGTGACTGTGCAGCCAGGTCAACGTCTGACCATCACCTGTCAGGTCTCTTATTCTCTGAGCAGCTACTACACAGCTTGGATCAGACAGCCTGCAGGGAAAGGACTGGAGTGGATTGGAATGAAATATACTGGAGAGTCATATTACAAAGATTCACTGAGGAACAAGTTCAGTATTGACTTAGACTCCTCCAGCAAGACAGTGACTCTAAATGGACAGAATGTGCAGCCTGAAGACACTGCTGTGTATTACTGTGCCAGAAGACACACAGTGAGAGATAATAACAGGAGAGTCGTACAAAAACTACTTCCTCTATTTACCACCACTGAGGACATCACAATACTGAGTGTGATTAACTGTCAGTCATGAAAATTGTGAGTAGTGACTGAATATTTAAGTCTCATTTTATTTCCTTTAACTTAAGATGAAATTCACCTGCAAGCTACAGAAATATAGAAACAGTGTTTTTGTCTCACTTGATTTGCAGCTTTTACACTGACATTTTTTTCAGAAAACACATTTCCTATACATAACTAAAACCACCCCAAAAGATGAAATTTACAGATTTGATATAATATAATACATATTTTTGTATTATAACAAATGGTTATCAGTTAGATTTATTTGACAAAGCTCTCAAACGAGTCTATCAGCAGAATAGTGTCAGATCACAATGTCCACGCTGAACACCTGCATGAATACAGTCGGCTCATCAGCACACAGCTTTCAATAGGTCAGTGATTGAGGAGCCTGAATGAAGCAGCTGATTCCAGTCAGCTGAAGCCAGAACAACTTCAGTGCTGTGTCTGAACAGTGGTGGTTTCTCTGAGAGGCCAAAGGGAGCCTGGCCTCCCCATAAATATATTGTAAATACATGATAACAAAACATTACATTGTCATCATTGAGCCCTCATGTCGACTGATTCTTGCAAAAACTGAACTTTATTTTTTCAGAGTTCCTCAATGCTTTTCAAGTTTCAAATATATTTGAAACTACTTAGAAAATATATTTCGAAATATTTAAATTGAAGATACTGATGTTGCTGTGAAGTTTATATCGCTTTTTAAAAACCAGTTCTGCAAATTTTGATGCTGCAGTTTTATTCAGCATTATGGTCTGAATAAAGGATGGTCACCACCATTTAGTTGGTTGGTGTTGCATCAATCTGTTAAAAGCAGAAACTTAAAAGTTAAGTAAATCACCTTGAAGTCTGTTCAGACTGCAGCTTGGCACAGAAAATCTGACAAGGTTTGGGTTGTATCCTCATGGTTGAATGCACTTTTTACAAGTCACCTTGAATAAAAGACTCAGCTAAATTAAAAATAATTCAAGTGATGACAAAAAAATTTATTTCAGTCATTTTCTCATTCATTCATTATTAAAACAAGAGTCTGAATCATAACTGCATTAGTAACTAAATTAATAGTCTTCAGTCAACTTTGTGCTGATGTTCAATAGTCAAACTACAGTAAAATACAAATAGAGATTTGTATTTTGTTCTTGTAGAATAACTGTTTTATTGATATTATTGTTTGCTTTCATCTGCTGCCCAATATGCTTTTATGTGTGACAGAGTCCTGAATGCTGAATCCCTTTTTAAACCTGCAGAAGGAGGTCAAAACAAAGTTTTCCTCTCCTATAAATACACTGATGAGAGTAAATGTGGATGTGTTTTTAATTCTGAGAGAAGTTTTAGACAAATGAAAATATGTCAGACAAACATGAAAACAGCTGATCTGGAGGACTGACTCTTGGACATGAATTCTCCAGTTTCATTAAATATCTCCAGTCGAACTGTTTCCTCCCTGTGAGGAGGAGTCAATGCAAAACTGACATGTCTTCCACCTCTACTTATCTGACTGCAGAGAGGAGGACAGAGAACAGTGGACACACAGTTTAACATGATGGACTATAGGACAGGACTGCTGCTTTTAACTCTCTGCTGGGCAGGTGAAGATCTACACTGATCTTAATCTAATATAGCTTTTATTTGTGTCATCAGCTTATTTGACTTGATGTTTTTATTCCTCTTGACAGGTGTTGATGGTCAGACTCTGACAGAATCTGAAGCAGTGGTTAAAAGGCCTGGAGAATCTCACAGATTGACCTGTACAGCCTCTGGATTCTCATTCAGCAACTACAACATGAACTGGATCAGACAGGCTCCTGGAAAAGGACTGGAGTGGATCGCTTTCATCAGCTATGACAGTGGCAGCATCCACTACTCTGAGTCAGTGAAAGGCCGGTTTACCATCTCCAAAGACAACAGCAGACAGCAGGTGTATCTGCAGATGAACAGTCTGAAGACTGAAGATTCTGCTGTTTATTATTGTGCTCGAGAGCCACAGTGACTGGAGTTGGTTGAGCAGCTGTACAAAAACCTACAGCACTCATCTTTCAGGCTGGTGGAGCCCAAGCATGAAGTATTTTTGTTGTGCTTATTATTAAATTTTTTATTGGTATTTCAGTTGTACAAATAGCAAATGAATCTTTGTCCATGCATCATCAAAATATTGAACATCTTTCCTGAATATTAAACATGTATAAAAGACAACATAGATCACTGTCAAACTAAAATCCAGAAGACTCTGCTGTGTATTACTGTGCAAAACACACACACTAGTTAAAGGAATTAGAGAAGCTTTCCAAAAACTCCACAGAAGATTTGTTTCCAAAGACCTGCAGGTGGCAGCAGAAGATATGAAATCAGATGACACTGAGGGGAGAATGACAGTAACTCTACACACACACACACACACACACACACACACACACACACACACACACACACACACACACACACACACACCATTTGATGTTGTGGTTTGAGACTTCCTGTTTTGTTGTGTTTGATCAACATGTAATGTTTCATAATGTTCCCTTTACTTTTCTTTTCATACTAATGTGTGTGATGTGCACAAAACACTATCTTGGCTAACTGTGGAGGCTAAATGGAAATCAATAATTCTGATTTTTATGCAGACTGTCACGTGGAATGGGACACCACACTTCTTCAGTGACAAACTGGCCTACACTGGTTTATATCAATGTGAAACATTAAATTAATCCTGTTCATCTGATAGAGTCAAGTCCACCGAAGTGCATGATGGCAACTCTTCTTTATAGAGGTTCTTCTGCCTGGAATATGCTCCCATATATCAAATTTTCTTCTTTAGTCTGAAAAGTGCTGATCTTGTGCTCCCTGTGTGTACTTCACGTCACTGCTGATCACTGATTAACTGAAGTGAGACATGATCAGGTTGTTTCTCTCAGTTGTTGACCTGGAGAAGATCATGCAGGTGTTCATCTCCTCCATACTGGACTACTGTAAAACACTTTATTTTGAAATTAGTTTGCAAAATATCCACTAACCACTGTTGATGAAAATACTTTTTTAATGCACAAAGAAAAGTGGACACTTGACACCAATCCCTGCTGTCTGTCAGTTGTAGAATTGACTGCTTGTTTTTCAAGCCTTGACCGTCGGCATCCTGCTACTTTCTGGTCTAATTCCAGATACGAACCTGATCGCTGCTTGAGCTCTTTAGCCAGAGCCAAAATCTGACATGTTAAGGTCCTTGTTTGTTGAACTCATACAGTTATAATGTAAAGTTCGTGACAAAGTCACATGAATTTGATTCATGAATCTCAATCTGAAAAAGTTTTCAGAACCTAAATTTTGTTGTTTAACAATCAAGTTTTGGTCTCTTAATGTTGTGCATGAAATTTGTTCAAAAGAACAATTCCAAACAGTTCAAGATACAAGCAACAAGAAATAAAATAATAAATTGAACTAAACTAAATAAAATACACAAAAAAGAATCCATGAAATTAATAACAATCATCGTTAGCATCATCATCATAAAATGTGACTAATACTAAAACAACAATAAAATAATAATAATAAAAACCCCTCATGTTAAATAATAACATGAAATCAAAATTGTAAGAGATGCAGTGAGATTTTACTTAAGAAGTGAAACTTTGAAAATAAATTTTGAGGAAAGCTTGAAAAGAGGACTCTCTTCAATCTCTGCTCTGAGTTACACAAATGAGGATCAGACACAGCAAAGTCACCAGTCCAGTCCAGTTCACTGCCTGTGAGGAGGAGTCAATGCAAAACTCACATTTCTTCCACCTCTACTTATTTCAATAAGTTTCAATAAGATTTCAATTCAGGACAAATTTCAACTTCAGATGCATGAAACAAATTCATTTCCCTCCAGTCAAAATGAGTCCAGTTCCACACTGTGAGGAGGAGTCAATGCAAAACTCACACGTCTTCCACCTCTACTTATCTGACTGCAGAGAGGAGGACAGAGAACAGTGGACACACAGTTTAACATGATGGACTATAGGACAGGACTGCTGCTTTTAACTCTCTGCTGGGCAGGTGAAGATCTACACTGATCTGAATTGCTTACATATACAGTGGCAGTAGCAACATCTACTACTCTGAGTCAGTGAAAGGCCGGTTTACCATCTCCAGAGACAACAGCAGACAGCAGGTGTATCTGCAGATGAACAGTCTGAAGACTGAAGATTCTGCTGTTTATTATTGTGCTCGACAGCCACAGTGACTGGAGTTGGTTGAGCAGCTGTACAAAAACCTACAGCACTCATCTTTCAGGCTGGTGGAGCCCAAGCATGAAGTATTTATCGAGTATATTTTATTTTAGATTTCATAAATATACATACATACATATACTGTATGTATATCTACATTTTCAAAATAGTAAATAAATTACTTCCAGATCAGCTATTCACAAAACAGCTAAAGACAAGCATTGGGTTAGTGAAACTGAACTGCAAAAAACTAAACATTTCTCCAAATCAATGCACACAATATTTACAATGTTTGATAATCTCAAGATGTAGAGAGAATATTGACAATTTGACACAATAAAACAGACAAAAAGTTATTTGTACCTTAATATAAAGAAAGAGCAGCCACATCTGTCCATGAGTTGGAATTATCTTGTTCTGTTATTTGTTACAGTGTTTCAGTTTAAGAACATTTTATTTTTATTTGGAAATAGTAGTTAAAAAAAAAGAAAAAGAAAAGAAAAGAAAAGAAAAATATAAACCAGACTGGTGTGAAGTGTTATCAGTTGACACAGCCATCCTCTGTGACTGTGCAGCCAGGTCAACGTCTGACCATCACCTGTCAGGTCTCTTATTCTGTTAGCAGCTACTACACAGCTTGGATCAGACAGCCTGCAGGGAAAGGACTGCAGTGGATTGGAAGTGCAGCTGTTGGATCCACCACATACTACAAAGATTCACTGAAGAACAAGTTCAGTATTGACTTAGACTCCTCCAGTAAGACAGTAACACAAACCATCAGCAGAGCTGAACAAAAACCCCTCAGTGCCTGAACACTTGTAACATGAAGCCACCAGAGGAGGAGCCCTCAGACCACTAATGATTTCTACACCAGTTCACTGTTACAGTCAAGACACAGATCGACTTCATTTTCTATAAAGATTCTTCATTTAATTCAACAGCATCACTTGAATGAAACTTGAATGTTATCATCATTGGTTCATTGTTTTCCCACAGTAAAAAATGAATGACACTTCTTGATATTATTGAACATTAAACACTAACCCTTTATAGCCATGAAATGAGCTCAGTTGACATCTTAGCTTTAAATGCTCGTCATCAAACAAGACATGAAGCCTCTGAAAGTCAGTTTCTTTCCATAACATCCTCATGGAGAAATATAAAACTGATTTTCTGAATCTTAACTGCATTAGTCAGTGAATCAGGAGTCTTTATCCAACTTCATGGTGTCAAACTACCAAAAATGGTGCTTTTAATAAAAATCTTAAGTGTGTTTGTCCGAGATTCAAGTTCCACCTGTTTGAGAGATGAAGAGAAAAAGATGAAAATTTATCTGCGTATTGATTAATTTGAATATACTTTCGTCACCTGATTTACTGTCATCAGTATGTAAATGAGCCTCCTCATGTGTTGCCTCATAAAGAAGTGAAGTGTGTGTTTGTGTGTCAGTGAGAGGACAGAAGAGCTCACATCAGATCACCTTCAACATCAACCATGTTCTCTGCAGCTCTGATGCTGCTGCTGGCAGCTGGATCCTGTGAGGAGCTTTCAGTGGATTCACTCTAATGAACACATTAGAAACAGTGAACAGTCAGATGAATGATGGAGATAATGTTGATTTCTGTTTCCACAGGTGTGAACAGTATTGATCTCATCCAGCCAGACTCAATGGTTGTGCAGCCTGGACAGTCTTTGACCATCACCTGTCAGGTCTCTGGTTATTCTTTGACTGATAACAGCTATGCAACAGGTTGGATCAGACAGCGTGAAGGAAAACCAATGGACTGGATTTTGCATCGGCGGGGTGGAGGAGACTTTTACCAAAATAATGCTCTGAAGAACAAGTTCCTTTATTACACACACACTTCTACTAGCTCAGTGACATTAGCAGGACAGAATCTGCAGCCTGAGGACACAGCTGTTTATTACTGTGTACGAAGCTCCACAGTGATACAAACCACCAACAGACCTGCACAAAAACACAGCAACCATGAGACTCAACCACACACACATTCTATGTTAATATAAATAAAGTATTGAGTAGAGTGTGTGTGGCCAGTTACCTCCTTAACAGAGAAGTTGTTGAATTGTTAAATGTATTTGATGTGAAGCTGAAAAAA
Source organism: Chaetodon auriga (assembly GCF_051107435.1). Lineage (NCBI taxonomy): Eukaryota > Metazoa > Chordata > Actinopteri > Chaetodontiformes > Chaetodontidae > Chaetodon > Chaetodon auriga. The sequence continues at coordinate 13,716,855 of NC_135089.1, read as the reverse complement.
GAGTCGAAGAAGTTTGACGTTCTCTAAGCTGAAGGACATGATTTATTTGAACATTTTATATCTGTGTATTATGATGCTGAGAAGTTGTTAAATTATGAGGATGTGAAAAGACTGTTTCATCTAAAGGGAAACTAAGATAAACAGAACCCATTTTCATTCAACGGCATGAACAAATACACATAAACAAATAATTTGGCCATGAAAATAAACCTGTCAGCTGCCCCTTTAAGATTTTAAGACTCTCAGAAGAGAAACTTTCTGGGCCTCGACTCAAACACTAATGACATTCATTTATTTTAGAAATGTTTTTGAGTTAAAATGTCTCAAAAGATTCAAGATTAAAAAGTTTTAATGTTTGAAACTCAAACAAGATGTGCAGTGAAATGCAGAGGCTGTGCTAAACAGGCTGGAGTGAAACAAAGAATAATAATTAAAATACAACAAATTAGAGATACGATAACATGTTGTACACTCTCGAACCCAAAAACGCAAATGTTCAGGGAGGTGCAAATGATTCACAGAGGACAATTTAAACTATTGTATGCTCTCATCTGCTGGCCAATATGCTTTAATGTGGTGGTGATGTTGAAGCTGATACTAATATTTACACAAAATAAAACATGCAAGACAAACATGAAAACAGCTGATTTGGAGGACTGACTCTTGGACATGAATTCTCCAGTTTCATTAAAAATCTCCAGTCCAGCTGTTTCCTCCCTGTGAGGAGGAGTCAATGCAAAACTCACATGTCTTCCACCTCTACTTATCTGACTGCAGAGAGGAGGACAGAGAACAGTGGACACACAGTTTAACATGATGGACTATAGGACAGGACTGCTGCTTTTAACTCTCTGCTGGGCAGGTGAAGATCGACACTGATCTTAATCTAATGTAGCTTTTATTTGTGTCATCAGCTTATTTCACTTGATGTTTTTGTTCCTCTTGACAGGTGTTGATGGTCAGACTCTGACAGAATCTGAAGCAGCGGTTAAAAGGCCTGGAGAATCTCACAGATTGACCTGTACAGCCTCTGGATTATCATTTAGCAACTACGCTATGAGCTGGATCAGACAGGCTCCTGGAAAAGGACTGGAGTGGATCGCATACATAAGCGGTCCCAGTGGGAGCAACATCTACTACTCTGAGTCAGTGAAAGGCCGGTTTACCATCTCCAGAGACAACAGCAGACAGCAGGTGTATCTGCAGATGAACAGTCTGAAGACTGAAGATTCTGCTGTTTATTATTGTGCTCGAGACTCACAGTGACTGGAGTTGGTTGAGCAGCTGTACAAAAACCTACAGCACTCATCTTTCAGGCTGGTGGAGCTCAAGCATGAAGTATTTTTATCTTATTTATATTTTGTTTTATATTGGTTTTTATACATTTTACACAACAAAATATGTTTTTCAATAGTAAATTAATCTCTGCCAATGCTTTGTATAATAAAACCATTGCTGGGAAATATTATTACGAAACATGAAACACATTAAAAGCACAGAAAAGATCACTTGTTGATAAAATGGCCAAAGACAGCACAACAATCTGCTGAAATGAAACTCCTACAAATACAAAACATTTCCACAAATTAAGACTAATAATGTTGGTAAATAATGTGGAATCTAAAGTGAGTCGTAATATGAGAGTGAAAACTAATGTTGCAGTTTCTGGTATTAAACCACTAGAGGGCAGTCAGTGTCAAGTTTCTCTCTCCTCTGTTGCTGAAAGGAGACACTCAGATCTGCTGTTCTCATTGATCTTTATTGATCTCAGTGGAGTTCACAGCACATCAAGTTTCAAGTTTCATGAAGCCACCAGAGGAGGAGCCCTCACAGCACAACTGATTTCAGACCAGCTCATTGAAAAACACATTCTTTGAATTTAGTCAAAATTGCAGTAAAATGTGGAAACAATATGAAATTGATTCTTGATTTAAATGGTAATATAGAGCAAGACATTGAAGGAATCACATTTTTTGGACTGATCTCAAGTTCATAACTTTCTCATTCTGTGAGAGAAGTTAACATATTTCCAGAAAATCACTTTGCAGAAACTTTAAAGACAAAATTCATGTCAGTTTCATGTAATTCATGCAATTCAGTTTCAGATTTAAATTTGCCTGAATCACATTTACTTGCTTGGTGTCATAACTCCTACATTATTGTTTCTCAAAGCCAACAACAAAAAGCCAAACTCTGTGCTGCCTGTGAGGATGAGTTCATATTTGTCATCACTGGGATTTGAAAATAATGGAAATTTTGAGGGACCCTGCCCTGGACAGTCCCACCACCCTCACCACTGTCCACATCCCCCTTACATTTAGACAAGGTGACAGACAGTGAATCCAAAAATCACCACAAGGCAACCACTTGTTTTAAAACATCAGAACAAGGATTGGGTTAACTTGTTCCTACATCAAGTGACGACAAAGGGGCAAATAAATTCAGCTCTTAGTTGAAACAACTATTCCTTGAAGGATATGAACACATCACTCATGATTCAACTGTGATTTTGAGAGAGGCTACTGGCAAGTGAGACAGTTGGCAGGAGAGGATGATTATGAAAACACACAGGAGAGATAGTATAAATGCAGTTCTTCTTCTTCTTCTTCTTCTTCTTCTTCTTCTTCTTCTTCTTCTTCTTCTTCTTCTATTACAGGGTGCTGTTTGAGGTGTTGAGGTGACAGAGTTTATATGTCTGACTGCACAATTTATCTTTATTTATGGGAAAAAAAAATGATATTTATGGTGCTCATGTCCTGAGGGCTGATGTGTTTTTGCTGACTTTGTTTTTAAAGCATAATTAATCTTCTCCAGTTGTCATCACTTTTATTGCTACTGAGGATTTCTTTATCCTGATGTCACAAATTGCACAAATTATACTGAAACATGTCATAAGGACACTTGGAAGAATGACTGATGTACAGTAAACATTCATTCTGCAGTTTCATCAAACAGTAACTGAGATCCAAGTCAAATCCAGTTCCACACTGTGAGGAGGAGTCAATGCAAAACTCACATGTCTTCCACCTCTACTTATCTGACTGCAGAGAGGAGGACAGAGAACAGTGGACACACAGTTTAACATGATGGACTATAGGACAGGACTGCTGCTTTTAACTCTCTGCTGGGCAGGTGAAGATCTACACTGATCTTAATCTAATATAGCTTTTATTTGTGTCATCAGCTTATTTGACTTGATGTTTTTATTCCTCTTGACAGGTGTTGATGGTGTGACTCTGACAGAATCTGAACCAGCAGATAAAAGGCCTGGAGAATCTCACAGATTGACCTGTACAGCCTCTGGATTCACATTCAGCAACCACTGGATGTACTGGATCAGACAGGCTCCTGGAAAAGGACTGGAGTGGATTGCTGCTATCAGCAATGGTGGTGGTAGCAGCAAATACTACTCTGAGTCAGTGAAAGGCTGGTTCACCATCTCCAGAGACAACAGCAGACAGCAGGTGTATCTGCAGATGAACAGTCTGAAGACTGAAGATTCTGCTGTTTATTATTGTGCTCGAACGCCACAGTGACTGGAGTTGGTTGAGCAGCTGTACAAAAACCTACAGCACTCATCTTTCAGGCTGGTGGAGCTCAAGCATGAAGTATTTTTTGAGTATATTTTATTTCATATATATATATATATATATATATATATATATATATATATATATATATATATATATATATATATATATATATATATATATGTACACTGTGTTTATATTTACATTTTCAAAATAGCAAATAAATTACTTCCAGATCAGTTATCCATAAAAGGAGCTAAAGACACGTATTGGGATCATGAAATTGAAAGACAAAAAACGAAACATTTCTCGAAATTAAGGCACACAATATTTACAATGTTTGAAAACCTCAAGATGTAGAGAGAATATTGACATTTTAACACGATAAAAGAGTCAATGAAGTTATTTGTACCTGAACATAAAGAAAGAGCAGCCACATCTGTCCATGAGTTGGAATTATCTTGATCTGTTATTTGTTACAGTGTTTCAGTTTAAGAACATTTTATTTTTATTTGGAAATAGTAGTTATTTAAAATAAATAAATAAATAAATAAATAAAATAAAAATATAAACCAGACTGGATGATATTTGATGAAGAAGAATGAATCTTGTGTCTATTGTTTCAAACATCTGCAAACACTGAAACCATTAAAAGTCTTTTATGCAAACCAGCAGCATCAGACTGAAGTTTTCAAACTGTTTACATGATCCTGACTGCTGTCACTGTATTTCTGTCTGCAGCAAATACAGGAAGGAAGTACAGGAAGTGAGCAAATAACTGAATAAATAAGCAAATGTTGCACTTACAACAAAGCTGTGCTCATATGTTTGAAATGAATCATGAATGTGATGAAGGAGGTGCTGACAGTAAATCACTTGTCAGGAAAACAGCTCACATCATATTTAAATTGTGTTTTAATGACTTGAAAACAAGCTAAACACACTGTAAACATGGCTCATAGAAAGCTACATTCTTGGTGTTTGCTCCTTTTGTTTCCATGGCTGCACATCATCATTGTTATTGCAAAGCTGATTTTAATGAATATGTTTTCCATTGTCCATGATTCACGTTCGTATTCACTTTAAGAATAGTAAGAATGATCCTTATCATTGTTTGCAATTCTACAAGAATTTATATCATGTTTTAATATTGAATTGTTGTCAATAATCACATTTAGGCATTAATAGTTTACAGTAAAAGCAAAGTTAACAGTTGAGTCTGTGATGAAATTCAAATATCAGATGTAAAGCAGAGGTGATTTCCAGGCATGTTTTCACTCTGCAGATATAACAACAGTCAACAGACTCTTCTATTGGCTCCAGTCACACCAACATTGATGCTTCACATGTTTGATTCTATGCAAACTCAGTCAGCTTCCTTGTTACTCAGCTATAAAAACTTGACATCAGGCTGTCAGTGGAGTTGACAGCACGTCACTTTCAACATCAAGCATGTTTTCTGTAGCTCTGCTGCTGCTGTTGGCAGCTGGATGTGAGTCTCTCTGGATTTGTCAAAGTCAGCAGTTCTTCTTTTGCAGTATAACTTGATCATTTGTTCCAAAACATTTTCTTTTTTCAACAGGTGTGAAGTGTGAACAGTTGACACAGCCAGCCTCTGTGACTGTGCAGCCAGGTCAACGTCTGACCATCACCTGTCAGGTCTCTTATTCTCTTAGCAGCTACTTCACAGCTTGGATCAGACAGCCTGCAGGGAAAGGACTGGAGTGGATTGGAATGGCAGCTGGATCCACCACATACTACAAAGATTCACTGAAGAACAAGTTCAGTATCAGCTCAGATTCTTCCAGTAAGACAGTGACTCTAAACGGACAGAATGTGCAGCCTGAAGACACTGCTGTGTATTACTGTGCCAGAAGAGACACAGTGAGAGACAATAACAGGAGAGTCGTACAAAAACTGCTTCCTCTATTTTCCACCACTGAGGACATCACAATACTGAGTGTGATTAACTGTCAGTCATGAAAATTGTGAGTAGTGACTGAATATTGAAGTCATATTTGATCAACTTTAACTAAATATTAAATTCACTTGCAAACTACATAAATATAGAAACACTGTTTTTGCATATGTTTTTTCTCTTGAATAAATGCTTCCAGATGATGTAAAAACACTCTTCTCTCTTTCATACGGTGGAACTTATTTAGTGAAATATGTCTTTGTCTCCATAAGTCCATGCATGAAGATCAGACATGCAATACAGAATTTTTTATTTTGGAAACATTATAAAATACAAACCCTCCACTTGATTTGCAGAAAACACATTTCCTATACATAACTAAAACCACCCCAAAAGATGAAATTTACAGATTTGATATAATACAATGTATATTTTTGTATTATAACACATAGTTATCTGTTAGATTCAGTTGAAAAGGCTCTCAAATGACCACAGTCTATCAGCAGAATAGCGTCAGGTTACAATGTCCACGCTGAACACCTGCATGAATACAGTCAGCTCATCAGCACACAGCTTTAAGTAAGTCCGTGAGCGAGGAGCCTGAATGAAGCAGCTGATTCCAGTCAGCTGAAGCCAGAACAACTTCAGTGCTGTGTCTGAACAGTGGTGGTTTCTCTGAGAGGCCAAAGGGAGCCTGGCCTCCCCATAAATACATTGTAAATACATAATAACAAAACATTACGTTGTCTTCATTGAGCCCTCATATCGACTGATTCCTGCAAAAAGCACCAAATTAAACCAAACATGAAATTTAAAGATTCATCAGATCTTTGACATTTCAATGTTTATTTATCAGCAGCGTTAATTCACGTCATTGTTTAGTGAACATGTTTTTTTCAGTGTTCCTCAATTCTTTTCAACTTTAAAAGCTCTTAGTATTTATTGAAGATCTTTAAAAATACTTGGAAAGTATATCTTAAATACAAATCGAAGATACTGGTGTTGCTGTGATATCTACATCTTTTTTTTTTTTTTTTTAAATTGAACAGATTTTGATGCGGCAGTCTTTTCCAGCATTAAGGTTTGAATAAAGGATGGTAACCACCATTTAGTTGGTTGGTGTTGCATCAATATGTTAAAAGTAAAAACTTTAAAGTTAAGAAAATGACCTTGAAGTCTGTTCAGACTGCAGCTTGGCACAGAAAATCTTGCAGGTTTTGGGTTGTATCCTCATGGTTGAATGCACTTTTTACAAGTCACCTTGAATAAAAGACTCAGCTAAATTAATAATAATTTAAGTAGAAAAAAAAATTATTTCAGTCAGTTTATCATTCATTCATTGTTAAAACAAGAGTCTGAATCATAACTGCATTAGTAACTAAATTAATAGTCTTCAGTCAACTTTGTGCTGATGTTCAATATTCAAACCACAGTAAAATACAAATAGAGGTTCTTGATATTTTTTTCTGTAGAAATACTGTTTATATTAAGCTCAGTAGTGTGTTGCGAGTAACAGTGGTTAGAATAAATTATTGATATTATTGTATGGTTTCATTTGCTGCCCAATATGCTTTCATGTTAACAGAGCCCTGAATGCAGAATCCCTTTTTAAACCTGCAGAGGGAGGTCAAAACAAAGTTTTCCTCTCTTTTCAATACACTGATGAGAGCAAATGTGGGTGTGTTTGTAATTCTGAGAGACATTTTAGACAAATGAAAACATGTCAGACAAACATGAAAACTGCTGATTTGAAGGACTGACTCTTGGACATGAATTCCCCAGTTTCATGAAATATCTCCAGTCCAGCTGTTTTCCTCCCTAGGATGACTATAAGAACACACAGAAGAGATAAATGCAGTTCTTCTTCTTCTATTACTACAGGGTGTCGTTTGATGTGTTGAGGTGACAGAGTTTATATGTCTGACTGCACAATTTATCTTTATTCATGGAAAAACAAGCATATTTATGGTGCTCATCTCCTGAGGGCTGACGTGTTGTTACTGACTTTTTAAAACTTAGTTAATCGTCTCCAGTTTTCTTCAATTTTCTTCACTTTTCACTTTTAACCCTTTATCCTGATGTCACAAATTGCACAAATTATACTGAAACATGTCAGAGGGACTCTTGGAGGAATGACTGATGTACAGTAAACATTCATTCTGCACTTTCATCAAACAGAGATCCAAGTCAAATCCAGAACCTCCCTGTGAGGAGGAGTCAATGCAAAACTCACATGTCTTCCACCTCTACTTATCTGACTGCAGAGAGGAGGACAGAGAACAGTGGACACACAGTTTAACATGATGGACTATAGGACAGGACTGCTGCTTTTAACTCTCTGCTGGGCAGGTGAAGATCTACACTGATCTTAATCTAATATAACTTTTATTTGTGTCACCAGCTCATTTCACTTGATGTTTTTATTCCTCTTGACAGGTGTTGATGGTCAGACTCTGACACAATCTGAAGCAGTGGTTAAAAGGTCTGGAGAATCTCACAGATTGACCTGTACAGCCTCTGGATTATCATTCAGCAACTACTATATGAACTGGATCAGACAGGCTCCTGGAAAAGGACTGGAGTGGGTTGCTGGTATCAGTGATGGTAGCAGCTACATCTACTACTCTGAGTCAGTGAAAGGCCGGTTTACCATCTCCAGAGACAACAGCAGACAGCAGGTGTATCTGCAGATGAACAGTCTGAAGACTGAAGATTCTGCTGTTTATTATTGTGCTCGAGACTCACAGTGACTGGAGTTGGTTGAGCAGCTGTACAAAAACCTACAGCACTAATCTTTACTGAGCTGATACACAAAACAATAACATTTATATTTTATTTTTTCTTTTGATTTAATGAACACATGCGCCTTCCTGAATTACACAAATTGTCCCTGAGAATTTAAAAATAAACATTATTAGAAAACAATAAAGCAGCATTGATAACGTGACAATTTCTGTTCTCCTCTGTCACAATTGTTGAAAGTAGACTCAAATTTTCACTGTGCTGGACAGAGTCAACATGTTCTGTGAGCCCACAATGCACTTTTTTTTTTTTTTTTTTTCCATGAAAGTGAGCAATCGCTTAGATAGTCAGTTCAAATACATTTTTGTCCTGTCCTGAAAATTTTATCTTCAGTTTGTGTCTAACACACTCTAACCTGAAGCAGAGCTGTTTTCCAGGCAGGGATTAGTGTTTTCACTTTGCACAGACAATCATTTGTCTCTATGTGTGACCTCATAAACAAATGTACAATTGATTGAGTCTGATGTTCTCATTTGACTGAATGTAGCATTAATTCATCACCTATATGATTATACTGTATAAAATTAAGATTAAAAGGACCCAAGGGAAAAAATATTGACAATAAAATAATTGCAAATATAATATTGAAAAGTAAACCGAAATACAGGTAGTAAGCAGCGCAGCATAGTAAGATCAAATATTCAAAGTTGCTTCAAAAAGCTCAGTTTTGAGTAACTTCATGAGCATTTCAAGATTGGAGCAGTGGAAGCTGTGGGAAAGAGTGCAAGTCTATGAAGGACTTTGGAGTGTGTTCCACAAAGACGATGATTGCAGGAGGAAAGAGGCCACTTCTTATATTAATCTTTACTGATGCTGCTGTGTTCTGGAATTTCCCCTCGCGGAACAAATAAAGGATTATTGAATTGAATTGAATTGTAGAGGTGGACACCATCAACATAGAAGTGAATGATGAGGTGACAGATGATGGCGAGGGGGAGCATGTGGAGGCTGAATGGGAGGGGACCAAACATGGAGCCCTGGGGGACGCCTTGGGACAGAGAAGTCATGGTAAAGATGCAGCTGTTGATGATGATAAACTGTTGTCTTGCTGTGAGATACGACTTCAGCCAGCAGAGGGCAGTACAGGTGGTGTTGAGGGAGGATTCAAGGTGGGAGAGAAGAATGGTCTTGGTGGATGGTGTCAAATGCAGCACTGAGGTTATGAAGGATGACAATGCTGAGATGTCCAGAGTTTGAGGAGATCATGAGCAAATTAGGTTTGTTTTTCTATTTTGCTGAGTAATGTTTTGAAAATGTGTAAAAAGTCTAGTTTTTTGTTTTATGCAGTGGGATACATGTACATTCACTGGATAAGACAGAGGCCAGGGGAAGCTCTGGAGTGGATTGGATGGATGAACACAAATACAAACTCTCCAAGCTATGCCGGCTCCTTTCAAAGCGGTTTCAGCTTTACTCAGGATGTGTCCAGCAGCACTCAGTACCTCGAGGTCAAGAGCCTGACAGCAGGAGATTCTGCTGTTTACTTCTGTGCTCGACACACAGTGACTGAAGACAGTGGAGCAGCTGCACCAAAACCTCCACAGACAACAAACAGCAATGATCTTACTGACATCTGGGTTCACTCACCACCTGCAGAAGCACTTATCCACATTAGATTTCTATTAATTTTGCTATAAACTCATGAGGACATATTTATTCTGTTTATGATGTTACATCAGTCACTGTAATGAACAGATTTCCTTCAACATTAGTAATCAATCAATTTCCAATGTCATGTTCATGAGTAGACCCCATAAATGTCACTCATCCAACATATATTCAAGTCAAGATCAAGATCAAGATCAATATTCCTTTATTTGTCTCGCGAGGGGAAATTTCAGAATACAGCAGCATCAGTAAAGATTAATAAAGATTAATAGAAGAAGTGCAATGCAGATTAGAAACAAAACAGTATATACAAAAGAGTGAGGATTTAAATAAAAATAAAAAGAAAAATTGTAAAAAAAAAGTATTGGTTCATGGTTTGATATGGTGAGATGACAATGAAGCAGTTTTCATGAAGTGTGGATTATTCCTATTATTGTTAATGCTCCCATGTGCTGTCCAAGTGAGGAATGAGAAACATTCAAGATTAGTTATAATTAATCATATTCAAATCCATCTTGGATATTAATGTATTCGATGTTTATGAATTGTAAAAGAATATTTTTCCCTTACTTGAATAAATGTGGATGTGTTTTTAATACTGACAGGAAATTTAGACGAATGAAAACATGTCAGACAAACATGAAAACAGCTGATTTTGAGGGTTGACTCTTGGACATGAAGTCCCCAGTTTCATTAAATATCTCCAGTCCAGCTGTTTCCTCCCTGTGAGGAGGAGTCAATGCAAAACTCACATGTCTTCCACCTCTACTTATCTGACTGCAGAGAGGAGGACAGAGAACAGTGGACACACAGTTTAACATGATGGACTATAGGACAGGACTGCTGCTTTTAACTCTCTGCTGGGCAGGTGAAGATCTACACTGATCTGAATCTAATATAGCTTTTATTTGTGTCATCAGCTTATTTGACTTGATGTTTTTATTCCTCTTGACAGGTGTTGATGGTCAGACTCTGACAGAATCTGAAGCAGTGGTTAAAAGGCGTGGAGAATCTCACAGATTGACCTGTACAGCCTCTGGATTATCATTTAGCAACTACGCTATGAGCTGGATCAGACAGGCTCCTGGAAAAGGACTGGAGTGGATCTCTGCTGTCAGTGGTGATGGTGGTAGCAGCAAATACTACTCTGAGTCAGTGAAAGGTCGGTTTACCATCTCCAGAGACGACAGCAGACAGCAGGTGTATCTGCAGATGAACAGTCTGAAGACTGAAGATTCTGCTGTTTATTATTGTGCTCGAGAGCCACAGTGACTGGAGTTGGTTGAGCAGCTGTACAAAAACCTACAATACTCATCTTTCAAGCTGGTGGAGCCCAAGCATGAAGTATTTTAACATATGTCTTATTTAATATTTTATTTTATTTTTATTTATTTATTTGCTATCAATATTTTCCAGTCCAAATATCTTTTTGTAGTTGTATGAACATCTAATCTTGCAATAATTAAAAATTTTGGGGGAATTTTTTGGGCAATAACTCTGTCTTTTCTCGTCCTCAGTGGGCTGATAGACCTGCACTGTCTCCCATGATTAATGTTCTCAAGTCAAGTCATTGAAAAAGATTCAACACAGAGACATTTGAGAACCACTGATGTATGATTAACTTTAAAGTGACATTTCAGGAGAAGTGTAACTCTCTCAAGATGTCGGGAGAATGTTGACGTTTTGATCCAAAATAGACAATAAAGTTATTTGTACCTTGATATAAAGAAAGAGCAGCCACATCTGTCCATGGGTTGGAATTATCTTGTTCTGTTATTTGTTCCAGTGTTTCACTTAAAGAACATTTTATTTTTATTTGGAAATAATAATTGATTGAAAAACATAAAAAAACTATAAACCACACCATTATTTATAGTATTCTAAATTAAATATTTGATGAAGAAGCCTGAAGCTTTGGTCTGTTGTTTCAAACATCTGCAAACACTGAAACCATTAAAAGTCTTTTATGCAAACCAGCAGCATCAGAATGAAGTTTTCAGACTGTTTACATGATCCTGGCTGTTGTCACTGTATTTCTGTCTGCAGCAAATACAGGAAGGAAGTACAGGAAGTGAGCAAATAACTGAGTAAATAAATGTTCATGTTTTCATCATGTTTTAATATTGAATTGTTGTCAATAATCACATTTAGGCATTACAATAAAAGCAAAGTTAACAGTTGAGTGTGTGATGAAATTCAAATATCAGATGTAAAGCAGAGGTGATTTCCAGGCATGTTTTCACTCTGCAGATATAACAACAGTCAACAGACTCTTCTATTGGCTCCAGTCACACCAACATTGATGCTTCACATGTTTGATTCTATGCAAACTCAGTCAGCTTCCTTGTTACTCAGCTATAAAAACTTGACATCAGGCTGTCAGTGGAGTTGACAGCACGTCACTTTCAACATCAAGCATGTTTTCTGTAGCTCTGCTGCTGCTGTTGGCAGCTGGATGTGAGTCTCTCTGGATTTGTCAAAGTCAGCAGTTCTTCTTTTGCAGTATAACTTGATCATTTGTTCCAAAACATTTTCTTTTTTCAACAGGTGTGAAGTGTGAACAGTTGACACAGCCAGCCTCTGTGACTGTGCAGCCAGGTCAACGTCTGACCATCACCTGTCAGGTCTCTTATTCTGTTAGCAGCTACTTCACAGCTTGGATCAGACAGCCTGCAGGGAAAGGACTGGAGTGGATTGGAATGGCAGCTGGATCCACCACATTCTACAAAGATTCACTAAAGAACAAGTTCAGTATCAGCTCAGATTCTTCCAGCAAGACAGTGACTCTAAACAGACAGAATGTGCAGCCTGAAGACACTGCTGTGTATTACTGTGCCAGAGATCCACAATAACACAAACCATCAGCAGAGCTGAACAAAAACCCCTCAGTGCCTGAACACTTGTAACATGAAGCCACCAGAGGAGGAGCCCTCAGACCACTAATGATTTCTACACCAGTTCACTGTTACAGTCAAGATACAAACAGACATATTTAGCAATGAAAAGGTAAAATAAATAGAGCATGGTTTATTGAATGTGCAATAATAACAATATTAATATCAGATATACAGTGGAGGCATTTTACAAAATCTGTCTTCTGTCTGACTCACAATGTTTCTGTAAATCAATGACAGCATGACTTCAGCTCAGAACTGTGTTTTTGTTCAACAAAACAACAAATGAAACATGAATAATTCATTTTTCTTGACACTGCTTGCAACTTTTTTCATTCTTAAGAAGACAATTAAGAATCTTACTTTAATGATGAAAGAATTGATAAATTCAGTAAATCAGAAATTTACTGTTCAGTTCAGCTTTTACTTCATGTAATATGAAAACCACTTTGTGGACCTGAAGCCAGATTAAGGTGATTAAACAGAAAACATAATGTCACCTCATGTGTTGGCAATGTCCAGATTTTGTCATGATATAACTATTGAAACATGAAATAACTATTCCTTGAAGGATATGAACACATCACTCATGATTCAGCTGTGACTTTGAGAGAAGCGACTGGCAAGTGAGACAGTTGGCAGGAGAGGATGATTATGAAAACACACAGGAGAGATAGTATAAATGCAGTTCTTCTTCTTCTATTATTACAGGGTGCCGTTTGAGGTGTTGAGGTGAGTTTATATGAATTTATATGTCTGACTGCACAATTTATCTTTATTCATGGAAATACAAGGATATTCATGGTGCTCATGTCCTGAGGGCTGATGTGTTTTTACTGACTTTGTTTTTAAAACTTAATTAATCTTCTCCACTTTTCTTCACTTTTCACTTTTAACCCTTTATCCTGATGTCACAAATTGCACGAATTATACTGAAACATGTCAGAGGGACTCTTGGAGGAATGACTGATGTACAGTAAACATTAATTCTGCAGATTCATCAAACAGTAACTGAGATCCAAGTCAAATCCACTTCCACACTGTGAGGAGGAGTCAATGCAAAACTCACATGTCTTCCACCTCTACTTATCTGACTGCAGAGAGGAGGACAGAGAACAGTGGACACACAGTTTAACATGATGGACTATAGGACAGGACTGCTGCTTTTAACTCTCTGCTGGGCAGGTGAAGATCTACACTGATCTTAATCTAATATAGCTTTTATTTGTGTCATCAGCTTATTTCACTTGATGTTTTTATTCCTCTTGACAGGTGTTGATGGTCAGACTCTGACAGAATCTGAAGCAGTGGTTAAAAGGCCTGGAGAATCTCACAGATTGACCTGTACAGCCTCTGGATTCACATTCAGCAGCTATGCTATGGGCTGGATCAGACAAGCTCCTGGAAAAGGACTGGAGTGGATTGCTACTATTTATAGTGGTGGCAGCACTGACTACTCTGAGTCAGTGAAAGGCCGGTTTACCATCTCCAGAGACAACAGCAGACAGCAGGTGTATCTGCAGATGAACAGTCTGAAGACTGAAGATTCTGCTGTTTATTATTGTGCTCGAGAGCCACAGTGACTGGAGTTGTTTGAGCAGCTGTACAAAAACCTACAGCACTCATCTTTTAGGCCCGATAAACCCAATAATGAATTTTTATTTATTTATTTATTTAACTTCATATTTATTTTTACATACAATTTTATATTCTATATTTACATTAAATGTCCTTTTTAAATTCCTGAAAACTCCAGAATATTGAACATATAAAAAACACAATAAAGATCACTTGCTGATAAAAGGACCAAACAGAACACAACAATCCATCTGAAGAAGAACAGCAGGAAGCCTGCAGGAGCTCTCAAAGTTAATGTAATTAAAGTCTACATATATTGTGTAAAGACACAAATAATGTATAAAGAGAGTTTTTTCATCTTTCAGGTGTATTAAAATAGTAATTCAGGGATCATTTTCAAGTTTTAACTGCAGAGAAATATCGAGATATGATGTGGGGACAAAATTGACAGTTTGATGCAATAAAACAGGCCCCAGACTTATTTATATCTGAATATGAAGGAAATGCAGCTCCAACTCTCTGTGGACAGGAATGTAGCTTTGTCTCCATGTGTCACCTTGATTGTTGGTGTCTCTGTCTGTTTTTAACTCTCTCTCTCTGTCATTGTCCAGCACTACTCCTCTTCTCACAGACTCAGTCTTTATGTTTCAACACTGTATCTCTAAAATTTCTCACTGGTAAAATGCAAATTCACACGCTGATGCACAACCCCCACCCACTCTGCCTGCACAATATATATCCTTCATTTTATTCTTCATTCTAATAGTGAATTACAAGTGTCATATTCACAATTATGGTCAATAAAATTACATTAATTTAGTCTGAGAAGAGAAACAAGCTGAAAAACAATTGATCAGACAGAAAGTTTGGCTTGACCATATTATGATTTGGAAGGTGAAATGTCAACAATCCAAAATCCTCTTGAAATATGTTCAAAACATTGGTTCATGGTTTGATGAGGTGAGATGACAATAAAGCAGTTTTCATTAGTGCTCGGAGTGATCATAATAAAACTGTAGATTATTTATATTATTGTCAACACATTTCAATAAACCTTTTATGTTCATGTGACAGAAGTCTGAATGATGATGAACAGTTGTGTTATTAGAATAAATGTGGTTGTGTTTTTAATACTGAGACATTTGACAGAAATTAAAACATGTCACACAAACAGCTGATTTTGAGGGTTGACTCTTGGACATGAATTCCCCAGTTTCATTAAAAATCTCCAGTCCAGCTGTTTCCTCCCTGTGAGGAGGAGTCAATGCAAAACTCACATGTCTTCCACCTCTACTTATCTGACTGCAGAGAGGAGGACAGAGAACAGTGGACACACAGTTTAACATGATGGACTATAGGACAGGACTGCTGCTTTTAACTCTCTGCTGGGCAGGTGAAGATCGACACTGATCTTAATCTAATGTAGCTTTTATTTGTGTCATCAGCTTATTTCACTTGATGTTTTTATTCCTCTTGACAGGTGTTGATGGTCAGACTCTGACAGAATCTGAAGCAGCGGTTAAAAGGCCTGGAGAATCTCACAGATTGACCTGTACAGGCTCTGGATTCACATTCAGCAGCTCCTGGATGGCCTGGGTCAGACAGGCTCCTGGAAAAGGACTGGAGTGGGTTGCTGCTATCAGTAGTGGTGGTGGTAGCACCACTCGCTACCCTGAGTCAGTGAAAGGCCGGTTTACCATCTCCAGAGACAACAGCAGACAGCAGCTGTATCTGCAGATGAACAGTCTGAAGACTGAAGATTCTGCTGTTTATTATTGTGCTCGACAGCCACAGTGACTGGAGTTGGTTGAGCAGCTGTACAAAAACCTACAGCACTCATCTTTCAGGCTGGTGGAGCCTCTGCACCAAATTTCATTTAGTATTTGTTTCGTCTTATGCTTATTGCTTCTTCTAAATTTTACATTAAAGAATTTGTTTTTAAATAGCAAATGAATTTTTGTCAATATGTCATACAATAAAAATGTTGTGAGAAATATTATTACTAAACATGAAACACATTAAAAACACAATAAAGATCACTTGTTGGTCAAATGGCCAAAGACAGCACAACAATCTGCTGAAATTTGACCACAAATCCAAAACATTTCCACAAATTAAGTCTCAATAATGTCTGTAAATGATGTGGAATCTAAAGTGAGTCATAATATGAGAGTGAAAACTAATGTTGCAGTTTCTTGTATTAAACCACTAGAGGGCAGTCAGTGTCAAGTTTCTCTCTCCTCTGCTGCTGAAAGGAGACACTCAGATCTGCTGTTCTCATTGATCTGAAGTGACTGACACTTGAACCCTGGACTGAACTGAAGCTTAATACTCCTGCTGCTCATGTACACTGGATATTGTGAGAGTTGAACCTTTTCCACCCTGAACTAAAGTCATGTGTTAACTTGATTCAGAACATTTTGAACAACAGTCAAGTTTGACTCTAAGGTGTTTACCAGTAGAGAGTAGATCTCAAGATGAACATGAGGAAGCCTGAAGGAGCTGCTCCTCTACAGTCTGCAAACACTGAAACCAATGAAAGTCTTTTATGCAAACCAGGAGCATCAGACTGAAGTTTTCAGAAAATTTACATGATCCTGGCTGCTGTCACTGTATTACCGTCTGCAGCAAATACAGGAAGGAAATACAGGAAGTTAGCAAATAACTGAGTAAATAAATGTTCATGTTTTCATCATGTTATAATATTGAAGTGTTGTCAATAATCACATTTAGGCATTACAATAAAAGCAAAGTTAACAGTTGAGTGTGTGATGAAATTCAAATATCAGATGTAAAGCAGAGGTGATTTCCAGGCATGTTTTCACTCTGCAGATATAACAACAGTCAACAGACTCTTCTATTGGCTCCAGTCACACCAACATTGATGCTTCACATGTTTGATTCTATGCAAACTCAGTCAGCTTCCTTGTTCCTCAGCTATAAAAACTTGACATCAGGCTGTCAGTGGAGTTGACAGCACGTCACTTTCAACATCAAGCATGTTTTCTGTAGCTCTGCTGCTGCTGTTGGCAGCTGGATGTGAGTCTCTCTGGATTTGTCAAAGTCAGCAGTTCTTCTTTTGCAGTATAACTTGATCATTTGTTCCAAAACATTTTCTTTTTTCAACAGGTGCGAAGTGTGAACAGTTGACACAGCCAGCCTCTGTGACTGTGCAGCCAGGTCAACGTCTGACCATCACCTGTCAGGTCTCTTATTCTCTTAGCAGCTACTACACAGATTGGATCAGACAGCCTGCAGGGAAAGGACTGGAGTGGATGAGTAGTGACACAGATGTCAAAGATTCACTGAAGAACAAGTTCAGTGTCAGCTTAGACTCCTCCAGTAAAACATTCACTCTAAATGGACAGAATGTGCAGCCTGAAGACACTGCTGTGTATTACTGTGCCAGAAGACACACAGTGAGAGATAATAACAGGAGAGTCGTACAAAAACTACTTCCTCTATTTTCCACCACTGAGGACATCACAATACTGAGTGTGATTAACTGTCAGTGATGAAAACTGTGAGTAGTGACTGAATATTGAAGTCTTATTTTATGAACTTTAGATAAATTCACTTGCATCTTGCAGAAACATAGAAACATTGTTTTTGCATGTGTTTTTTTTTTTTTTTTTACAATGTCCACGCTGAACACCTGCATGAATACAGTCAGCTCATCAGCACACAGCTTTCAATAAGTCAGTGATTGAGGAGCCTGAATGAAGCAGCTGATTCCAGTCAGCTGAAGCCAGAACAACTTCAGTGCTGTGTCTGAACAGTGGTGGTTTCTCTGAGAGGCCAAAGGGAGCCTGGCCTCCCCATAAATATATTGTAAATACATGATAACAAAACATTACATTGTCATCATTGACCCCTCATGTCGACTGATTCTTGCCAAAACTGAACTTTATTTTTTCGGAGTTCCTCAATGCTTTTCAAGTGTCAAATGTACTTGAAACTACTTAGAAAATATATTTCGAAATATTTAAATTGAAGATACTGGTGTTGCTGTGAAGTTTATACCAATTTTTAAAAACCAGTTCTGCAGATTTTGATGCTGCAGTTTTATCCAGCATTTAGATCTGAATAAAGGATGGTCACCACCATTTAGTTAGTTGGTGTTGCATCAATATGTTAAAAGCAGAAACTTAAAAGTTAAGAAAATGACCTTGAAGTCTGTTCAGACTGCAGCTTGGCACAGAAAATCTGACAAGGTTTGGGTTGTATCCTCATGGTTGAATGCACTTTTTACAAGTCACCTTGAATAAAAGACTCAGCTAAATTAAAAATAATTCAAGTGATGACAAAAAAAATTATTTCAGTCATTTTCTCATTCATTCATTATTAAAACAAGAGTCTGAATCATAACTGCATTAGTAACTAAATTAATAGTCTTCAGTCAACTTTGTGCTGATGTTCAATAGTCAAACTACAGTAAAATACAAATAGAGATTTGTATTTTGTTCTTGTAGAATAACTGTTTTATTGATATTATTGTTTGCTTTCATCTGCTGCCCAATATGCTTTTATGTGTGACAGAGTCCTGAATGCTGAATCCCTTTTTAAACCTGCAGAAGGAGGTCAAAACAAAGTTTTCCTCTCCTATAAATACACTGATGAGAGTAAATGTGGATGTGTTTTTAATTCTGAGAGAAGTTTTAGACAAATGAAAACATGTCAGACAAACATGAAAACAGTTGATTTGGAGGACTGACTCTTGGACATGAATTCCCCAGTTTCATTAAATATCTCCAGTTCATCTGTTTCCTCCCTGTGAGGAGGAGTCAATGCAAAACTCACATGTCTTCCATCTCTACTTATCTGACTGCAGAGAGGAGGACAGAGAACAGTGGACACACAGTTTAACATGATGGACTATAGGACAGGACTGCTGCTTTTAACTCTCTGCTGGGCAGGTGAAGATCTACACTGATCTGAATCTAATATAGCTTTTATTTGTGTCATCAGCTTATTTCACTTGATGTTTTTATTCCTCTTGACAGGTGTTGATGGTGTGACTCTGACAGAATCTGAAGCAGTGGTTAAAAGGCCTGGAGAATCTCACAGATTGACCTGTACAGCCTCTGGATTCACATTCAGCAGCTACAGGATGGCCTGGGTCAGACAGGCTCCTGGAAAAGGACTGGAGTGGGTTGCCTGGATTGATACTGGTAGTAGCAGAATCTACTACTCTGAGTCAGTGAAAGGCCGGTTTACCATCTCCAGAGACGACAGCAGACAGCAGGTGTATCTGCAGATGAACAGTCTGAAGACTGAAGATTCTGCTGTTTATTATTGTGCTCGAGACTCACAGTGACTGGACTTGGTTGAGCAGCTGTACAAAAACCTCCAGTACTCGTCTTTCAGGCTGGTGGAACCCAAGCATGAAGTATTTTTTGAATATATTTTATTTCAGATATATATATATATATCAGTTATCCATAAAAGGAGCTAAAGACAAGTATTGGGATCGTGAAATTGAAAGACAAAAAATGAAACATTTCTCGAAATTAAGGCACACAATATTTACAATGTTTGACACGATAAAAGAGTCAATAAAGTTATTTGTACCTGAACATAAAGAAAGAGCAGCCACATCTGTCCATGAGTTGGAATTATCTTGTTCTGTTATTTGTTACAGTGTTTCAGTTTAAGAACATTTTATTTTTATTTGGAAATAGTAGTTATTTAAAATAAATAAATAAATAAATAAATAAATAAATAAATAAATAAATAAATAAACCAGACTGGATGATATTTGATGAAGAAGCATGAATCTTGTGTCTATTGTTTCAAACATCTGCAAAAACTGAAACCATTAAAAGTCTTTTATGCAAACCAGCAGCATCAGACTGAAGTTTTCAGACTGTTTACATGATCCTGGCTGCTGTCACTGTATTTCTGTCTGCAGCAAATACAGGAAGGAAGTACAGGAAGTGAGCAAATAACTGAATAAATAAGCAAATGTTGCACTTACAACAAAGCTGTGCTCATTTGTTTGGAGTGAATCATGAATGTGATGAAGGAGGTGCTGACAGTAAATCAATTGTCAGGAAAACAGCTCACATCATATTTAAATTGTGTTTTAATGACTTGAAAACAAGCTAAACACACTGTAAACATGGCTCATAGAAAGCTACATTCTTGGTGGTTGCTCCTTTTGTTTCCATGGCTGCACATCATCATTGTTATTGCAATGCTGATTTTAATGAATATGTTTTCCATTGTCCATGATTCATGTTCGTATTCACTTTAAGAATAGTAATAATGATCCTTATCATTGTTTGCAATTCTACTAGAATTTATATCATGCTTTAATATTGAATTGTTGTCAATAATCACATTTAGGCATTAATAGTTTGCAGTAAAAGCAAAGTTAACAGTTGAGTGTGTGATGAAATTCAAATATCAGATGTAAAGCAGAAGTGATTTCCAGGCATGTTTTCACTCTGCAGATATAACAACAGTCAACAGACTCTTCTATTGGCTCCAGTCACACCAACATTGATGCTTCACATGTTTGATTCTATGCAAACTCAGTCAGCTTCCTTGTTACTCAGCTATAAAAACTTGACATCAGGCTGTCAGTGGAGTTGACAGCACGTCACTTTCAACATCAAGCATGTTTTCTGTAGCTCTGCTGCTGCTGTTGGCAGCTGGATGTGAGTCTCTCTGGATTTGTCAAAGTCAGCAGTTCTTCTTTTGCAGTATAACTTGATCATTTGTTCCAAAACATTTTCTTTTTTCAACAGGTGTGAAGTGTGAACAGTTGACACAGCCAGCCTCTGTGACTGTGCAGCCAGGTCAACGTCTGACCATCACTTGTCAGGTCTCTTATTCTGTTAGCAGCTACTACACAGATTGGATCAGACAGCCCGCAGGGAGAGGACTGGAGTGGATGAGTCATGACACAGATGTCAAAGATTCATTAAAGAACAAGTTCAGTGTCAGCTTAGACTCCTCCAGTAAGACAGTGACTCTAAACGGACAGAATGTGCAGCCTGAAGACACTGCTGTGTATTACTGTGCCAGAGATCCACAATAACACAAACCATCAGCAGAGCTGAACAAAAACCCCTCAGTGCCTGAACACTTGTAACATGAAGCCACCAGAGGAGGAGCCCTCAGACCACTAATGATTTCTACACCAGTTCACTGTTACAGTCAAGAGTCAGAATATTGATTTTTCTGGAAAGATTCTTCATTTAATTCAACAGCATCACCTTAAAAACTTGAATGTTATCATCATTGGTTCATTGTTTTCCCACAGTAAAAAATGAATGACACTTCTTGACATTATTGAACATTAAACACTAACCCTTTCTGTCCATAAAATGAGTTCAGTTGACATCTTAGCTTTAAATGCTCGTCATCAAACAAGACATGAAGCCTCTGAAAGTCAGTTTCTTTCCATAACATCCTTATGGAGAAATATAAAACTGATTATCTGAATCTTAACTGCATTAGTCAGTGAATCAGGAGTCTTTATCCAACTTCATGGTGTCAAACTACAAAAAATGGTGCTTTTAATAAAAATCTTAAGTGTGTTTGTCAGAGATTCAAATTCCACCTTCTATTTGTGAGATGAAGAGAAAAAGATGAAAATTTATCTTCGTATTGATTAATTTGAATATACTTAAGTCGCCTGATTTACTGTCATCAGTATGTAAATGAGCCTCCTCATGTGTTGCCTCATAAAGAAGTGAAGTCTGTGTGTTTGTGTGTCAGTGAGAGGACAGAAGAGCTCACATCAGATCACCTTCAACATCAACCATGTTCTCTGCAGCTCTGATGCTGCTGCTGGCAGCTGGATCCTGTGAGGAGCTTTCAGTGGATTCACTCTAATGAACACATTAGAAACAGTGAACAGTCAGA
Organism: Chaetodon auriga; assembly: GCF_051107435.1. Classification (NCBI taxonomy): domain Eukaryota; kingdom Metazoa; phylum Chordata; class Actinopteri; order Chaetodontiformes; family Chaetodontidae; genus Chaetodon; species Chaetodon auriga. The sequence goes on along the minus strand of NC_135089.1, from coordinate 13,694,650 downwards.
TGAATGATGGAGATAATGTTGATTTCTGTTTCCACAGGTGTGAACAGTATTGATCTCATCCAGCCAGACTCAATGGTTGTGCAGCCTGGACAGTCTTTGACCATCACCTGTCAGGTCTCTGGTTATTCTTTGACTGATGACAACTATGCAACAGGTTGGATCAGACAGCGTGAAGGAAAACCAATGGACTGGATTTTGCATCGGCGGGGTGGAGGAAACTTTTACCAAAATAATGCTCTGAAGAACAAGTTCCTTTATTACACACACACTTCTACTAGCTCAGTGACATTAGCAGGACAGAATCTGCAGCCTGAGGACACAGCTGTTTATTACTGTGTACGAAGCTCCACAGTGATACAAACCACCAACAGACCTGCACAAAAACACAGCAACCATGAGACTCAACCACACACACATTCTAAGTTAATATAAATAAAGTATTGAGTCGATTGTGTGTGGCCAGTTACCTCCTTAACAGAGAAGTTGTTGAATTGTTAAATGTATTTGATGTGAAGCTGAAAAGAGTTTAAGAAGTTTGACGTTCTCAAAGCTGAAGGATGTGATTTATTTGAACATTTTATATCTGTGTATTATGATGCTGAGAAGATGTTAAATTATGAGGATGTGAAAACACTGTTTCATCTAAAGGGAAACTAAGATAAACAGAACCCATTTTCATTCAACGGCATGAACAAATGCACATAAACAAATAATTTGGCCATGAAAATAAACCTGTCAGCTGCCCCTTGAAGATTTTAAGACTCTCAGAAGAGAAACTTTCTGGGCCTCGACTCAAACAGTCATGACATTCATTTATTTAAGAAATGATTTTCACTTAAAATGTCTCAAAAGATTCAAGATTAAAAAGTTTTAATGTTTGAAGCTCAAACAAGATGTGCAGTGAAATGCAGAGTGTCAACGACTTGAGGCTGTGCTAAACAGGCTGGAGTGAAACAAAGAATAATAATTAAAATAAGACAAATAATAGATACATTAACATGTTGTACACTCTCTAACCCAAAAATGCAAATGTTCAGGGGGGTGCAAATGATTCACAGAGGACAATTTAAACTATTGTATGCTCTCATCTGCTGGCCGATATTCTTTAATGTGGCAGTGATGTTGAAGCTGATACTAATATTTACATAAAATAAAACATGTCAGACAAACATGAAAACAGCTGATTTGGAGGACTGACTCTTGGACATGAATTCTCCAGTTTCATTAAAAATCTCCAGTCGAGCTGTTTCCTCCCTGTGAGGAGGAGTCAATGCAAAACTCACATGTCTTCCACCTCTACTTATCTGACTGCAGAGAGGAGGACAGAGAACAGTGGACACACAGTTTAACATGATGGACTATAGGACAGGACTGCTGCTTTTAACTCTCTGCTGGGCAGGTGAAGATCTACACTGATCTTAATCTAAAATAGCTTTTATTTGTGTCATCAGCTTATTTGACTTGATGTTTTTATTCCTCTTGACAGGTGTTGATGGTCAGACTCTGACAGAATCTGAAGCAGTGGTTAAAAGGCCTGGAGAATCTCACAGATTGACTTGTACAGGCTCTGGATTCACATTCAGCAACTACAACATGCACTGGGTCAGACAGGCTCCTGGAAAAGGACTGGAATGGATCGCTTACATCAGCTATGACAGCAGCTACATCTACTACTCTGAGTCAGTGAAAGGCCGGTTTACCATCTCCAGAGACAACAGCAGACAGCAGGTGTATCTGCAGATGAACAGTCTGAAGACTGAAGATTCTGCTGTTTATTATTGTGCTCGAGACTCACAGTGACTGGAGTTGGTTGAGCAGCTGTACAAAAACCTACAGTACTCATCTTTCAGGCTGGTGGAGCCTATATACAATATATTTTTGAAGTATTTATATTTTGTGTTATACTGCTTTGTCTTCATTTTACACTACATTTCTTTTTAATTCGTAAATGAATCTTTGCCAATGCATTATATAATAAAACTGTTTCTCAGAAATATTATTGCTAAACATGAAACACATTAACACAGAAAATATCACTCTTGATAAAATGGGCAAATACAGCACAACAATATCCTGAAATTACTACAAATGAGAAAAAAATCTACAATTTAAGACTCAATAATGTCTGTAAATGATGTGGAATCTAAAGTGAGACAAATTATGAGAGTGAAAACTAATGTTGCAGTTTCCCATATAAAACCACTAGAGGGCAGTCAGTGTCAAGTTTCTCTCTCCTCTGTTGCTGAAAGGAGACACTCAGATCTGCTGTTCTCATTGATCTGAAGTGAGTGACACTTGAACCCTGGACTGAACTGAAGCTTAATACTCCTGCTGCTCATGTACACTGGATATTGTGATAGTTGAACCTTTTCTACCCTGAACTAAAGTCATGCGTTAACTTGATTCAGGACATTTCAAACTGTCAGGTTGGACTATAAGGTGTTTACCATCAGCAGTGAGTGCAGCTGCATCTGTCAGTGTCAGTTCATCTGAGCAGACAGGAAGTAGATCTCAAGATGAACATCAGGAAGCCTGAAGGAGCTGCTGTGTATGTGAACAAACAAATTTAATTCAATGAAATTCTATAGATATTGTGTATTGAGATTAATACAGTTTACTAACTGTATTAAAATAGTAATTTAGGAATCATTTTCAAGTTTTAACTACAGAGAAATAACAAGAAATGATGTGGGGACAAAATTGACAGTTTGATGCAATAAAACAGGCACCAGAGTTATTTATATCTGAATATGAAGGAAATGCAGCTACAACTCTCTGTGGACAGGAATAAAGCTTTGTCTCCATGTGTTCCAGTATTTCAGGTTTTGTCAGATTTGTATTAAAAACAAAAAAGACACATTACATTGATGATAAAATAATTCTTATATTCACGAAATCAGTCTGAAATAGTGTACTGAGGAGTTGCATGTTTTCAGTGTTTTTAAGGCTTCATTACTTTATTACGTTACTCTTAGTGAAATTTTATTTTCAGAAAACGGTTTGACTGATGACCACTTGAGAGAAAATCAACTGTTGATGTGAATGAACAACATTTGTTAAGGTCTTATCATTGTTTGTTTGTATTAAAGTGGAATTTAATGCTGACATATTGTCAAAATCCTCATATGATGCTTAATACTGAAGAAAAACCTACTGATACAATATGTTTGTCAACCTGTTGAACAAATTATACTGAAACATGTCAGAGGGACTCTTGGAGGAATGACTGATGTACAGTAAACATTCATTCTGCAGTTTCATCAAACAGTAACTGAGATCCAAGTCAAATCCAGTTCCACACTCTTCTTTGTCGAGGTTCTTCTGCCTGGAATATTCTTCCATATATCAAAACTTTCTTCTTTGGTCTATAAAGTGCTGATGTGGTGCTGCCTGTGTGTACTTCACGTTACTGCTGATCACTGATTGACTGAAGTGAGACATGATCAGGTTGTTTCTCTCAGTCGTTGACCTGGAGAAGATCATCCAGGCTTTTATCTCGTCCATACTGGACTACTGGAAAACACTTTATTTTGAAGTTAGTCTGCAAAATATCCACTAACCACTGCTGATGAAAATACTTTTTAATGCACAAAGAAAAGTGGACACTTGACACCAATCCCTGCTGTCTGTCAATTGTAGAATTGACTTGAAGAATTGACTGCTTGTTTTTAAAGCCTTGAGCGTCGGCATCCTGCGACTTTCTGGTCTAATTCCTGATGTGAACCTGATCACTGCTTGAGGTCTTTAGCCAGAGCCAAAATCTCACATTTTAAGGGCCTTTCATTTTTCAAACACATTCAGTTATAATGTGCAGTTAGTGACAAAATCAGATGAATTTGATTTATGCATCTCAGTTTGAAATACAATTTGAATTTTGTATAGGTTTCAGAACCTCAATTTTGTTGTTTCACAAACTATTTTTGGTCTCATGTTATTGTGGAAGAGGTTTGTTCGCAAGAAAAATCCCAAACAGTCCAACATATGACGAAAAATAAAAAAAACTGAAAACTTCTGTAAAACATAAATAAATAAATAAGAATCCATGAAATTCTGTTGTTAGTAATGTGACAAAAAATGTCAACAAAAAATAACTTTAGGAGACATGACACGTTGTTTGTTTTCTAAAATCAAGCCGACAAGATGATTTACATGTTATATTAATTCAGAACATTTTAATAATAATGATAATAATCGGCATACAATGTGACTTAAAGTTAAACAGGACAATAAGATAATAAAATATCCTCAGGTTGAATAATTAGATGAAATAAAAATTGTAAGGATGCAGTGAGATTATGATTAAGAAAGGAATAAAGTAAAACTTTGAAAGTCAACTTTGAAGAGAGGTTGAAAAGAGGACACTGTTCAATCAAGTTCCACAAGTGAGGATCAGACACATCAAAGCAAAGTCACCAGTCCAGCTGTTTCCTCCCTGTGAGGAGGAGTCAATGCAAAACTCACATGTCTTCCACCTCTACTTATCTGACTGCAGAGAGGAGGACAGAGAACAGTGGACACACAGTTTAACATGATGGACTATAGGACAGGACTGCTGCTTTTAACTCTCTGCTGGGCAGGTGAAGATCTACACTGATCTGAATCTAATATAGCTTTTATTTGTGTCATCAGCTTATTTGACTTGATGTTTTTATTCCTCTTGACAGGTGTTGATGGTGTGACTCTGACACAATCTGAAGCAGTGGTTAAAAGGCCTGGAGAATCTCACAGATTGACCTGTACAGCCTCTGGATTCACATTCAGCAGCTACTGGATGCACTGGGTCAGACAGGCTCCTGGAAAAGGACTGGAGTGGGTTGCTGCTATTTATAACAGTGGCAACATCCAGTACTCTGAGTCAGTGAAAGGCCGGTTTACCATCTCCAGAGACGACAGCAGACAGCAGGTGTATCTGCAGATGAACAGTCTGAAGACTGAAGATTCTGCTGTTTATTATTGTGCTCGAGACTCACAGTGACTGGAGTTGGTTGAGCAGCTGCACAAAAACCTCCAGTACTCATACTTCAAGCTGGTGGAGCCCAAAGATGAAGTATATTTATTGTGTTTGTATTTACTTTTATATTGCTTTTTAAGATTTTTTGTGTTCATTGTTGTTACAGTACAAATAACAAATGAATCTTTGTCCATGTATCATAAAAATATTAAGTATGATTTCTGAATATTTAACACATATAAAACACAACAAGATCATTTGTTGATCAAAGGGCCAAAGACAAAACAACAATCTGTTTGCTGAAATTAAAGACTTGTTAATCTAATTCAACATTTTTACAAATGAAGACTCAATAATGTCTGTAAATGATGTGGAATCTAAAGTGAGTCACAATGTGAGAGTGAAAACTAATGTTGCAGTTTCACATATAAATCCACTAGAGGGCAGTCAGTGTCAAGTTTCTCTCTCCTCTGTTGCTGAAAGGAGACACTCAGATCTGCTGTTCTCATTGATCTTCATTGATCTCAGTGGAGTTCACAGCACATCAAGTTTCATAAAGCCACCAGTGGAGGAGCCCTCAGACCCTCAGTTCATTGAGAAAAACTGTCTTCGAATGTGCTAGAAATTGCAGTAAAATGTTGAAAAAACATTAAATTGATTGAAATGGTAACAGAGAGCAAGACATTGAATGAATCACATTTTTGACTGATGTCAAATTCATAACTTTCTCAGTCTGTGAGAGAAGTGAACATATTTCCAGAAATTCACTTTGCAGAAAGTGAAGATCAAACAAATCGTACATGAATATTAATGTCATGAACTTTTCATGAAAAGAAATATTTGACAATTGTGCTTTTATTTGTAAAATAATGATTAAAAAACTGAAAAATTCACTTCATAAATAATGAAAGCTTTTTAAATGCCAGAGACAGCTCTGAGCAGACCACATTTCCTCATGAACTAATCCAGCATGAAGGTTTTTACAACAAAAGTCTGTTGAAAAAAAGTCACAACAGTTAATACACTGTCTGTCTTTTAGACCATGCCAATTATTATTTTACATTTTCTTTAATTATTACAGAAAATATATTTATGGAAATATATTTCAATAGCTGGAAAACATATTAAACATTTATTTTTCAGAGATGTGACACAAGAAGGATCAATGCTGGACAAAAACCTACAGGACTCATCCTCAACGCACTGAAACACTCATTTTCGAGGTTTTGTGAAGAATAACAAAACTTTACATTAAGTTCTGTTTTCAGTAATAAATACATTAAATTTCATGTGTGTCAAAGTAAATGCTGATAACACAATTCAAAGGTATGACTACTCGTTCCAGTTCATCCTTCTTTTGCAGCCTGTCAGTGTTCTCCTCTATGCAAAGTGAACTTCCTCACAGTCACAGTCTGCTATAAAGACTTGATATCATGCTGTCAGTTGCAGCAGAAGAAGAGAAGCTCCATCAGATCACCTTCAACATCAACCATGTTCTCTGCAGCTCTGATGCTGCTGCTGGCAGCTGGATCCTGTGAGGAGCTTTCAGTGGATTCACTCTAATAAACACATCAGAAACAGTGAACAGTCAGATGAATGATGGAGATAATGTTGATTTCTGTTTCCACAGGTGTGAACAGTATTGATCTCATCCAGCCAGACTCAATGGTTGTGCAGCCTGGACAGTCTTTGACCATCACCTGTCAGGTCTCTGGATATTCTTTGACTGATGACAACTATGCAACAGGTTGGATCAGACAGCGTGAAGGAAAACCAATGGACTGGATTTCCCATCAGTGGGGTGGAGGTAGCCTTACTCAAAATGATGGTCTGAAGAACAAGTTCAGCTCCAGCAGAGACACTTCTGCAATAACAGTGACTCTTAAAGGACAGAATGTGCAGCCTGAGGACACAGCTGTTTATTACTGTGTACGTAACACCACAGTGATACAAACCACCAACAGACCTGCACAAAAACACAGCAACCATGAGACTCAACCACACACACATGTTCTCAGTGTGAACATGAATAAAGACAGTACTCTGTGAAGAGAATGTGTCCAGCAGCACTCAGTACCTCGAGGTCAAGAGCCTGACAGCAGGAGATTCTGCTGTTTACTTCTGTGCTGGAGACACAGTGACTGAAGACAGTGGAGCAGCTGCACCAAAACCTCCACAGACAACAAACAGCAATGATCTTACTGACATCTGGATTCACTCACCACCTGCAGAAGCACTTTGATATATTCATATTAGATTTCTATGAATTTTATGATAAACTCTTGAGGGCATATTTATTCTCTTTATGATGTTACATCAGACACTGTAATAAACAGATTTCCTTCAATTGTCAAATCAGTAATCAATACAAAATTGCCAATGTCATGTTCACAAGTAGAACCCATAAATGTCGCTCATCCAAAATATATTTAAAACGTCATTTTCATTTGTTGACGTGGTGAGATGACAAGAGAGCAGTTGCCATGAATGTTTGTCGATGATGGTGATCAGAATAAAAGTGTGGATTATTCATCTTATTGTTAATGCTCCCATGTGCAGGACATAATGCTCAATCTGACAAATGCGAAACATTCAAGATGAATTAGAATTCATCACATTCAAATTCAGCTTGGATGTTAATGCGTTAGATGTCTGAACTATAAAAGAATAATTTTCTGTTATTTGAAAAAATGTGGATGTGTTTTTAATCCCGACAGGAAATACAGACAAATGAAAACATACAAACAGCTGATTTGGAGGACTGACTCTTGGACATGAATTCCCCAGTTTCATTAAATATCTCCAGTCCAGCTGTTTCTTCCCTGTGAGGAGGAGTCAATGCAAAACTCACATGTCTTCCACCTCTACTTATCTGACTGCAGAGAGGAGGACAGAGAACAGTGGACACACAGTTTAACATGATGGACTATAGGACAGGACTGCTGCTTTTAACTCTCTGCTGGGCAGGTGAAGATCTACACTGATCTGAATCTAATATAGCTTGTATTTGTGTCATCAGCTTATTTCACTTGATGTTTTTATTCCTCTTGACAGGTGTTGATGGTCAGACTCTGACACAATCTGAACCAGCGGATAAAAGGCCTGGAGAATCTCACAGATTGACCTGTACAGCCTCTGGACTTTCAGTTAGTGGCAACTGGATGGCCTGGGTCAGACAGGCTCCTGGAAAAGGACTGGAGTGGGTTGCTACTATTTATATCGATGGCAGCACTGCCTACTCTGAGTCAATGAAAGGCCGGTTTACCATCTCCAAAGACAACAGCAGACAGCAGGTGTATCTGCAGATGAACAGTCTGAAGACTGAAGATTCTGCTGTTTATTATTGTGCTCGAGAGCCACAGTGACTGGAGTTGGTTGAGCAGTTGTGCAAAAACCTACAGCACTCATCTTTCAGGCTGGCGGAGCCCAAGTATGAAGTATTTTTATTATGCTTATATTTAATTTTTTATTTGTTTTTCAGATGTTTTGTGTTAATTGTTTTTAAAGCACAAATAGCAAATGAATCTTTGTCCATTCATCATAAAAATATTAAATATGATTCCTGAATATTAAACATGTATAAAACACAACAAAGATCACTTGTTAATTAAAGACAGATAGAGAACAAAATTTTATTAAAAAAAGAAACAATTTTTAAATTGTCTGTCAGGTAGACTGCGTTAATTATTATTTTAAATTTTCTTTGACTCATATAAGATACGATATACTGATATTGACAGACTGACTGATATTGATTAAATGATTTTTCTGAAGTCAAACACTATGAAAATTGGAAAAAAAGACTCTCCTTTTTTTTGGGATGTGAGACTGTATCCAACATGGATGGACAATCAGCTCCATTAAAAATGAACAAATAGCCAATGATTGAATGAAAGTGTAGCAGAGTCCTGTACATGAGCCCCTCCCTCTCCATGATGTCCTGATGTAAATCTTCAGTGTGTGCAGTGCACTTCTGCCCTGCTGACTGCTCTTATGCTTTGTGTGGAGCATCAGAGGTCACATCTCCAGCCTCAGGATGATGGACTCACTCACTAATGACTACAGCAAACAACAATGAAACAGGTTGGGTCAGTCAGTGTGAAAGAAAGCCAACAAAGTGCTCTTTCTATCAGTGGGAAGGAAGTGGCTTTTATCAAAATGATGCTCTGAGGAACAAGTTCAGAAACACTTCTGCTGGAACAGTGAATCTACAAGGACAAGATCTGGCTCCTGATCAAGTTTTGGTCTCATAATGGTGTGCGTGAGTTTTGTCCACAAGAAAAATCCCAAACAGTACAAGACACAAGCAAAAAAAAAAAAAAAAAAAAAAAAAAACAGACAAAAAAGAAAATAATTAATTAAACGAAACTAAATAAAATGAACTTCACTCCAAAAAAAATAATCATCATTGGCATCATAATCATACAATGTGACTGACAGTAAAACAAAGATAATAAAATAATAATAAAATAACCTCAGGTTGAATAATAAAATCAAATCAAAATTGTAAGAGATGCAGTGAGATTATTCTTAAGAAAGGAAGAAAGTGAAACTTTGAAAGCACTCATCTTTCAGCCTGGTGGAGCCCAACCATGAAATATTTTTCGTACATTATAATCTTTTGTTTCATATTGCTTTTTCTGCATTTTTAATATCAATTCAATCTTTGTCAATGCACTATACAATAAAACTGTTACTGAGGAATATTATGAGTAAACACATTGAAAACAAAAATCTCTTGTTGATAAAAAGGCCAAAGACAGCACAACAATCTGCTGAAATTAAACTGCTACAAATCCAAAACGTTTCCACAAATTAAGACTCAATAATGTCTGTAAATGATGTGGAATCTGAAGTGAGTCATAATGTGAGAGTGAAAAATATTGTTGCAGTTTCCAGTATAAACCCACTAGAGGGCAGTCAGTGTCAAGTTTCTCTCTCCTCTGTTGCTGAAAGGAGACACTCAGATCTGCTGTTCTCATTGATCTGAAGTGACTGACACTTGAACCCTGGACTGAACTGAAGCTTAATACTCCTGCTGCTCATGTACACTGGATATTGTGATAGTTGAACCTTTTCTATCCTGAACTAAAGTCATGTGTTAACTTGATTCAGCACATTTTGAACAGTCAGGTTGGACTATAAGGTGTTTACCATCAGCAGTGAGTGCAGCTGCATCTGTCAGTGTCAGTTCATCTGAGCAGACAGGAAGTAGATCTCAAGATGAACATCAGGAAGCCTGAAGGAGCTGCTGTGTATGTGAACAAACAAATTTAATTCAATGAAATTCTCCAGATATTGTCTGTTGAGATTAATACAGTCTATTAATTCTATTAAAATAGTAATTATGGAATCATTTTCAAGTTTTAAGTGCAGAGAAAAATCAAGAAATGATGTGGGGACAAAATTGAGAGTTTGATGCAATAAAACAGGCACCAGAGTTATTTATATCTGAATATGAAGGAAATGCAGCTACAACTCTCTGTGGACAGGAATAAAGCTTTGTCTCCATGTGCTACAGTGTTTCAGGTTTTGTCAGATTTGTATTAAAAAAAAGACACATCACATTGATGATGAAACAAGTCTTCAATTCACTAAATCAGTTTGAAATAGTGAGCATGGTGAAATGAACTCTGTGTGTGTGTCAGTGAAAGGACAGAAGAGTTCAGCTTTTAGTTCATGTAATATGAAATCTACTTTGTGGACCTGAAGCCAGATGAAGGCGAGTAAACAGAAAACAAACAGATTTTGTCATGATGATTCAGTTGCAAGTTATAAATTTAGATTTGCCCAAATCTCATTTACTTTGTGTCAAAACTTCTGCACTGATTTTCTCAAGTCTCACAAACTAAAGGTCAAACTCTGTCCTCACTGTGAGGACGAGTCAATGCAAACTGAATTGTCTTTCACCTTCACTAATCTGACTGCAGAGAGGATGATCAACCTTTTAGTTTTCACTGCAACTTTTGTTTTCCACAAGCCAACAGAGTTTATTTGTCTGACTGGAAAATTAATTTTTATTGGCTGAAAAACATGGGTATACATGGCATCCCAAAATGGTTTGACTGAGGAACACTTGTGGGGAAAATCAACTGTTAAACAATGTGTTTGTCAACCTGTTGCATAAATTATACTGAAACATGTCAGAGGGACTCTTGGAGGAATGACTGATGTACAGAAAACATTCATTCTGCACTTTCATCAAACAGTAACTGAGATCCAAGTCAAATCCAGTTCCACACTGTGAGGAGGAGTCAATGCAAAACTCACATGTCTTCCACCTCTACTTATCTGACTGCAGAGAGGAGGACAGAGAACAGTGGACACACAGTTTAACATGATGGACTATAGGACAGGACTGCTGCTTTTAACTCTCTGCTGGGCAGGTGAAGATCTACACTGATCTTAATCTAATATAGCTTTTATTTGTGTCTTCAGCTTATTTGACTTGATGTTTTTATTCCTCTTGACAGGTGTTGATGGTGTGACTCTGACAGAATCTGAAGCAGTGGATAAAAGGCCTGGAGAATCTCACAGATTGACCTGTACAGCCTCTGGATTCACATTCAGCAGCTACAGGATGAACTGGATCAGACAGGCTCCTGGAAAAGGACTGGAGTGGGTTGCTTTCATCAGTAGTGGTGGTGGCAGCAGCAAATACTACTCTGAGTCAGTGAAAGGCCGGTTTACCATCTCCAGAGACGACAGCAGACAGCAGGTGTATCTGCAGATGAACAGTCTGAAGACTGAAGATTCTGCTGTTTATTATTGTGCTCGAGACTCACAGTGACTGGAGTTGGTTGAGCAGCTGTACAAAAACCTACAGTACTCATCTTTCAAGCTGGTGGAGCCCAAGCATGAAGCACTTGAATATGTATCTTATTTCACATTAAATTTAATCTAATTTAATTTCATTTTATTTTTTTTGCAATCAAGATTTTACAGTACAAATATCTTTTTTCAAGAAATCTATTTAGAGACCAGTTTTTCATAAAAGAGCTAAAGACAACAATCTTTTTTTCAACAAATTAAGTCTGAACGTATGAACATTGGATGTATGAACATCAACTCCTGCAATCATGAAAAAGCTCTGCAGTTTTTTGACAACAACTCTGTCTTTTCTCGTCCTCAGTGGGCTGATAGACCTGCACTGTCTCCCATGATTAATGTTCTCAAGTCAAGTCATTGAAAAAGATTCAACAAAGAGACATTTGAGAACCACTGATGTATGACTGACTTTAAAGTGACATTTCAGAAGAAGTGTGACTTTCTCAAGATGTCGGGAGAATTTTGACATTTTGATACAAAACAGTCTATAAATTCATTTGTATCTCAATATAAAGAAAGAGCAGCCACATCTGTCCATGGGTTGGAATTATCTTGTTCTGTTATTTGTTTAAGTGTTTCAGTTTAAGAACATTTTATTTTTATTTGGAAATAATAATTGATTGAAAAACATAAAAAAAACTATAAACCAGACTGGATGATATTTGATGAAGATGCCTGAAGCTTCTGTCTCTTGTTTCACACATCTGCAAACACTGAAACCATTAAAAGTCTTTTATGCAAACCAGCAGCATCAGACTGAAGGTTTCAGACTGTTTACATGATCCTGGCTGCTGTCACTGTATTTCTGTCTGCAGCAAATACAGGAAGGAAGTACAGGAAGTGAGCAAATAACTGAATAAATAAATGTTCATGTTTTCATTATGTTTTAATGTTGAATTGTTGTCAATAATCACATTTAGGCATTAATAGTTTACAGTAAAAGCAAAGTTAACAGTTGAGTGTGTGATGAAATTCAAATATCAGATGTAAAGCAGAGGTGATTTCCAGGCATGTTTTCACTCTGCAGATATAACAACAGTCAACAGACTCTTCTATTGGCTCCAGTCACACCAACATTGATGCTTCACATGTTTGATTCTATGCAAACTCAGTCAGCTTCCTTGTTACTCAGCTATAAAAACTTGACATCAGGCTGTCAGTGGAGTTGACAGCACGTCACTTTCAACATCAAGCATGTTTTCTGTAGCTCTGCTGCTGCTGTTGGCAGCTGGATGTGAGTCTCTCTGGATTTGTCAAAGTCCGCAGTTCTTCTTTTGCAGTATAACTTGATCATTTGTTCCAAAACATTTTCTTTTTTCAACAGGTGTGAAGTGTGAACAGTTGACACAGCCAGCCTCTGTGACTGTGCAGCCAGATCAACGTCTGACCATCACCTGTCAGGTCTCTTATTCTCTTAGCAGCTACTTCACAGCTTGGATCAGACAGCCTGCAGGGAAAGGACTGGAGTGGATTGGAGAGGCAGCTGGATCCACCACATACTACAAAGATTCACTGAAGAACAAGTTCAGTATCAGCTCAGACTCTTCCAGCAACACAGTGACTCTAAACGGACAGAATGTGCAGCCTGAAGACACTGCTGTGTATTACTGTGCCAGAGATCCACAATAACACAAACCATCAGCAGAGCTGAACAAAAACCCCTCAGTGCCTGAACACTTGTAACATGAAGCCACCAGAGGAGGAGCCCTCAGACCACTAATGATTTCTACACCAGTTCACTGTTACAGTCAAGACACAGAATATTGATTTTTCTGGAAAGATTTTGCCATTTAATTCAACAGCATCACCTTAAAAACTTGAATGTCATCATCATTGGTTCATTGTTTTCCCACAGTAAAAAATGAATGACACTTCTTGACATTATTGAACATTAAACACTAACCCTTTATAGCCATAAAATCATTTTATGGCTATAACTCATTTTATTAAAATGAGTTCAATTGACATCTTAGCTTTAAATGCTCGTCATCAAACAAGACATGAAGCCTCTGAAAGTCAGTTTCTTTCCATAACATCCTTAAGGAGAAATATAAAACTGATTATCTGAATCTTAACTGCATTAGTCAGTGAATCAGGAGTCTTTATCCAACTTCATGGTGTCAAACTACAAAAAATGGTGCTTTTAATAAAAATCTTAAGTGTGTTTGTCAGAGATTCAAAATCCACCTTCTGTTTGTGAGATGAAGAGAAAAAGATGAAAATTTATCTTCGTATTGATTAATTTGAATATCCTTTAGTCACCTGATTTACTGTCATCAGTATGTAAATGAGCCTCCTCATGTGTTGCCTCATAAAGAAGTGAAGTCTGTGTGTTTGTGTGTCAGTGAGAGGACAGAAGAGCTCACATCAGATCACCTTCAACATCAACCATGTTCTCTGCAGCTCTGATGCTGCTGCTGGCAGCTGGATCCTGTGAGGAGCTTTCAGTGGATTCGCTCTAATGAACACATTAGAAACAGTGAACAGTCAGATGAATGATGGAGATAATGTTGATTTCTGTTTCCACAGGTGTGAACAGTATTGATCTCATCCAGCCAGACTCAATGGTTGTGCAGCCTGGACAGTCTTTGACCATCACCTGTCAGGTCTCTGGTTATTCTTTGACTGATGACAGCTATGCAACAGGTTGGATCAGACAGCGTGAAGGAAAACCAATGGACTGGATTTGTATCAGTGGGGTGGAGGAGACTTTCACCAAAATAATGCTCTGAAGAACAAGTTCCTTTATTACACACACACTTCTACTAGCTCAGTGACATTAGCAGGACAGAATGTGCAGCCTGAGGACACAGCTGTTTATTACTGTGTACGAAGCTCCACAGTGATACAAACCACCAACAGACCTGCACAAAAACACAGCAACCATGAGACTCAACCACACACACATTCTATGTTAATATAAATAAAGTATTGAGTAGAGTGTGTGTAACCAGTTACTTCCTTAACAGAGAAGTTGTTGAATTGTTAAATGTATTTGATGTGAAGCTGAAAAGAGTTTTAGAAGTTTGATGTTCTCTCAGCTGAAGGATATGATTTATTTGAACATTTTATATCTGTGTATTATGATGCTGAGAAGATGTTAAATTATGAGGATGTGAAAAGACTGTTTCATCTAAAGGAAAACTAAGATAAACAGAACCCATTTTCATTCAAAGGCATGAACAAATACACATAAACAAATAATTTGGCCATGAAAATAAACCTGTCAGCTGCCCCTTTAAGATTTTAAGACTCTCAGAAGAGAAACTTTCTGGGCCTCCACTCAAACAGTCATGACATTCATTTATTTTAGAAATGTTTTTCATTTAAAATATCTCAACGGATTGAAGGTAAAAAAGTTTTAATGTTTGAAGCTCAAACAAGATGTGCAGTGAAATGCAGAGTGTCAAAGTCTTGAGGCTGTGCTAAACAGGCTGGAGTGAAACAAAGAATAATAATTAAAATAAGACAAATTAGAGATACGATAACATGTTGTACACTCTATAACCCAAAAATGCAAATGTTCAAGGAGGTGCAAATGATTCACAGAGGACAATTTAAACTATTGTAGGCTCTCATCTGCTGGCCAATATGCTTTAATGTGGTGGTGATGTTGAAGCTGATAGTAACATATACACAAAATAAAACATGTAAGACAAACATGAAAACAGCTGATTTGGAGGACTGACCTTTGGACATGAATTCTCCAGTTTCATTAAAAATCTCCAGTCGAGCTGTTTCCTCCCTGTGAGGAGGAGTCAATGCAAAACTCACATGTCTTCCACCTCTACTTATCTGACTGCAGAGAGGAGGACAGAGAACAGTGGACACACAGTTTAACATGATGGACTATAGGACAGGACTGCTGCTTTTAACTCTCTGCTGGGCAGGTGAAGATCTACACTGATCTTAATCTAATATAGCTTTTATTTGTGTCATCAGCTTATTTGACTTGATGTTTTTATTCCTCTTGACAGGTGTTGATGGTGTGACTCTGACAGAATCTGAAGCAGTGGTTAAAAGGCCTGGAGAATCTCACAGATTGACCTGTACAGCCTCTGGATTATCATTTAGCAACTACGCTATGAGCTGGATCAGACAGGGTCCTGGAAAAGGACTGGAGTGGATCGCATACATAAGCGGTCCCAGTGGTAGCGACAAATACTACTCTGAGTCAGTGAAAGGCCGGTTTACCATCTCCAGAGACAACAGCAGACAGCAGGTGTATCTGCAGATGAACAGTCTGAAGACTGAAGATTCTGCTGTTTATTATTGTGCTCGAGTCTCACAGTGACTGGAGTTGGTTGAGCAGCTGTACAAAAACCTACAGCACTCATCTTTCAGGCTGGTGGAGCTCAAACATGAAGTATTTTTGTTGTGCTTATATTAAATTTTTTATTGGTATTTCAGATGTACAAATAGCAAATGAATCTTTGTCGATGCATCATCAAAATACTAAATATCTTTCTTGAATATTAAACATGTATAAAAGACAACATACATCACTGTAAAACTAAAAGCCAGACGACTCTGCTGTGTATTACTGTGCCAAACACACACACTCATTAAAGGAAGCAGAGAAGCTTTCTAAAAACTCCACAGAAGATTTGTTTCCAAAGGCCTGCAGGTGGCAGCAGATGATATAAAATCAGATGACACTGAGGGGGAGAATGACAATAACTCTACACACACACACACACACACACACACACCATCTGATGCTGTGGTTTGAGACTTCCTGTTTTGTTGTGTTTGATCAACACGTAATGTTTCATAATGTTCCCTTGTTTTTTCTTTCCATACTAATGTGTGTGATGTGCACAAAACACTATCTTGGCTAACTGTGGGGGCTAAATGTGTCACGTGGAATGGGACACCACACTTCTTCAGTGATAAGTTAGCCTACACTGGTTTATATCAATGTGAAGCATTAAATTAATCCTGTTCATCTGATAGAGTCAAGTCCACCGAAGTGCATGATGGCAACTCTTCTTTATAGAGGTTCTTCTGCCTGGAATATGCTCCCATACATCAAAACTTTCTTCTTTAGTCTGAAAAGTGCTGATCTTGTGCTCCCTGTGTGTACTTCACGTCACTGCTGATCACTGATTAACTGAAGTGAGACATGATCAGGTTGTTTCTCTCAGTTGTTGACCTGGAGAAGATCATCCAGGCTTTTATCTCATCCATACTGGACTACTGGAAAACACTTTATTTTGAAATTAGTCTGCAAAATATCCACTAACCACTGCTGATGAAAATACTTTTTTAATGCACAAAGAAAAGTGGACACTTGACACCAATCCCTGCTGTCTGTCAGTTGTAGAATTGACTGCTTGTTTTTAAAGCCTTGAACGTCGGCATCCTGCTACTTTCTGGGCTAATTCCAGATGTGAACCTGATCGCTGCTTGAGCTCTTTAGCCACAGCCAAAAGATCACATTTTAAGGTCCTTGTTTGTTGAACTCATACAGTTATAATATACAGTTAGTGACAAAGGAAGAGGACAGGAGAGGAAACAACTGGCACGGGTGGTAAAAACTGCACAAGGCATCGTGGGCTGCCCCCTTCCTGACCTGGACTCTATATATGCAGGCCGGGTCAAGAAGAAGGCAAGATCCATCGCCACGGACCCCAGCCACCCGGGCCACAGACTGTTTGTACCGCTTCCATCAGGAAAGCGGTACAGGAACATCCGAACAACCACAAACAGACTGAGGGACAGCTTCTTCCCCAGCTGTCAGGGCTATCACCCCCTGCAGCACCTCACACACACCTCACCACCCCGCAACAACACCCACACACTCACCCCCCCCCTGCAGTCACACCCGCACATCTACACACACACACACCCCTTCCCCCGCCGCCTCAGACCCAACCCCCCCCCCCGCTGCCAAACACACATTCCCCCCCACATAGCACACACAGTCACTCCCACCTATTGGAGGGAGAGACTGTGAGGAATTCACTTCCTTTGCACACTGCGACCACCTTCACTTGCACCTTCTGTGTACTTAACATTTAAGAATACACACAGTACGATTGCATTTTATGTATATTGTATATACGTTTTACATGCTGACTTTTTATGTCCTGCGAGTTTATTTTATCTTATTTGTGAGTTTATTTTATCGAGTTGTGAGTTCATCTTATTTTATCTTATTTTATTGTCTTTTCTTTCTACACAGGGGTTGCAATGTAAATTTCATTGACATGGCCATGCTCAATGACAGGAAAAGCAATCTTGAATCTTGAAAGTCAAATGAATTTGATTCATGCATCTCAATCTGAAAAAGTTTTCAGAACCTAAATTTTGTTGTTTCACAATCAAGCTTTGGTCTCTTAATGTTGTGCATGAGATTTGTTCAAAAGATAAATCCCAAACAGTACAAGATACAAGCAAAAAGAAATAAAATAATAAATTGAACTAAACTAAATCAAATACACTTCACTCAAAAAAAAAATCCATGAAATTAATAATAATCATCATTAGCATCATCATCATAAAATGTGACTTATACTAAAACATCAATAAAAAAAAACAAAACCAAAAACCTCATGTTAAATAATAACATGAAATCAAAATTGTAAGAGATGCAGTGAGATTATACTTAAGAAAGGAAGAAAGTGAAACTTTGAAAATAAATTGTGAGGAAAGCTTGAAAAGACTCTGTTCAACCTCTGCTCTGAGTTCCACAAGTGAGGATCAGACACAGCAAAGTCACCAGTCCAGTCCAGTTCACTGCCTGTGAGGAGGAGTCAATGCAAAACTCACATGTCTTCCACCTCTACTTATCTGACTGCAGAGAGGAGGACAGAGAACAGTGGACACACAGTTTAACATGATGGACTATAGGACAGGACTGCTGCTTTTAACTCTCTGCTGGGCAGGTGAAGATCTACACTGATCTGAATCTAATATAGCTTTTATTTGTGTCATCAGCTTATTTCACTTGATGTTTTTATTCCTCTTGACAGGTGTTGATGGTCAGACTCTGACAGAATCTGAACCAGTGGTTAAAAGGCGTGGAGAATCTCACAGATTGACCTGTACAGCCTCTGGATTCACATTCAGCAGCTATGAAATGAGCTGGATCAGACAGGCTCCTGGAAAAGGACTGGAGTGGGTTGCTTTTATCAGCACAGCTAGTACTCCTATCCATTACTCCCAGTCAGTCCAGGGTAGATTCACCATCTCCAGAGATGACTCCAGCAGTAAACTCTACCTACAGATGAACAGTCTGAAGACTGAGGACACTGCAGTGTATTACTGTGCCAGAAGAAACACAGTGAGAGAGAGTGATAGGAGACTCCTACAAAAACTACTTCCTCTATTTACCACCACTGAGAACATTACAATACTGAGTGTGATTCACTGTCAGTCATGAAAATTCTGAGTAGTGTCTGAATATTGACTTCTTGTTTTATCTGATTTGACTGAATTTTCAAATCAATTTAAAATACAAAATTGTTTTTTTTTTTTTTCTTATTTCCTTCCAAAACAAAATATTCACTCATTTGCTGTTTTTCTTTGGAAAAATTGTTTACAGTTGATGTAAAAAGACAATGCAATTATACAACGATGCTGATGAAGTTCTCTGTATTAATGTGATGAAAGTGTGTCCACATGTCTTCATAAGTACATACATGGAGACAATAAATGTGATTCAAACTCTTCCATCTTGGTAACATTTAAAATGAAAAGCATCCTTGTGATTTGCAGACTGTATCAAACACAAAAAGAGAAAAAGGCACTTTCCAGTAACATTTAGACATTTAACAAATCAACACCTTGATATCATCAGATATCATCACACAGAGATAAAACTGTTCTTTGTCTCGACACTCAAACAATGTACATGATCAACTGCCAGCACACTTTAATGAAGCAAGTCAGATAAGGATGATAAAATAATTATTTCACTTCACCATGAAATAGTTTATTATGACTTATGATTTATTCATCCATGTACATCATTTTTGTTTTGACATTTGCATGAAGGGACTCCATGTTATTCTGGACATTTTGTTGTGACTTTAAGTCACTTTGTAACATTTGAACACTTTAATTTACTCTGAGATGCTTTTGTCCAATGCAACTTACAAATAGTTGAATAGTGAAAATGTTTATGAATAAAAGTAATTAATATTATAGTAATTATTTTAAAAATTGTATAATTAGTTTTTTGATGTTGAAACAAAAACTAGTTTCAGGTTATGTATTAGGTTTGGTTTGAGAGGGTCAGACAACATATCATGTCTGCAGCAGCTATTTTTTGTCAAAGCTGAAACTTTTTTCACAGAATTTCAAGCTGCTTTAACTCTGACACTTAATAATTTAATTACGGCTGCAAAATACTTTTTACAGTGCTCTTTATCTTGCACTGTTTGAGATTCTCGTGAAAAAACAGTACACACAATTATATTAGATCCAAAACTGATTTTCATCCTCCTAATAACTAATATTCAGAGCACAAATGTCAATTCCTGAAAACGATTTCAATTCAGGACAAATTTCAAATTCAGATGCATGAAACAAATTCATTTCCCTCCAGTCAAAATGAGTCCAGATCTTCCCTGTGAGGAGGAGTCAATGCAAAACTCACATGTCTTCCACCTCTACTTATCTGACTGCAGAGAGGAGGACAGAGAACAGTGGACACACAGTTTAACATGATGGACTATAGGACAGGACTGCTGCTTTTAACTCTCTGCTGGGCAGGTGAAGATCTACACTGATCTTAATCTAATATAGCTTTTATTTGTGTCATCAGCTTATTTCACTTGATGTTTTTATTCCTCTTGACAGGTGTTGATGGTCAGACTCTGACACAATCTGAAGCAGTGGTTAAAAGGCGTGGAGAATCTCACAGATTGACCTGTACAGCCTCTGGATTCACATTCAGCAGCTACTGGATGAGCTGGATCAGACAGGCTCCTGGAAAAGGACTGGAGTGGATTGCTGCTGATACTGGTGGTAGCAGCAAATACTACTCTGAGTCAGTGAAAGGCCGGTTTACCATCTCCAGAGACAACAGCAGACAGCAGGTGTATCTGCAGATGAACAGTCTGAAGACTGAAGATTCTGCTGTTTATTATTGTGCTCGAGAGCCACAGTGACTGGAGTTGGTTGAGCAGCTGTACAAAAACCTACAGCACTCATCTTTCAGGCCTGATAAACCCAATAATGAAGATTTATTTTTTTTATTTATTTTGCTTTGTTTCATATTTATTTTTACATACAATTTCATATTCTATATTTACATTAAATGTCCTTTTTAAATTCCTGAAAACTCCAGAATATTGAACATATAAAAAACACAATCAAGATCACTTGCTGATAAAAGGACCAAACAGAACACAACAATCCATCTGAAGAAGAACAGCAGGAAGCCTGCAGGAGCTCTCAAAGTTAATGTAATTAAAGTCTACATATATTGTGTAAAGACACAAATAATGTATAAAGAGAGTTTTTTCATCTTTCAGGTGTATTAAAATAGTAATTCAGGAATCATTTTCAAGTTTTAACTGCAGAGAAATATCGAGATATGATGTGGGGACAAAATTGATAGTTTGATGCAATAAAACAGGCCCCAGACTTATTTATATCTGAATATGTAGGAAATGCAGCTCCAACTCTCTGTGGACAGGAATATAGCTTTGTCTCCATGTGTCATCTTTATTGTTGGTGTCTCAGTCTGTTTTTAACTCTCTCTCTCTCTCTCAGTGTCCAGCACTACTCCTCTTCTCACAGACTCAGTCTTTATGTTTCAACACTGTATCTCTAAAATCTCTCACTGGTCAAATGCAAATTCACACACTGATGCACAACCCCCACCCACTCTGCCTGCACAACATATATCCTTCATTTTATTCTTCATTCTAATAGTGAATAACAAGTGTCATATTCACAATTATGGTCAATAAAATTACATTAATTTAGTCTGAGAAGAGAAACAAGCTGAAAAACAATTGATCAGACAGAAAGTTTGGCTTGACCATATTATGATTTGGAAGGTGAAATGTCAACAATCCAAAATCCTCTTGAAATATGTTCAAAACATTGGTTCATGGTTTGATGAGGTGAGATGACAATAAAGCAGTTTTCATTAGTGCTCGGAGTGATCATAATAAAACTGTAGATTATTTATATTATTGTCAACACATTTCAATAAACCTTTTATGTTCATGTGACAGAAGTCTGCATGATGATGAACAGTTGTGTTATTCGAATAAATGTGGTTGTGTTTTTAATACAGAGACATTTGACAAAAATTAAAACATGTCACACAAACAGCTGATTTTGAGGGTTGACTCTTGGACATGAATTCCCCAGTTTCATTAAATATCTCCAGTCCAGCTGTTTCCTCCCTGTGAGGAGGAGTCAATGCAAAACTCACATGTCTTCCACCTCTACTTATCTGACTGCAGAGAGGAGGACAGAGAACAGTGGACACACAGTTTAACATGATGGACTATAGGACAGGACTGCTGCTTTTAACTCTCTGCTGGGCAGGTGAAGATCTACACTGATCTGAATCGAATATAGCTTTTATTTGTGTCATCAGCTCATTTCACTTGATGTTTTTATTCCTCTTGACAGGTGTTGATGGTGTGACTCTGACAGAATCTGAAGCAGTGGTTAAAAGGCCTGGAGAATCTCACAGATTGACCTGTACAGCCTCTGGATTCACATTCAGCAGCTACAGCATGAACTGGATCAGACAGGCTCCTGGAAAAGGACTGGAGTGGATCGCTTACATAAGCTATGGCAGTAGTAGCAGCAAATACTACTCCGAGTCAGTGAAAGGCCGGTTTACCATCTCCAGAGACAACAGCAGACAGCAGGTGTATCTGCAGATGAACAGTCTGAAGACTGAAGATTCTGCTGTTTATTATTGTGCTCGACAGCCACAGTGACTGGAGTTGGTTGAGCAGCTGTACAAAAACCTCCAGTACTCATCTTTCAGGCTGGTGGAGCTCAAGCATGAAGTATTTATCGAGTATATTTTATTTTAGATTTCATAAATATACATACACGTATATACTGTATGTATATTTACATTTTCAAAATAGTAAATAAGTTACTTCCAGATCAGTTATTCACAAAACAGCTAAAGACAAGTATTGGGTTAGTGAAATTGAACTGCAAAAACTAAACATTTCTCCAAATTAACGCACACAATGTTTACAATGTTTGAAAATCTCAAGATGTAGAGAGAATATTGACATTTTGACACAATAAAACAAACAAGAAGTCATTTGTACCTTAATATAAAGAAAGAGCAGCCACATCTGTCCAATAGTTGGAATTATCTTGTTCTGTTATTTGTTACGGTGTTTCAGTTTAAGAACATTTTATTTTCATTTGGAAATAGTAGTTTTTTTAAAAAAAAAAAGAAAGAAAGAAAAAAAGGAAGAAAACAAAAGAAAACTATCAGCCAGACTGGATGATATTTGATGAAGAAGCATGAATCTTGTGTCTATTGTTTCAAACATCTGCAAACACTGAAACCATTAAAAGTCTTTTATGCAAACCAGCAGCATCAGACTGAAGTTTTCAGACTGTTTACATGATCCTGGCTGCTGTCACTGTATTTCTGTCTGCAGCAAATACAGGAAGGAAGTACAGGAAGTGAGCAAATAACTGAATAAATAAATGTTCATGTTTTCATCATGTTTTAATATTGAATTGTTGTCAATAATCACATTTAGGCATTAATAGTTTACAGTAAAAGCAAAGTTAACAGTTGAGTGTGTGATGAAATTCAAATATCAGATGTAAAGCAGAAGTGATTTCCAGGCATGTTTTCACTCTGCAGATATAACAACAGTCAACAGACTCTTCTATTGGCTCCAGTCACACCAACATTGATGCTTCACATGTTTGATTCTATGCAAACTCAGTCAGCTTCCTTGTTACTCAGCTATAAAAACTTGACATCAGGCTGTCAGTGGAGTTGACAGCACGTCACTTTCAACATCAAGCATGTTTTCTGTAGCTCTGCTGCTGCTGTTGGCAGCTGGATGTGAGTCTCTCTGGATTTGTCAAAGTCAGCAGTTCTTCTTTTGCAGTATAACTTGATCATTTGTTCCAAAACATGTTCTTTGAACAGGTGACACAGCCAGCCTCTGTGACTGTGCAGCCTGGTCAACGTCTGACCATCACCTGTCAGGTCTCTTATTCTGTTGGCGGCTACTACACAGCTTGGATCAGACAGCCTGCAGGGAAAGGACTGGAGTGGATTGGAATGGCAGCTGGATCCACCACAATCTACAAAGATTCACTGAAGAACAAGTTCAGTATTGACTTAGACTCCTCCAGCAACACAGTGACTCTAAACGGACAGAATGTGCAGCCTGAAGACACTGCTGTGTATTACTGTGCCAGAGATCCACAATAACACAAACCATCAGCAGAGCTGAACAAAAACCCCTCAGTGCCTGAACACTTGTAACATGAAGCCACCAGAGGAGGAGCCCTCAGACCACTAATGATTTCTACACCAGTTCACTGTTACAGTCAAGACACAGACTTTTAATTTTTCTGGAAAGATTTTTCATTTAATTCAACAGCATCACCTCAAAAACTTGAATGTTATCATCACTGGTTCATTGTTATACATTTTCCCACAGTAAAAAATGAATTACACTTTTAGACATTATTTAAAATTAGACACTAACCCTTTATAGCCATGAAATGAGTTCATTTGACATCTTAGCTTTAAATGTTCGTCATTAAACAAGACATGAAGCCTCTGAAAGTCAGTTTCTTTCCATAACATTCTTATGAAGAAATATAAAACTGGTTATCTGAATCTTAACTGCATTAGTCAGTGAATCAGGAGTCTTTATCCAACTTCATGGTGTCAAACTACCAAAAATGGTGCTTTCAATAACAATCTAAAGTGTGTTTGTTGGAGATTCAAGTTCCACCTTTTGTTTGTGAGATCAAGAGAAAAAGATGAAAATTTATCTTCGTATTGATTAATTTAAATATACTTTAGTCACCTGATTTACTGTCATTGGTATGTAAATGAGCCACCTTGTGTGTTCCCTCACAAAGAAGTGAAGTGTGTGTGTTTGTATGTCAGTGAGAGGACAGAAGAGCTCACATCAGATCACCTTCAACATCAACCATGTTCTCTGCAGCTCTGATGCTGCTGCTGGCAGCTGGATCCTGTGAGGAGCTTTCAGTGGATTCACTCTAATGAACACATTAGAAACAGTGAACAGTCAGATGAATGATGGAGATAATGTTGATTTCTGTTTCCACAGGTGTGAACAGTATTGATCTCATCCAGCCAGACTCAATGGTTGTGCAGCCTGGACAGTCTTTGACCATCACCTGTCAGGTCTCTGGTTATTCTTTGACTGATAACAGCTATGCAACAGGTTGGATCAGACAGCGTGAAGGAAAACCAATGGACTGGATTTGTATCGGTGGGAGTGAGACATTTCTGCAAGAACGGTGACTCTAAAAGCAGCTGCACCAAAACCTCCAGACACAACAAAAATCAATGATCTCATTGACATCTCAGTTCACTCACCACCTGCAGAAGCACTTTCATATATCCACATTAGATTTTTAGATGTTTTCCTGTACACTCATGAGGACATATTTATTCTCTTTATGGTGTTACATCACACAAAAATACTGGTGTTTATTCAACTGTCAAAGCATTATTGAATACTAAATTTACACTGTTTTATTCACAAGTACAAACCATAAATGCCGTCAGTCAAAAATATATTCAAATCACTGGTGTAACATGATGAGATCACAGTGAAGCAATGTTTAAAAAATCCTTGTGTTTGGTGATCAGAGGAAAACTGATTGATTATTTGATTTTTAAGATCATCTGCTGGTCAACAAGCTGACAGGGAGTAATTAGAAAACATGACGCAAAGATCAATTATATTTCCAGAAATTCCATAAATGTCAGATTTGTGAAGTGAAATTTGCATGTTGATGTTTTAATTAAAAAAGTGGGGATGTGGTGTTTATACGAAGATGAAAATGAAAACATTTGAGAAAAACTTTGAATCAACTCATCTGGAGAAATTATTCCTTAACATTGGCTCTGCAGTTTCACCAAACAATAAACTAAAAGTGAAGTCAAATCTACTTGTCTGATCCTTATGAGGAGGAGTCAATGCAAAACTCACATGTCTTCCACCTCTACTTATCTGACTGCAGAGAGGAGGACAGAGAACAGTGGACACACAGTTTAACATGATGGACTATAGGACAGGACTGCAGAAATCAGTCAAGGTGACAGCAACAGCATGGTGTATCTGACTGTCCAACTTAAAGAAGGAGGGCTCTGCTGTGTATTACTGTGCCAAACACACACGCTAGTTAAAGGAAGCAGAGAAGCTTTCCAAAAACTCCACAGAGGATTTGTTTCCAAAGACCTGCAGGTGGCAGCAGAAGATATGAAATCAGATGACACTGAGGGGAGAATGACAGTAACTCTGCACACACACACACACACACACACACACACACACACACACACACACACACACACACACACACACACCCACACACCATCTCATGTTGTGGTTTTAGACTTCCTGTTTTGTTGTGTTTGATCAACATGTAATGTTTCATAATGTTCCCTTTTTTTTCTTTTCATACTAATGTGTGTGATGTGCACAAAACACTATCTTGGCTAACTGTGGGGGCTAAATGGAAATCAATAATTCTGTTTTTCATGCAGACTGTCATGTGGAATGGGACACCACACTTCTTCAGTGATAAGTTAGCCTACACTGGTTTATATCAATGTGAAGCATTAAATTAATCCTGTTCATCTGATAGAGTCAAGTCCACTGAAGTGCATGATGGCAACTCTTCTTTATAGAGTTTCTTCTGCCTGGAATATGCTCCCATATATCAAAACCTCCTTCTTTGGTCTATAAAGTGCAGATCTTGTGCTCCCTGTGTGTACTTCACGTCACTGCTGATCACTGATTGACTGAAGTGAGACATGATCAGGTTGTTTCTCTCAGTTGTTGACCTGGAGAAGATCATCCAGGCTTTTATCTCCTCCATACTGGACTACTGGAAAACACTTTATTTTGAAGTTAGTCTGCAAAATATCCACTAACCACTGTTGATGAAAATACTTTTTAATGCACAAAGAAAAGTGGACACTTGACACCAATCCCTGCTGTCTGTCAATTGCAGAATTGACTGCTTGTTTTTAAAGCCTTGAGCGTCGGCATCCTGCTACTTTCTGGTCTAATTCCAGATGTGAACCTGATCACTGCTTGAGCTCTTTAGCCAGAGCCAAAATCTCACATTTTAAGGGCCTTTTATATTTCAAACAGGTTCAGTTATAATGTGCAGTTAGTGACAAAATCAGATGAATTTGATTTATGCGTCTCAGTTTGAAATACAATTTGAATTTTGTATAGGTTTCAGAACCTCAATTTTGTTGTTGAACAAACTATTTTTGGTCTCATGTTATTGTGGAAGAGGTTTGTTCACAAGAAAAATCCCAAACAGTCCAACATATGACGAAAAATAAAAAAAAGTGAAAACTTCCCTAAAATATAGATAAATAAATAAGACTCCATGAAATTCTGTTGTTAGTAATGTGACAAAAAATGTCAACAAAAAATAACTTGAGGAGACATGACATGTTGTTTGTCTTCTCAAATCAAGCCGACAAGATGATTTTCATGTTATAATTCAAAACATTTTAACAATAATGATAATAATCGTCATACAATGTGACTTAAAGTTAAACAGGACAATAAGATAATAAAATATCCTCAGGTTGAATAATTAGATGAAATCAAAATTGTAAGAGATGCAGTGAGATTATACTATAGAAAGGAAGAAAGTAAAACTTTGAAAGTAAATTTTGAAGAGAGGTTGAAAAGAGCACACTGCTCAATCAAGTTCCACAAGTGAGGATCAGACACATCAAAGCAAAGTCACCAGGCCAGTCCAGCTGTTTCCTCCCTGTGAGGAGGAGTCAATGCAAAACTCACATGTCTTCCACCTCTACTTATCTGACTGCAGAGAGGAGGACAGAGAACAGTGGACACACAGTTTAACATGATGGACTATAGGACAGGACTGCTGCTTTTAACTCTCTGCTGGGCAGGTGAAGATCTACACTGATCTGAATCTAATATAGCTTTTATTTGTGTCATCAGCTTATTTGACTTGATGTTTTTATTCCTCTTGACAGGTGTTGATGGTCAGACTCTGACAGAATCTGAAGCAGTGGTTAAAAGGCCTGGAGAATCTCACAGATTGACCTGTACAGCCTCTGGATTCACATTCAGTGACTACGGCATGCACTGGATCAGACAGGCTCCTGGAAAAGGACTGGAGTGGGTTGCTGCTATCAGTTATGACAGTGGCAGCAAATGGTACTCTGAGTCAGTGAAAGGCCGGTTTACCATCTCCAGAGACAACAGCAGACAGCAGGTGTATCTGCAGATGAACAGTCTGAAGACTGAAGATTCTGCTGTTTATTATTGTGCTCGACAGCCACAGTGACTGGAGTTGGTTGAGCAGTTGTGCAAAAACCTACAGCACTCATCTTTCAGGCTGGTGGAGCCCAAGCATGAAGTATTTTTCGAATCTATTTTATATTATATACATATATATATATATATATATATATATATACACACACACACACACATGCTGTGTTTATATTTATATTTTCAAAATAGTAAATAAATTACTTCCAGATCAGTTATTCATGAAGGAGCTAAAGACAAGTATTGGGTTAGTGAAACTGAACTGCAAAAAACTAAACATTTCCCAAAATTAACGCACACAATATTTACAATGTTTGAAAATCTCAAGATGTAGAGAGAATATTGACAATTTGACACAATAAAACAGATCCAGGTCACAGGCCTCATGCTCATCAGGACCGAGTGGGTGCACCTGTCATCTTAACCCTCAGGTGATGCTGATCCCAATCAGCATGACTGGGAGGCTACATAAGGAGGCTGGGTAGCTAAAATGATTGTTAATCCCACTGCCTATTAGAATTCAAGGGGCTCATATTTCTGTCCACCTATTTTTTGACATGGTTATGTTCTGTCTTTGTTAGTTTCCCTCTTGCGACCCATGTCCTTCAGTTTTTCTTTTCTGGGGAAACGTAACAGCTATAAAAACTTGACATCAGACTGTCAGTGGAGTTGACAGCATGTCACTTTCAGTGTACTGGAATGGATTGGGATGAGATGTGTTGGATGCACCACACGCTACAAAGATTCACTGAAGAACAAGTTCAGTATCAGCTCAGACTCCTCCAGTAAGACAGTGACTCTAAATGGACAGAATGTGCAGCCTGAAGACACTGCTGTGTATTACTGTGCCAGAAGAGACACAGTGAGAGACAATAACAGGAGAGTTGTCCAAAAACTACTTCCTCTATTTACCACCACTGAGGACATCACAATACTGAGTGTGATTCACTGTCAGTGATGAAAATTGTAAATATTAAATTCACTTGCAAACTGCAGAAATATAGGAACATTGTTTTTGCATAAGTTTTTTTTTTTTTTTTTTTCTTGAATAAATGTTTCCAGATGATGTAAAAACACTCTTGTTATTTTGGAAATATCAATAAATACAAAGCTTCCACTTGATTTGCAGATTTTACACCAATGTTTTTTTCAAGAAAACACATTTCCTATACATAACTAAAACCACAACAAAATATGAAATTTACAGATTTCATATGATATAATATAGATTTCTTTCTTATAACAAACGGTTATCAGTTAGATTCAGTTTCTGCTCTGAGTGGAAGCACCAAAACTTATTCCACATCAGTCCAGAATGGCTTCAGCATTTCCAGAGACAACAACGTGGACCAGGTGTACCTGCAGATGAACAGCCTGACGACTGAAGACTCTGCTGTTTGTTTTTGTGCTGGACAGCCACAGTGATGCAGGAAGCCACAGAGCACAAACCACAGCAGATGTCAGTGTGACAGCGACTGACAGAAAGTGCTGCAAAACCACTTCATACAAGTTGTTTTTAAAATAAGCCCTAATTCAGAATATGTGATGCATCTGTCCGCGCTACACTTCTGTCACAACTTGTCCTCAACTGAGACAAAGAGTGGAGTTTACACATTATCAGGCCGATCATCTCTTCTCATGAGGCTGAGCAGCACTTCATCTGTCAGAACAACGACAAAACATTTCGTTTGTCTTCACTGACCCCTCATATCTACTGATGGCTGCAAAAAGCACCAAATTAAACCAAAGGCTAAATTTCAGGATTTGTCATTCCTTTGATGTTTCAATTTATATTCAATATCATATCATATTTTCATTATATTCATTTCAATTGTATAAAACCTCAATTAATATCATTATATCAGCTGTTGTTTTTGTTTGTTTGAATGTCTTTTATTCAGGGATCTTTAAAAACTGCTTATATTTCTTAAAAATCTATTAAAAAAAACTTAATATATGGTCTATATATTTATCTATACGGCCTTTTTCACATATCTAAATTGAAAATGCTGTTGTTGTTTGTTTAAGACAACATGGCAGATTTTGATGCTGCAGTTTCTTCAACATTATGGTCTGAATAGAGGATGTATCCATTCAGCGGGTTGGTGCTGCATCGACATATTAAAAATCAAAAAATTAAACTCAAAAAATGACCTTGGAGTCATTTTTGATTTCAGTTCTTCACATTAAATATATCCATAAAGCATGTCATGGTATGCAGTATTAATAGCAGTTAAAGATGGATCATAAATTACAAACAATGATAAACTGATTGAAAAGGAAGGATAATACAAATGTTTCATTCAGCAACTTGTCACGTTAAATATATGTTTGTTTATTAGAATTTAAGTTTTGTTTTATTCTTACCCTCGGCTGACAGCACAGGTCCCCTGAGTCTCCAGGGCGTTAAACAGTGTTTGGTTTTTGTATTAGTGTTTATCACTGTGGTGGCTGGGTGGCACTGAGATATAGATCCATACAAAAACCTCAGAGCAATAATCTTCCACTCTGTCATTCTTGTGATGGAAAGAAAGGACAGGACAAAGGATTTCTCACTGTAATATGAGGTAAAAACTGCATTTATCATTTTTAATGAGCAGATTAGTTGTGAAAAGTTTGTTTTTTGGTAGTTTCAAGTCACAGTTGGTGCACAGATGTAAATATTGTCTTCCAGTTAATCTTAATTTAAAGAAGAGATTGAGAATCAGTACAAAACACATGGTCACAGGATCAGACCAGGGCTTAACACTGACCAGGATTTCTGTGTATTTCAAACACTTCATGAGGTTTTAACACGTTTTTCTGCTGCGTCAGGTTTTTGTTCAGGCAGTGAATGGAGATGCAGCACTGTGATTATTTTGACTACTGGGGTCGTGGGACTGAAGTCACAGTATCTTCAGGTAAGTCCCACATAAACATCATATTTTTAGTGACTGCTTTATTTTGCTTTTTAAATGTGATTATTGGTGGTCGAGAAGTTTCACTTGTGATCTTATTTAGATTTACATGGATGTTGGACAAAGTGGTGAACAGAGCAGACAGATGTTTTGAACATCTGTCTGAACGTTGGCAGACAAACAGTTTGTTTTAATCTCAGATTTTATTCAGCTGGATTGTAATTGCTGGTCAGGAAGAGTCAGCATCTTTTTATTCACATTATTCCTCAAAACATTTTTTAGGACTGTGGATATTGATCGTACTCCACCATACCTGCCCTTTTAGAAGAAGTTACCACAAATCTGAACAGAGGAATATACATTTTATTAATGTGATTAAATGCAGGATCAGGATGTGTTTCAGTTCATTTGCACTGTTGGTTTTATTATTAATCATCTATTCAAGTTTTAGAGGAATCATGTCACATCAGGCGATCTGTAATTCTAATTAAGAAAAAACCTTTATTATGGAAGCCATTATGTTAATATGGTCAATTGCAGTTTATTTTTTGTCAACATAATAATAATAGTAATAATAATATCTTCTTTGTCACTTGTCTGTACTGTACAGATTGGTGATACCACCATAGTTGTTCGTGTGCTAATTTTTGGATGATTTGTATCTGTTATATAAATCAACATTTATTTCTTCTTCAATTGAATTGACTTGAATCTATTATTGAAGCTTTTTCAGATAAACCGGGCTTTGTTCCTGCAAAATATTCAAGAATAATTAAAGTTTCAGTTTATAAAATGCCTCCAAAAATGGCATTTTGATATTTCTAATGATTTTTAATATTAAACCCCAAATGTTACGGCATTATGGAAAATAAGTTGCAATGATCATGAATAAATAAATAGATAATTACACTGAGCTGAGTTCTAAACCTTTACTGAATAAGTTCAATATTTCATGGTTATATCACATAATTTATATGATTATTTATTATAATCTGTTGCCCTTCAGTGCAACTCTGAGACTGGAGATAAAATCAATGTTGTTTTCTTGCGAACGACTTTTACCCAAAGAGCCCATTCCAGTGGATCAATGCCAGAAATGAGAACAATAAAATAGAATTGACTCGTTATATTTCACCAAAGAGTGCGGTTTTAAATAGCGGTGCCACTGTTTGATCAACGTAAAAACATGAGGTAGTGCAAGTATGTTTCATGTTTCAGCAGCAGCATTTTAACATTTCAACTGTTTCTGTCATTATAATGATTACATGGTTATAAAGATAACAAAGGAGCATGTTCTTTTCTCCAGTAATATTTATAATTTGCTTTTAGACAAGCTATTGATCATCTGTGCTCTTAAACTGACCTATATTGATATTTACATGTTTCCTCTTTCACAGAAACAACTGTTTCACCAACTCTGTTCCCTTTGGTTCAGTGCACATCTGGGTCTGATGATAAAATCACTGTTGGTTGTCTTGCACACGACTTCTACCCCAAAAGTCTGACTTTCCAGTGGACCGATGCCAGTGGGACCAGCATGACTTCTGAACAATATCCTACAGCAGAGCGAAACAGCAAATACACTGGAGTCAGTGTGGTCAAAGTATCAAAATCTGACTGGGATTCAAGGAGGTCTTTGGATTGTTCTGTGACTCACCCCGGGGGCCAAAAAAGTGTGAAAGTGCAAAACAGTATGTGATTTTTATCTTCCTATCATGGTTCTCTAATGCCGATGAGTCTGCATGCGTCACCTTGTCCATCTTGATTTTCTCTGAAAATGTTCTGTAATAATTTCTGTTTGTCATGTTTCCCCTCATCTGTCTGGTATTTTATATGTTTTTCTTAAAATTCAAAAATGAATAATTCTGCACTGATGACAGTTAAAATGTGTATCTCCATTTGCTCTCTTTCCTCCTCAAACTAAGATGCCCCAATCCCTCCAAAGATAACTTTGCTATCAGTGCCAAGCGGAGACACTCAGACTCTGGTGTGCACAATTGAGAATGTTCGTCCGAATGAATATTCAGTCAAATGGAAAAAGGATGCAAACTCTGTAAATGGCTTCAGTACATACGAGTCCAGTTCAGCGTCTTCAGCTGTCAGTGTCCTGGAGGTCAAGAAAACAGACTGGGACAGTAAAGCTGTTTACACATGTGAGGTGACGCACAAACAACAAACATATACAAAGAAGACCTCTAAAGGTAAAGGGCCACTACAGGCATTACATAATACTACTGTACTTTAACTCAGAGTTGACCGTGATTGACATAATAGTACACAGAATGAGAGTCTTTGCTGTTGTGCTGAATTTCCAAAAGTTAAGAAATGTCTTTCTCTGTTGCTCTCCTTTATGCAGCTCCTATCACAGTGACACTGAACCGACCAAGTCCCAAAGACATTTTCAGAAACAATCAGGCAAAGCTGGAGTGCATCGTCACTGGACAAAGTGAGACCGATGTAAATGAAATTAAGATCTTTTGGCAAATTGATGGGCAAAATGTGACCGACAACATTGCTGAATCAACAACACAGAAAATCAAAACCAGCACGATGACTCGTAGTCGCACCGAGTGGCAGAGAGTCAACAAAGTGCGCTGCTCTGCCGTTAGAGACGGCATGACTGAAGTTAATCAAGATCTGACCGTCCAGCTAGGAGGTATGTTAGTGAGTGAAGGAGACTGGTTGGTAGAACACCAATCTGTAAGTCTGGAGAAGCAGCCACCCTTCACATACAAACATCTCATAATCTATGTAAAGCAAACATAAAACTTATATATGATCCTCCTTTGTAAACTGAGAATCTCTTTCAGATGGAAGGAAGCCCAGTGTGACGGTCCACGTCCTCCCAGAGGAGGTCATCAATAAAGGAGACTCAGCTGAGGTCACTCTGGTGTGTCTGGTCTCCAGTCCTGTGCAGCAGGATTACTACATCGCCTGGTCAGAATATATTGGACAAGAGACTCGTGACTATAACGACGGCATTAGCTCCCTCCCACAGAAGACTCAACATGGCTACTTAGCTACAAGTGTTTACACCACCACCAAGGAAAAGTGGAACCGTCTGAAGTTTAAGTGCAGCGTCTGGCCTGCTGGCAGCAATAACTCCACCACAGTGCGAGAAGTGTCTAAGGCCCAGGGTAACTCCATTGAATGTGACAAATAGTAGATTTAGCTTTAAATGTGGTCTTTTGTGCCCATGTGTTGTTCTGTCTCTGTCACGGGGAGCTGTGCACTCTGTGCTGTCAGCAGTCTTTGTGATTGTACCAGTAAGAGTCAACATGTCAGTGCAGTTTTGTTCGTCATCATGTTGTGTTTCAATCTGTCTTTGTCACAGTGTCTAACAGCTTGACAAGTGTGCTGACTGTTTCAAATAAATGTTGCATGGATACACTTGTGTTACACCTTCATGAATGACTTCAGTATTTTTAAAACAAGCTGAAAAGCAAGCACCAAGTCACAGTAGGACACTGTACTGTTCACTGTCAAGCTGGAGAAACGGCCACATACGACATGTGATCAAAGAGTGAATAATGCTCGGTTCCAGTTTATACAACTATTCAAGACACACACACACACACACACACACACACACACACACACACACACACACCTGTCATCTAACCACGTATGCCTTCCTCTTCTTAGATGTTTCTCCACTGAGTTTTGCTTTGAGCTGCACAGACGATGCCGTTGAAGAGGATGAGTTCAGCAGTCTGTGGTCCACAACCTCCTCCTTCATATTCCTCTTCATATCCTCTTTCGTCTATAGCGTGATATTCAGCCTGCTCAAGGTAAACATGCAGGCCTTTTCTGAGGACTGAAGACTACAAGCTCTCAAATAAAGCCCAGTTAGTGATTTACTCATCTTAGCAAAGTTTCTCTGTGGGTGCGACAGCTTCTCCCCATCTTCACTGACAACAATGAAGAAGAAAAGACTGTAAACTGTCTGCAGATATTCATGTGACAGTTAGTGATTTTCTGTCTGTGCTTGTGATGGACTGCCAACTTTTCCAGGTTGGTCCACTTTGTGCAAAGCACATGATCTTGACAAGGGAGACCAAATGAATGCATCCATTTATCTTCTGATCTCATGTGTGACTGATGAATATTTAGCAGGAGCAGAGTGAAGAACGTCTCAAGCACAGAAAATGTGCTGCTTTGTGTGGTTTCAATGCTCCACCACACATACATAAAGATGAACTGTTTAATGAATGACACACATGACAGAGGCCATCGTTAAGCAACAATTCACAGGTAGTTACAGGGTCCTGCTGTGTGAGGATAAAGCTTTTGTTACAAGTTCTTAAAAAATGTTCTTGAAATAAATCAACCATCCAGTCCAACAGTTCATGTAATTATCACAAAACATCAGTCGCCTGCAGCAAATCTGCTCTATTTGAGACACAGAGATCATTTGGGTGTCAAATCTCCAGATTAAACTGATCCATCAAACCCAGCTCAAACCAAGCTGTTTCACAATCTGTATTTGACAAGTGAAAGTAACACATACTTTTTTTAATTGTTTGATGTTTTTTTTGTTTCAGATGAAGAGACAATGAAGGATGAGATGGATGCACAGCAGAGACGTCTACAGGTCTTCATTTGTTTTTGTCCTTTTTAAAAAACAAAAAAACAAAAAACCATTTGCTTAATTGATCATCTGCTGTACATCTGCTAAATCGAATGGCTGTCATATCCAATGATATTTCTCTGCAACATGTGGAAAAATGAAATATACAACTGGAGCTCTTGTTTCAATCAATAAATGTGGGTTCTTTTTTTACATGATGATTCTGAAAGCTCTTGATTACTTTTCTTGAACACTTTAAGTGTCATAAAAATGTGTTTGTGAAGTGTAGTATTAACTTCCATCATACGTACATAACAAATTGTACTGTAGTAGAAATAGAAATATTCTGTATGTGGTTTGCATTTCACTGAAATCTTTGCTTTTCATGTTTGGTCATTTTGTATAATTTTTGCTTACATCATTATTTCAATAGATATGATACTTAAATAAATCTGATTTGGAGAATAAATATGAGCAATGGTGTGCGTTTGATGATTTTGTTGTCGTGCGAGTCACAATGCAGGGATCTAAGAACATCTGAAATAACACCGCATCAAGTCAACGTACCGCAGACTTCTGTTATCAGTTAAGCTCTGAAGGGTTTTCAATTTCCTGCTATTTCTAAACATATCATCTTTCGAGAGTCACTTCCCCCATCTCTCTGCACCTCTGGGACCACAGCTGTAGCACTGAAACTGTGTAGAAACCGTCAGAGCTACAAATAAATTTCCTCGAAGCAAGAGACTCATCTTTCACTGCATTTATTTGCATGTCAGCGTGAATCCAGGCGTGAAGCGGCAGACATGCACACAGCAGACACACATCCTCACAGACAGCGTGAGCAATTTCACAAATGTGAAGTACCACGATGAAGCAGCATAGATTGAATGATCAAAGACTTATTATTATAAATAAGCTCATCAAACAATCTGACAGTAACTGCAGGACATGCAGGGTACAGACAGACCAGAAACAGGACAAATATGTTTGTGTGTGATGTTGTTTGTTGTGCTGTTTGGTGCAGAGCTGTACGTACATGATTGACATGGAGGTGATGTGAGCCTGTGAGATCTTGTGTGATGAGTTTGGCCTTGTAACTTTGAGGAGTGTCACTCATTGTCTCTGCTTGTCTGACTGGGACATTAAAAGAGAGTGCAGAGCCTGTCGACAGCTTGGAGATGGCACTAAAACTGTGACTCCTGATGTGATGTAGCAGAACACACCCAGGATTCGAAGAAGAAGAGAAATCCTTTCAGAAACATTATGATGTGTTCATCTTTGTTGCTGCGAGAAGAATCTGTTCATCTACACGGTGCCACATTCTGCAGAGTGACCTTTTCAGTCACACAGAACATCCAGTGAACTTAGACATGTAAAGTATGTGTGACGGCGTCAGGCCGAGGGGGGCCTGGACCAGCAGCAAATGACCTGTGGAGCCAAGAAGAAAGGAACACAAGAAAATACTGCAGTCAGCTCGTACACAGATTTATTCTGAAGTACTCGTGAGCCTCGCCTCAGCTTCATACTTCCTTCATTGTGCATGCTGATAGCGCCACCTGCTGTTTAAACAGTGTGACTTTTTTTAAAGAGACAAACACAAGCTATTCACAGTTTTGCCTTTTTTAATTGAGTAAAATATTTTCAAAAACATCTGTCAGAAAGTGTCTGTTTTCCTTAAAAATAAAAATGCTTAATATACATCTGAGGTGTGTGTGTCTGCAGGACCCACACACGCACACATAAGCACACACACTCACCCTGTCTTGGAGAAAGTCATACGACTAATCTGTCTTCACATTGCTGATCAGGCTGCACCGTGTGACTCAACATCCAGGATAATACTGGAACATCCTGGACTTCTGAACACTTCTCTCAGCGTCCCAACAGGGACTCTCCATCCAGCATTAGACCAAATGTTACAACAAATAATATATCAACATTTAAAAGTGGTTGCAGTGACATCATTTTGTCCCCATGCAGAATGGAGGTAGATTCAGGACAACATCTTCTCTCTCATTAGGAAGAATCCAACGTCCACAGAGTTCAGACTGAACAGACTTCAGAAACTAAAGAACAATGTCAGGACGTTTTCCAAGCTGAGACTGGAAAATGGCAGTTTGCCTGTCAGACCTCTAGAGGGCAGTGTAGGACTGTCTGAGTTTGATACTTGCACAAATTCTCTGTGTGAGTGAAACTGTGTCCTTTTTTTCTTCTTGTCTGACCTGCGACTTAGAGACCAATCAATATGAGAAACATTGACATATATGTTATTACACGGTTATATGAGTTTTTCTGTTCATACGTCTGCATATAAGTCACTCAAAAACATGACTGACTGTCAGCACACTATTATGATCATAATCATCATCATCATCATCATCATCATCATGTCCCCTGAAAATCAAAACACTTGTTCCTCTCGGTGACTTCGAGAAGGATCTCAGTTGTCGTTCTCCAACTGCTTGTGACTGTTTTCACTGAGTCTGCATATTGTATCCTGTTCATCTGTTACTTTGTTTCTGGAATTTTGATTCACTGTTAACAGGTCATTGATGGAAAACAGCAATAGGGAAAACCCACCCAAACCCATCCACACTCACTTTCTCCAATAGGAGGAGTCAATGCAAAACTCACATGTCTTCCACCTCTACTTATCTGACTGCAGAGAGGAGGACAGAGAACAGTGGACACACAGTTTAACATGATGGACTATAGGACAGGACTGCTGCTTTTAACTCTCTGCTGGGCAGGTGAAGATCTACACTGATCTGAATCTAATATAGCTTTTATTTGTGTCATCAGCTTATTTCACTTGATGTTTTTATTCCTCTTGACAGGTGTTGATGGTCAGACTCTGACAGAATCTGAAGCAGTGGATAAAAGGCCTGGAGAATCTCACAGATTGACCTGTACAGCCTCTGGATTCACATTCACCAGCTACGCTATGAGCTGGGCCAGACAGGCTCCTGGCAAACGACTGGAGTCGATCGCTACTATCGGCACTTATAGTACTCCTATCTATTACTCCCAGTCAGTCCAGGGTAGATTCACCATCTCCAGAGATGACTCCAGCAGTAAAGTCTACCTACAGATGAACAGTCTGAAGACTGAGGACACTGCAGTGTATTACTGTGCCCGAGGAGACACAGTGAGAGGGAGTGATAGGAGACTCCTACAAAAACTACTTCCTCTATTTACCACCACTGAGAACATTACAATACTGAGTGTGATTCACTGTCAGTCATGAAAATTCTGAGTAGTGTCTGAATATTGACTTCTTGTTTGATCTGATTTGACTGAACTTTCAAATCAATTTAAAATAGAAAAATGTGTTTTTTTTCTTATTTCCTTCCAAAACAAAATATTCATTCATTTGCTGTTTTTCCTTGGAAAAATTGTTTACAGTTGATGTAAAAAGATAATGCAATTATACAAAGATGCTGATTAAGTTCTCTGTATTAATGTGGTGAAAGTGTGTCCACATGTCTTCATAAGTACATGCATGGAGACAATAAATGTGATTCAAACTCTTCCATCTTGGTAACATTTAAAATGAAAAGCATCCTTGTGATTTGCAGACTGTATCAAACACAAAAAGAGAAAAAGGCACTTTCCAGTAACATTTAGACATTTAACAAATCAACACCTTGATATCATCAGATATCAGCACACAGAGATAAAACTGTTCTTTGTCTCGACACTCAAACAACGTACATGATCAACTGCCAGCACACTTTAATGAAGCAAGCCAGATAAGGATGATAAAATAGTTTTTTCACCGTGAATGTAACGGGCTAGTGGAGGACCCAGTTGCAGTACCGGCCGATTTACAAGGAATACGGCGAAACGGACAACCGGAGCAACAGTGTGCCGTACTGAGCAGAGAGCCGGCTCGGAGATAGTGTGAGGAGAGCGGATCGAACGCGGAAATCACGGACAGTTTTCTACGTGGTTGAAACCACTCCCGGAGGAGGAATATACTCTTTGAAACCACCGAAGCAGTAAGATCTGCACACCCGCAGACACAGGGCTGGGACAGAAGGAGTAGTCGGGAACAGGCGAGGTCGGATACCGGAGATCAGTCTGGACAAGGACGCTGGAGAGTCTGGCATGACGCAAAGACAATCTGGCAAATGGGAAGAATGACAGTGTGGCTTAAATACCCTCCTGATGACTCTAATTGGCTAGGTGTGCAGAAGGCAGGTATGGGGCGTGGCTGAAGAGCTGCAGCACAGGTAAGTGCTATCCTGGACTGTGACACATGAAATAGTTTATTATGACTTGTGATTTATTCATCCATGTACATCATTTTTGTTTTGACATTTGCATGAAGGGACTCCATGTTATTCTGGACATTTTGTTGTGACTTTAAGTCACTTTGTAACATTTGAATACTTTAATTTTCTCTCAGATGTTTTTGTCCAATGCAACTTACAAATAGTTGAATAGTGAAACTGTTTATGAATAAAGGTTATCAATATTATTGCAATTATTTTTGAAAATTGTATTATTAGTTTTCGGATGTTGAAACAAAAACTAATTTCAGGTTATGTATTAGGTTTGGTTTGAGAGGGGCAGACAACATATCATGTCTGCAGCAGCTATTTGTTGTCAAAGCTGCGACTTTTTTCACAGAATTTCAAGCTGATTTAACTCTGACACTCATAATTTAATTATGGCTGCAAAATACTTTTTACAGTGCTCTTATCTTGCACTGTTTGAGATTTTGCTTGTGAAAAAAGAGTATGCAGAATAATATCAGACCCAAAACTGATTTTCATCCTCCTAATAACTAATAATCAGAGCACAAAAGTCAATTCCTGAAAATGATTTCAATTCAGGACAAATTTGAAATTCAGATGCATGAAACAAATTCATTTCCCTCCAGTAAAAATGAGTCCAGATCCTCCCTGTGAGGAGGAGTCAATGCAAAACTCACATGTCTTCCACCTCTACTTATCTGACTGCAGAGAGGAGGACAGAGAACAGTGGACACACAGTTTAACATGATGGACTATAGGACAGGACTGCTGCTTTTAACTCTCTGCTGGGCAGGTGAAGATCTACACTGATCTGAATCTAATATAGCTTTTATTTGTGTCATCAGCTTATTTCACTTGATGTTTTTATTCCTCTTGACAGGTGTTGATGGTGAGTCTCTGACAGAATCTGAAGCAGTGGTTAAAAGGCCTGGAGAATCTCACAGATTGACCTGTACAGCCTCTGGATTTCCAATTAGTGGCTACTGGATGAGCTGGGTCAGACAGGCTCCTGGAAAAGGACCGGAGTGGATTGCTGCTATGTATGACAGTGGCAACATCCACTACTCTGAGTCAGTGAAAGGCCAGTTTACCATCTCCAGAGACAACAGCAGACGGCAGCTGTATCTGCAGATGAACAGTCTGAAGACTGAAGATTCTGCTGTTTATTATTGTGTTCGACAGCCACAGTGACTGGAGTTGGTTGAGCAGCTGTACAAAAACCTACAGTACTCATTTTTCAGGCTGGTGGAGCCTATATACAATATATTTTTGAAGCATTTATGTTTTGTGTTACACTGCTTTGTCTTCATTTTACACTACATTTCTTTTTAATTTTTTAATGAATCTTGGTCAATGCATTATATAATAAAACTGTTTCTCAGAAATATTATTGCTAAACATGAAACACATTAACACAGAAAATATCACTCTTGATAAAATGGACAAATACAGCACAACAATATCCTGAAATTACTACAAATGAGAAAAAAATCTACAATTTAAGACTCAATAATGTCTGTAAATGATGTGGAATCTAAAGTGAGACATAATACGAGAGTGAAAACTAATGTTGCAGTTTCTAGTATAAATCCACTAGAGGGCAGTCAGTGTCAAGTTTCTCTCTCCTCTGTCGCTGAAAGGAGACACTCAGATCTGCTGTTCTCATTGATCTGAAGTGACTGACACTTGAACCCTGGACTGAACTGAAGCTTAATACTCCTGCTGCTCATGTACACTGGATATTCTGAGAGTTGAACCTTTTCTATCCTGAACTTAAGTCATGTGTTAACTTGATTCAGCACATTTTGAACAGTCAAGTTTGACTATAAGGTGTTTACCATCAGCAGTGAGTGCAGCTGCATCTGTCAGTGTCAGTTCATCTGAGCAGACAGGAAGTAGATCTCAAGATGAACATGAGGAAGCCTGAAGGAGCTGCTGTGTATGTGAACAAACACATTAAAGTCAATGAAATTCTACAGATATTGTCTGTTGAG
The DNA here is from genome assembly GCF_051107435.1 of Chaetodon auriga. Lineage (NCBI taxonomy): Eukaryota > Metazoa > Chordata > Actinopteri > Chaetodontiformes > Chaetodontidae > Chaetodon > Chaetodon auriga. Next base: position 13,652,637 of record NC_135089.1, on the reverse strand, counting down.
ATTAATACAGTCTATTAATTCTATTAAAATAGTAATTCAGGAATCATTTTCAAGTTTTATCCACAGAGAAAAATCAAGAAATGATGTGGGGACAAAATTGACAATTTGATGCAATAAAACAGGCACCAGAGTTATTTCTATCTGAATATGAAGGAAATGCAGCTACAACTCTCTGTGGACAGGAATAAAGCTTTGTCTCCATGTGTTACAGTATTTCAGGTTTTGTCAGATGTGTATTAAAAAACAAAAAAGACACATTACATTGATGATAAAATAATTCTTATATTCACAAAATCAGTCTGAAATAGTGTGCTGAGGAGTTACATGTTGTTGCAGTTTTAAGGCGTCATTACTTTATTATGTTACTCTTACTGAGGTTTTATTTTCACAAAATGGTTTGACTGATGACCACTTGAGAGAAAATCAACTGTTGATGTGAATGAACAACATTTGTTAAGGTGCTATCATTGTTTATATTAAAGTGGAATTTAATGCTGACATATTGTCAAAATGCTCATATGATGCTTAATAATGAAGAACCACCTATTGACACAATATGTTTGTCAACCTGTTGAACAAATTTTACTGAAACATGTCAGAGGGACTCTTGGAGGAATGACTGATGTACAGTAAACGTTCATTCTGCAGTTTCATCAAACAGTAACTGAGATCCAAGTCAAATCCAGTTCCACACTGTGAGGAGGAGTCAATGCAAAACTCACATGTCTTCCACCTCTACTTATCTGACTGCAGAGAGGAGGACAGAGAACAGTGGACACACAGTTTAACATGATGGACTATAGGACAGGACTGCTGCTTTTAACTCTCTGCTGGGCAGGTGAAGATCTACACTGATCTGAATCTAATATAGCTTTTATTTGTGTCATCAGCTTATTTCACTTGATGTTTTTATTCCTCTTGACAGGTGTTGATGGTGTGACTCTGACAGAATCTGAAGCAGTGGTCAAAAGGCCTGGAGAATCTCACAGATTGACCTGTACAGGCTCTGGATTCACACTCAGCAGCTACAGGATGAACTGGGTCAGACAGGCCCCTGGAAAAGGACCGGAGTGGATCGCTCAAATCCAAGTTACGAACACTCTCTACTCTGAGTCAGTGAAAGGCCGGTTTACCATCTCCAGAGACGACAGCAGACAGCAGCTGTATCTGCAGATGAACAGTCTGAAGACTGAAGATTCTGCTGTTTATTATTGTGCTCGACACCCACAGTGACTGGAGTTGGTTGAGCAGCTGTACAAAAACCTACAGTACTCATCTTTCAGGCTGGTGGAGCTCAAGCATGAAGTATTTTAATATATATCTTATTTAATATTTTATTTTACTTCTAATTATTTATTTGCTATCAGTATTTTCCAGTCCAAATATCTTTTCAGTCTGAAATAGTGTGCTGAGGAGTTACATGTTGTTGCAGTTTTAAGGCGTCAACCTGTTGAACAAATTATACTGAAACATGTCAGAGGGACTCTTGGAGGAATGACTGATGTACAGTAAACATTCATTCTGTAGTTTCATCAAACAGTAACTGAGATCCAAGTCAAATCCAGTTCCTCCCTGTGAGGAGGAGTCAATGCAAAACTCACATGTCTTCCACCTCTACTTATCTGACTGCAGAGAGGAGGACAGAGAACAGTGGACAATCTCACAGATTGACCTGTACAGCCTCTGGACTTTCAATTAGTGGCAACTGGATGAGCTGGGTCAGACAGGCTCCTGGAAAAGGACTGGAGTGGATTGCCAGTATTGAGAGTGAAGATCTCGCTGAGCTCCTCAGTGGCAACTTAACCTTTTACTCCCAGTCAGTCCAGGGTAGATTCACCATCTCCAGAGATGACTCCAGCAGTAAACTCTACCTACAGATGAACAGTCTGAAGACTGAGGACACAGCAGTGTATTACTGTGCCCGAGGGACACAGTGAGAGAGAGTGATAGGAGAGTCGTACAAAAACTACTTCCTCTATTTACCACCACTGAGAACATTACAATACTAAGTGTGATTCACTGTCAGTCATGAAAATTCTGAGTGTCTGAACATTGACTTCTTGTTTTATCTGATTTGACTGAATGATCAATTCCATTTAAAACAGAAAATCTGTTTATTTTTATTATTTCTTTTCACGATGTTGTGGTCTCGATTTTGTGCACTGTTCTGTCTCTCGCCCTGCCTGTATTTGTCCTCCTCCCTCTGTTTTCTCCCTTCTCCTCTCACTCTCCTTCTCTGCAGCGCTGGAGTGTGGAGGGAGGCGGGGTCGATCTCCTGGCCACGTTGGAGACACACCTGAGCGGCATCAGCTCATCAGCCGCTGGCTACTTCAGCCAGCTCTTCCACCTGCTCAGTGCCGGAAGATTTCCTTGGTCTGCTCACATGTGTCTCGCCACGCTGTCTGCCTTTCCCCCTTCCTCGCTTCCAGCTCCAGTGCCTCTCGAGTTCTTTAGTTATTATTTCATTGAGTCGTTTTTTTCCCTGTTAAGGTGACTTTTTGTTCCTAGTGAAACTCTGGTTTTTCCCATCATTGGAGATTTTGTGTTTTTCAATAGTTATTCCCTTAGGCTGCAGTATTGCATTTTCAGTTAAGTCTTTTTATAGCCAACTTTGTCTTTTTCCCACATTGTGGAGATTTTCGTTGCTCTTTTGTTTGGACTTTGAGTTTTGATGATAAACTTCATTACTCAATCTCTGCATCCTGGGTCCTGGCCGTGCTTTTGCCGCACAAACCGTAACACGACCAAATATTAATTTTTGTTGTTTCTACTTGGAAACACTGTTCAGATTATGTTAAAAGACAATGATGCTGATTATGTTCCCTGTATTAATATGGTGAAAATATGTCCACATGTCTTCCATCCATGGAGATAATGCATGTGATACAAACACTTACAATACAACACTGGACTTACTGTATGCAGACACTAAGGATGCTTACAGCTCTTCACCTCTCCCCCCACTGGGCCGTTCTGATCACAACCTGGTTCATCTGCTCCCTGCTTTGTGAATAAACAACCGTCAACCATCAGGTATGTGAGCAGATTTCAGTATGACACTGAGGGACTGTTTTGACACCACTGACTGGGAGGTGCTGTGCAGTCCACATGGGTCGGACATTGACTCTTTGAAAACCTGCATGGCAGATTACATCAATTTCTGTGCCCACCAGGAAGGTACGATGTTTCCCAAACAACAAACCCTGGGTGTCCCCCGAACTGAAAGCTGAATGAGAAGGGATGAATGAAAAGGGTCTTTAGATCAGAGGGCAAAAAGGAGAGGCAAAGGCAGCCACAGGAGAAAGCTGGAGGAGTGCCTTCAAGGGAACAATGCCAGAGAGGTTTAGAGAGGCCTGAAAACCATCTCAGGCCACAGCAGTGACAGCGGGAGGGGCCCAGAATCTAGAGACCGGGAATGGGCAAATGAGCTGAATCTGCTTTTCAACAGATTTGATTCTATTTTTCAACATTTGAAACAAAAAGCTTCAGGTACACAACCAAGTCTGAAAATGAACTGGGGACTGGGCTTTGATTTGGACCAGCAGTTGTGTTAATGTCAGACAAGACTCAGACAGTCCTACACTGCCCTCTAGAGGTCTGACAGACAAACTGCCATTTTCCAGTTTCAGCTTGGGAAAAGTCTTGACCTTGTTCTTTATTTTCTGAAGTCTGTTCAGTCTGAACTCTGTGGATTCTTTCTGATGGGGGGCGGGGGGGGGGGGCGGAGTAGTCCTCTCTAGACTGAATCTGTGTCCATTGGGAAATTGGGAGGCTCTGGTATACTTGTTTACACCAACGGGCAGAGTGTCCACACATGGCAAAATTCATTCATTCATTCATTCATTTTCTATACCCACGCATCCCATTTCGGGGTTGCGGGGGGCTGGAGCCTATCCCAGCTAGCAATGGGCAAGGTACACCCTGAACCGGTCGCCAGCCGATCGCAGGGCTACATACACAGACACACAGACATACAACTCACACACTCACACTCACACCTATGGACAATTTAGAGTCACCAATTAACCTAATGAGCATGTTTTTGGTCTGTGGGAGGAAGCCGGAGTGCCCGGAGAAAACCCACGCATGCACGGGAAGAACATGCAAACTTCACACAGAAAGGCCCTGCCCGACCCGGGGTTCGAACCAGCGACCTCATGGCAAAATTATTTCAAAAATTTTGCCTTTTAAGTGAAGAAGGGGAGACCTTTGATTCCACGATTTTCATCCTTAGTTTTATCTCATTTTTGTTATTACTATCAAGTGGGCTTTATTGACAGACATGAACTGCAATGAAAGGCTGCCTATGACATCGAATATCTGAGATGACTCACACACGGTTCACTCTTTGATGAAGTATAACACTGTCAGGCTCATTAGATTATTGTCAAAGAGCAATTCAGTTATACAATCTTGATCAAATAGTTCAAACTGAAAATGAAGAGGGGCTGAAGGGAACTAACTCGGTGAATTTAGAATTTAATTTATCATCAATGTAGTCCGTCTTTTTTTGTACATTTTTAGAAAAAAGTTATGACACGTTACATAAGAAGACACTATTTATGATTAAATTCTTCATAGACAAAGAGGAGTGAAAAGATTATAATGAATGATGATATATCACTTTTCATTGCTTAATATGTCTGTTTGTGTCTTGACTGTAACAGTGAACTGGTGTAGAAATCATTAGTGGTCTGAGGGCTCCTCCTCTGGTGGCTTCATGTTACAAGTGTTCAGGCACTGAGGGGTTTTTGTTCAGCTCTGCTGATGGTTTGTGTTATTGTGGATCTCTGGCACAGTAATACACAGCAGTGTCTTCAGGCTGCACACTCTGTCTCTTCAGATTCACTGGAGGAGTCAATACTGAACTTGCTCTTCAGTGAATTTTTGTAGAATCAGTCTTGAGTATATTTTAATATATTTTTGAATTTCATCACACACTCAACTGTAACACTTTGAAAATGTTCCTGCGTTTACAGAAAAGAAACACCTGTTAGATTTGTTTTTACTATAAATTATTAATGCCTAAATGTGATTATTGACAATTCAATATTTATTATTATTAAAAATCATTGGAGAATAACAAACAATAAGGATCATTATTACTATTCTTAAAGTGAAAATTAGAGAGATACTTGACACTGACTGCCCTCTAGTGGTTTTATACCTGAAACTGCAACATTAGTTTTCACTCTCATATTATGACTCAATTTAGATTCCACATCATTTACAGACATTATTGAATCTTCATTTGGATATTTTTTTTTTAGTATTTGCAGTAGTTTAATTGTTTATGGTTGTGCCATCTTTGTCCATTTTATCAAGAAGTGATCTTTATTGTATTTTTTATGTGTTTAATATTCAGGATTTTTTTTTTCTCAAGAACAGTTTTCAGGCATTTCAGGAAAAAGTATGTGTAATCTAAAAATAGAATAAAAAATTATATATAAAATAAATATAAAATAAAGTATAGGAGCACAATTATAAAATAATTACTTCACTATTGGGTCTATCAGCATAGTCAAGATGAGTACTGTAGGTTTTTGTACAGCTGCTCAACCAACTTCAGTCATTGTGGCTGCTGTCGAGAACAATAATAAACAGCAGAATCTTCAGTCTTCAGACTGTTCATCTGCAGATACACCTGCTGTCTGCTGTCGTCTCTGGAGATGGTAAACCGGCCTTTCACTGACCCAGAGTAGTATTTGTTGCTACCACCACCATCACTGATAGTAGCAACCCACTCCAGTCCTTTTCCAGGAGCCTGTCTGACCCAGTTCATATAGTAGTTGCTGAATATGAATCCAGAGGCTGTACAGGTCAATCTGTGAGATTCTCCAGGCCTTTTATCCACTGCTTCAGATTCTGTCAGAGTCTGACCATCAACACCTGTCAAGAGGAATAAAAACATCAAGTCAAATAAGCTGATGACACAAATAAAAGCTATATTAGATTAAGATCAGTGTAGATCTTCACCTGCCCAGCAGAGAGTTAAAAGCAGCAGTCCTGTCCTATAGTCCATCATGTTAAACTGTGTGTCCACTGTTCTCTGTCCTCCTCTCTGCAGTCAGATAAGTAGAGGTGGAAGACATGTGAGTTTTGCATTGACTCCTCCTCACAGTGTGGAACTGGACTCATTTTGACTGGAGGCAAATGAATTTGTTTCATGCATGTGAATTTAAAATTTGGCCTGAATTGAAATAGTTTTCATGAATTGACTTTTGTGCTCTGAATATTAGTTATTTGGAGTTTGAAAATCAGTTTTCTGCGTAAAGTTTTTTGAAGAGAAAAATCTCAAACACTACAAGATACAAGTATTGTAAAAAAAAAAAAAAAAAAATGTATTTTGCAGCCTTAATTAAATTCTGAAGTGTCAGAGTTAAAGCAGCTTAAAATTCCGTGAAAAAAGTTTCAGCTTTGACAAAAAATAGCTGGTTCTCTGAGTGAAGAGACCATCTCTCCTATCTGGAGGCCGCTCAGAGACAAGTTACGATCAAACTATCATTGATTGCACGCCTACACAGGTGTTTTATAAATTCGGGTGTGGGTGTGACCGGGCGACCGGTGTGTCTTAAAGCCTATCCACGGTCCTCAGCAGACATGGGGATTATATCATCGTACATATGGAATATGTAATGGGGTGGAGAGATGATCTCCTCACTCAGAGAACCAGGGTTACTATGTAACCTGAACGATATCAAGGTGTTGATTTGCTAAATGTCCCTGTTTTAATGGTTTGAAAACAAGCTAAACACAATGTAAACATGGCTCATAGAAAGCTACATTCTTGGTGGTTGCTCCTTTTGTTTCCATGGCTGCACATCATCATTGTTATTGCAAAGCTGATTTTAATGAATATGTTTTCCATTGTCCATGATTCATGTTCATATTCACTTTAAGAATAGTAATAATGATCCTAATCATTGTAATTAATTCTATGCAAACTCAGTCAGCTTCCTTGTTACTCAGCTATAAAAACTTGACATCAGGCTGTCAGTGGAGTTGACAGCATGTCACTTTCAACATCAAGCATGTTTTCTGTAGCTCTGCTGCTGCTGTTGGCTGCTGGATGTGAGTCTCTCTGGATTTGACAAAGTCAGCAGTTCTTCTTTTGCAGTATAACTTGATCATTTGCTCAAGTTGAAGTGTGAACAGTTGACACAGCCAGCCTCTGTGACTGTGCAGCCAGGTCAACGTCTGACCATCACCTGTCAGGTCTCTTATTCTCTTAGCGACGACTTCACAGCTTGGATCAGACAGCCTGCAGGGAAAGGACTGGAGTGGATAAGTTGTGACACAGACATCAAAGATTCACTCAAGAGAAAGTTCAGTGTCAGCTCAGACTCCTCCAGTAAGACAGTGACTCTAAATGGACAGAATGTGCAGCCTGAAGACACTGCTGTGTATTACTGTGCCAGGAGACACAGTGAGAGGCAACAACAGGAGAGTCATACAAAAACTACTGAGGACATTACAGTACTGAAAGTCTTATTTTATCTATTTTGACTAAATATTAAGTGGAATTTATTGTCTGCATTAGTGAAATATGTTGTTGTCTTCATCAGTACATGTATGAAGATCAGGCGTGTGATTTTATTTTGCTAATAAGCACAAAAAATCAAAGCTTCCCCATGATGTACATATACATATAGATTTTTAAGAAAACAATTTTCCTATACACAACCAAATACCAAATCCATACCAAAATACAAAATTCACAGATTTTATACTGACTTTACAGAGAAAATACCTTTTCCAGTACTATGGACTACTATTACTATAGTACCACTATTACTCATATGCATGACCAACTGCATCATCATCATCATCATCATCATCATCATCATCATCGTTTTCTTCTCCTCTGCTAACTCCTTGATGGTCCTCTGCAGACTTGTGCCCATCATCCCAGCAGCACAGGGAAGCCAGATCGCTGACTTGCCCAAAAAGCTCCTGCACTCAACTTCTACCAGGTGAATAGACAGTCCAGCCACCTCTCTGCACTCCTGCATTTGTGTACTTGAGCTGCTTGAACTCGTGCGCAGTCAGCTCAATGATGAGGACCTTCTTGGCAAGTGTGGACCACATCACAGTGACTGGTCTTCGGGTTGTCTGCATGATCTCGGCTAGTAAGACCTCCCTGTGAGGAGGAGTCAATGCAAAACTCACATGTCTTCCACTTCTACTTATCTGACTGCAGAGAGGAGGACGGAGAACAGTGGACACACAGTTTAACATGATGGACTATAGGACAGGACTGCTGCTTTTAACTCTCTGCTGGGCAGGTGAAGATCTACACTGATCTTAATCTAATATAGCTTTTATTTGTGTCATCAGCTTATTTCACTTGATGTTTTTATTCCTCTTGACAGGTGTTGATGGTCAGACTCTGACAGAATCTGAAGCAGTGGTTAAAAGGCCTGGAGAATCTCACAGATTGACCTGTACAGCCTCTGGATTCACATTCAGCAGCTACGCTATGAGCTGGGCCAGACAGGCTCCTGGCAAACGACTGGAGTCGATCGCTACTATCGGCACTTATAGTACTCCTATCTATTACTCCCAGTCAGTCCAGGGTAGATTCACCATCTCCAGAGATGACTCCAGCAGTAAAGTCTACCTACAGATGAACAGTCTGAAGACTGAGGACACTGCAGTGTATTACTGTGCCCGAGGAGACACAGTGAGAGGGAGTGATAGGAGACTCCTACAAAAACTACTTCCTCTATTTACCACCACTGAGAACATTACAATACTGAGTGTGATTCACTGTCAGTCATGAAAATTCTGAGTAGTGTCTGAATATTGACTTCTTGTTTGATCTGATTTGACTGAACTTTCAAATCAATTTAAAATAGAAAAATGTGTTTTTTTTCTTATTTCCTTCCAAAACAAAATATTCATTCATTTGCTGTTTTTCCTTGGAAAAATTGTTTACAGTTGATGTAAAAAGATAATGCAATTATACAAAGATGCTGATTAAGTTCTCTGTATTAATGTGGTGAAAGTGTGTCCACATGTCTTCATAAGTACATGCATGGAGACAGTAAATGTGATTCAAACTCTTCCATCTTGGTAACATTTAAAATGAAAAGCATCCTTGTGATTTGCAGACTGTATCAAACACAAAAAGAGAAAAAGGCACTTTCCAGTAACATTTAGACATTTAACAAATCAACACCTTGATATCATCAGATATCAGCACACAGAGATAAAATTGTTCTTTGTCTCGACACTCAAACAACGTACATGATCAACTGCCAGCACACTTTAATGAAGCAAGCCAGATAAGGATGATAAAATAGTTTTTTCACCGTGAATGTAACGGGCTAGTGGAGGACCCAGTTGCAGTACCGGCCGATTTACAAGGAATACGGCGAAACGGACAACCGGAGCAACAGTGTGCCGTACTGAGCAGAGAGCCGGCTCGGAGATAGTGTGAGGAGAGCGGATCGAACGCGGAAATCACGGACAGTTTTCTACGTGGTTGAAACCACTCCCGGAGGAGGAATATACTCTTTGAAACCACCGAAGCAGTAAGATCTGCACACCCGCAGACACAGGGCTGGGACAGAAGGAGTAGTCGGGAACAGGTGAGGTCGGATACCGGAGATCAGTCTGGACAAGGACGCTGGAGAGTCTGGCATGACGCAAAGACAATCTGGCAAATGGGAAGAATGACAGTGTGGCTTAAATACCCTCCTGATGACTCTAATTGGCTAGGTGTGCAGAAGGCAGGTATGGGGTGTGGCTGAAGAGCTGCAGCACAGGTAAGTGCTATCCTGGACTGTGACACATGAAATAGTTTATTATGACTTATGATTTATTCATCCATGTACATCATTTTTGTTTTGACATTTGCATGAAGGGACTCCATGTTATTCTGGACATTTTGTTGTGACTTTAAGTCACTTTGTAACATTTGAACACTTTAATTTTCTCTCAGATGTTTTTGTCCAATGCAACTTACAAATAGTTGAATAGTGAAACTGTTTATGAATAAAAGTTATCAATATCATTGCAATTATTTTTGAAAATTGTATTATTAGTTTTCGGATGTTGAAACAAAAACTAATTTCAGGTTATGTATTAGGTTTGGTTTGAGAGGGGCAGGCAACATATCATGTCAGCATCAGCTATTTGTTGTCAAAGCTGCGACTTTTTTCACAGAATTTCAAGCTGATTTAACTCTGACACTCATAATTTAATTATGGCTGCAAAATACTTTTTACAGTGCTCTTATCTTGCACTGTTTGAGATTTTGCTTGTGAAAAAACAGTACACACAATAATATCAGACCCAAAACTGATTTTCATCCTCCTAATAACTAATAATCAGAGCACAAAAGTCAATTCCTGAAAATGATTTCAATTCAGGACAAATTTGAAATTCAGATGCATGAAACAAATTCATTTCCCTCCAGTAAAAATGAGTCCAGATCCTCCCTGTGAGGAGGAGTCAATGCAAAACTCACATGTCTTCCACCTCTACTTATCTGACTGCAGAGAGGAGGACAGAGAACAGTGGACACACAGTTTAACATGATGGACTATAGGACAGGACTGCTGCTTTTAACTCTCTGCTGGGCAGGTGAAGATCTACACTGATCTGAATCTAATATAGCTTTTATTTGTGTCATCAGCTTATTTCACTTGATGTTTTTATTCCTCTTGACAGGTGTTGATGGTGAGTCTCTGACAGAATCTGAACCAGCGGATAAAAGGCCTGGAGAATCTCACAGATTGACCTGTACAGCCTCTGGATTTCCAATTAGTGGCTTCTGGATGAACTGGATCAGACAGGCTCCTGGAAAAGGACCGGAGTGGATTGCTGCTATGTATGACAGTGGCAACATCCACTACTCTGAGTCAGTGAAAGGCCGGTTTACCATCTCCAAAGACAACAGCAGACGGCAGCTGTATCTGCAGATGGACAGTCTGAAGACTGAAGATTCTGCTGTTTATTATTGTGTTCGACAGCCACAGTGACTGGAGTTGGTTGAACAGCTGTACAAAAACCTACAGTACTCAATTTTCAGGCTGGTGGAGCCTATATACAATATATTTTTGAAGCATTTATGTTTTGTGTTACACTGCTTTGTCTTCATTTTACACTACATTTCTTTTTAATTCGTTAATGAATCTTTGTCAATGCATTATATAATAAAACTGTTTCTCAGAAATATTATTGCTAAACATGAAACACATTAACACAGAAAATATCACTCTTGATAAAATGGACAAATACAGCACAACAATATCCTGAAATTACTACAAATGAGAAAAATTTCTACAATTTAAGACTCAATAATGTCTGTAAATGATGTGGAATCTAAAGTGAGTCATAATACCAGAGTAAAAACTAATGTTGCAGTTTCTTGTATAAAACCACTAGAGGGCAGTCAGTGTCAAGTTTCTCTCTCCTCTGTTGCTGAAAGGAGACACTCAGATCTGCTGTTCTCATTGATCTGAAGTGACTGACACTTGAACCCTGGACTGAACTGAAGCTTAATACTCCTGCTGCTCATGTACACTGGATATTGTGATAGTTGAACCTTTTCTACCCTGAACTAAAGTCATGTGTTAACTTGATTCAGCACATTTTGAACAGTCAAGTTTGACTATAAGGTGTTTACCATCAGCAGTGAGTGCAGCTGCATCTGTCAGCGTCAGTTCATCTGAGCAGACAGGAAGTAGATCTCAAGATGAACATGAGGAAGCCTGAAGGAGCTGCTGTGTATGTGAACAAACACATTAAAGTCAATGAAATTCTACAGATATTGTCTGTTGAGATTAATACAGTCTATTAATTCTATTAAAATAGTAATTCAGGAATCATTTTCAAGTTTTATCCGCAGAGAAAAATCAAGAAATGATGTGGGGACAAAACTGACAGTTTGATGCAATAAAACAGGCACCAGAGTTATTTATATCTGAATATGAAGGAAATGCAGCTACAACTCTCTGTGGACAGGAATAAAGCTTTGTCTCCATGTGTTACAGTGTTTCAGGTTTTGTCAGATGTGTATTAAAAAACAAAAAAGACAGAGAGAAAATCAACTGTTGAAGTGAATGAACAACATTTGTTAAGGTGTTATCATTGTTTGTTTATATTAAAGTGGAATTTAATGCTGACATATTGTCAAAATGCTCATATGATGCTTAATAATGAAGAACCACCTAATAGGTGGTTCTTCATTATTAAGCATCATAGCATCATAGCATCATTGAGTCACGGTTCGCCACAAACATATTGTGTCAATAGTATTGACACAATATGTTTGTCAACCTGTTGAACAAATTATACTGAAACATGTCAGAGGGACTCTTGGAGGAATGACTGATGTACAGTAAACATTCATTCTGCAGTTTCATCAAACAGTAACTGAGATCCAAGTCAAATCCAGTTCCACACTGTGAGGAGGAGTCAGTGCAAAACTCACATGTCTTCCACCTCTACTTATCTGACTGCAGAGAGGAGGACAGAGAACAGTGGACAATCTCACAGATTGACCTGTACAGCCTCTGGACTTTCAATTAGTGGCTACTGGATGAGCTGGGTCAGACAGGCTCCTGGAAAAGGACTGGAGTGGATCTCTACTGTCAGTGGTGGTGGCAGCACTTACTACTCTGAGTCAGTGAAAGGCCGGTTTACCATCTCCAGAGACAACAGCAGACAGCAGGTGTATCTGCAGATGAACAGTCTGAAGACTGAAGATTCTGCTGTTTATTATTGTGCTCGAGACTCACAGTGAGTGCAGTTGGTTGAGCAGCTGTACAAAAACCTACAGCACTCATCTTTCAGGCTGGTGGAGCCCAAGCATGAAGCACTTGAATATGTATCTTATTTCACATTAAATTTAATCTAATTTAATTTCATTTTATTTATTTGCAATCAAGATTTTTCAGTACAAATATCTTCTTTTAAGAAATCTATTTAGAGACCAGTTTTTCATAAAAGAGCTAAAGACAACAATCTTTTTTTCGACAAATTAAGTCTGAACGTATGAATGTTAGATGTATGAACATCAAATCCTGCAATCATGAAAAAGCTCTGCAGTTTTTGGACAACAACTCTGTCTTTTCTCGTCCTCAGTGGGCTGATAGACCTGCACTGTCTCCCATGATTAAAGTCAAGTCACTGAAAAAGATTCAACACAGAGACATTTGAGAACCACTGATGTATGACTGACTTTAAAGTGACATTTCAGGAGAAGTGTGACTTTCTCAAGATGTCGGGAGAATATTGACATTTTGATACAAAACAGTTAATAAAGTTATTTGTACCTTGATATAAAGAAAGAGCAGCCACATCTGTCCATGGGTTGGAATTATCTTGTTCTGTTATTTGTTCCAGTGTTCCAGTTTAACAACATTTCATTTTTATTTGGAAATAATAATTGATTGAAAAACATAAAATCTATAAACCACACCATTATTTATAGTATTCTAAATTATATATTTGATGAAGAAGCCTGAAGATTTGGTCTGTTGTTTCAAACATCTGCAAACACTGAAACCATTAAAAGTCTTCAAAGTTTTCAGACTGTTTACATGATCCTGGCTGCTGTCACTGTATTTCTGTCTGCAGCAAATACAGGAAGGAAGTACAGGATGTGAGCAAATAACTGAGTAAATAAATGTTCATGTTTTCATCATGTTATAATATTGAAGTGTTGTCAATAATCACATTTAGGCATTAATAGTTTACAGTAAAAGCAAAGTTAACAGTTGAGTGTGTGATGAAATTCAAATATCAGATGTAAAGCAGAGGTGATTTCCAGGCATGTTTTCACTCTGCAGATATAACAACAGTCAACAGACTCTTCTATTGGCTCCAGTCACACCAACATTGATGCTTCACATGTTTGATTCTATGCAAACTCAGTCAGCTTCCTTGTTACTCAGCTATAAAAACTTGACATCAGGCTGTCAGTGGAGTTGACAGCACGTCACTTTCAACATCAAGCATGTTTTCTGTAGCTCTGCTGCTGCTGTTGGCAGCTGGATGTGAGTCTCTCTGGATTGTCAAAGTCAGCAGTTCTTCTTTTGCAGTATAACTTGATCATTTGTTCCAAAACATTTTCTTTTTTCAACAGGTGTGAAGTGTGAAGAGTTGACACAGCCAGCCTCTGTGACTGTGCAGCCAGGTCAACGTCTGACCATCACCTGTCAGGTCTCTTATTCTCTTAGCAGCGACTACACAGCTTGGATCAGACAGCCTGCAAGAAAAGGACTGGAGTGGATTGGAATGGCAGCTGTTGGATACACCACATACTACAAAGATTCACTGAAGAACAACTTCAGGATCACCTCAGATTCTTCAAGTAAGACAGTGACTCTAAATGGACAGAATGTGCAGCCTGAAGACACTGCAGTGTACTACTGTGCCCGAGAGACACAGTGAGAGAGAGTGATAGGAGAGTCGTACAAAAACTACTTCCTCTATTTACCACCACTGAGAACATTACAATACTGAGTGTGATTCACTGTCAGTCATGAAAATTCTGAGTGTCTGAACATTGACTTCTTGTTTTATCTGATTTGACTGAATGATCAATTCCATTTAAAACAGAAAATCTGTTTATTTTTATTATTTCTTTTCACGATGTTGTGGTCTCGATTTTGTGCACTGTTCTGTCTCTCGCCCTGCCTGTATTTGTCCTCCTCCCTCTGTTTTCTCCCTTCTCCTCTCACTCTCCTTCTCTGCAGCGCTGGAGTGTGGAGGGAGGCGGGGTCGATCTCCTGGCCACGTTGGAGACACACCTGAGCGGCATCAGCTCATCAGCCGCTGGCTACTTCAGCCAGCTCTTCCACCTGCTCAGTGCCGGAAGATTTCCTTGGTCTGCTCACATGTGTCTCGCCACGCTGTCTGCCTTTCCCCCTTCCTCGCTTCCAGCTCCAGTGCCTCTCGAGTTCTTTAGTTATTATTTCATTGAGTCGTTTTTTTCCCTGTTAAGGTGACTTTTTGTTCCTAGTGAAACTCTGGTTTTTCCCATCATTGGAGATTTTGTGTTTTTCAATAGTTATTCCCTTAGGCTGCAGTATTGCATTTTCAGTTAAGTCTTTTTATAGCCAACTTTGTCTTTTTCCCACATTGTGGAGATTTTCGTTGCTCTTTTGTTTGGACTTTGAGTTTTGATGATAAACTTCATTACTCAATCTCTGCATCCTGGGTCCTGGCCGTGCTTTTGCCGCACAAACCGTAACACGACCAAATATTAATTTTTGTTGTTTCTACTTGGAAACACTGTTCAGATTATGTTAAAAGACAATGATGCTGATTATGTTCCCTGTATTAATATGGTGAAAATATGTCCACATGTCTTCCATCCATGGAGATAATGCATGTGATACAAACACTTACAATACAACACTGGACTTACTGTATGCAGACACTAAGGATGCTTACAGCTCTTCACCCCTCCCCCCACTGGGCCGTTCTGATCACAACCTGGTTCATCTGCTCCCTGCTTTGTGAATAAACAACCATCAACCATCAGGTATGTGAGCAGATTTCAGTATGACACTGAGGGACTGTTTTGACACCACTGACTGGGAGGTGCTGTGCAGTCCACATGGGTCGGACATTGACTCTTTGAAAACCTGCATGGCAGATTACATCAATTTCTGTGCCCACCAGGAAGGTACGGTGTTTCCCAAACAACAAACCCTGGGTGTCCCCCGAACTGAAAGCTGAATGAGAAGGGATGAATGAAAAGGGTCTTTAGATCAGAGGGCAAAAAGGAGAGGCAAAGGCAGCCACAGGAGAAAGCTGGAGGAGTGCCTTCAAGGGATCAATGCCAGAGAGGTTTAGAGAGGCCTGAAAACCATCTCAGGCCACAGCAGTGACAGCAGGAGGGGCCCAGAATCTAGAGACCGGGAATGGGCAAATGAGCTGAATCTGCTTTTCAACAGATTTGATTCTATTTTTCAACATTTGAAACAAAAAGCTTCAGGTACACAACCAAGTCTGAAAATGAACTGGGGACTGGGCTTTGATTTGGACCAGCAGTTGTGTTAATGTCAGATAAGACTCAGACAGTCCTACACTGCCCTCTAGAGGTCTGACAGACAAACTGCCATTTTCCAGTTTCAGCTTGGGAAAAGTCTTGACCTTGTTCTTTATTTTCTGAAGTCTGTTCAGTCTGAACTCTGTGGATTCTTTCTGATGGGAGGGGGGCGGTCTAGTCCTCTCTAGACTGAATCTGTGTCCATTGGGAAATTGGGAGGCTCTGGTATACTTGTTTACACCAACGGGCAGAGTGTCCACACATGGCAAAATTCATTCATTCATTCATTCATTTTCTATACCCACGCATCCCATTTCGGGGTTGCGGGGGGCTGGAGCCTATCCCAGCTAGCAATGGGCAAGGTACACCCTGAACCGGTCGCCAGCCGATCGCAGGGCTACATACACAGACACACAGACATACAACTCACACACTCACACTCACACCTATGGACAATTTAGAGTCACCAATTAACCTAATGAGCATGTTTTTGGTCTGTGGGAGGAAGCCGGAGTGCCCGGAGAAAACCCACGCATGCACGGGAAGAACATGCAAACTTCACACAGAAAGGCCCTGCCCGACCCGGGGTTCGAACCAGCGACCTCATGGCAAAATTATTTCAAAAATTTTGCCTTTTAAGTGAAGAAGGGGAGACCTTTGATTCCACGATTTTCATCCTTAGTTTTATCTCATTTTTGTTATTACTATCAAGTGGGCTTTATTGACAGACATGAACTGCAATGAAAGGCTGCCTATGACATCGAATATCTGAGATGACTCACACACGGTTCACTCTTTGATGAAGTATAACACTGTCAGGCTCATTAGATTATTGTCAAAGAGCAATTCAGTTATACAATCTTGATCAAATAGTTCAAACTGAAAATGAAGAGGGGCTGAAGGGAACTAACTCGGTGAATTTAGAATTTAATTTATCATCAATGTAGTCCGTCTTTTTTTGTACATTTTTAGAAAAAAGTTATGACACGTTACATAAGAAGACACTATTTATGATTAAATTCTTCATAGACAAAGAGGAGTGAAAAGATTATAATGAATGATGATATATCACTTTTCATTGCTTAATATGTCTGTTTGTGTCTTGACTGTAACAGTGAACTGGTGTAGAAATCATTAGTGGTCTGACGGCTCCTCCTCTGGTGGCTTCATGTTACAAGTGTTCAGGCACTGAGGGGTTTTTGTTCAGCTCTGCTGATGGTTTGTGTTATTGTGGATCTCTGGCACAGTAATACACAGCAGTGTCTTCAGGCTGCACACTCTGTCTCTTCAGATTCACTGGAGGAGTCAATACTGAACTTGCTCTTCAGTGAATTTTTGTAGAATCAGTCTTCAGTATATTTTAATATATTTTTGAATTTCATCTCACACTCAACTGTAACACTTTGAAAATGTTCCTGCGTTTACAGAAAAGAAACACCTGTTAGATTTGTTTTTACTATAAATTATTAATGCCTAAATGTGATTATTGACAATTCAATATTTATTATTATTAAAAATCATTGGAGAATAACAAACAATAAGGATCATTATTACTATTCTTAAAGTGAAAATTAGAGAGATACTTGACACTGACTGCCCTCTAGTGGTTTTATACCAGAAACTGCAACATTAGTTTTCACTCTCATATTATGACTCAATTTAGATTCCACATCATTTACAGACATTATTGAATCTTCATTTGGATATTTTTTTTTTTAGTATTTGCAGTAGTTTAATTGTTTATGGTTGTGCCATCTTTGTCCATTTTATCAAGAAGTGATCTTTATTGTATTTTTTATGTGTTTAATATTCAGGATTTTTTTTTTCTCAAGAACAGTTTTCAGGCATTTCAGGAAAAAGTATGTGTAATCTAAAAATAGAATAAAAAATTATATATAAAATAAATATAAAATAAAGTATAGGAGCACAATTATAAAATAATTACTTCACTATTGGGTCTATCAGCATAGTCAAGATGAGTACTGTAGGTTTTTGTACAGCTGCTCAACCAACTTCAGTCATTGTGGCTGCTGTCGAGAACAATAATAAACAGCAGAATCTTCAGTCTTCAGACTGTTCATCTGCAGATACACCTGCTGTCTGCTGTTGTCTCTGGAGATGGTAAACCGGCCTTTCACTGACCCAGAGTAGTATTTGTTGCTACCACCACCATCACTGATAGTAGCAACCCACTCCAGTCCTTTTCCAGGAGCCTGTCTGATCCAGTTCATATAGTAGTTGCTGAATGTGAATCAAGAGCCCGTACAGGTCAATCTGTGAGATTCTCCAGACCTTTTAACCACTGGTTCAGATTCTGTCAGAGTCTGACCATCAACACCTGTCAAGAGGAATAAAAACATCAAGTCAAATAAGCTGATGACACAAATAAAAGCTATATTAGATTAAGATCAGTGTAGATCTTCACCTGCCCAGCAGAGAGTTAAAAGCAGCAGTCCTGTCCTATAGTCCATCATGTTAAACTGTGTGTCCACTGTTCTCTGTCCTCCTCTCTGCAGTCAGATAAGTAGAGGTGGAAGACATGTGAGTTTTGCATTGACTCCTCCTCACAGTGTGGAACTGGACTCATTTTGACTGGAGGCAAATGAATTTGTTTCATGCATGTGAATTTAAAATTTGGCCTGAATTGAAATAGTTTTCATGAATTGACTTTTGTGCTCTGAATATTAGTTATTTGGAGTTTGAAAATCAGTTTTCTGCGTAAAGTTTTTTGAAGAGAAAAATCTCAAACACTACAAGATACAAGTATTGTAAAAAAAAAAAAAAAAAATGTATTTTGCAGCCTTAATTAAATTCTGAAGTGTCAGAGTTAAAGCAGCTTAAAATTCCGTGAAAAAAGTTTCAGCTTTGACAAAAAATAGCTGGTTCTCTGAGTGAAGAGACCATCTCTCCTATCTGGAGGCCGCTCGGAGACAAGTTACGATCAAACTATCATTGATTGCACGCCTACACAGGTGTTTTATAAATTCGGGTGTGGGTGTGACCGGGCGACCGGTGTGTCTTAAAGCCTATCCACGGTCCTCAGCAGACATGGGGATTATATCATCGTACATATGGAATATGTAATGGGGTGGAGAGATGATCTCCTCACTCAGAGAACCAAGGTTACTATGTAACCTGAACGATATCAAGGTGTTGATTTGCTAAATGTCCCTGTTTTAATGGTTTGAAAACAAGCTAAACACAATGTAAACATGGCTCATAGAAAGCTACATTCTTGGTGGTTGCTCCTTTTGTTTTCATGGCTGCACATCGTCATTGTTATTGCAATGCTGATTTTAATGAATATGTTTTCCATTGTCCATGATTCATGTTCATATTCACTTTAAGAATAGTAATAATGATCCTAATCATTGTAATTAATTCTATGCAAACTCAGTCAGCTTCCTTGTTACTCAGCTATAAAAACTTGACATCAGGCTGTCAGTGGAGTTGACAGCACGTCACTTTCAACATCAAGCATGTTTTCTGTAGCTCTGCTGCTGCTGTTGGCTGCTGGATGTGAGTCTCTCTGGATTTGACAAAGTCAGCAGTTCTTCTTTTGCAGTATAACTTGATCATTTGCTCAAGTTGAAGTGTGAACAGTTGACACAGCCAGCCTCTGTGACTGTGCAGCCAGGTCAACGTCTGACCATCACCTGTCAGGTCTCTTATTCTCTTAGCGACGACTTCACAGCTCGGATCAGACAGCCTGCAGGGAAAGGACTGGAGTGTATAAGTTGTGACACAGACATCAAAGATTCACTCAAGAGAAAGTTCAGTGTCAGCTCAGACTCCTCCAGTAAGACAGTGACTCTAAATGGACAGAATGTGCAGCCTGAAGACACTGCTGTGTATTACTGTGCCAGGAGACACAGTGAGAGGCAACAACAGGAGAGTCATACAAAAACTACTGAGGACATTACAGTACTGAAAGTCTTATTTTATCTATTTTGACTAAATATTAAGTGGAATTTATTGTCTGCATTAGTGAAATATGTTGTTGTCTTCATCAGTACATGTATGAAGATCAGGCGTGTGATTTTATTTTGCTAATAAGCACAAAAAATCAAAGCTTCCCCATGATGTACATATACATATAGATTTTTAAGAAAACAATTTTCCTATACACAACCAAATCCATACCAAAATACAAAATTCACAGATTTTATACTGACTTTACAGAGAAAATACCTTTTCCAGTACTATGGACTACTATTACTATAGTACCACTATTACTCATATGCATGACCAACTGCATCATCATCATCATCATCATCATCGTTTTCTTCTCCTCTGCTAACTCCTTGATGGTCCTCTGCAGACTTGTGCCCATCATCCCAGCAGCACAGGGAAGCCAGATCGCTGACTTGCCCAAAAAGCTCCTGCACTCAACTTCTACCAGGTGAATAGACAGTCCAGCCACCTCTCTGCACTCCTGCATTTGTGTACTTGAGCTGCTTGAACTCGTGCGCAGTCAGCTCAATGATGAGGACCTTCTTGGCAAGTGTGGACCACATCACAGTGACTGGTCTTCGGGTTGTCTGCATGATCTCGGCTAGTAAGACCTCCCTGTGAGGAGGAGTCAATGCAAAACTCACATGTCTTCCACTTCTACTTATCTGACTGCAGAGAGGAGGACGGAGAACAGTGGACACACAGTTTAACATGATGGACTATAGGACAGGACTGCTGCTTTTAACTCTCTGCTGGGCAGGTGAAGATCTACACTGATCTGAATCTAATATAGCTTTTATTTGTGTCATCAGCTTATTTCACTTGATGTTTTTATTCCTCTTGACAGGTGTTGATGGTCAGACTCTGACAGAATCTGAAGCAGTGGTTAAAAGGCCTGGAGAATCTCACAGATTGACCTGTACAGCCTCTGGATTCACATTCAGCAGCTACGCTATGAGCTGGGCCAGACAGGCTCCTGGCAAACGACTGGAGTCGATCGCTACTATCGGCACTTATAGTACTCCTATCTATTACTCCCAGTCAGTCCAGGGTAGATTCACCATCTCCAGAGATGACTCCAGCAGTAAAGTCTACCTACAGATGAACAGTCTGAAGACTGAGGACACTGCAGTGTATTACTGTGCCCGAGGAGACACAGTGAGAGAGAGTGATAGGAGACTCCTACAAAAACTACTTCCTCTATTTACCACCACTGAGAACATTACAATACTGAGTGTGATTCACTGTCAGTCATGAAAATTCTGAGTAGTGTCTGAATATTGACTTCTTGTTTGATCTGATTTGACTGAACTTTCAAATCAATTTAAAATAGAAAAATGTGTTTTTTTTCTTATTTCCTTCCAAAACAAAATATTCATTCATTTGCTGTTTTTCCTTGGAAAAATTGTTTACAGTTGATGTAAAAAGATAATGCAATTATACAAAGATGCTGATTAAGTTCTCTGTATTAATGTGGTGAAAGTGTGTCCACATGTCTTCATAAGTACATGCATGGAGACAGTAAATGTGATTCAAACTCTTCCATCTTGGTAACATTTAAAATGAAAAGCATCCTTGTGATTTGCAGACTGTATCAAACACAAAAAGAGAAAAAGGCACTTTCCAGTAACATTTAGACATTTAACAAATCAACACCTTGATATCATCAGATATCAGCACACAGAGATAAAATTGTTCTTTGTCTCGACACTCAAACAACGTACATGATCAACTGCCAGCACACTTTAATGAAGCAAGCCAGATAAGGATGATAAAATAGTTTTTTCACCGTGAATGTAACGGGCTAGTGGAGGACCCAGTTGCAGTACCGGCCGATTTACAAGGAATACGGCGAAACGGACAACCGGAGCAACAGTGTGCCGTACTGAGCAGAGAGCCGGCTCGGAGATAGTGTGAGGAGAGCGGATCGAACGCGGAAATCACGGACAGATTTCGGCGTGGTTGAAACCACTCCCGGAGGAGGAATATCCTCTTTGAAACCACCGAAGCAGTAAGATCTGCACACCCGCAGACACAGGGCTGGGACAGAAGGAGTAGTCGGGAACAGGCGAGGTCGGATACCGGAGATCAGTCTGGACAAGGACGCTGGAGAGTCTGGCATGACGCAAAGACAATCTGGCAAATGGGAAGAATGACAGTGTGGCTTAAATACCCTCCTGATGACTCTAATTGGCTAGGTGTGCAGAAGGCAGGTATGGGGTGTGGCTGAAGAGCTGCAGCACAGGTAAGTGCTATCCTGGACTGTGACACATGAAATAGTTTATTATGACTTGTGATTTATTCATCCATGTACATCATTTTTGTTTTGACATTTGCATGAAGGGACTCCATGTTATTCTGGACATTTTGTTGTGACTTTAAGTCACTTTGTAACATTTGAACACTTTAATTTTCTCTCAGATGTTTTTGTCCAATGCAACTTACAAATAGTTGAATAGTGAAACTGTTTATGAATAAAAGTTATCAATATTATTGCAATTATTTTTGAAAATTGTATTATTAGTTTTCGGATGTTGAAACAAAAACTAATTTCAGGTTATGTATTAGGTTTGGTTTGAGAGGGGCAGGCAACATATCATGTCAGCAGCAGCTATTTGTTGTCAAAGCTGCGACTTTTTTCACAGAATTTCAAGCTGATTTAACTCTGACACTCATAATTTAATTATGGCTGCAAAATACTTTTTACAGTGCTCTTATCTTGCACTGTTTGAGATTTTGCTTGTGAAAAAAGAGTATGCAGAATAATATCAGACCCAAAACTGATTTTCATCCTCCTAATAACTAATAATCAGAGCACAAAAGTCAATTCCTGAAAATGATTTCAATTCAGGACAAATTTGAAATTCAGATGCATGAAACAAATTCATTTCCCTCCAGTAAAAATGAGTCCAGATCCTCCCTGTGAGGAGGAGTCAATGCAAAACTCACATGTCTTCCACCTCTACTTATCTGACTGCAGAGAGGAGGACAGAGAACAGTGGACACACAGTTTAACATGATGGACTATAGGACAGGACTGCTGCTTTTAACTCTCTGCTGGGCAGGTGAAGATCTACACTGATCTGAATCTAATATAGCTTTTATTTGTGTCTTCAGCTTATTTCACTTGATGTTTTTATTCCTCTTGACAGGTGTTGATGGTGAGTCTCTGACAGAATCTGAACCAGCGGATAAAAGGCCTGGAGAATCTCACAGATTGACCTGTACAGCCTCTGGATTTCCAATTAGTGGCTTCTGGATGAACTGGATCAGACAGGCTCCTGGAAAAGGACCGGAGTGGATTGCTGCTATGTATGACAGTGGCAACATCCACTACTCTGAGTCAGTGAAAGGCCGGTTTACCATCTCCAAAGACAACAGCAGACGGCAGCTGTATCTGCAGATGGACAGTCTGAAGACTGAAGATTCTGCTGTTTATTATTGTGTTCGACAGCCACAGTGACTGGAGTTGGTTGAGCAGCTGTACAAAAACCTACAGTACTCAATTTTCAGGCTGGTGGAGCCTATATACAATATATTTTTGAAGTATTTATGTTTTGTGTTATACTGCTTTGTCTTCATTTTACACTACATTTCTTTTTAATTCGTTAATGAATCTTTGTCAATGCATTATATAATAAAACTGTTTCTCAGAAATATTATTGCTAAACATGAAACACATTAACACAGAAAATATCACTCTTGATAAAATGGACAAATACAGCACAACAATATCCTGAAATTACTACAAATGAGAAAAATTTCTACAATTTAAGACTCAATAATGTCTGTAAATGATGTGGAATCTAAAGTGAGACATAATACCAGAGTAAAAACTAATGTTGCAGTTTCTTGTATAAAACCACTAGAGGGCAGTCAGTGTCAAGTTTCTCTCTCCTCTGTTGCTGAAAGGAGACACTCAGATCTGCTGTTCTCATTGATCTGAAGTGACTGACACTTGAACCCTGGACTGAACTGAAGCTTAATACTCCTGCTGCTCATGTACACTGGATATTGTGATAGTTGAACCTTTTCTACCCTGAACTAAAGTCATGTGTTAACTTGATTCAGCACATTTTGAACAGTCAAGTTTGACTATAAGGTGTTTACCATCAGCAGTGAGTGCAGCTGCATCTGTCAGTGTCAGTTCATCTGAGCAGACAGGAAGTAGATCTCAAGATGAACATGAGGAAGCCTGAAGGAGCTGCTGTGTATGTGAACAAACACATTAAAGTCAATGAAATTCTACAGATATTGTCTGTTGAGATTAATACAGTCTATTAATTCTATTAAAATAGTAATTCAGGAATCATTTTCAAGTTTTATCCGCAGAGAAAAATCAAGAAATGATGTGGGGACAAAACTGACAGTTTGATGCAATAAAACAGGCACCAGAGTTATTTATATCTGAATATGAAGGAAATGCAGCTACAACTCTCTGTGGACAGGAATAAAGCTTTGTCTCCATGTGTTACAGTGTTTCAGGTTTTGTCAGATGTGTATTAAAAAACAAAAAAGACAGAGAGAAAATCAACTGTTGAAGTGAATGAACAACATTTGTTAAGGTGTTATCATTGTTTGTTTATATTAAAGTGGAATTTAATGCTGACATATTGTCAAAATGCTCATATGATGCTTAATAATGAAGAACCACCTAATAGGTGGTTCTTCATTATTAAGCATCATAGCATCATAGCATCATTGAGTCACGGTTCGCCACAAACATATTGTGTCAATAGTATTGACACAATATGTTTGTCAACCTGTTGAACAAATTATACTGAAACATGTCAGAGGGACTCTTGGAGGAATGACTGATGTACAGTAAACATTCATTCTGCAGTTTCATCAAACAGTAACTGAGATCCAAGTCAAATCCAGTTCCACACTGTGAGGAGGAGTCAGTGCAAAACTCACATGTCTTCCACCTCTACTTATCTGACTGCAGAGAGGAGGACAGAGAACAGTGGACAATCTCACAGATTGACCTGTACAGCCTCTGGACTTTCAATTAGTGGCTACTGGATGAGCTGGGTCAGACAGGCTCCTGGAAAAGGACTGGAGTGGATCTCTACTGTCAGTGGTGGTGGCAGCACTTACTACTCTGAGTCAGTGAAAGGCCGGTTTACCATCTCCAGAGACAACAGCAGACAGCAGGTGTATCTGCAGATGAACAGTCTGAAGACTGAAGATTCTGCTGTTTATTATTGTGCTCGAGACTCACAGTGACTGGAGTTGGTTGAGCAGCTGTACAAAAACCTACAGTACTCATCTTTCAGGCTGGTGGAGCCCAAGCATGAAGCACTTGAATATGTATCTTATTTCACATTAAATTTAATCTAATTTAATTTCATTTTATTTATTTGCAATCAAGATTTTTCAGTACAAATATCTTCTTTTAAGAAATCTATTTAGAGACCAGTTTTTCATAAAAGAGCTAAAGACAACAATCTTTTTTTCGACAAATTAAGTCTGAACGTATGAATGTTAGATGTATGAACATCAAATCCTGCAATCATGAAAAAGCTCTGCAGTTTTTGGACAACAACTCTGTCTTTTCTCGTCCTCAGTGGGCTGATAGACCTGCACTGTCTCCCATGATTAAAGTCAAGTCACTGAAAAAGATTCAACACAGAGACATTTGAGAACCACTGATGTATGACTGACTTTAAAGTGACATTTCAGGAGAAGTGTGACTTTCTCAAGATGTCGGGAGAATATTGACATTTTGATACAAAACAGTTAATAAAGTTATTTGTACCTTGATATAAAGAAAGAGCAGCCACATCTGTCCATGGGCTGGAATTATCTTGTTCTGTTATTTGTTCCAGTGTTCCAGTTTAACAACATTTCATTTTTATTTGGAAATAATAATTGATTGAAAAACATAAAATCTATAAACCACACCATTATTTATAGTATTCTAAATTATATATTTGATGAAGAAGCCTGAAGATTTGGTCTGTTGTTTCAAACATCTGCAAACACTGAAACCATTAAAAGTCTTCAAAGTTTTCAGACTGTTTACATGATCCTGGCTGCTGTCACTGTATTTCTGTCTGCAGCAAATACAGGAAGGAAGTACAGGATGTGAGCAAATAACTGAGTAAATAAATGTTCATGTTTTCATCATGTTATAATATTGAAGTGTTGTCAATAATCACATTTAGGCATTAATAGTTTACAGTAAAAGCAAAGTTAACAGTTGAGTGTGTGATGAAATTCAAATATCAGATGTAAAGCAGAGGTGATTTCCAGGCATGTTTTCACTCTGCAGATATAACAACAGTCAACAGACTCTTCTATTGGCTCCAGTCACACCAACATTGATGCTTCACATGTTTGATTCTATGCAAACTCAGTCAGCTTCCTTGTTACTCAGCTATAAAAACTTGACATCAGGCTGTCAGTGGAGTTGACAGCACGTCACTTTCAACATCAAGCATGTTTTCTGTAGCTCTGCTGCTGCTGTTGGCAGCTGGATGTGAGTCTCTCTGGATTGTCAAAGTCAGCAGTTCTTCTTTTGCAGTATAACTTGATCATTTGTTCCAAAACATTTTCTTTTTTCAACAGGTGTGAAGTGTGAAGAGTTGACACAGCCAGCCTCTGTGACTGTGCAGCCAGGTCAACGTCTGACCATCACCTGTCAGGTCTCTTATTCTCTTAGCAGCGACTACACAGCTTGGATCAGACAGCCTGCAAGAAAAGGACTGGAGTGGATTGGAATGGCAGCTGTTGGATACACCACATACTACAAAGATTCACTGAAGAACAACTTCAGGATCACCTCAGATTCTTCCAGTAAGACAGTGACTCTAAATGGACAGAATGTGCAGCCTGAAGACACTGCAGTGTACTACTGTGCCCGAGAGACACAGTGAGAGAGAGTGATAGGAGAGTCGTACAAAAACTACTTCCTCTATTTACCACCACTGAGAACATCACAATACTGAGTGTGATTCACTGTCAGTCATGAAAATTCTGAGTGTCTGAACATTGACTTCTTGTTTTATCTGATTTGACTGAATGATCAATTCCATTTAAAACAGAAAATCTGTTTATTTTTATTATTTCTTTTCACGATGTTGTGGTCTCGATCTTGTGCACTGTTCTGTCTCTCGCCCTGCCTGTATTTGTCCTCCTCCCTCTGTTTTCCTCCTCCCTCTTCCTCGCTTCCAGCTCCAGTGCCTCTCGAGTTCTTTAGTTATTATTTCATTGAGTCGTTTTTTTCCCTGTTAAGGTGACTTTTTGTTCCTAGTGAAACTCTGGTTTTTCCCATCATTGGAGATTTTGTGTTTTTCAATAGTAATTCCCTTAGGCTACAGTATTGCATTATCAGTTCAGTCTTTTTATAGCCAACTTTGTCTTTTTCCCACATTGTGGAGATTTTCGTTGCTCTTTTGTTTGGACTTTGAGTTTTGATGATAAACTTCATTACTCAATCTCTGCATCCTGGGTCCTGGCCGTGCTTTTGCCGCACAAACCGTAACACGACCAAATATTAATTTTTGTTGTTTCTACTTGGAAACACTGTTCAGATTATGTTAAAAGACAATGATGCTGATTATGTTCCCTGTATTAATATGGTGAAAATATGTCCACATGTCTTCCATCCATGGAGATAATGCATGTGATACAAACACTTACAATACAACACTGGACTTACTGTATGCAGACACTAAGGATGCTTACAGCTCTTCACCCCTCCCCCCACTGGGCCGTTCTGATCACAACCTGGTTCATCTGCTCCCCGCTTTGTGAATAAACAACCGTCAACCATCAGGTATGTGAGAAGATTTCAGTATGACACTGAGGGACTGTTTTGACACCACTGACTGGGAGGTGCTGTGCAGTCCACATGGGTCGGACATTGACTCTTTGAAAACCTGCATGGCAGATTACATCAATTTCTGTGCCCACCAGGAAGGTACGGTGTTTCCCAAACAACAAACCCTGGGTGTCCCCCGAACTGAAAGCTGAATGAGAAGGGATGAATGAAAAGGGTCTTTAGATCAGAGGGCAAAAAGGAGAGGCAAAGGCAGCCACAGGAGAAAGCTGGAGGAGTGCCTTCAAGGGATCAATGCCAGAGAGGTTTAGAGAGGCCTGAAAACCATCTCAGGCCACAGCAGTGACAGCGGGAGGGGCCCAGAATCTAGAGGCAAATGAGCTGAATCTGCTTTTCAACAGATTTGATTCTATTTTTCAACATTTGAAACAAAAAGCTTCAGGTACACAACCAAGTCTGAAAATGAACTGGGGACTGGGCTTTGATTTGGACCAGCAGTTGTGTTAATGTCAGATAAGACTCAGACAGTCCTACACTGCCCTCTAGAGGTCTGACAGACAAACTGCCATTTTCCAGTTTCAGCTTGGGAAAAGTCTTGACCTTGTTCTTTATTTTCTGAAGTCTGTTCAGTCTGAACTCTGTGGATTCTTTCTGATGGGGGGGGGGGGCGGTCTAGTCCTCTCTAGACTGAATCTGTGTCCATTGGGAAATTGGGAGGCTCTGGTATACTTGTTTACACCAACGGGCAGAGTGTCCACACATGGCAAAATTCATTCATTCATTCATTCATTTTCTATACCCACGCATCCCATTTCGGGGTTGCGGGGGGCTGGAGCCTATCCCAGCTAGCAATGGGCAAGGTACACCCTGAACCGGTCGCCAGCCGATCGCAGGGCTACATACACAGACACACAGACATACAACTCACACACTCACACTCACACCTATGGACAATTTAGAGTCACCAATTAACCTAATGAGCATGTTTTTGGTCTGTGGGAGGAAGCCGGAGTGCCCGGAGAAAACCCACGCATGCACGGGAAGAACATGCAAACTTCACACAGAAAGGCCCTGCCCGACCCGGGGTTCGAACCAGCGACCTCATGGCAAAATTATTTCAAAAATTTTGCCTTTTAAGTGAAGAAGGGGAGACCTTTGATTCCTCGATTTTCATCCTTAGTTTTATCTCATTTTTGTTATTACTATCAAGTGGGCTTTATTGACAGACATGAACTGCAATGAAAGGCTGCCTATGACATCGAATATCTGAGATGACTCACACACGGTTCACTCTTTGATGAAGTATAACACTGTCAGGTTCATTAGATTATTGTCAAAGAGCAATTCAGTTATACAATCTTGATCAAATAGTTCAAACTGAAAATGAAGAGGGGCTGAAGGGAACTAACTCGGTGAATTTAGAATTTAATTTATCATCAATGTAGTCCGTCTTTTTTTGTACATTTTTAGAAAAAAGTTATGACACGTTACATAAGAAGACACTATTTATGATTAAATTCTTCATAGACAAAGAGGAGTGAAAAGATTATAATGAATGATGATATATCACTTTTCATTGCTTAATATGTCGGCTCCTCCTCTGGTGGCTTCATGTTACAAGTGTTCAGGCACTGAGGGGTTTTTGTTCAGCTCTGCTGATGGTTTGTGTTATTGTGGATCTCTGGCACAGTAATACACAGCAGTGTCTTCAGGCTGCACATTCTGTCTCTTCAGATTCACTGGAGGAGTCAATACTGAACTTGCTCTTCAGTGACTTTTTGTAGAATCAGTCTTCAGTATATTTTAATATATTTTTGAATTTCATCACACACTCAACTGTAACACTTTGAAAATGTTCTTGCGTTTACAGAAAAGAAACACCTGTTAGATTTGTTTTTACTATAAATTATTAATGCCTAAATGTGATTATTGACAATTCAATATTTATTATTATTAAAAATCATTGGAGAATAACAAACAATAAGGATCATTATTACTATTCTTAAAGTGAAAATTAGAGAGATACTTGACACTGACTGCCCTCTAGTGGTTTTATACCAGAAACTGCAACATTAGTTTTCACTCTCATATTATGACTCAATTTAGATTCCACATCATTTACAGACATTATTGAATCTTCATTTGGATATTTTTTTTTTAGTATTTGCAGTAGTTTAATTGTTTATGGTTGTGCCATCTTTGTCCATTTTATCAAGAAGTGATCTTTATTGTATTTTTTATGTGTTTAATATTCAGGATTTTTTTTTTCTCAAGAACAGTTTTCAGGCATTTCAGGAAAAAGTATGTGTAATCTAAAAATAGAATAAAAAATTATATATAAAATAAATATAAAATAAAGTATAGGAGCACAATTATAAAATAATTACTTCACTATTGGGTCTATCAGCATAGTCAAGATGAGTACTGTAGGTTTTTGTACAGCTGCTCAACCAACTTCAGTCATTGTGGCTGCTGTCGAGAACAATAATAAACAGCAGAATCTTCAGTCTTCAGACTGTTCATCTGCAGATACACCTGCTGTCTGCTGTTGTCTCTGGAGATGGTAAACCGGCCTTTCACTGACCCAGAGTAGTATTTGTTGCTACCACCACCATCACTGATAGTAGCAACCCACTCCAGTCCTTTTCCAGGAGCCTGTCTGATCCAGTTCATATAGTAGTTGCTGAATGTGAATCCAGAGGCCGTACAGGTCAATCTGTGAGATTCTCCAGACCTTTTAACCACTGGTTCAGATTGTGTCAGAGTCTGACCATCAACACCTGTCAAGAGGAATAAAAACATCAAGTGAAATAAGCTGATGACACAAATAAAAGCTATATTAGATTAAGATCAGTGTAGATCTTCACCTGCCCAGCAGAGAGTTAAAAGCAGCAGTCCTGTCCTATAGTCCATCATGTTAAACTGTGTGTCCACTGTTCTCCGTCCTCCTCTCTGCAGTCAGATAAGTAGAGGTGGAAGACATGTGAGTTTTGCATTGACTCCTCCTCACAGTGTGGAAGTGGACTCATTTTGACTGGAGGCAAATGAATTTGTTTCATGCATGTGAATTTCAAATTTGGCCTGAATTGAAATAGTTTTCATGAATTGACTTTTGTGCTCTGAATATTAGTTATTAGGAGTTTGAAAATCAGTTTTCTGCGTAAAGTTTTTTGAAGAGAAAAATCTCGAACACTACAAGATACAAGTACTGTAAAAAAAAAAAAAAGTATTTTGCAGCCTTAATTAAATTCAGAGTGTCAGAGTTAAAGCAACTTAAAATTCTGTGAGAAAAGTTTCAGCTTTGACAAAAAATAGCTGGTTCTCTGAGTGAAGAGACCATCTCTCCTATCCGGAGGCCGCTCAGAGACAAGTTATGATCAAACTATCATTGATTGCACGCCTACACAGGTGTTTTATAAATTCGGGTGTGGGTGTGACCAGGCGACCGGTGTGTCTTAAAGCCTATCCACGGTCCTCAGCAGACATGGGGATTATATCATCGTACATATGGAATATGTAACTGGGTGGAGAGATGATCTCTTCACTCAGAGAACCAGGGTTACTACGTAACCCGAATGATATCAAGGTGTTGATTTGCTAAATGTCCCTGTTTTAATGGTTTGAAACAAGCTAAACACAATGTAAACATGGCTCATAGAAAGCTACATTCTTGGTGGTTGCTCCTTTTGTTTTCATGGCTGCACATCGTCATTGTTATTGCAATGCTGATTTTAATGAATATGTTTTCCATTGTCCACGATTCATGTTCATATTCACTTTAAGAATAGTAATAATGATCCTTATCATTGTAATTAATTCTACGCAAACTCAGTCAGCTTCCTTGTTACTCAGCTATAAAAACTTGACATCAGGCTGTCAGTGGAGTTGACAGCACGTCACTTTCAACATCAAGCATGTTTTCTGTAGCTCTGCTGCTGCTGTTGGCGGCTGGATGTGAGTCTCTCTGGATTTGACAAAGTCAGCAGTTCTTCTTTTGCAGTATAACTTGATCATTTGCTCAAGTTGAAGTGTGAACAGTTGACACAGCCAGCCTCTGTGACTGTGCAGCCAGGTCAACGTCTGACCATCACCTGTCAGGTCTCTTATTCTCTTAGCAACGACTTCACTGCTTGGATCAGACAGCCTGCAGGGAAAGGACTGGAGTGGATAAGTTGTGACACAGACATCAAAGATTCACTCAAGAGAAAGTTCAGTGTCAGCTCAGACTCCTCCAGTAAGACAGTGACTCTAAATGGACAAAATGTGCAGGCTGAAGACACTGCTGTGTATTACTGTGCCAGAAGAGACACAGTGAGAGGCAACAACAGGAGAGTCATACAAAAACTACTGAGGACATTACAGTACTGAAAGTCTTATTTTATCTATTTTGACTAAATATTAAGTGGAATTTATTGTCTGCATTAGTGAAATATGTTGTTGTCTTCATCAGTACATGTATGAAGATCAGGCGTGTGATTTTATTTCGCTAACAAACACAAAAAATCAAAGCTTCCACATGATGTACATATACATATAGATTTTTAAGAAAACAATTTTCCTATACACAACCAAATACCAAATCCATACCAAAATACAAAATTCACAGATTTTATACTGACTTTACAGAGAAAATACCTTTTCCAGTACTATGGACTACTATTACTATAGTACCACTATTACTCATATGCATGACCAACTGCATCATCATCATCATCATCATCATCATCATCGTTTTCTTCTCCTCTGCTAACTCCTTGATGGTCCTCTGCAGACTTGTGCCCATCATCCCAGCAGCACAGGGAAGCCAGATCGCTGACTTGCCCAAAAAGCTCCTGCACTCAACTTCTACCAGGTGAATAGACACGGTCCAGCCGCCTCTCTGCACTCCTGCATTTGTGTACTTGAGCTGCTTGAACTCGTGCGCAGTCAGCTCAATGATGAGGACCTTCTTGGCAAGTGTGGACCACATCACAGTGACTGGTCTTCGGGTTGTCTGCATGATCTCGGCTAGTAAGACCTCCCTGTGAGGAGGAGTCAATGCAAAACTCACATGTCTTCCACCTCTACTTATCTGACTGCAGAGAGGAGGACAGAGAACAGTGGACACACAGTTTAACATGATGGACTATAGGACAGGACTGCTGCTTTTAACTCTCTGCTGGGCAGGTGAAGATCTACACTGATCTTAATCTAATATAGCTTTTATTTGTGTCATCAGCTTATTTCACTTGATGTTTTTATTCCTCTTGACAGGTGTTGATGGTCAGACTCTGACAGAATCTGAAGCAGTGGTTAAAAGGTCTGGAGAATCTCACAGATTGACCTGTACAGTCTCTGGATTCACACTCAGCAGCTCCCAGATGCACTGGATCAGACAGGCTCCTGGAAAAGGGCTGGAGTGGGTTGCTTACATCAGTGAAACTAGCAACTACATCTACTACTCTGGGTCAGTGAAAGGCCGGTTTACCATCTCCAGAGACAACAGCAGACAGCAGGTGTATCTGCAGATGAACAGTCTGAAGACGGAAGATTCTGCTGTTTATTATTGTGCTCGAGAACCGAGAGCCACGGTGACTGGAGTTGGTTGAGCAGCTGTACAACAACCTACAGTACTTTTTTATTTCATTTCTGAAGCATGGAACCTCAGAAAGGCAGCCTGGAGGCTGGACAGGGACAGAGCAGTTCTCATTTGGTGGGTGGTGAAGGGGCTGGACAATGGCGGAGCAGGATCGCGGTGACTAGAGTGGAGGTGGCCCCAGCACTGTGGACTGGGGCAGGATGATGGATAGCTCTTAGACTTGTGCAGCTGACGCAGCTCGCGCCTGCTCCTGAGCAGTCTGGCTGCAGCAGCTGCAGATGCCATCAGAGCCTCATGCTGCTGGAGGATGCCCTGATTCCTCTCAAAGTAATGTCATGGAGTGGTGGAGCTTGCTGGGTACATGACTTTAGAACCCAAATAGAGCCACTGATACACAGGGTTTGCTTTTACTGATTTTAATCTCAGAATCAGCAGTGACAGATAAGCAGGAACACAGTTCAAAGAATAGTCTGGCTATAAAATCTCTCATAACAAACTGGGTGCACAACTTGTAAAGGAGTGGACCTTGCTGCTCCTGGCTCGTGTGTGACTGTTTGTTGTTATTTGGCTGCTGTGTAATGATGACAACAACAAAAAAAAAAAAAATTCTTGAGAATAATATCAAGCTCCCATATGAACATGTTTTTCTCCCTTCATAATATGTTTTACCATATCAACTGGTTCATGAGTCAGATGGACGTTTTAGTTTCTTAGTCCTAATGGACGACTGGGAGCTTTTAACGGACTGCATGTGTTTGGACATGTACAGAGTCATAAGGGAGAGTTGCTGCAGTGGAGAGAGGCTGCTAATTGACAAAAGACTTGATTTGATTTCCACAGCGACAGTAACATCCTTTAAATGCATATATATGTATATATATATATATATATATATATATATATATATATATATATATATATATATAAGATTAATGTTTGTTTTATACTAAGGCAGCAGCAGCTGATAACAAGCAATCAAAGCACTGGAGTGCCTCTGGCATCTGGGTGCATTTTGTCAGTGAAGGTGAGCATAAAGATGAACAGTACAGGTTGAAAATCGTGCTTGTGCTCCCATCTACTGGCATCCTTGTGCACTGCCCCCGCGCAGTTAAGGACAATTCTTTTATTATTGTCTGACAAGACTTGATCCGTTCAGCCCATAGAGGTCAGTGCAACACTGCCTTTCTTCCAAGCACGAAAAAGTGTGGAGTTTAAAAAGCTTCAGTGGTGTCACCAGGTTCAGAAGAGGAATGAAAATCACATTGTTGCTGACATACAAACACACACAGTGGTGATTTACTCAAGTATTATACTCAGGTACAGATTTGTCAACAGTGGAAGTCACTGTCAAAGGAGGAGCAGGCCACATATCATGATTATCACGACGAGGGAGAATGACTCCTCTACGCCCAGCAACACCCGGAGTGGTCCAGCGGAGAAAACCACCTAAGTGCACCGTGCTCACACATCACTACACACATCACTGCACTCGAGCGAATGAAGCACAGTCACTGCTGTGAGTCTTCATCAGCTGACAGCGGATGGTGTGTTTGATTTTGGTTTCCAGGGCAAAAAGACAAAGAGAGAGGAGAAAGGCACCTACCAGGGCACATGTGGCTCCACGCACTCAGACAGGTGTGATGGCTCCAGCGACCTTGTCTGTGTGTGACGCTGCACCCACTCAAAGCAATAAATAAATTGTACATATTTTGTAAATACTTCATGCCATAAAACATCTCCATCCATTAATCACAAGCAGCTCTCTATGTATTTTACATGCTGTTCTTATGAATATATGGGGTTTTTACTTTATATATAATATATACATTCAAGACTCTTTTCAGATGAGCACTGTTTTGTCGAACCACAACATTTTTCCAAAGCTGCCACTTTGAGGCTGTTTGAGGCTAAACACAGTTATTTTATTCGGGTCTTGATGCACAGCACAGCATACTGGTGTTGGGGCTCAATCTCAATATCAAAAGGTCATAAAATGAGTTTGTTGTCCTTCCATCCCTGCATGGCCTCAGACAGTCCACAGCTCAGGTAGACCCACATGCAAGTGCTCTTCGAGGTATACTTGGATCAATCTGTGGAATAATTGTGACACTTTATACACAGCTGATATACGCTGGATATCAGTTGCCTTTGAAGAGATACGTGGTTCTCACGGGACAGTGACGCTAAAATCATATGATGATCTCACAGAATATGATGCATTTCTGTAGATTAAATAACACAAAAGCATAAAGTAGTCATGATATATAATTAGCTCAACCATAAACATCAAGAGCAGTAAAATAAAACAAAAACATGAATGCAGCAGTGATATTATTATTATTATTATTATTATTATTATTATTATTATTATTAGCGATCCATTTATAAGAGCAAAGCATTGACAGACATCATTCTACTGCACAATGAGTACGTTTACTTATGTTACTTTAAGTACCTTTTGCGATGACGCATACTTTTACTTCAGTAAGGCTTTGAATGCAGGATTTTTACTTACGATACAATCATATCACGCTGGAAAAAAAAAAAAGAAAGAAAAAAGAAAAACACAGGGAGAATTGCTTTCTTCTATTTTTTTTTCTCTGTACTATGACTTTGAGTGTTTGTTGAACCTGTGACACTGCTGATTTATGGTCATTCATGAAGCAATAATGGCAGTGTTGTATTTCACAACACAGATGAAGGATGATGTTTTTTCAGACTCTGCAGAGGAGCACACAAATATTCACTATGATGATAAAGTCAGTGAAAAGCTTTAATCGTGTTGAATCATTTTAGGACAAACACATGTATTCAAAATCCAAATATAATTCTTGCCATTGAACAATGTATTTGTCCACAATGTTCTTCTATTTTTCATTTAAATGTGTCCAAAAAACATTGTTTTACTGACCAGGTATAAACTGTGTGGTCTCTTACAGGAGCAGTAAGGTTTTTGTAACCACTTGTGTCACTGTGATGACTATGGCTATGCACAGTGTTACACACCATAACAAAAACCACTGAGTGAGACTCGTGCATCTCTCCTGTTCATCATGAAGTAAGTGAAGCTTCTGATGAACGACAAATGAGAATGATGTGAGATATGATAATTTACTTTAAAATGATATTTTACCATCTTTTTACATTCTGAGGTCAAATTAAATAAATTAACTTTCTTCTTTTCTTGTCATATTTCCAGTCCAAAGCTCGTCACTGTTATTGCTAAACAGTAAAAAGTGGTCTGCCATACAGTACAGCACATGATAGAAGACTACAGCACATCAAGAAACCTCACAGATGCAGGATGATGTTTTTTCTGACTCTGCAGAGGAGCACACAAATATTCACTATGATGATAAAGTCAGTGAAAAGCTTTAATCATGTTAAATCATTTTAGGAAAAACACGTGTATTCAAAATCAAATGATTATTTCTGCCATTGAACAGTGTGTTTGTCAACAAAATTCTTCTATGTTTTATTTAAATGTGCCCCCCCCCCCCCAAAAAAAAAAAAATAGAAAAAAACAAACAACCATTGTTTTACTGACCAGGTATAAACTGTGTGGTCTCTTACAGGAGCAGTAAGGTATTTGTCACTGCGTGTGTCACTGTGATGACTACAGTAGTACCTATACTTACAGCACAGTGTTACACACCATAACAAAAACCACTGAGTGAGACTCGTGCATCTCTCCTGTTCATCATGAAGTGAGTGAAACTTCTGATGAACGACAAATGGGAAATCCAGATTTCTGTCAAAGGATGTCTTTCTATTGTTCAATTACATTTCCTATTACATAGCACACAAATATTCACTATGATGATAAAGTCAGTGAAAAGCTTTAATCATGTTAATTCATTTAGGAAAAATACGTGTATTCAAATTCAAAAAATAATTCTTGGCATTGAACAATGTGTTTGTCAACAATGTTCTTTTCTTCTGTCTTTTATTTAAATGTGTCTGAAAATAAAAATAAAAAAAATAATAAAAAAAAAAAACATTGTGTTACTGACCAGGTATAAACTGTGTGGTCTCTTGCAGGAGCAGTAAGGTTTTTGTAACCGCTTGTGTCACTGTGATCACTACAGTAGTTATACTGACAGCACAGTGTTACACACCATAACAAAAACCACTGAGTGAGACTCGTGCATCTCTGCTGTTCATCATGAAGTAAGTGAAGCTTCTGATGAACAATCAATGAGAAATCCAGATTTCTGTCAAAGGATGTCTTCCTATTGTTAAATTACATTTCCTGTAATTATGGAAACAGCACAGTAATGAATGTGCAAGAAGACAAATCACTGACTGTGTTTATATGCAGAGAAATCTGCTCTTAACCTGATTCTCTACATTGAACAATGTGTTTGTCAACAAAATTCTTCTATATTTTATTTAAATGTGTCCGAAAAAAAAAACCTTTTTTGACCAACCAGGTATAAACTGTGTGGTCTCTTACAGGAGCAGTAAGGTTTTTGTCACTGCATGTGTCACTGTGATGACTACAGTAGCTGGGGTTACAGCACAGTGTTACACACCATAACAAAAACCACTGAGTGAGACTCGTGCATCTCTCCTGTTCATCATGAAGTAAGTGAAGCTTCTGATGAACGACAAATGAGAATGATGTGAGATTTGATAATTTACTTTAAAATGATATTTTCCCATCTTTTTACATTCTGAGGTCAAATTAGACAAATTAACTTTCTTCTTTTCTTGTCATATTTCCAGTCCAAAGCTCGTCACTGTTATTGCTAAACAGTAAAAAGTGGTCTGCCATACAGTACAGCACATGATAGAAGACTACAGCACATAAAGAAACCTCACAGATGCAGGATGATGTTTTTTCAGACTCTGCAGAGGAGCACACAAATATTCACTATGATGATAAAGTCAGTGAAAAGCTTAAATCATGTTAAATCATTTTAGGAAAAACACGTGTATTCAAAATCAAATGATTATTTCTGCCATTGAACAATGTGTTTGTCAACAAAATTCTTCTATCTTTTATTTAAATGTGTCCAAAAAACATTGTTTTACTGACCAGGTATAAACTGTGTGGTCTCTTACAGGAGCAGTAAAGTTTTTGTCACTGCGTGTGTCACTGTGATGACTACAGTGGTAGCTGGAGTTACAGCACAGTGTTACACACCATAACAAAAACCACTGAGTGAGTCTCGTGCATCTCTCCTGTTCATCATGAAGTAAGTGAAACTTCTGATGAACGACAAATGGGAAATCCAGATTTCTGTCAAAGGATGTCTTTCTATTGTTCAATTACATTTCTTGTAATTATGGAAACAGCACAGTAATGAATGTGCAAGAAGACAAATCACAAGTGTTTGTTGAACCTGTGAAACTGCTGATTTATGGTCATTCATCAAGCAATAATGGCAGTGTTGTATTTCATCAGGTCAAATTGAAAAAAAAGAAAAAAAATGCATGCCACATATTTTAACAAAAAATAAAAAAAATAAAACTCTCAATCTCTGATCATGTAAAATCCATGAAAATTAACTTTCATCTTTTCTTGTGATGATTCCAGTCCAAGGCTCGTTGATGTTATTGCTAAAAAGGAGCAGTAAGGTTTTTGTACCTGCTTATGTCACTGTGATTACTACAGTTGTCAGTCAGACCTGGGGTGGCTATACTTATACTATCTCCAGCACAGTGTTACACACCATAACAAAAACCACTGAGTGAGACTCGTGCATCTCTCCTGTTCATCATGAAGTAAGTGAAACTTCTGATGAACAATCAATGAGAAATCCAGATTTCTGTCAAAGGATGTCTTACTATTGTTAAATTACATTTCCTGTAATTATGGAAACAGCACAGTAATGAATGTGCAAGAAGACAAATCACTGACTGTGTTTATATGCAGAGAAATCTGCTCTTAACCTGATTCTCTACATTGAACAATGTGTTTGTCAACAAAATTCTTCTATATTTTATTTAAATGTGTCCGAAAAAAAAACCTTTTTTGACCAACCAGGTATAAACTGTGTGGTCTCTTACAGGAGCAGTAAGGTTTTTGTCACTGCATGTGTCACTGTGATGACTACAGTAGCTGGGGTTACAGCACAGTGTTACACACCATAACAAAAACCACTGAGTGAATCTCGTGCATCTCTCCTGTTCATCATGAAGTAAGTGAAGCTTCTGATGAACGACAAATGAGAATGATGTGAGATTTGATAATTTACTTTAAAATGATATTTTCCCATCTTTTTACATTCTGAGGTCAAATTAAATAAATTAACTTTCTTCTTTTCTTGTCATATTTCCAGTCCAAAGCTCGTCACTGTTATTGCTAAACAGTAAAAAGTGGTCTGCCATACAGTACAGCACATGATAGAAGACTACAGCACATAAAGAAACCTCACAGATGCAGGATGATGTTTTTTTCTGACTCTGCAGAGGAGCACACAAATATTCACTATGATGATAAAGTCAGTGAAAAGCTTAAATCATGTTAAATCATTTTAGGAAAAACACATGTATTCAAAATCAAACTATTATTTCTGCCATTGAACAATGTGCTTGTCAACAAAATTCTTCTATGTTTTATTTAAATGTGTCCAAAAAAACCTTGTTTTTACCAACCAGGTATAAACTGTGTGGTCTCTTACAGGAGCAGTAATGTTTTTGTCACTGCGTGTGTCACTGTGATGACTATGATGGCTATGCACAGTGTTACACACCATAACAAAAACCACTGAGTGAGACTCGTGCATCTCTCCTGTTCATCATGAAGTAAGAGAAGCCTCAGATGAACAATCAATGAGAAATCCAGATTTCTGTCAAAGGATGTCTTACTATTGTTCAATTACATTTCCTCTAATTATGGAAACAGCACAGTAATGAATGTGCAAGAAGACAAATCACTGACTGTGTTTATATGCAGAGAAATCTGCTCTTAACCTGATTCTCTACTGAACAAACTGAGTCAACGTGCACAATGTCACAGTTAGAACATCTCATTCAGTTCAACACAGTTTCTCTGTAATTTGATTTTAAGTGTTTGTTGAACCTGTGACACTGCTGATTTATGGTCATTCATCAAGCAATAATGGCAGTGTTGTATTTCATCAGGTCAAATTGAAAAAAAAAAAAAAAAAAAATGCATGCCACATATTTTAACAACAAAACCATAAAACTCTCAATCTCTGATCATGTAAAATCCATGAAAATTAACTTTCATCTTTTCTTGTGATGATTCCAGTCCAAGGCTCGTTGATGTTATTGCTAAACAGGAGCAGTAAGGTTTTTGTACCTGCTTGTGTCACTGTGATTACTACAGTTGTCAGTAGTGGCTGGGGTAGCCATACTTATACTACCTCCAGCACAGTGTTACACACCATAACAAAAACCACTGAGTGAGACTCGTGCATCTCTCCTGTTCATCATGAAGTAAGAGAAGCTTCTGATGAACGACAAATGAGAATGATGTGAGATTTGATAATTTGCTTTAAAATGTTATTTTCCCATCTTTTTACATTCTGAGGTCAAATTAAATAAATTAACTTTCTTCTTTTCTTGTCATATTTCCAGTCCAAAGCTCGTCACTGTTATTGCTAAACAGTAAAAAGTGGTCTGCCATACAGTACAGCACATGATAGAAGACTACAGCACATAAAGAAACCTCACAGATGCAGGATGATGTTTTTCAGACTCTGCAGAGGAGCACACAAATATTCACTATGATGATAAAGTCAGTGAAAAGCTTTAATCATGTTAAATCATTTTAGGAAAAACACGTGTATTCAAAATCAAAATATAATTTCTACCATTGAACAATGTGTTTGTCAACAAAATTCTTCTATCATTTATTTAAATGTGCCCCCCCCCCCCCAAAAAAAATAGAAAAAAACAAACAACCATTGTTTTACTGACCAGGTATAAACTGTGTGGTCTCTTACAGAAGCAGTAAGGTTTTTGTCACTGCGTGTGTCACTGTGATGACTACAGTAGTACCTATACTTACAGCACAGTGTTACACACCATAACAAAAACCACTGAGTGAGACTCGTGCATCTCTCCTGTTCATCATGAAGTAAGTGAAGCTTCTGATGAACGAGCAATGAGAAATCCAGATTTCTGTCACAGGATGTCTTACTATTGTTAGAACATCTCATTCAGTTCAATACAGTTTCTCTGTACTATGACTTTAAGTGTTTGTTGAACCTGTGACACTGCTGATTTATGGTCATTCATGAAGCAACAATGGCAGTGTTGTATTTCACAACACAGATGCAGGATGTTGTTTTTTCTGACTCTGCAGAGGAGCGCACAAATATTCACTATGATGATAAAGTCAGTGAAAAGCTTTAATCATGTTAAATCATTTTAGGACAAACACATGTATTCAAAATCAAAATATAATTCTTGCCATTGAACAATGTATTTGTCCACAATGTTCTTCTATTTTTCATTTAAATGTGCCCAAAAAACATTGTTTTACTGACCAGGTATAAACTGTGTGGTCTCTTGCAGGAGCAGTAAGGTTTTTGTCACTGCGTGTGTCACTGTGATGACTATAGTGGCTGGGGTTACAGCACAGTGTTACACACCATAACAAAAACCACTGAGTGAGACTCGTGCATCTCTCCTGTTCATCATGAAGTAAGAGAAGCTTCTGATGAACCAGTGATGAGAAATCCAGATTTCTGTCAAAGGATGTCTTACTATTGTTCAATTACATTTCCTATTGCATAGCACACAAATATTCACTATGATAATAAAGTCAGTGAAAAGCTTTAATCATGTTAATTCATTTTGGAAAATACGTGTATTCAAAATCAAACTATTATTTCTACCATTGAACAATGTGTTTGTCAACAATGTTCTTCTATTTTTCATTTAAATGTGCCCAAAAAACATTGTTTTGCTGACCAGGTATAAACTGTGTGGTCTCTTACAGGAGCAGTAAGGTTTTTGTCACTGCGTGTGTCACTGTGATGACTACAGTAGTGGCTATGCACAGTGTTACACACCATAACAAAAACCACTGAGTGAGACTAGTGCATCTCTCCTGTTCATCATGAAGTAAGTGAAGCTTCTGATGAACGACAAATGAGAAATCCAGATTTTTGTCAAAGGATGTCTTCCTATTGTTAAATTACATTTCCTGTAATTATGGAAACAGCACAGTAATGAATGTGCAAGAAGACAAATCACTGACTGTGTTTATATGCAGAGAAATCTGCTCTTAACCTGATTCTCTACTGAACAAACTGAGTCAACGTGCACAATGTCACAGTTAGAACATCTCATTCAGACCAATACAGTTTCTCTGTAAATTCAGGATGATTTTAAGTGTTTGTTGAACCTGTGACACTGCTGATTTATGGTCATTCATCAAGCAATAATGGCAGTGTTGTATTCCATCAGGTCAAATTTAAAAAAAAAAAAAAAAAAAAATGCATGCCACATATTTTAACAACAAAACCATAAAACTCTCAATCTCTGATCATGTAAAATCCATGAAAATTAATTTTCATCTTTTCTTGTGATGATTCCAGTCCAAGGCTCGTTGATGTTATTGCTAAACAGGAGCAGTAAGGTTTTTGTACCTGCTTGTGTCACTGTGATTACAACAGTCTTCAGTGATGGTTGGGGATGTACTTATACTATCTCCAGCACAGTGTTACACACCATAACAAAAACCAGTGAGTGAGACTCGTGCATCTCTCCTGTTCATCATGAAGTAAGAGAAGCTTCTGATGAACGAGCAATGAGAATGATGTGAGATTTGATAATTTACTTTAAAATGATATTTTCCCATCTTTTTACATTCTGAGGTCAAATTAGACAAATTAACTTTCTTCTTTTCTTGTCATATTTCCAGTCCAAAGCTCGTCACTGTTATTGCTAAACAGTAAAAAGTGGTCTGCCATACAGTACAGCACATGATAGAAGACTACAGCACATAAAGAAACCTCACAGATGCAGGATGATGTTTTTTCTG
Organism: Chaetodon auriga; assembly: GCF_051107435.1. Classification (NCBI taxonomy): domain Eukaryota; kingdom Metazoa; phylum Chordata; class Actinopteri; order Chaetodontiformes; family Chaetodontidae; genus Chaetodon; species Chaetodon auriga. The sequence goes on along the minus strand of NC_135089.1, from coordinate 13,609,340 downwards.
ACTCTGCAGAGGAGCACACAAATATTCACTATGATGATAAAGTCAGTGAAAAGCTTTAATCATGTTAAATCATTTTGGGAAAAACGTGTATTCAAAATCAAATGATTATTTCTGCCATTGAACAATGTGTTTGTCAACAAAATTCTTCTATGTTTTATTTAAATGTGTCCAAAAAAACCTTTTTTTACCAACCAGGTATAAGCTGTGTGGTCTCTTACAGGAGCAGTAAGGTTTTTGTCACTGCATGTGTCACTGTGATTACTACAGTAGTGGCTACGCACAGTGTTACACACCATAACAAAAACCACTGAGTGAGTCTCGTGCATCTCTCCTGTTCATCATGAAGTAAGTGAAACTTCTGATGAACGACAAATGAGAAATCCAGATTTCTGTCAAAGGATGTCTTACTATTGTTCAATTACATTTCCTATTGCATAGCACACAAATATTCACTATGATAATAAATTCAGTGAAAAGCTTTAATCATGTTAATTCATTTAGGAAAAATACCTGTATTCAAAATCAAAATATAATTCTTGGCATTGAACAATGTGTTTGTCAATAATGTTCTTCTATTATTCATTTAAATGTGCCCAAAAAACATTGTTTTACTGATCAGGTATAAACTGTGTCGTCTCTTACAGGAGCAGTAAGGTTTTTGTCACTGCGTGTGTCACTGTGCTTACTATAGTGGCTCTGCTTACAGCACAGTGTTACACGCCATAACAAAAACCACTGAGTGAGACTCGTGCATCTCTCCTGTTAATCATGAAGTAAGTGAAGCTTCTGATGAACGACAAATGAGAATGATGTAAGATTTGATAATTTACTTTAAAATGTTATTTTCCCATCTTTTTACATTCTGAGGTCAAATTGAATAAATTAACTTTCTTCTTTTCTTGTCATATTTCCAGTCCAAAGCTCGTCACTGTTATTGCTAAACAGTAAAAAGTGGTCTGCCATACAGTACAGCACATGATAGAAGACTACAGCACATAAAGAAACCTCACAGATGCAGGATGATGTTTTTTCTGACTCTGCAGAGGAGCACACAAATATTCACTATGATGATAAAGTCAGTGAAAAGCTTAAATCATGTTAAATCATTTGAGGAAAAACACGTGTATTCAAAATCAAATGATTATTTCTGCCATTGAACAATGTGTTTGTCAACAAAATTCTTCTATATTTTATTTAAATGTGTCCAAAAAAACTTTTTTTTTACCAACCAGGTATAAACTGTGTGGTCTCTTGCAGGAGCAGTAAGGTTTTTGTCACTGCATGTGTCACTGTGATTACTACAGTAGTTATACTTACAGCACAGTGTTACACACCATAACAAAAACCACTGAGTGAGACTCGTGCATCTCTCCTGTTCATCATGAAGTAAGTGAAGCTTCTGATGAACGACAAATGAGAAATCCAGATTTCTGTCAAAGGATGTCTTACTATTGTTCAATTACATTTCCTATTGCATAGCACACAAATATTCACTATGATGATAAAGTCAGTGAAAAGCTTTAATCATGTTAATTCATTTTAGTAAAAACATGTCTATTCAAAATCGAATGATTATTTCTGCCATTGAACAATGTGTTTGTCAACAAAATTCTTCTATATTTTATTTAAATGTGTCCAAAAAAACCCTTTTTTTACCAACCAGGTATAAACTGTGTGGTCTCTTACAGGAGCAGTAAGGTTTTTGTCACTGCTTGTGTCACTGTGATTACTATAGTGGTAGCTGGGGTTACAGCACAGTGTTACACACCATAACAAAAACCACTGAGTGAGACTCGTGCATCTCTCCTGTTCATCATGAAGTAAGTGAAGCTTCTGATGAACGAGCAACGCGAAATCCATATTTCTGTCAAAGGATGTCTTACTATTGTTCAATTACATTTCCTATTGCATAGCACACAAATGTTCACTATGGTGATAAAGTCAGTGAAAAGCTTTAATCATGTTAAATCATTTTAGGAAAAACACGTGTATTCAAATTCAAAATATAATTCTTGCCATTGAACAATGTGTTTGTCAACAATGTTCTTCTACTTTTCATTTGAATGTGCCCAAAAAACATTGTTTTACTGACCAGGTATAAACTGTGTGGTCTCTTGCAGGAGCAGTAAGGTTTTTGTCACTGCATGTGTCACTGTGATTATGGTGGTAACTATGCACAGTGTTACACACCGTAACAAAAACCACTGAGTGAGACTCGTGCATCTCTCCTGTTCATCATGAAGTGAGTGAAACTTCTGATGAACGACAAATGAGAAATCCAGATTTCTGTCAAAGGATGTCTTACTATTGTTCAATTACATTTCCTCTAATTATGGAAACAGCACAGTATTGAATGTGCAAGAAGACAAATCACTGACTGTGTTTATATGCAGAGAAATCTGCTCTTAACCTGATTCTCTACTGAACAAACTGAGTCAACGTGCACAATGTCACAGTTAGAACATCTCATTCAGTTCAATACAGTTTCTCTGTAAATTCAGGATGATGTTTTTTCTGACTAAAAATGTCCAAATAAAAACAAAAAAACAGAAAAAAAAACAAACAAAAAAAAAACAACAACCATTGTTTTACCGACCAGGTATAAACTGTGTGGTCTCTTGCAGGAGCAGTAAGGTTTTTGTCACTGCGTGTGTCACTGTGATTACTATAGTGGCTATGCACAGTGTTACACACCATAACAAAAACCACTGAGTGAGACTCGTGCATCTCTCCTGTTCATCATGAAGTAAGTGAAGCTTCTGATGAACCAGTGATGAGAAATCCAGATTTCTGTCAAAGGATGTCTTACTATTGTTAAATTACATTTCCTCTAATTATGGAAACAGCACAGTAATGAATGTGCAAGAAGACAAATCACTGACTGTGTTTATATGCAGAGAAATCTGCTCTTAACCTGATTCTCTACTGAACAAACTGAGTCAACGTGCACAATGTCACAGTTAGAACATCTCATTCAGACCAATACAGTTTCTCTGTAATATGACTTTAAGTGTTTGTTGAACCTGTGAAACTGCTGATTTATGGTCATTCATGAAGCAATAATGGCAGTGTTGTATTTCACAACACAAATGCAGGATGATGTTTTTTTCTGACTCTGCAGAGGAGCGCACAAATATTCACTATGGTGATAAAGTCAGTGAAAAGCTTTAATCATGTTAAATCATTTTAGGAAAAACACATGTATTCAAAATCAAATGATTATTCCTGCCTTTGAACAGTGTGAATTCATAAAAAGAAGAAAAAACATGTACTTACAGTGTTCATCCCAGTCCCACATTAATTTAGATTTTGACTCAGAGCTGTTGTTTTGTGCATTGCAGAGAAGGCTGTGACAGCCACACTGTGGCACAGGTTTTTGCACTGTGATATTTCACCGTGGCCTGGTATGGCCACAGTGATTCACACAGTTACAAAAACCTCAAGAGGGAAAGCTATTAAAAATGAAACGTGTATGTATGACCTGAAAAGGCTCATCAGTGTACAGTCAGCCCAAGTAAACTAAAACTCTGGATATGTATTCATTTAAAGAATAATAAATGATTTAAAGACTTGACAAATGACTGAGTAGTGTTTTATATTACTGATACTGGACGACCACTAACAGCACTACTATTACTCCTACTGCATTACTATGTTCACTCAACACAATATTATCTGTGTTAAATATTTATCATCTATCATATCATGTCATTAATAAATAAATATGTATTTGTTGTATTCTTGTATAAGTGAAGTCTTTTTCAGGAATGTATCCAAATTTATCATTCCATAGTAAAGTGATATACGGTCATCCAAAAACCTGTCCTGAAATCAGCTGATGCCCAAAGTCAAAGTGTGCCTCAAGAAAAAGAAGAACATCAGGTCATTTCCCAAAGTCACAGCAGTGGAAGGGTAAATTGCATTTATGTTTTTTTCTTTTTAAAACCTTCATTTTAAATGCACTTCTACATTAAGGCACATACAACTAGAGATGACATCAGTTTTTGGAAAACAGAATTTGAAAGATGGCATGGGGCGCCGGAAAATTTGGCAAGAAAAATATCTTTGGTGTGAAAGACGTATCCTCCTGCTCCAGTCTATTGATCTTGTTTCATGCTTCATTCAGGTGGAGGTCAGTTGGTTAACTGCACACTGCAGATCAATAACAATATTTATATGTGCTTGTTCTATTGTTTCATTATCATAATTGTAAAGCCTTTTCAGCAGTGTGTGTAACATAACCAGCAAGTGTGAAAAACACTACAGTAAAAGTTTGTGTCATGATCACGAGTGCAGTTTTTGTATGGAGTTTTATCACAGTGCACTCTATGCATATGGTAGCGGCCACAGTGATACATCCTGTGACAAAAACCTCTTTCCAATGAGAGCGAGTATGACAAAGCTCTTCTTAGGAACAGCAGAAACATTGAGAGCTTGATGACAACGCGTCCTTAGGTACAGGGCTGTGTCACGACATCATGAGCTTAAAGGTGGTACAAATACAATACAATACAAATATTCTGGGTGTGAAAGACGTATCCTCCTGTTAGAGTCTGTTGATCTTGTTTTATTACACACTGCAGATCAATATTTATATGTGCTTGTTCTGTTGTGTCATCATCATAGTTGTAAAGCCTTTTCAGCAGTGTGTGCAACATGACCAACTGAAAAACATGAACAATTAAAAAACAACGTTCACAGAACTTTTGCACTGCGGATTCGTTTCACATGAGAGTGAAAAACACTATAGTTAAAGTAACAGTGTTCGTGTGTCATGATGGCACGTGCAGTTTTTGTATGGAGTTTTATCACAGTGCACTCTATGCATATGGTAGCGGCCACAGTGATACATCCTGTGACAAAAACCTCTTTCCAATGAGAGCGAGTATGACAAAGCTCTTCTTAGGAACAGCAGAAACACTGAGAGCTTGATGACAACGCGTCCTTAGATACAGGGCTGTGTCACGACATCATGAGCTTAAAGGTGGTGCAAATACAATACAATACAAATATTCTTGGTGTGAAAGACGTATCCTCCTGTTAGAGTCTGTTGATCTTGTTTCATGCTTCATTCAGGTGGAGGTCAGTTGGTTAACTGCACACTGCAGATCAATAACAATATTTATATGTGCTTGTTCTATTGTATCATTATCATAATTGTAAAGCCTTTTCAGCAGTGTGTGTAACATAACCAGCAAGTGTGAAAAACACTACAGTAAAAGTTTGTGTCATGATCACGAGTGCAGTTTTTGCATGGAGTTTTATCACAGTGCACGCTATGCAGATGGTAGCGGCCACAGTGATACATCCTGTGACAAAAACCTCTTTCCAATGAGAGCGAGTCTGACACAGCTCTTCTTAGGAACAGCAGAAACATTGAGAGCTTGATGACAACGCGTCCTTAGGTACAGGGCTGTGTCACGACATCATGAGCTTAAAGGTGGTGCAAATACAATACAATACAAATATTCTAGGTGTGAAAGACGTATCCTCCTGTTAGAGTCTGTTGATCTTGTTTTATGCAGTAGTTTTCTTCTCATTAGGTGGAGGTCAGTTGGTTTATTACACGCTGCAGATCAATATTTATATGTGCTTGTTCTGTTGTGTCATCATCATAGTTTTAAAGCCTGTTCAGCAGTGTGTGCAACATGACCAACTGAAAAACATGAACTAAATTAAAAAAACAACGATCACAGAACTTTTGCACTGCGGATTTGTTTCACATGAGAGTGAAAAACACTATAGTTAAAGTAACAGTGTTTGTGTGTCATGATGGCACGTGCAGTTTTTGTATGGAGTTTTATCACAGTGCACTCTATGGTAACAGCCACAGTGATACATCCTGTGACAAAAACCTCTTTCCAATGAGAGCGAGTCTGACAAAGCTCTTCTTACGAACAGCAGAGACATTGAGAGCTTGATGATAACGCGTCCTTGGATACAGGGCTGTGTCACGACATCATGAGCTTAAAGGTGGTGCAGTTTTCTTGTAATGGTATTATTCTTAGTTTTGTCCTGAAAAAAGAAAAAAAAAAAAAAAAAAGCAAAGCTGTTTAAAGACTGACAAAAATCTGTTCTTACACAAAGGGTTGTGTTTGAACATCATGCACTTAAAAGGGATGCCTTTTAAAATATGGTTATCAAAGATCAAATGACATAAAAAAAAAGCAATAAATAGCTTTCATTAGAATAAAAAAAAAAAATGGTGCAAAAGTGGAATATTCCTAGATGAGTTCATAAAGTATGGTACGAATTACCATTCCACAATAAACAAATAGTAAAAAGACACATTTTGACTGCTATTTCCTTTCATATGACGTGATCTTAACATTACTAAAAATCAAATGTAAAAATGTAATAACTTGTTTAAGGATAACAGCAGTTGTGTGTAATGACAGGCAGCGTGGAGGGTGACGTTTTTGTATGGAGTTATATCACAGTGCAGTATAACTACCACAGTGATACGTCCTCTGACAAAAACCTCTTTCCTCTGAGAAGGAAATGTGGTGCCGAAAATACATTAAAAAAAAAAAATCTGTATACATAAATACAGAAAACACATAGGTGAGATAAGAGTCTGACAACACGTTCTTCATCATAACAAACACATTTAAAGATTGACAATAATATGTCTTTACAAAAATGATTGTTAGGATATCATGAGCCTAAATGTGACACACTTCACCATGAAGAGGATCATGTCATCATGTAAATGGAAGAAACAAGACTGAAAGTCTACAGCCAAGCTCCTTAGCCTTTAGAGGAACGGCTGGGGATCAACAAAGTCATGAGGATTCATCATCTGGGGACCACGAATGTATAAAATTGTGTGACAAATGTGATTTTCAAAAACATCAACTAATTATGGTTCAAAGGGTAAAATAAAAATAAAATGGAAAAAAAAGTCGAATGTTGTGTCATGATTGCCCCTGCTGAGTACATACGGGACAAAAGGTTCACAATGCACCACATGAGACAGAGGTTTTTGTATGAGGATGTGGCACCGTGCCTGGAGTAGCAGCCACGGTGATATATGGTCATACAAAAACATGTCCTGAAGTCAACTGAAGCCTAACGTCAGTGTGCCTCAAGAAAAAGAAGCACAGCAGGTCGTTTCCCGAAGTCACTCTCACTGCAGATCAATAACAATATTTACAATATTTATTAAATTGTATCATTATCATACTTGTAAAGTCTTTTCAGCACTGTGTGCAACATGACCAACAAGTGTGGAAAAACACTATAGTAAAAGTCTGTGTGTCATGATAGCGAGTGCAGTTTTTGTATGGAGTTTTATCACAGTGCAGGATACTATAGCAACAGCCACAGTGATACATCCTGTGACAAAAACCTCTTTCCAATGAGAGCGAAGTGTGGTTCCGATACGGAAAACAAGTCGGTGAGATGTGGGTCTGACAAAGCTCTTCTTAGGGACAGCAGAAACATTTTAAGATTGATGATAGCGTGTCCTTAGATAGAGGACATTATCGAAATATTCAACAAGTAAAAAATGTGATTATCAGAAAGTTTTCTTATGGTTTCATACTTCTACTTTAAAAAGAGCCTAAATATAATAAATTCTGCTGAGGACAAAGACTAGAAAATACTGACCACGCACCACATCATGCAGAGGTTTTTGTACGAGTGTGTGACACTGTGTATGGGGGCAACCACAGTGATACGTGGTAATTCAAAAACCTGTTCCAACCCAAATGAAGGAACAAAGTCACTGTGCCTGAAGAAAAACAGAGAATATTCATAAAACCAGGTCATTTCGCACATTTATAAGGCTGTGATGAAAGGTGATATCTAATGGGAGACTAGAGATGTAATTTGTATTTGTGTGTAATGGTATTATTCTTAGTTTTGTCCTGAAAAAAATGGGGAAAAAAGAGGAAAAGATAAAGAAATAATGTCATTTTAAAACATGGTTATGAAAAATACAATAATACAAAAGAGCAATAAATAAGTTTCATTAAAATAAAATTTAAAAATGGTGCACAGAAAAAGCTCTTTTTTTGTTTCATTTGGTTTGGATCAGTGAAAATATTAATTTCACATGCTGGAAAAAAAACAAGATTGTGAGATATGTGTCTGACAAAAGGTTCTCAGTCAAAGCAAACACATTTAAAGATTTATTTATGATTGTTAGGATATCATGAGCCTAAATGTGACACAGTTTCCTCACCATGCAGAGGATCATGTCATCGTGTAAATAGAAGAAACAAGACTGAAAGTCCACAGCCAAGCTAACAGCTCTGTGACGATGTTATTAGCACAGTGGTGCTTTGAGAGGAAATGCTGACGTTAGCATGCTTACATGCTCACAGTGACAATGCTAACATGCTGATGTGAAGCAAATGTCATTTTATCATGTTCACCATTTTAGTTTAACATGTTACAGTTGTCAAGGTGTTTCACTAAAAAGCTAAAAATGTCAACCTGCTGGTGGCGTTAGAGGAAAGGCTGGGGATCAACAAAGTCATGAGGATTCATCATCTGGGGATCATGAATGTACAAATTTACATCAAAGGTGTGTTAAAATGTGATTTTCAAAAACATCAATTAATTATGGTTCAAAGGGTAAAATAAGAATAAAATGGAAAAAAAGTCGAATGTTGTGCCATGATTGCCCCTGCTGAGTACATACGGGACAAAAGGTTCACAATGCACCACATGAGACAGAGGTTGTTGTATGAGGATGTGGCACCGTGCCTGGAGTAGCAGCCACGGTGATATATGGTCATACAAGAACATGTCCTGAAGTCAACTGAAGCCTAACGTCAGTGTGCCTCAAGAAAAAGAAGCACAGCAGGTCGTTTCCCGAAGTCACTCTGAAGAAAAGTGACATCTAATAGAAAAGAGGAAGGCTGAATTGCATTTATGCTTTTGTTTTTTGTTTTTTTGTTCTTTTTTTTTTCAGTTTCACACCGAAGATTTTTGTACAAATGATCATAAGTTATGGATCCAATAAGTAACTAATGCTGAAAATAAAGACTATTGCTACCCATATATTTTTTAAAACCTTAATTTTAAATGTACTTCTACACTAAGGCACATACAGTGTTAAACTAGAGATGACAATTTGAAAATAAATAAATAAATAAAAAATTTGGAAGATGGGTAAAAACATTTCCTTGGTGTGAAAGACGTATCCTCCTGTTGGAGTCTGTTGATCTTGTTTTGTGCAGTAGTTTTGTTCTCATTAGGTGGAGGTCAGTTGGCTTATTACACACTGCAGATCAATATTTATATGTGCTTGTTCTGTTGTGTCATCATCATAGTTGTAAAGCCTGTTCAGCAGTGTGTGCAACATGACCAACTGAAAAACATGAACAATTAAAAAACAACGTTCACAGAACTTTTGCCCTGCTGATTCGTTTCGTGAAAAACACTATAGTTAAAGTAACAGTGTTCGTGTGTCATGATGGCACGAGTTTTTGTATGGAGTTTTATCACAGTGCACTCTATGGTAGCGGCCACAGTGATACATCCTGTGACAAAAACCTCTTTCCAATGAGAGCGAGTCTGACAAAGCTCTTCTTATGATGAACAGCAGAAACATTTAGAGATTGATGATAACATGTCCGTAAATACAGGGCTGTGTTACAACATCATGAGCTTAAAGGTGGTGCAGTTTCCTTACTATGCAGGACATCATCTAAATATAAATAAGTAAAAAATGTGATTGTCAAAATAATATAAAGTTTACTAATGGTTTCATACTTCTACTTTAAAAAGAGCCTATAATATAATAAATTCTACTGAGGACAAAGACTATAAAATACTGACCACGCACCAAATCATGCAGAGGTTTTTGTACGCGTGTGTGACACTGTGTATGGGGGCAACCACAGTGATATGTGGTAATTCAAAAACCTGTTCCAACCCAAATGGAGGAACAAAGTCACTGTGCCTGAAGAAAAACAGAGAATATTCATAAAACCAGGTCATTTCCCACATTTATAAGGCTGTGATGAAAGGTGATATCTAATGGGAGACTGGAGATGTAATTTGTATTTGTGTGTAATGGTATTATTCTTAGTTTTGTCCTGTAAAATGAAAAAAGAGGAAAAGAAAAAGAAATAATGTCATTTTAAAACATGGTTATCAAAAATTGAATAATACAAATAAATAGGTTTTGTTAAAATAATAATAAAAAAAAAAATGGTGTAAAAGGGAAATGTTCCTATATGATTTCACAGTTAAAGATCCTAAAGTATCGTATGAATCACAGATGATGCAGAGGTTTTTGTATGAGTATCTGACACTGTGTATCTGGGGGGTGGTCACAGTGATATATGGTAATACAAAAACCTGCCCTCATCTGCACTCAGGCAAAGTCACTGTGCCGTCAAGATAAAGAGATGATATTGACAAAAGTACAAGTTTAATACTATATATTGATTTATTGTACGTTCTGTTCTTTATTCCTCTCTTTTTTCCTTTTCTTTACGTATTTTTATTTTTCTTATAATCTTATATTCCTGCCATTTATATCTTTCACTTTTATACCTTGTTTTTCATTGTAAAACTGCATTCAGTGGGATGCAAAGGAAGATTACGTTGTACAGGGAAACTTGACCTGAAAACCATTTCCTGCATTTATTACATACTGAAGAAAAGTGGTATTTAATAGAATACTGGAAGGGTAAACTTATGTGTAATTGTATTATGATTACTGTTGTTTATTTTATCAGTGTTACTCTGAAAACCTCTTTTTTTATGTACTTGGTATCAGCAAAGATAACATATTTCATTGAGATCAAATTGCTTTCGCACACTTGCAGTTAACTTGATGCCAGGTTCATTAAAGCATGTTTTAAATGTGAGTTCACGTTCATAAATGAAGGATCCAATAAGTACTTACTTATCACATTTACTACTATTTGCTGCCAATAGCTTTAAATGTACTTTGGACACTACTGTTGGACATAAATTAGAGATACTATCAAAACAGAAATGAAAATGTGTGTAAATTTTGGACTTGTGGTTATCAACATCCTTACTGGTTATTTATTTTATGTAACACAGAGGAAACAATCCTCACCACAGCAGGTGCTTCCTCATCCAGCTAACAAACTGAAACTTTAGACTGAAAGCCAAAAGCTCAGGCATCAGCACTACACTACACAAAAGCAGGCTGGAGAAACTGTTTTCAACATGGAAATAATTTGTCATTAAACCATTAAATTAGAACAGATATCATCTGTTTAAACCGCAGTGCAGTGTCTCATTGGCAGGATGAACATGGACATTAAGTACTGAAGTTAATAGATTCATTGAGGCTACCTGCTGTCAGCACAGTGATCAGATACAAGGCCTGAGGTATCAAAGGACGAGCATGAACACTAATTTAAAATCAAGGTGAAAAGATTGTTACGGTGGAAGGTAGGCAGTAAGCTCCACCCCTTCAGTGATGTGCACCTATTGATGGCACCTGCACTCATTAGCGCAGCTGGAACTAATCAGCCGGGCTGCTCTATAAAAGGAGGCTTGTGGCTCTGCTTTAGTTGTGTGTGTGATACCGGAGGGTTAACACCTTCAGTTGGCTCTCCTGGTTTTGTGTGTTGCATTGATGAATAAATGTGTGAATGGTCTTAAACTGTAGTGATTCTTTCTTTTCTAGAACTTCACTCCCTCCTTTTTAGTGTCTCTTAATTTTTTGAGGGGGGCTCATTTCTTTTGTTCTTCTATCATTTTGATAGAATTAGTGGGTTTTTGTGGATAAGTTATTCCCCGTCACCTTTTAGACCCCAAGAGGCCCATTTTGCGTTGAGTGCAGTTTGTTTTTTTTGTTAGTTTCCCCTACCAGCGACCGGCATTAAGTTTGTTTTCAGGGGAAACGTAACAATTGGGGGCTCGTCCGGGATCTGTGCTAAACCTGTTGGCTGCACAGGAATTTGATTGGTCGTTTTTGTCCTAAGTTTTGTTCACTGTACGAATCCTGGAATTTAGTTTAGAGTCATTTGTTGAGAATCCTACTTGGGATGCTCTCAATCACTGTAAAAAGAAGGACCTCATTCAGATTGCTCAAAAGTATGGCATCACAGTAGCCTCAGGAAGCAGAAAAATGTAATAAAACAGGCTGTTGTCACTGGTTTACTGGAGAACCAGGTTCTCACTCAGGATTCTGAGGCGAAAGCAGAAAGTGTGGCTGAAGAGGGTAGTGAAGAAGACGACTCTGATACCGAAGTGAAGTTGAAACGGCTGGATGTACAGCTCAAGCTGGAGCAAATAAAATTTGAACAGATGAGAATGCAGTTGGCTTACCAGGAAAGGCTGAAGGAACAAGAACTAGAACAGGCCATTTGTTTAAAGGAGTTGGAACTGGAAGAGCTTCGTATTAGGTCAAGTCAGCAGACAATAACAAAATTGGTTTAGGAGCGTGATAGAAAAAGCCCTGGCAGCCAACTGCCTGAGTTATATCCTGCTAGAGATATAGTAGTACATTATATTAACAACTTTCATTTCATAAAGAGGTTTCATGCAATTCTGAAATTAAATACTCTAATCCAGACATTATGAAAACCTTTCAATGAGCTCCATTCATTTCTGCCTTGAAAACCGTGCATTGCTGCCACATTCTGCCCATTAGCTGGCTCAAGAAATACCATTAGACCATTGACTTGTGCATTATTATACACTGTTTGAAAACAAATCTATCTTTTATCAAAAGACATAAGATGCCTTGTCTCAAAACAGCATGGGAGAGGAAGCAAGGAAGGAAGGAAGCCAACACAAGAGAGACATGGGGGGAGATCACAGAAGGAGAACAAGCTAGAGTAGTAGAAGAGAGGAGCCAGGAGGGTGGCTCTGGCTGACACTCATGTAGTGCTGTATCCAACATTACATATGGTTTTTGCATCAGTCTCTTTATTATATGTGATACTTCATGGTACCACTGGCCATACCAGTCAACAGTGGGATTTGAATAACCTGGTGCTCCATGTCAGGTTGTCCTACCACCCTCACCACCATCCACATACCCCTTAAAATAATAAAATATCAGAGCAACAAGGACTGTGTTGAAAAGTTTTAACATGATAATGGTACTGAGGCGAAGTCAAGGGGTCACAAAATTACATGTAGGGGGACATGAATGTGTGTATGAAATTTCATAGCAATAGCTCTCATTTCACCTAAAACCACAAACATCAATCTTTGAAAAATCAGGGGACCGGCGTTAGGTTACATCCTCTGGGCACCATGGACATCTGTACAAACTTTTATGGCAATCTATCCAATAGTTGTAGAGACATTTCACTAAAAAAACAGAGTCGACTTCATTGTGGCTCTCAAAAGAAATTAAAAGAGACCACCAAATTCAGCAGGATTCATCTTTGGGGGATCATGAATGTCTGTGTGTGTGCTGTTAGTTGGGCTGAAATGACCCACATGTTAGTATAATGACAAAAGTTTACAATTATGCTTAGTTGCCCTCACTGAGACTTGCCATCAGTGCTGAAGATTGATGTCATCATGTCAGTGATGAGGCTAGCTCTAACTCTGAAGGCCGGTGGTCAAGGACGAGACAGACAAACTAATCTTCCGAGATATCCTGAAAAGGGACCCTGGCAGCAGGCATGACTCAGGTGGCTCGGTTCTCTCCATCTCAGGCTCTCCTTCCAGTTCTACCATCCCCCTATTGGTAGACCTGCAGTCTGATTGCAAGGACAAGGCTCCATCCCCACCACGGTCAGGAACTCCTCTTCAGTGGATCTCTCCTTCTCTGTGTCAGTCTGCCAGCCACATGCTGGCCACCAAAGGACATTTCCAGGACTCGCTATAGGCGTCAACAGAAAGGCGGCAAATCTGAGGGGCATTGCGATGCTGGCAGAACAACCTGTACCTGCTCATAGTTTGTCCCACCACACCTTATTTGGCAGGCACAAGCGACCATCACTAACCATCTCCTCAGGATTAAGTTTATGCTCACCTCACTGTTCACACCAGTGTGGCTCTCAGATTGCCACAGCATTGCACTGCTGTCCCTGGCTGTCTCTGCTGTGGCCACTATGCAAAGGGTCTTTCCCTGGAGCTGATATCAAGAAGGCGATGACGACTATCCTGATCACCATGGCAGATTCTGACAGAGAGAAACATTTGGCTGCACATGTCTCAGCTTCTACCCTTCATCAAATGGGAACTGCTGGATGGTTCTATATCCCCTGATGGGCTGTTTGGACAACTCATCCAAAGCACCACAGGTCATCTGCCTGAAGCATCTGAGGAAAGCGGAAAGGGTCAAGAAGCACACCTCCTGGGGTACAGCTGCACTTGCTCTAGAAAAAAGGTGCAGATGCAGCAGCAGATTCAGGGCAATCCATCTGCTGCTGCAGGGTGTGGCAGTGATTTAACAGGCAACAGGACCACACTGGACATTTGGAGTAGAAAAGTTTAGCTTTCTTATTCGCTATCTTGATTTCCTGTGGGATAAAGCAGGCACTTATGATCATTTCTGACACATGTTTGGGTTACTGCAACACTCAGTTCTTACAGGCAGTGTTTACCACCAGGAGTCAGAGCTACCTGAATGGGACTGTACGCACCTACGTTATTCTCTTAGCCAGTAGAGCAGCGCTGCTGGACAGACTGGCCCCTGCTGCTCTGCTGCTAACTGCCGCCTGTAAATCCCTGGGAAAACCAAATAGCTCCAAGAGTTATAGCTCCAAAAGTTGGTTTAAGTAAGCATTGTTGCACTTTACCAGTTTTCACCCTTGTACATTTACATTCACATCACACTCTGAAATGGACAAAATTCAAATGAGAATGTAATCTGTCAGTCATCTCATTAAGGAGGGGTCTTCAGTTACAACGTCACTTCCCCTCCATTGTATTCCTCTTGGTAAAGTCTGCTTACTTAATACACTGCTGTAGCCTATGTCATCAAAGGTGGCATATTTTTTGTGACGCCTGCGAAATTTACCACAAATAATTGTCAATGATGCACTTTCACCTGCACCCACCAGCAAACGGGAGCATGGCTTCTACTTATACATATCAAGTCACGTCCACAATTACGAGGCTGAGCAACTTATCTTAGCAGCCTAGCTTCATGTCCGTGAACACAGAGTTCACTGTTGTGTGTTTTATTCCTGTTCCTGTTTGATACAAAACAAACTGAATAGAAAAGATTTTGTTTGACTTTCTTTTCTTACAGGTGGGCCTGAAGGACTCGACCCCTGTTGGAATGGTGTATCATAGCTGCACATGTGTGCTTGGATCAGTGTTGTGCAACTACTGTGTTGCTTTCCTGTTCCAGTCAGTACTTTACCCCCAGTGGTAAATCCCAGTGGTTCCCCCAGTAAATAGCTACAGCACAAAGTCACAGTCTAAAGCACTGAAAGTATAATGTTCTAAAATCTAAAATTATGGAACCGGGGTAATATTCCAAAAAATAACTTGGAATTAAAGTTGCAAAGTTAGAAGAAAAAAAGTGGATATTCTCTGAAATTGTACAATCATAAATTTGCGAGTAAAAACAAAGAAAATCTCTGAGATTAAAAAAATGTGGGTTGTGGGTGTAGGTGGGTTTTTTTTTTTTTTTTTGGCATAGAACCACATCGCTTCACTTTGCAAGGTTGGATCAACCTCATCACCAAAGAAACCACTGCTCACCTTGTGTTATGAGCAGAATCACCGTATTATGATAAGCATCCAGACTTTGAAGAATTTGCCCATCCCCCCCCTCCTTTTGTCTCCTCTTTGTCTCTCCCCTGTCTGTCAAGTCTGAGTTTGTGTTTCTGCAGGATGTGGCCGACAAGTTGGGCCCAGCTCCCTCTCGTCCTGAGCACAGGTGTGCATATTTAAGCACCAGGGTTTCAACCAGTATTTCTTGTATGGTCTGCCTTGCTGCGTGGTAAACGACCAGAGCTCAAGAAAAGCACCAAGTACCTTTATCAGAATATTCTCATCTTATCTGCTACCTGCCTTCCTGACTTGCATTTCCCTGTCTGCGCTCAGGTGTCTCATCCTCACCTGCTGTCGCCCACGCCCTGTCAGTCTGCTCTCATGAAGACCTGGACCTGTCTCCACTCGCCTTCAGTCACGTTGCATTCTGCCTCGTCCAAACCTGTGTACTTGCATCTGTCCATTGTGTTGCAGTTCCTCGTGCTTAAAACCATCTCATCCAAATCAGTATGTTGTTTTCTTCAGAATAGGCCCAGTTCACGACAATGTCGCTTCAACGTCCGAATGCTTATGATAATATGGTGATCCTGTGCTAAAATCACGACTGTTTCCACTGCAGGCATAATACACAGCAAGCGTTTGGTGTGTTAGGTTGATCCAACCTTGCAAAGTGAAGCAATGCGGTTCCTAAACAAAACATCTTTTTTCCTAGAAATGTATGACTATAATCTCAGAGTACATTAAAGTTTTTTTTCTTGTAAATTTACCATTCTAATCTCAGAGAAAATCCACTTTTTTAACACTTTTTTCTCTCTCTCATTTTCACATTCATCCATACAAGTGTTGTCATTGATCAAGTCTTTCTGTTGCTCCTGCCATTAAACTGCAGAACTTCAGAAAAATGACTGAATAATCTCACACTGCCGACAGAATTGCCAATTACCTTTACGGCATTGGTTCAGATTGAAAAGCAAATTAACAGCAGTTGCCATGAATGTAGTGTTGAAGCATTGCCTTAGATTTGTGCTTAACACAAGTTCACACCAAAATAAAATAATATGTCAGTCTTTAAATTTAAAATAAGTAAATTAAGTAAAACATCAAAATTCTATTATGACACTGACTTAAATGGCAAGTTAATGGACAAAACATTAGATACCTTAAGGATGGACAGTGTGGCTGTGTGAAGTGGTTATGATGCATCAAATGAACATGTGCAAAAAATTTTAGATTTTTTTTATCTAAATGTTTTTTTTATCTAAATGTTAAAAAATGTGTCCTGAAGGGAAACAGGGCTCTATATAATCAGCTTGTATCAAGCTTAATAGTAATTTAAGCTGAATGAAGTGGATCTGCTTGTGTGAACTGGAGCTGACAGGAGGGTCTGATAAAGAGGAAGTCTTCACTAACCGTCAGCAAGCACACATAATTTAATGTAACCCGCACCACAGGAAATTAATGCCTCAAAGGAAGTGGTTACTAAATAGTACAGTGGGAATTGCTTTGTCAGTGCAACATGTTTACTTTTCATGGTTTAATCGACACTTTTAATATTTGTATTAGAAGCAGATGGTAATATATCACTGTGATGGCTTTGACTACTGGGGGAAAGGGACTCAAGTCACCGTAACGTCTGGTGAGTAATAATCGAATATATTCTGAGCGAATTATATTCCATGTTTTCCATTTTATTCTGAAATTTCTGTTGGTTTATAAAGAACTTAAATTGAGATGTAATTTGCAGCAGAAACCAACAATCTGTGCAAAAGTTAGTTATATACAGCAGTTTTCTGAGTGAAAGCAATAATTTATTAGCCGATAAAAGATGTAAGGTATTTTTGTACATAAGTCCCATTGAAACCAGTCACTGTGATGACTACTTTGACTACTGGGGAAAAGGAACAATGGTGACCGTCACATCAGGTAAAATCAGCTTTTCTCGTCTTTCTGTGGAAAATGTGGTAATTTCATTGTTTTCTGTGGTATATGTCGACGTGAGTGGCATCAGAGGCATCTTTAAGGTGTTAGTTTTTGTATGTTGGATGTGTTGACATAAGACACTGTGACGGTGCTTTTGACTACTGGGGAAAAGGCACGATGGTCACCGTTACATCAGGTAAGACGAAATTCTAATTTTTTCTCGAACGTAAACGTTTTGATTTAAAAACAGTTTTAGGATTTTTTAAGAAATCCAGTCGCGATTTTGTTTCTTCATTGCTGGAATACTGTGTGTTCAATGCGTTACATCCAGTCGACTCAATTGAATCTTTGGGGGGTGAAAATCGTTTTTTGGATCCATCTTCTGAATCCTTATCTGCAAAAACAGAGAAAATTGTGCAGAAGTGGGTAGATTCTCCAAAAAAAGAACCTGTCATGGAAAGTGTAGATATCTGGGAACAGGTTTTTGTATGCAGTGGTTCATAGTTTGTTTAACTGTGACTACGCTTTTGACTACTGGGGAAAAGGCACGATGGTCACCGTCACCTCAGGTATGTCGTTTTAATATTTCTGATGGCAGAATACAATTCCTGATCACATTTTTAAGATAGATTTCATCGTTTTCACGCTGTCGTCTTATCACCGACCAACAGTATTTTGTAGTCTGGCAAAAAAAGAGAGAGATGTGAATGGTTTAAAACTCCTGGCTGTGTAGTTCGGTTGTAAATGAAGTGTATGTTTTAGTTTGATTTTAACTGTCAGACATGAAGTCATGGGACATCAGAGTGATGAGTTTTTGTAAGAAGGGTTAATTGGCTTTCTTAACTGTGACAACTGGGCTTTCGACTACTGGGGGAAAGGCACGATGGTAACAGTGACATCAGGTAAGATTTCTACCATTTGAAATTTACTGCAGGGTATTTTTCATACTGTAAATATCCTGTTTAAATTATTCTCTAATGTCTCATGTCATGTGTCACTTCAAAAGTAAACTTAATAGTGTAAAAAGTCAAACGGGGGATATTCTCAGTCAGATTCACTGGGGGATATTTATGGTTCCTGTCTTTTGGGTAATTTAAGTGGATTTTATAACCGGGATCAGTTCAGTGTTGAGGTCGGCTGTTTGCGCTCGCATTAGTAGATGGAAACTTTTTATAGAACAGCTAAATAGATTGAGCGCTGTGCTACTACGATGCTTTTGACTATTGGGGAAAAGGTACAACGGTCACTGTTTCATCAGGTAAGAACACGCTTTAACCTCACACAAAACTGCTGCATTTCACCAAAAGTGGTGTTTCTGTAAGACTATGACTGCAGATGATTTAATGGATGTTTACCGACTGCGATCGGTGAAGTCAGTCTAATCTAATCTAACCTCCACAGCTTCATTCCTTAAATTTAAAGGAATGCTAATGATTACTGTCAATGTTGTGAATTTAAAGAAATGGTTGGTTTATTGACTATCAAATTCACGTATATAATGACAAACTACCGCGGGTCATATTGTCCAGGGAGGTAAACCTTTGCGCGAATGAAAACGTGAAATAATGTGATCGGGAAATATAAAGATGTGCGTAAAGACGGCACTGGAGATTTCCACATCCAACATACTAAAAACTGATGCCTTCATTGATGTGCTTCTCGACACTATTCATCAATTAAAATGACTTCTCTCTATTTTAACCTTTGCTTGGTGAAACATGTATGTTATGTTGAATTCTGTTTTTATTTTGGTATTATATAACGCGTTTGTTTTTCCTTTCTCAGCCACTCCAACTGCACCAACTGTGTTTCCTCTGGTACAATGTGGTTCTGGGATTGGAGAGATGGTCACTTTTGGCTGTCTTGCCACCGGCTTCACACCCTCCTCACTGGCCTACAAATGGACCAAAAATGGCGTGACCTGGACAGACTCCATTCAGTATCCTCCAGTTCTGAAAGGCGACTCTTATATGGGAGTCAGTCAACTCCAAGTGAGGAAACAGGACTGGACCGACGACCCCCGTTTCCATTGTGCCGTCACTCATACAGCGGGAAATAAAGAAGTTGTTTTTCCAGGACCGCCAGGGGGTAAGTCATATATTAACGCATTGTAGTAGTTGGTTTGGATCGTTCAGTACCAGAGTTCAGTATATAATAATAATAATAATAATAATAATAATAATAATAATAATAATAATAATAGAGTCATAAGTAAGTGTTATTGGTGTCATATATCTGAAAAAAATTAATCTTTATTACTTGGTTTTGAGGGTTTTCTTGAGAAATGTTATCAGAGACAGACCTTATCACACCTTTGAAAATTTATCGCAAGCTCCTGTTGAAATGTGTGAACTAAATGTTAAAGATTGCAGCAATTGGTTTCATTTTAGAAAGGATTATACTCCAATCTGTCAGTTAAAATGAACATAAACACAGAGGAGAGCATAACAAAAAATACAAGTGTTACCAAATCAAATAGCATGACATATCTTGACATGTGTTTTATTTAATAATTGGTTGGCCTGGTGGGCAAACTGAACAGTGCAGTGGAAGAAGAACACTGAAGCTCTCTTGTTCATATTCAGCTGCTGACTCAGTCTATTTTAGTCTTTACTAATATACTCTCTGTCCTCTGCACCTGACCAAGAACATATTATTGCGATGTGTTCTGCTTCTTTTCATCCATCTGCATAATCCCAGTCATGCAGATAGATGAAAAATGTGTGTTGATCATTAACAGTCATGCAACAGAATCATTCGTTCGCTTGCCCAATCAATGTATATGCAGAAGTGAGCATTAAAGCTCTGCTGGTCAATTATGTATTTTTCCACTCTTAATGTCCTTTTGACTCTTTCCGCACACTTTAGCAATAAGCCACATTTAGTGTTAAGTTGAGGACCCCAATCATTACATGCATGTGTGTGTGCAGGTTATAAACCTACAGTAGTACAGAAAAGTCATGAATTCAGTTTTTATTGTATGTCTGTAGTAAAAGTAGATTACACTGTAGCGCAGTGTTCACCTCTGCTTCTGCATATATATTTATATATATTATTCCCTGCTTCTGCATATATATATATTTGTGTATATGTTTGTTTTTCAGCGGAGCCTATTACTCTGCCAACTCTCACGGTGTCGGTCACCTCTGATGAGCAAAAGGCTTCCTTCTCCTGCTTTGCCAAAGATTTTGCACCAGAACGTCATGAGATTAAATGGCTGAAAAATAATGAGGAAATCACCAACAAATTGTACGAGGTCACAACACCTCCTCACAAGAATGGAACAATGTTCAGTGCTGCAAGTTTTCTCGAGGTACCGTCCGCTGAGTGGACACAGCCCGGCACTACTTTCACATGTCTGTTTGAGGGGCATGCGGGCTCCGTGAATTCATCTGTGACCGACATATGCGGACCGAGTGAGTAGTTTGCTGCTTTTTCTTTAAAAAAGTTTGTAAATTGAATTTCAACTGATGTTTTTTTATTATTAAAATTTGCTCATTTCTGTCCAATAATTGTCCATTAATTCCACATTCAGCAGGTGAAGGCTGTGCTGTAGCAGATGTGGAAATAACGATCACTGGCCCCACACTGGAGGACATGTTTTTAAACAGAAAAGGAAAGATTGTATGTGAAGTCAAGGAAAACAGGAAAAGGGTCGGGAGGATTTTCTGGGAGGACGAACATGGAAACGAAATGCTTGGTTCCCCAAAGACGCCTGTTCCAGGAAAAACGAGCACATTCAGCGTTTCACTTGACATCTCGTATGAGGAATGGAGCCAGGCGATAAAGCGGGTCTGCATCGTCGAACATTCAGAATGGATCGTGCCATTTAAGAAATCCTATGAGAGGAATATTGGTAAGAAAAGCCTGTGTGTAATTCCTCTTATCATGTCATCAAACATGTTGTGAGTGTATTTTGTAGCCGATATTGTCTTGAGTGCTGTAGATACTTTTATCTGTGGCAGGAGGCCTAATTGTTCTCTCATGCTTTCAGGAGGAGAGCCTGAGCGTCCTTCAGTGTTTATGCTGCCTCCAGTAGAACATGCTAGAAAAGAAACGGTGACCCTGACTTGCTATGTGAAAGACTTCTTCCCTAAGGACGTTTTTGTGTCTTGGCTTGTTGATGATGAGGAAGCAGACTCACAATATGAGACCCACACCACAGACCCTATACCAAACCATGGATCCTATTCTGTTTATGGCCAGTTATTGCTCAGCCAGGAGCAGTGGCAAAAGAAGGACATGGTGTACAGCTGTGTAGTTTACCACGAGTCTATGGTAAACACAACTAAAGCTATCGTCAGGTCCATTGAGCAAAGAACATCTGAGAAAACCAACCTGGTCAACCTCAACATGAACATCCCTGAAACATGCAAGGCTCAGTAGATGTTATTTTGTGTCGCTGTGTCTTCTGCTGTTTGTTGAATGTTTGTTGCTTGTGATGTGACATTGTGTTTGTCTTTTCAATGCAGATTCAAAATCAAAATAAAAAAAGCACTTCGCAACTTTGCTGATGTATGTCGTATGCAGTTCATGTCTTTATTGGACCAGTTTGTTTGAGCTCCATGTTTATTCTAAATGTCCTGTCACAGTGCTTTCCTAATGCAGCACAAGTTTGGTGTCAATATCAGCTTGTTCGAGTTTAAAGCTCTGTGACAATAACAACATGTCAAACTTTCAACGTCACATAACTAGAATAAGTCCTCCTCCACCCACTAAATTCAGTAAAAAATTAAGATTAACAGAATCATATTTGTTCATGTTTAATGGAGATGGTGTATTAACACTGTTTGTGTGACTCGTCTTTGTGTATGTGTGCTTCCTCTACTGGGTCTTGCCCCACAAACACAAAACAAATGATTATTTAGGGTTGAACTCCAGCTCTGTGGTCTGTCAAATGATGAATATACTGATTCACAAGCCAAGTCACGGATGCCACACCAATAATGAGGTCTTTCAATGGCAATTCAGGATCATCATAGAACATATTATAATTTTATTTAACATTGATCAATATGATAAACATTTTTGAGGAACATGCTAAACTATTAGGCCTTATGCCACAGTTTGCACTGACAACGCAATAAGCAACAAGACATATAACCAGTACTGTTTTTTTGTTTGTTTGTTTGTTTTTTTGACTGACTGACTGATTAAATCTACTCTGACCTGTGAGACTTGAAAATATGTGACCCTACTAAAGGAAGTCAATAGATTTTGTGTCATCACATTGTCATGTGATCTATTGTTCAAATCTGGGTGTGTGTTGTCCCAAATATTAACTGATTAATTTCTGTCACTTCATCCAGAGTGCCTGGACTACCAATACTACTACCAATGCAACACTGCCACTGAGGCAGAAGACGATAACATGGGAGACACAGCCCTCACCTTCATCCTTCTCTTCCTCATCACTCTGCTGTTTGCCATTGGAACCACTGCTTTCAAGGTAATAATGAGTTTATATGTGAGAGTTGTGCACAGAGAACCAGAATGAGACCACTGAGTAAATACTTTCATGTATTTAATCAGGATGCACAGTGGAATGACACTTAATAATAATAAAATAATAATAATAGTCACCGTGTAATCACATCATAAACTCAGTAAATCTATCATGCATTATTTGACTACATCCTGTTGCTTTATGAAGCACTTTTTTTTTAACATTCTGAACAACAGTTGAAAGGATGTTTCCCCACAACACCACTATCTTTTAACTTACTGCTTTTTATCCTGCATTATAATTTGAAACGTGATTGCAGCAAAAGCTTCAACTATTAATGATGATTTAATTTTTTGAGACATGATAAACTTAAAATGAAAATCAGCTTTGAAAAGAAAGAGTTTTACAGATTATTCTACACAGGTGTTGAATTAGCTCTGTGGCAAATTGAGTTATGTGTCAACAAAAATTCAACATTTTGAACCATAAAATAGTTGTTTTAAATCTTAAGACTATTGAACTGAATGAAATTTGGCAAATAATCACTGGAAAAATACAACAAAAGGAAGTTGTAATGTTTTGTTTATACATTTACTTTGTGAATCATGAGAAAAGTGAATGCATGGTGCATTGACTGGATTCATGTTTGTATTTTTTATGTTTTATGATGCAGCAATGTTGTAATGGTAATGGCGTGACAAACAGCAGGAATTTGATCATTTTGGTGGTATTTTACTAATTTGTATTTTTCTGTTTTTTTCCTGTCTTTTCAGATTAAATGAAACAAGGTGAACTCTGTAAAAAAAAAGTATTTTTCACACATTTTTCCATATATACTCATGCTATCATGTAAGTCATCACAATTGTCCTTTTTCATTTTGATTACAAGAGCTTTGTGTCTTTTTGAAAATAAATGTTTAAATGAAGTTAACCATGGATGTTGCTACTGAAACTTTTTTCTCTCTTACATTATTTTGAAATGTTTCATGTTGAATATTGTTTCACCTATAAAAGTTCAATGCATCAGACAAATAGCAGCACTATTCATTAAAAAAAAAACATTATATTTTATTACATATTGTGTCATATACTGCTTCGTTCATCACTTCTCCAGCACCTGGAGTCAACAGCCCGTGTTCAACTCAATATGTAAATTTACAGATTTTACACTTGGTTAGTTCTTGAGTCTATTAATAATAGAGAACTAGAACTAAAACCTTTACAAAAGTCATGAGAAGCCATCTAAAACCTATGCGTTAACATATACAAAATGATATGAGATATTTAAATGTGCCCTGTTTCTCTTACTGGTATGACCACACCTCACACCTGGTGTCTGTGATGCACCGTTGCGCTTTGCATTGTTTCACTTCTGTATTTTGGTACTTTTTGGAGACCGGGGTGTACTCAGTGCTTCCGCTTGCCGCTCGACCTGATCACTGTGCCCTGTCACACTGCAACATCTGTGCAACAGACCTTCAGTGCTTTCTCTGCCTGACCCCACCTGACACTGTAAAAGTACAACTCTGCCATCTATCCTAAATACAAAGACATTGCACTTAGAATTGAGTCAACATAGATGGTTACTTGATCAAAATCTGAAGGTATGTACAACTGAAGAACTTAAAGCAGCTCATATTTTAAAAATGTCCACATCCAACGTTTAGAATTAATGAATCAAGAAAAAAACAAAATGATCTCTTCTCTGTCTCAGGACAGGAGGTCATTTCTCCAAACATCACATTGTACCCTGTCTGGGAAGGAGAATTCGGGACATCACCAGTCAGACTCATCTGCACACTCAGCGGCTACTTTCCAGAGAAACTGAGTGTTGACTGGCAACGGAACAAGCAACCCCTAAACGTTGCACAAATCCAAAGAAAGATTCAAAGTGTGAAGGAAGAGGAGAAAACGTTCAGTCTAAGCAGTGAGATTGAGCCAAATATGAAAGAGTGGGCAGATGGTTCAGATTTTACATGCAAATCCACTCACAACGACAAAGAATTCATGAAGACAATAAGTATTTGTCAAAGTAAGCATCTGCACAGTCTCAGCACAATACGACAATTTTTGGTGATATTTATACAATACAACTGGATTTGTTAAAAAAAAAAAAAAAAAAGGAAAAAAAAATTAAAAGTAGTTTGCATTTGATTAACTTTTTTTCTTCTTCTTTGTGTAGTCCATGGAAGCACCCTTCCTTTGATTGACGTGGAGATTCCCAGCTTCAAGACAGTAATGGTGACAGATTCTGACGTGAAGGCAACATGTTTGGTCCGCACTGTGTTTGATGCCAAGCTGACCTGGCTGATGGATGGAAAACTCCCATCAAGTAATGAAGTGACCCAGGTCACAAACACAACCCATTTAATAAGCACTCTGATGGTTTCCTCACGTCAGTGGAAACAGCTGAAGCTTGTAACATGTAAAGCTGAACATCACTGCCTCTCATCCACTGAGAAGATCATACATGTTTCAGGTAAGTGGATTAGACAAAATAACAGTCAGGTGTGATGTGAGAGTGAAGAAATAATTCTACTTTTTTTTGTTTGTCTGTCATCCAGGGTCTGAAATTACTCCTCCATCAGTGGAGATCAGGAGATCCCTCCCAGAGTTGCTGAAGGGACACAGTGCTTTGCTCGAGTGTGATGTCAATAACCTCTCCTCCAGTGACCTCTATGTCACCTTTCAGGCTGACAGTGTTGACATGTCCAATAAACTTTTTGTTGACCTTCCTGAAGGCCCAGGTTCCCATTCAATCAGTAAACACTTCACTGTCCCAAGAAAGTACTGGAATAATGACACAAGTTTCACCTGCAAAGTGAATCAAGGCTTCACTGGCACATTCAAGTCAAACTCCATTGGCAGTATTTTTGGTGAGAGTCTCTCTTTTCCTTTAGAACCAACTGATATCTTACTGTCAATTATTATTATTATTTTTTTTCATTTGACTTAACTGATCATTTGGTTAAATTCTTGTAAAATGATTCATTGATTTATTGATTCATTCACATCATATTTAGTGGACCCATCAGTGGAGCTCCTTCTGGTCCCCAGTGAAGACTCAGGACAGCAGAAGCTCTTTTGCTCTGGATGGGGCTTCAACCCTCAAATTAAATGGTTTTATGAGTCTCAGCAAAGATCTCCATTGACTAATGACATCAGCATGGGTGCAGATGGACGTGTGTCAGTCATCAGTCAACTTCACATCCCTCAAACAGAGTGGAAAACAGGGAAGGCCTTCACTTGTGAAGTGTCTGACAAATCTCTGAACAAAACAATTAAAGAGAACATCAGCCTCTGTACAGGTAAAATGAAATGGAAAGTCTCAACCTCAGCTTTTGGCTGTGAACTGTGACCATCCATAACCGGTTTTGACAGAAGTATGACATCAATATATTCTTCATGGACAGTATATGAAGCGTTGTTTTCAATAAATGACATTACTCATGATTTGGTTCTTGCTTCATTATTCTTTTTCTTTTGTTTTCATGTTTCAGCTTATTCACATGCAGCTCCTTCGATTGACGTGGAGATTCCCAGCTTCAAGACAGTAATGGTGACAAAGTCTGACGTGAAGGCAACATGTTTGGTCCGCACTGTGTTTGATGCCAAGCTGACCTGGCTGATGGATGGAAAACTCCCATCAAGTAATAAAGTGACCCAGGTCACAAACACAACCCATTTAATAAGCACTCTGATGGTTTCCTCACGTCAGTGGAAACAGCTGAAGCTTGTAACATGTAAAGCTGAACATCACTGCCTCTCATCCACTGAGAAGATCATACATGTTTCAGGTAAGTGGATTAGACAAAATAACAGTCAGGTGTGATGTGAGAGTGAAGAAATAATTCTACTTTGTTTTGTTTGTCTGTCATCCAGGGTCTGAAATTACTCCTCCATCAGTGGAGATCAGGAGATCCCTCCCAGAGTTGCTGAAGGGACACAGTGCTTTGCTCGAGTGTGATGTCAAAAACCTCTCCTCCAGTGACCTCTATGTCACCTTTCAGGCTGACAGTGTTGACATGTCCAATAAACTTTTTGTTGACCTTCCTGAAGGCCCAGGTTCCCATTCAATCAGTAAACACTTCACTGTCCCGAGAAAGTACTGGAATAATGACACAAGTTTCACCTGCAAAGTGAATCAAGGCTTCACTGGCACATTCAAGTCAAACTCCATTGGCAGTATTTTTGGTGAGAGTCTCTCTTTTCCTTTAGAACCAACTGATATCTTACGGTCAATTATTATTATTTTTTTTTTTTCATTTGACTTAACTGATCATTTGGTTAAATTCTTGTAAAATGATTCATTGATTTATTGATTCATTCACATCATATTTAGCGGACCCATCAGTGGAGCTCCTTCTGGTCCCCAGTGAAGACTCAGGACAGCAGAAGCTCTTTTGCTCTGGATGGGGCTTCAACCCTCAAATTAAATGGTTTTATGAGTCTCAGCAAAGATCTCCATTGACTAATGACATCAGCATGGGTGCAGATGGACGTGTGTCAGTCATCAGTCAACTTCACATCCCTCAAACAGAGTGGAAAACAGGGAAGGCCTTCACTTGTGAAGTGTCTGACAAATCTCTGAACAAAACAATTAAAGAGAACATCAGCCTCTGTACAGGTAAAATGAAATGGAAAGTCTCAACCTCAGCTTTTGGCTGTGAACTGTGACCATCCATAACCGGTTTTGACAGAAGTATGACATCAATATATTCTTCATGGACAGTATATGAAGCGTTGTTTTCAATAAATGACATTACTCATGATTTGGTTCTTGCTTCATTATTCTTTTTCTTTTGTTTTCATGTTTCAGCTTATTCACATGCAGCCCCTTCGATTGAAGTGGAGATTCCCAGCTTCAAGACAGTAATGGTGACAAAGTCTGACGTGAAGGCAACATGTTTGGTCCGCACTGTGTTTGATGCCAAGCTGACCTGGCTGATGGATGGAAAACTCCCATCAAGTAATAAAGTGACCCAGGTCTCGAACACAACCCATTTAATGAGCACTGTGATGGTTTCCTCAAGTCAGTGGAAACAGCTGAAGCTTGTAACATGTAAAGCTGAACATCACTGCCTCTCATCCACTGAGAAGATCATACATGTTTCAGGTAAGTGGATTAGACAAAATGACATTTAGGTGTGATGTGAGAGTGGAGAAATAATTCTACTTTGTTTTGTTTGTCTGTCATCCAGGGTCTGAAATTACTCCTCCATCAGTGGAGATCAGGAGATCCCTCCCAGAGTTGCTGAAGGGACACAGTGCTTTGCTCGAGTGTGATGTCAAAAACCTCTCCTCCAGTGACCTCTATGTCACCTTTCAGGCTGACAGTGTTGACATGTCCAACAAACTCTTTGTTGACCTTCCTGAAGGCCCAGGTTCCCATTCAATCAGTAAACACTTCACTGTCCCGAGGAAGTACTGGAATAATGGCACAAGTTTCACCTGCAAAGTGAATCAAGGCTTCACTGGCACATTCAAGTCAAACTCCATTGGCAGTATTTTTGGTGAGAGTCTCTCTTTTCCTTTAGAACCAACTGATATCTTACTGTCAATTTTTTTTTTTTTTTTTCATTTGACTCAACTGATCATTTGGTTAAATTCTTGTAAAATGATTCATTGATTTATTGATTCATTCACATCATATTTAGCGGACCCATCAGTGGAGCTCCTTCTGGTCCCCAGTGAAGACTCAGGACAGCAGAAGCTCTTTTGCTCTGGATGGGGCTTCAACCCTCAAATTAAATGGTTTTATGAGTCTCAGCAAAGATCTCCATTGACTAATGACATCAGCATGGGTGCAGATGGACGTGTGTCAGTCATCAGTCAACTTCACATCCCTCAAACAGAGTGGAAAACAGGGAAGGCCTTCACTTGTGAAGTGTCTGACAAATCTCTGAACAAAACAATTAAAGAGAACATCAGCCTCTGTACAGGTAAAATGAAATGGAAAGTCTCAACCTCAGCTTTTGGCTGTGAACTGTGACCATCCATAACCGGTTTTGACAGAAGTATGACATCAATATATTCTTCATGGACAGTATATGAAGCGTTGTTTTCAATAAATGACATTACTCATGATTTGGTTCTTGCTTCATTATTCTTTTTCTTTTGTTTTCATGTTTCAGCTTATTCACATGCAGCCCCTTCGATTGAAGTGGAGATTCCCAGCTTCAAGACAGTAATGGTGACAAAGTCTGACGTGAAGGCAACATGTTTGGTCCGCACTGTGTTTGATGCCAAGCTGACCTGGCTGATGGATGGAAAACTCCCATCAAGTAATGAAGTGACCCAGGTCACAAACACAACCCATTTAATAAGCACTCTGATGGTTTCCTCAAGTCAGTGGAAACAGCTGAAGCTTGTAACATGTAAAGCTGAACATCACTGCCTCTCATCCACTGAGAAGATCATACATGTTTCAGGTAAGTGGATTAGACAAAATGACATTTAGGTGTGATGTGAGAGTGGAGAAATAATTCTACTTTTTTTTGTTTGTCTGTCATCCAGGGTCTGAAATTACTCCTCCATCAGTGGAGATCAGGAGATCCCTCCCAGAGTTGCTGAAGGGACACATTGCTTTGCTCGAGTGTGATGTCAAAAACCTCTCCTCCAGTGACCTCTATGTCACCTTTCAGGCTGACAGTGTTGACATGTCCAACAAACTCTTTGTTGACCTTCCTGAAGGCCCAGGTTCCCATTCAATCAGTAAACACTTCACTGTCCCGAGGAAGTACTGGAATAATGGCACAAGTTTCACCTGCAAAGTGAATCAAGGCTTCACTGGCACATTCAAGTCAAACTCCATTGGCAGTATTTTTGGTGAGAGTCTCTCTTTTCCTTTAGAACCAACTGATATCTTACTGTCAATTTTTTTTTTTTTTTTTTCATTTGACTTAACTGATCATGTGGTTAAATTCTTGTAAAATGATTCATTGATTTATTGATTCATTCACATCATATTTAGCGGACCCATCAGTGGAGCTCCTTCTGGTCCCCAGTGAAGACTCAGGACAGCAGAAGCTCTTTTGCTCTGGATGGGGCTTCAACCCTCAAATTAAATGGTTTTATGAGTCTCAGCAAAGATCTCCATTGACTAATGACATCAGCATGGGTGCAGATGGACGTGTGTCAGTCATCAGTCAACTTCACATCCCTCAAACAGAGTGGAAAACAGGGAAGGCCTTCACTTGTGAAGTGTCTGACAAATCTCTGAACAAAACAATTAAAGAGAACATCAGCCTCTGTACAGGTAAAATGAAATGGAAAGTCTCAACCTCAGCTTTTGGCTGTGAACTGTGACCATCCATAACCGGTTTTGACAGAAGTATGACATCAATATATTCTTCATGGACAGTATATGAAGCGTTGTTTTCAATAAATGACATTACTCATGATTTGGTTCTTGCTTCATTATTCTTTTTCTTTTGTTTTCATGTTTCAGCTTATTCACATGCAGCCCCTTCGATTGAAGTGGAGATTCCCAGCTTCAAGACAGTAATGGTGACAAAGTCTGACGTGAAGGCAACATGTTTGGTCCGCACTGTGTTTGATGCCAAGCTGACCTGGCTGATGGATGGAAAACTCCCATCAAGTAATGAAGTGACCCAGGTCACAAACACAACCCATTTAATAAGCACTCTGATGGTTTCCTCAAGTCAGTGGAAACAGCTGAAGCTTGTAACATGTAAAGCTGAACATCACTGCCTCTCATCCACTGAGAAGATCATACATGTTTCAGGTAAGTGGATTAGACAAAATGACATTTAGGTGTGATGTGAGAGTGGAGAAATAATTCTACTTTGTTTTGTTTGTCTGTCATCCAGGGTCTGAAATTACTCCTCCATCAGTGGAGATCAGGAGATCCCTCCCAGAGTTGCTGAAGGGACACAGTGCTTTGCTCGAGTGTGATGTCAAAAACCTCTCCTCCAGTGACCTCTATGTCACCTTTCAGGCTGACAGTGTTGACATGTCCAACAAACTCTTTGTTGACCTTCCTGAAGGCCCAGGTTCCCATTCAATCAGTAAACACTTCACTGTCCCGAGGAAGTACTGGAATAATGGCACAAGTTTCACCTGCAAAGTGAATCAAGGCTTCACTGGCACATTCAAGTCAAACTCCATTGGCAGTATTTTTGGTGAGAGTCTCTCTTTTCCTTTAGAACCAACTGATATCTTACTGTCAATTATTATTATTATTTTTTTCATTTGACTTAACTGATCATTTGGTTAAATTCTTGTAAAATGATTCATTGATTTATTGATTCATTCACATCATATTTAGCGGACCCATCAGTGGAGCTCCTTCTGGTCCCCAGTGAAGACTCAGGACAGCAGAAGCTCTTTTGCTCTGGATGGGGCTTCAACCCTCAAATTAAATGGTTTTATGAGTCTCAGCAAAGATTTCCATTGACTAATGACATCAGCATGGGTGCAGATGGACGTGTGTCAGTCATCAGTCAACTTCACATCCCTCAAACAGAGTGGAAAACAGGGAAGGCCTTCACTTGTGAAGTGTCTGACAAATCTCTGAACAAAACAATTAAAGAGAACATCAGCCTCTGTACAGGTAAAATGAAATGGAAAGTCTCAACCTCAGCTTTTGGCTGTGAACTGTGACCATCCATAACCGGTTTTGACAGAAGTATGACATCAATATATTCTTCATGGACAGTATATGAAGCGTTGTTTTCAATAAATGACATTACTCATGATTTGGTTCTTGCTTCATTATTCTTTTTCTTTTGTTTTCATGTTTCAGCTTATTCACATGCAGCTCCTTCGATTGACGTGGAGATTCCCAGCTTCAAGACAGTAATGGTGACAAAGTCTGACGTGAAGGCAACATGTTTGGTCCGCACTGTGTTTGATGCCAAGCTGACCTGGCTGATGGATGGAAAACTCCCATCAAGTAATAAAGTGACCCAGGTCACAAACACAACCCATTTAATAAGCACTCTGATGGTTTCCTCACGTCAGTGGAAACAGCTGAAGCTTGTAACATGTAAAGCTGAACATCACTGCCTCTCATCCACTGAGAAGATCATACATGTTTCAGGTAAGTGGATTAGACAAAATGACATTTAGGTGTGATGTGAGAGTGGAGAAATAATTCTACTTTGTTTTGTTTGTCTGTCATCCAGGGTCTGAAATTACTCCTCCATCAGTGGAGATCAGGAGATCCCTCCCAGAGTTGCTGAAGGGACACAGTGCTTTGCTCGAGTGTGATGTCAAAAACCTCTCCTCCAGTGACCTCTATGTCACCTTTCAGGCTGACAGTGTTGACATGTCCAACAAACTCTTTGTTGACCTTCCTGAAGGCCCAGGTTCCCATTCAATCAGTAAACACTTCACTGTCCCGAGGAAGTACTGGAATAATGGCACAAGTTTCACCTGCAAAGTGAATCGAGGCTTCACTGGCACATTCAAGTCAAACTCCATTGGCAGTATTTTTGGTGAGAGTCTCTCTTTTCCTTTAGAACCAACTGATATCTTACTGTCAATTGTTATTTTTTTTTTTTTTCATTTGACTTAACTGATCATTTGGTTAAATTCTTGTAAAATGATTCATTGATTTATTGATTCATTCACATCATATTTAGTGGACCCAGTAGTGGAGCTCCTTCTGGTCCCCAGTGAAGACTCAGGACAGCAGAAGCTCTTTTGCTCTGGATGGGGCTTCAACCCTCAAATTAAATGGTTTTCTGAGTCTCAGCAAAGATTTCCATTGACTAATGACATCAGCATGGGTGCAGATGGACGTGTGTCAGTCATCAGTCAACTTCATGTCCCTCAAACAGAGTGGAAAACAGGGAAGGTCTTCACTTGTGAAGTGTCTGACAAATCTCTGAACAAAA
This sequence comes from Chaetodon auriga, assembly GCF_051107435.1. NCBI lineage: Eukaryota > Metazoa > Chordata > Actinopteri > Chaetodontiformes > Chaetodontidae > Chaetodon > Chaetodon auriga. Next base: position 13,576,478 of record NC_135089.1, on the reverse strand, counting down.
CAATCAAAGAGGACATCAGCCTCTGTACAGGTGAAGTTCAAACATAATCCATGATCATATTAATACATTAAGTGTAGAATAAATACATGCACTATATTTCACAATCATCCATAAAGCATATGAGCCTTATTTCCCATGATCTTTACTTGACAGATACATTGTCTCCCCCCACCATGTTCTCTTTTCAGTCACTCCAGCATCATCTCGCATAGTTGGTGTGTATGTTCAGGGACCACCACACCAGGAGCTTCAGAACAAGGAACAGGTGACTATCACCTGTCATCTGGTCGGCACTCCACTTAATGATTTCGCCATCACCTGGAAAGTAGGTGGGAACAAATATTTTCTCAATGTCCATACGGAGCCACCAGTGAGACATAGGAATGGGACAGAGACTTTGAGGAGTTTCCTCAATGTGTCAGCAGAGGATTGGAATGCATATAAACAAGTGTCTTGTGAGGGAAAGCATCGATGTTCCAACCAGAGCTATGAAGACCATATAAGCAAAAACAGAGGTAGAGCTATTCATGAAAAACTTTTGATTCTTCACCATTGCCTCTGATTTGTAGAGCATTCAACCAAGAAACAAATTTACTTATGTTGTCTTTTTGTGTTTCTCAAGAACTGTGTCCACCAACTGTGAAGATAATACAACCAACTGACTCCGAGCTGTCTACGTTAGACGCCCTCACACTTCTTTGCCTCGTTTCTGGATTTTTCCCGTCTACCCTCGAAGTGTACTGGGAGGAGAATGGCCAGAGGCTCCCTGCAACTCATTACACAAACAGTCCTGCGTGGAAATATACAGGCAGTAGCACTTACTCAATGAGCAGCAGACTGAACGCATCCAAAACTGAAGACAAAGAGTCTACGTATTCCTGTGTTGTCAAACATGAGGCATCCGAAACACCTTTTGAAAGCACTATCAAGGATGTGTTTGGTGAGCTGAGAATTAGCATTTCATAAAATTTTAATTTCATGTTCATTACAGTATAATAGAGATATTGCGAACTGATCCAAGTGATGAGTGACCTTCTTGTATCGTAATTAACGGAGGGCAGAGTACAAAACTTTCAGGCAGCAGCTTCTCAATTTCATCTCTCTCACCTGTTAAAATGGCAAAACAGGTGATATCAACGTCACAGTTTTGAAGCAGGACCTTCACTATTTGAATCAAGTAGCTTGTGAAATAAATTTCTATCAAATTTAGAAGGCTTCAGCTGTTGGTTCAATGTATCAAACACAAGGGTGAAGCAGAAAAGAAGCATGTCGCCCTCAGAACATTAGCTCTCAGTTTGACTCTTTTTAACATTATGAAAAAATATAAATGTTCCTTAAATGTTTTTGTTCCATGTCAGTACACATTCATTACAATAACTTTTATGACTGTTTTCTCAGCCACAGTGACCTACAGTGAACCTTCAGCCACTTTGCTCCAGGGCTCTGGTGAACTTGTGTGCCTGGTCTTTGGCTTCAGTCCTCCATCCATTCACATCACTTGGTTCCTTGATGATAGCAAAGAGCTGTTCGTCTACAACACTAGTGAACCCCACAGAGGCCCAAACAGAAGGTTCAGCATCCAAAGTCACCTTCATCTGTCTGAAGTTAACTGGTTACCTGGAGCAGTCCTCACCTGCAGAGTGACACATGCAAACACCACCCTATCCCTGAATATATCGAAACCAGGTGATGGTTCATCCATTGGTCTTTTTTGCACATTAAAGATAATGCATATTATTTGTGTCTGTTTGGTAACTACCTGCATTATTGCATTAATATCTCTTCTTCCACTATTCCCAAAATAAATGTAACAGTTAACTGACAAATCTCATTTTAATTCTTTCACAGACATCATGGAGGACTGTAATGTCTCTGGTGATGTCATGCATGCTGATGTGAATCAAGATGTAATTGAGGGAAGCTGGTATATGGCTTTCACTTTCCTTCTTTTCTTCTTCATTGCCATCGTCTATGGAGTCTTGGTTACCATAATTAAGGTAAGACATAGCAGTTGTAGTAGTCTGGGTGTTTTAAATGAATCTTCCAGTTCAGTATTTCATAAAACTGTCGCCAGATCCTGATATATTCTTTTTGTTTTCTCCTTTTAGACTACTTGATGACTGTCACAGGACAGATCCCATTTTATGATCCAAATGTGGACTTTTGAGAATTTTTGATGGCCTTTCTAGCTTTACAGTGGATTTAATGCATTTTCTTTTTCATTTAGGTTTCCACATTTATGGAATTATTATTATTATTATTATTATTATTATTATTATTATTATTATTATTATTTCATTTAGTTATATTTTTGGTGTGGCATGTACTATGTAATACACGTCTGTAAAAGGAAATGACAACTGAACAAATAAAGACATATGAAGCTTTAAATTTGGGCATTGATTTTCGTCATCGATTGCACTAAAACAAATCATGACGCATGCTGATAGAACACAAACTGAGCTGCACATGTTCAGAATTGTATGCCCGTTACTGGGATTCTTTGATCAAACAGGCTACTGGAAAAATACTGGAAATTGAATTGTTCCAGCCACCAAAGTATAGAAAGAGAGACATAGAAAGATCAAAAACACACACACACACACACACACACACACACACACACACACACACACAAAGGATACAGAATACAAATAAAAATCAACTAATGTATACATTATGTACAAGAGTATAAAAATACTGCTCCCATGAAAAATACCATTACCATACTGAATTGCACGTGAGAAAAATACTGTTGCCTAAAAAATATTGAATTGCACATGAGTCAAAGATCGATCATAAATACCATGTTTGTGCCATTGCGCAGTCGAAAAACAGTACAACACCGTAAAAAGTGTGTCATGTTGTACAAGATGTTAAGGATATGGGCATATACTTGCACTAGTTGTCCTCAAGCACTCATAGCTATCTTTTTGTCTCATTTTAAGAATGGCATTTATCTGGTATTGAAAATAAACTGTTCCTATTATGGCATCTGAAGCCGGTCACAATATGGTGTGAAAAATAATGTCGCAGCTCCTCTTATATACAGTAGAGGGCAGTCAGTGTTAAATTTCTCTCTCCTCTGTTACCATAAGAACACTCTCATATCTGCTTATCTCATTGATCTGACTAACACTAAAACCCTGGACTGAACTCTCTGAATTTTGGTACTCCCTTGAGGAAACATCAAATAGATGGGGGTACTGTTGCCACAGCTTATAGTTGTATTATTGATGAGCTTAATAAATTCTGTGTATTTGATAACTTAATTTATACTGCTTCATCATGGTGTTTTACATTTGTGAAATTGCTCACACTGTCTGCTGTGTGCATGTCAGCTGCTTCACGCCTGGATTCACGCTGAGTTGCAAATAAATGCAGTGAAAGATGAGTCTCTTGCTTCGAGGAAGTTTATTTGTAGCTTTGACGGTTTCTACAAAGTTTCAGTGCTACAGGTGTGGTCCCGGAGGTGCAGAGAGACGGGGGAAGTGACTCTCGAAAGATGATAGGACATTGAAGACCCTTCAGAGCTTAACTGATGACAAAGGTTTACGGTACGTTGACTTGATGAGGTGTTATTTCAGATGTTCTTAGATCCCTGCATTGTGACTCGCACGACAACAAAATCATCAAAAGCACACCATCGCTCATATTTCTGCTCCAAATCAGATTTATATTAATCATATTTATTTATTTAAGTTTCATATCTATTAAAATAATGATGAAAGCAAAAATGATAAACAAAATGACCAAACATGAAAAACAAAAATTTCAGTCAAATGACAAAATGCAAACCACATACAGAATATTTAAATGAAGACCTGTGGTCATCTCTGCTGTGCATCCATCTCATCCTTTATTGTCTCTTCATCTGAAACAAAAAAAACATCAAACAATTAAAAAAAAGTATGTGTAATATTCACTTGTCAAATACAGATTGTGAAACACCACTAAAGTTTGATGGATCAGTTTAATCACACAGCAGGACCCTGTAACTACCTGTGAATTGTTGCTTAAAGATTCATTCATTGAACAGTTCATCTTTATGTGTGTGTGGTGGAGCATTTAAAACACACAAAGCAGCACATTTTCTGTGCTTGGAGACGTTCTTCACTCTGCTGCTGCTAAACGTTCATCAGTCACACATGAGATGAGAAGATAAATGGATGCATTCATTTGGTCTCCCTTGTCAAGATCATGTACTCTGCACAAAGTGGACCAACCTGGAAAAGTTGGCAGTCCATCACAAGCACAGACAGAAAATCACTAACTGTCACATGAATATCTGCAGACAGTTTACAGTCTTTTCTTCTTCATTGTTGTCAGTGAAGATGGGGAGAAGCTGTCGCACCCACAGAGAAACTTTGCTAAGATGAGTAAATCACTAACTGGGCTTTATTTGAGAGCTCGTAGTCTTCAGTCCTCAGAAAAGGCCTGCATGTTTACCTTGAGCAGGCTGAATATCACGCTATAGACGAAAGAGGATATGAAGAGGAATATGAAGGAGGAGGTTGTGGACCACAGACTGCTGAACTCATCCTCTTCAACGGCATCGTCTGTGCAGCTCAAAGCAAAACTCAGTGGAGAAACATCTAAAAGGAAGGCATACGTGGTTAGATGAGAGGTGTGTGTGTCTGTGTGTGTGTGTGTGTGTGTGTGTGTGTGTGTGTCTTGAATGGTTGTATAGACTGAAACACTCTTTGATCACATGTCGTATGTGGACGTTTCTCCAGCTCGACAGTGAACAGTACAGTGTACTACTGTGACTTGGTGCTTGCTTTTCAGCTTGTTTTAAAAATACTGAAGTCATTCATGAAGGTGTAACACAAGTGTATCCATGCAACATTTATTTGAAACAGTCAGCACACTTGTCAAACTGTTAGACACTGTGACAAAGACAGATTGAAACACGATGACGAACAAAACTGCACTGACATGTTGACTCTTGTACAATCACAAAGACTGCTGACAGCACAGAGTGCACAGCTCCCCGTGGCAGAGACAGAACAACACATGGGCACAAAAGACCACATTTAAAGCTAAATCTACTATTTGTCACATTCAATGGAGTTACCCTGAGCCTTAGACACTTCTCGCACTGTGGTGGAGCTATTGCTGCCAGCAGGCCAGACGCTGCACTCAAACTTCAAACGCTCCCACTTTTCCTTGGTGGTGGTGTAAACACTTGTAGCTAAGTAGCCATGTTGAGTCTTCTTTGAGACGCAGTTAATGCCTTCGTTATAGCTGCCAGTCTTTCGTCCACTATATTCTGACCAGCGGATGTCGTAATCCTGCTGCTCAGGACTGGAGACCAGACACACCAGAGTGACCTCAGCTGCGTCTCCTTGCTTGATGACCTCCTCTGGGAGGACGTGGACCGTCACTTTTGGCTTCCTTACATTTTTACCATGGATTACTACACAGATGAGGGGAAACATGACAAACAGAAATTATTACTGAACATTTTCAAAGAAAATCAAGATGGACAAGGTGAAACATGCAGACTCATCGGCATTAGAGAACCATGATAGGAAGATAAAAATCACATACTCTTCTGCACTTTCACACTTTTTTGGCCTCCGGGGTGAGTCACAGAACAATCAAAAGACTTCCTTGAATCCCAGTCGGATTTTGATACTTGGACCAAACTGACTCCTGTATATTTGCTGTTTTGTTCTGCTGTAGGATATTGTACAGAAGTCAGGCTGGTCCCACTGGCATCGGCCCACTGGAAAGTCAGACTTTTGGGGTAGAAGTCATAAGCAAGACAACCAACAGTGATTTTATCATCAGACCCAGATGTGCACTGAACCAAAGGGAACAGAGTTGGTGATTCAGCTGTTGCTGTGAAAGAGGAAACATGTAAATATCAATATAGGTCAGTTTAAGAGCACAGATGATCAATAGCTTGTCTAAATGCAAATTCTAAATATTATCAAGAGAAAAGAACATGCTCCTTTGTTATCTTTATAACCATGTAATCATTATAACGATGACAGACAGAACCAGTGTCATTATTTATGTTAAAATGCTGCTGCTGAGACATTAAATAATCCTCATCTTTTCCCTGCTAGGATGGCTAACCAACAATGGTTTTATCTCTAGTCCCAGAGTTGCACTGACCCTCAGGGAACAGTCAGTTATTTTAAGCTAAAAATAATTTAAATACTAATTGACATACATTTTCACAGATAATCAATTGCTCACATAATCTAATTAAATTAGGCTTAGATTTCTAATTAATTCTTTAAACCTCAGAATTAAAATATGCAGGCCCAAAGTGTTCAATATTATACACACATGGTTTAAAAATCTATTTTTTAATTGTGTCTTATAAGGGAATTAATCTTGATTAAATGTATTACATCAGTAAGTTAGCACGCTAGCAACTGTGGCCACAGCCAGTTTGCACATTAAAGATAATTTCTTTGATAAGTGAAAAATAAACTATTATCATTGTTGTTGTTGTTGCTGTTTCACAAAAATGAACTAGAGCTAAGCATGTTAATTCAATGCCTTCCACCAACATTTAAAACCAAAACCACCACACTGCTCTGTGGACTCAATACTTTGTAATTGTAATGAGAAATATTAGTACTACATACAACATTAAAGCATGTACTTAATTATGTTTTTGTTCAGTTTGCAGTAATTTAATAGAAACACATACTGATCCTGTATCTTAACAAAAATAGAATCTATGTTGAGATTTGCGGTAACATCTTATAATTTTTTTGTTTGTTTTTTTGTTTGTTTTTGTTTTTAAAGCAGGTATGGTGGAGTACGATCAATATCCACAGTCACACAAAATGTTTTGAAGAATAATGTGAATAAAAAGATGCTGCTCCATCTTTCATTTCCAACATCAGTGTCAACAAGACCACAAATTCAACTTCTACCACCATCCAAAGTAAAATAAGCCACGAAAAATCTAATTTAAGTGTGTAACTTACCTGAAGATACTGTGACTTCAGTCCCAGGACCCCAGTGTTCGAACGCGTCACAGTGCTGCATCTCCATTCACTGCCTGAACAAAAACCTGAGGCACCACAATAATTGTTAAAACCTCGTAAAGTGTTTTGAATACACAGAAATACTTGTCAGTATTAGGCCCTGGTCTCATCCTATGAACATGTATTTTGTGTTGATTTTCAATCAATTCTTAAAGTTAAGTTTAACTGGAAGACAATATTTACATCTGTGCACCAACTGTGACTTTAAACTACGAATAAACGAGCTTTTAACAACTAATCTTCTTATTAAAAATGATAAACACAGTAATTACCTCATATTCCCATGAGAAATCCTTTGTCCTGTCATTTCTTTCCATCACAAGAATGGCAGATTGTAAGATTGTTGCTCTGAAGGTTTTTGTATGGATCTATATCTCAGTGACCCCCCAAACCAAGTTATCACTATGACAAACTCTAATACAAAAACCAAACACTGTTTCCTGCACTGGAGACTCGGGGGACCTGTGTCGTCGACAGTGGGTAAGAACAAAACAAAGCTTCAATTCTAATCAATAAAAATATATGTAAGGTTACAAGTTGGTGCATATTCATTTTGTATTACTTATTTTTCATTCTGATTGTCAGTATTTTTATTTTAATTTACACCCACGATTATCTGCCAATAACATAGCATGGTATATATTTAACCAACATTTTGTAAAAATTGCAAAATTGCTTCGAATTTTGTTTAATTTGGTCCTTTTGGCAGCCGTCAGTAGATTTGATGGGTCAAGAACGACGAAGATGATGTTTTGTTCTATTTCGTATAGGCTTTACCCTAATTGTCCTAATTTGCTATGAACTTGTGCATGTGCGCAGCCATAAAGACTCCGTCCCACCACTGTTTGCTGTACAGTTGAGGACAAGTTGTGACAGAAGTATAGTGTGGACAGATGCATCACATATTCTGAATTAGGGCTTATTTTTAAATTTGTATAAAGTGGTTTTGCAGCACTTTCTGTCAGTCGCTGTCACACTGACATACAGTATGCTGTGGTTTGTGTACAGCTCTGTGGCTTCCTGTTTCACTGTGGCTTTCGAGCACAATAATAAACAGCAGAGTCTTCAGTCGTCAGACTGTTCATCTGCAGATACACCTGGTCCAAGTTGCTGTCTCTGGAAATGTAGAAGCGACCATTGGCTGATGTGGAATAACCTCGAACGTACCCATCTGCAGAAATACGGCCAAGCCACTCCAGTCCTTTCCCTTCAGCTTGTCTGATCCAGCTGATATGAGAATCATCATCTGATATTCCTGCATATGTGCAGGTCAATTTGTGGGATTCACCAAGCCGCTTCACCACTGGCTCAGATTCAGTCAGAATCTGCAGACTCCAGATACCTGGAGAGAAAATCAGTTTGATCACAGCAGAGCCAAACATAAACCTTGAGATAGAAAATAGAGAGTTCAGAAGTGTGTATTCACCAGAAATCAATGAGAGCATCAGAAATATTAAACATGTAGTTAAAGTCATAGTGAGAATGTCTGTTTGTCTGGTTGGTGGTTCGGTTTGTCTTCAGTTTGCTGTGAAACTAAATAAATATGGACGAGGGCAAGATTTTGCATTGACTCCTCCTCGCAGAGCTCAAAAAAGAAAGAATGTTGAACTGGATGAAGCAGCTCAAAGGACTGAATGTACAAAAGACAAAAGATAGAGAGCACTGAGAGGAGGAAGAAGCTGATTCCAAGCCTGTAACGAGCCTGTTCATGACTACTTCACCTCCAGTTAAATGTGGTGTGGGTCGTGTGACAATGATCATTTCTGACTTGTTTTTATAAACAACAGTAACTATAAAAAAACAAAATCATAAGTATCAGAAATAATGTTTCTGATCCAATTTAACAGGAATGATCTGAGTCCTACTGCACTGAACGTCAGAGGCATCTAACTGAGGTTTTAAGGGGACTGAGCATCCAGGGCCCTCGTGCGAGGAGGGCCCCCCAGAGAATGCCTGTGTAGAGGGTCCAGAATTTAGAGCTATGTTCCCGGACAGCTTGAACTATGATTCAATAAATGTATTTATTTATTCATTTTTATAATTATTTGTTCATTTATTTGCCATTAGTTCAAAATGAATGTGCTGCAAATTATTCACTCAAAAAAAAAAACTTTTGTACTTTATTGCCTTAAAACTCGCTGCAAAAATATGCCCGTGTTGAGAATAACATCAACTGGCTCGTGTGCCAGAGGGACGTTTTAGTTTCCTATCATATAAAGTTCCACAGTGACAGAAATACATCCAACACTGTATTAGCTTCTAGATTTTACATCACGACAGCAACTGTTAGTAACTTGTACGTTTTTTGGGGTTTTTTTTTTTTTTTTTTGAACACTGTGTTTTCAGTCAATAACTATGTGCTCACATCATGTAAAGACGGTGTATTTTTTGCTGTTTTCCTTGCAGACAGACTCCATCATACACAGTATACATGCGTTCTGCCAGTGAGGGGTCAGCTTAAAGGTGAACTGCACAAGCTGAAAATCGTGCTTGTGCTGCCATCTACTGGCATCTATGTGCATTGCCTGCAGTCAGTAAAGGAAAGAACTTCTATTACTATTGTCTGACAGCGCATCACAGAGGTGTGTTCACAAATGCAAAAGACTTGAAGCGTTCAGCCCACAGAGGTCAGTGCAACACTGCCTTTCTTCCATGCATGATTAAGTCTGGAGTTTAAAGAGCTTCGTTTCAGTGTTGGAATTTGATGTTGAGATAAACTGAAGGATAAAGTGTGTATTGGTTGAGAAAATTCTCCTTCAGATAAATAAACTATTTACAAACCATCTTGGATGGATGAGCTGGATTATAGATTAAACTACACAAAAGTTAAAGGTAGTTAAAATTAGCTCAACCATCAACATTACAGCAGTAAAATACAACATACACATTAAAGCAGTGATATAAATCCAAAAATATCAGATATGACAATAAAACACTGACAGGGATCCTTTTACTGCACAATGAGTACTTTTATTTTATGTACATTTTGCTGATAATACATACTTTTACCTACATAAGGTTTTGAATGCAGGACTAGTGGAGTTGTGGAGTATTAGCACTTTTATTCAAGTAAAGGATCTGAGTATTTACTGCCAATAAATTCCAAAACTTTTATGAAGGCTGTGATTCATCTGCCGCTGAGAATGAAACCTGCCCTCTCATTAAACAATAATGACAATAACAAAAAGTGAAACACTAACAGAAGAAGATGTAGACGTCTATGTGTTGTACTTGCTGTAATGCAGTGGCAGTTCAGCGAGTGTCAAGTTCATTTTTTCAGTGTGCGTGCATGCGTGCGTGCGTGCGTGCGTGCGTGTGTGCTTTCATGTGTTAGTTTCTTTAGTTGTCACATTTTATTTTAGTTTGAAATAATAACAATAATGCAACAAACCGAACTCTGTTTTTTATTTGACACAACCACACAGATAAAGGTAAAATGTGGTGATAATTGCAAAAAATACAACTGTTTTGATCCAAAGAATTTTTTTTTTTTTTTCTTTTCTTTTTTTATGTTGTCGCACAGGTTTCAGTTCCTGAGCGGCTGTTTTTCTCTAGAGGTTTCTCTGTATGTCTTTAAACACCTGCAAACACTGAAACCATTAAAAGTCTTTTATGCAAACCAGAAGCATCAGACTGAAGTTTTCAGACTATTTACATGATCCTGGCTGCTGTCACTGTATTTCTGTCTGCAGCAAATACAGGAAAGAAGTGCAGTAAGTGAGCAAATAAATAAATGTTGCACTTACAACAAAGCTGTGCTCATATGTTTGAAGTGAATCATGAATGTGATGAAGGAGGTGCTGACAGTAAATCAATTGTCAGGAAAACAGCTCACATCATATTTAAATTGTGTTTTAATGACTTGAAAACAAGCTAAACACAATGTAAACATGACTCATAGAAAGCTAAATTCTTGGTGGTTGCTCCTTTTGATTTCATGGCTGCACATCATCATTGTTATTGCAAAGCTGATTTTAATGAATATGTTTTCCATTGTCCATGATTCATGTTCATATTCACTTTAAGAATAATAATAATGATCCTCATCATTGTTTGCACTATTGAATTGTTGTCAATAATCACATTTAGGCATTAATAGTTTACAGTATTTCCAGGCATGTTTTCACTCTGCAGATATAACAACAGTCAACAGACTCTTCTATTGGCTCCAGTCACACCAACATTGATGTTTCACAGTCAGCTTCCTTGTTACTCAGCTATAAAAACTTGACATCAGGCTGTCAGTGGAGTTGACAGCACATCACTTTCAACATCAAGCATGTTTTCTGTAGCTCTGCTGCTGCTGTTGGCAGCTGGATGTGAGTCTCTCTGGATTTGTCAAAGTCAGCAGTTCTTCTCTTGCAGTATAACTTGATCATTTGTTCCAAAACATTTTCTTTTTTCAACAGGTGTGAAGTGTGAAGAGTTGACACAGCCAGCCTCTGTGACTGTGCAGCCAGGTCAACGTCTGACCATCACCTGTCAGGTCTCTTATTCCGTTGGCAGCTCCTTTACGGGCTGGATCAGACAGTCTGCAGGGAAAGGACTGGAGTGGATTGGAAGCAAATATACCAGAGATTCATACTTCAGAGATTCACTGAAGAACAAGTTCAGTATTGACTTAGACTCTTCCAGTGACACAGTGACTCTGAACGGACAGAATGTGCAGCCTGAAGACACTGCTGTGTATTACTGTGCCAGAGATCCACAATAACACAAACCACCAGCAGACCTGAACAAAAACCCCTCAGTGCCTGAACACTTGTAACATGAAACCACAAGAGAAGGAGCCCTCAGACCCTGAAGGCGCTCCTCCAGCTTCCTCCTGTAGCTGTCATTGTCTCTTCTTATGTCTTGTTTCAGCTCCCTATGCACCCTCCTCAGCACATCTTGGTCCCCTGATCTAAAGACCTTCTTCTTCTTGTTCAGGGGCTTTTAGTTCCAGGGACACCCAGGGTATGTTGTTTGGGAAACACTGTACCTTCCTTATCAGCACAGTGTTTTCCCACACAGAAATTAATGTAGCTCATAACTTCCTGTCTTCATCAGCTTTTACTTGCTGGTAAGGGCTCTGAACGCAGACATATAGAATAATGAATTTAATACTGAACTTTAACGTCTTTTAACATATCTGGAAGAATTTGGGGGAAAAATACTTTTTTGCTCTGGTTATGCAACTAGTCAACATCAGACTAAACTTATATAGGGATCTGCAGTTTTCCCACTGTGTCTTTGTGTTTCCCCCTCCCCCTGCCTCCTGTCTCTCCCTTGTCTGTCATGTGTCAGGATGTTTCACTGCAGGGCAAAGCTGACAGGTTGGGTCTGGCCTCCTCTCCTGAGCAAAGCTGCTCTCAATCAGGCAATCAAGACTCACCTGCCACAAGATATAAGCACCGGTTTTCCACCCAGTTGAATTGTCAGTTTATCCACATGATAACGGCACAGACCTGAAGACTCACTGAAGTATTCTTTGATCTGTTTCTTCCTGTCTGCTCTCGTCTGGCCTGTTCCTCCTCAGTCATCTCAGAGCTCTGATTCTTCTGGATTCGACTGTTTGCACACTGTCTTTTTATTTCTCGTGTCAATGTTAAGTCCACCCATCTGTGGTTATTGAGATGCTCTCTGCTTCTTTGAGTGCTCTGTGTCACTTTAGCGTTTGTTTCTTGGTACAGAGCTGCTATCACTGAATCACTATAGCGTGGCCTTCATGTTACTGTATACTTTGGCTCCAGTGTGTTTTTCTAACCTCTCAAATCCTTCGTTGTCAACCACAGAAAACGGCCTGAAGTCTTTGGCAATAATCGATGCATCTTGTTATTTCTTCAGGTCTTGGATGAAAGTGGAGCTCCAGATGCTTCTTTCAGGCTCCTTTGGCCTGCCTGAAGCTTTGTAGTTGAGTGTTTGAGCTTATCCCATATGTCTTCTCGTGTTTGATGCCTCAAAAATTTGTCTATATAATGAAGTGCAGATCAATATCTAATAAATATGCAATCAATATTGTGTGACATGCCTAATATGTATTTATAGCCAAAATAGTACTCCACTCTTTTTCCCTTCAATTTTCAGATATTGCAGTGAGAGGTCTGTGTTTGAACAGTGTGTGTGTGTGTGTGTGTGTGTGTGTGTGTGTGTGTGTGTGTGTAATAATAATAATAACTAATAATATTTGTAAAGTATGTGCAACATAAACAAATGAAAAAAGTGCATCAGAATTAAAAAAAATAAAATAAAATAAACACATTCACAGAGAACTTTGACATTATTAAATTGAAGCATTACTAGTGAAACTAACATGAAAGCAAAGGGCAGCTGTGTATCGTGAGAGTCAGTGTGCAGCAGAGTTTTTGCAAGCCATTATTTCACAGTGCTGGATATAGCACCACGGTGATACATCCTGTGACAAAAACCCCTCTCCACTGATACGGAAATGTTGTGCTGAGAAAGAGTAAAGTATTAGTACAAAATATTAACAATTCACGGTGTCAGGCAGAGGTGTATGAGCATGTGACACGTGTGTACATGTGTATCATTGGGCTGGCCGCATGGTGTATGGTAGTACAAAAACCTGCCCTGAACAGAACCGAGGCAGTAAAACCAGGCCACATTTACTCGACACTGGAGAAAGGTGATAATCAATGGAATAGTGGAAGAGTAAACTGCCTTGTTTTTTCAATTTTACCCTGAAAACGTCAGATGAGATTTTTTTTATATGCTTTTTAGCAAGACAAAACATTTCACATACTGGAAAACCAAACAGTAAAAGATGAAATAATTACACTTACACTTAATTTTAGGTCAGATTAATTAAAATATGTTTTAAATGTGTTAAAGGTCAGAAATTAAGTCTCCATAAGCATTTCGTTATATTAACTATAATTTGTTCATCACTGTAAATGTTTTATGTTAGCACACACATAGTTTTACAGTTTAAAGTTAGACTTAATTTAGAGATATTCTACAAGGAGAAATGAAAATGTACAGATATGTTGGACTTGTGGTCATCAACACCCATACTGGTTAGTATTTATGTAACACAGGGGACACAATCCACACAACAGCAGGTGCTTCCTCATCCAGTTAACATACTGAAACTTAAGACTGAAAGCCAAAAGCTCAGACATGAAAATACACTACACAAAAGCAGGCTGCAGAAACTGGATTTGTATGTTCTCAACATGGAAATAATGACTGCCTAAACCATTTAATTCTAACAGATACCATTTGTTCAAGCCACAGCTCAGTGTGAAGCAGTGCCAATGTGTAATACCATTTTAAAATGGCTTTGAGGAGTGCAGACTGCTGTCTGTTGTTGATTATCAATCTGGCAACTGGAAGAGCCTGAACACACATCATAGAACCAAAAAATTAACTTCATTAACATCACAAAACATTCATTAAAAAAAGTAATTCTTTGGACATAAATAGTGTTGTATGGAGTTAAATTGCAGTGGCAACTCTCATAAACTAAACGTACAACACCTTCTTCAACTGTGTTTCATATGTCATTGATCATGTGTTGCCCACATGGTTCACTCACATAGATCCCATATGCATTTACCATACGGGCACAGCTCAAACACAGAATTTGTCCACTCTGATCCCACGTATCCTAGAGACAGACACCTGTGTTTGGCCTATGTACCTCTTGATTGTGTTTACACATATCTGATTTCTTTGGTAAACCCAAATGGGTCCCATTTGTGTTGCCGATTCCGAGTCCATGCACTAATTTCCTATTAGTGACCCAACAAGGACCCATGTAGCCAGCCTATCAAGGTAGGCCCGAGATAAAATGTCCATTTTCAACTCAGATGGCTAGTTAACGGACTCAAACATTAGATAAACAGAGCTCTTTATCAGAAAATCATATCAAGCTTAATAGTAATTTGAGCTGAATGAAGCGGATGTGGTTGTGTGAACTCCATGCTGCAGGAACTGGAGCTGACAGGAGGGTCTGATAAAGAGGAAGTCTCCACTAACCGTCAGGAAACACACTACATTTTATGTAACGCAGACCAAAGGAAATAAATAACTCAAGGGATGTGGTTAAGGAATAGCACAGTGGCAACTGAAAACATACATGTGAAACAACACTTTAGTAAGTAACTTATAATATATCACTATCATGCCTAATTTTACACTTGGGGGAAAGGGGCACAAGTCACAGTAAGTTCTGGTGAGTAATAATAAAATATTTTCTGAGTGAAGACAACTCAGTATTTACTATTATCACTTACATTGACAGTAGACCTCAGTTATGGAGTTAGACTTCAGGTGCATCAGCGACATCTTTAAGGTGCTATTTTTTGTATGTTGGACACGTTGACATGTGACACTGTGCAGGTGTTTTTGACTACTGGGGGAAAGGCACGATGGTTACGGTTACATCAGGTAATTCAACCTTTTTTTTTCCTCTAATGCATCCAGTTGATTTAAAACAGTTTTAGTATTTCTTAAGTTTTGACTCTGTTGATTTCTGTAATATTCTATGTTAAATGCGGTATGAAGTTAGATTGTCATAAACAACTACCAGGACTTTTCCTACCAAGGAAACACAATAGTAATAGAGCTAAGATTTTATACCATTTAAAATTTAAATGTCATGTTCAAGTTATCTCTTTAGTAAAGTTAAGTTTTAATACTTTATTTAATGTGAAATTCAAACAGAGTTTTTCAGTCAGACTCACAGGTGGATATTTATGTCTTGCACATTTCTGGTAATTTAAGTGGATTTTGTAACAGTGGGATTAATTACATGTTGAGCTCAACATTAGTAGATGTAAACGTTACACACTAACAGCTAAGTTGAGTAAGCACTGTGCTACTATGATCCTTTTTACAACTGGGGAAAGGGTACAACGGTCACTGTTTCATCAGGGAAGAACACGCTTTAACCTCACACAAAACTGCTGAATTTCCCCGAAAGTGATATGTTTCTGTAAGACTATGACTGCAATCAGCTCATTTAATGGATGTTTACTGAGTGGACAGCTTCATTCCTTAAAATGAAAAGAATACCAATGACTAATTATTGTCAAAGCTGTGGATTTAAAGTATAACTTACATGATAAAATGACCACAAATTATATAGGGAGGTTTGTGCAAAAAATAACATTAAATAAATGAGCTGTGTATAGAAGGCACTCGAAATCTCCACATTCAAAGCATTAAAAAGTAATACCTTCAATGTGGTGTTTTCTTACACTATTGATCAGTTGCATATATATATATCAATCTTCCACCTCTACTTATATATATATATATATTCTATGACACTTTTCTCAGCCACTTCAACTGCACCAGATGTGTTTCCTCTGGTACAATGTGGTTCTGGGATCGGAGACATGGTCACCCTTGGCTGTCTTGCCACCGGCTTCACGCCCTCCTCAGTGGCCTACACATGGAGCAAAGATGGTGAGACCTTGACAGACTTCATTCAGTATCCTCCGGTACAGAAAGGCAACTTTTATACAGGGATCAGTCAAATCCAAGTGAGGAGAGAGGACTGGGAAGCAAGGGAGCCTTTCCAATGTGCCGTGACTCATCCAGCGGGAAATGGCCAAGCTGATTTCATTAGGTCAAGTAAGACATGTACATATACATATCTGCATATATACATACATACATACATATATGTGTCTGCTCTATATTTTGTGGGTGTGTGTTTGTTTTTCAGCGGTGCGCTATGTGTTGCCAACTCTTACGGTGTTGGTCTCCTCTGATGCGGAAAACGAGGCTTCCTTCTCCTGCTTTGCCAAAGATTTTTCACCAAACAGTTACGAGATCAAATGGCTAAAAAATGACGAGGACATCCGCAACAAAATGTATGAGATCAAAACACTGTCGAAGGAAAGAATGGGTGAGAATGCAACTACACTGTACAGTGCAGCGAGTTTTCTCACGGTACCTTCCATTGAGTGGAGTCAGGCGGGTACGACATTTACATGTCAGTTTAAGGGGACAGGTGAAAACAACATTCCAACGTTTGTGAATTCATCTGTGACCTTTAAAATCCCGACTCCATGTGAGTAAATTGCCACTTTTTCTTTCCAAATTGTTTGCAAATTGAATTTCAACTCAATTTTTAGGAGATTTCTGTTCAATAATTGTCCATTAATTCCTCACTCAACAGGTGGCGGCTGCACTGAAGCAGATGTGGACATAACGATCACTGGCCCCACACTGGAGGACATGTTTTTACACAAAAAAGGAAAGATAGTATGTCGAGTCCAGGTAAACAAGCCATCTCTCGGGAAGATTTGGTGGGAGGACGAACGTGGAAACGAAATGGTTGATTCTTCAATGAACCCCGTTAAAGAAAATAAAAAAACATTCAGCCTTTCGCTTGACATTTCGTATGACGAATGGAGCCACGGGATGAAGCGCTACTGCGCTGTTGAACATTCAGACTGGATGGAGCCATTTAAGAAACTCTATAAGAGGAATAATGGTAAGAAAAGCCTCTGTGTAATTCCTCTTGTCATGTCATCAAACATGTTATGCCTGTATTTTGTAGCAGGGCAGGAGGCCTCATTGTTCTCTCATGCTTTCAGGAGGACAGACTCAGCGTCCTTCAGTGTTTATGCTGCCTCCAGTAGAACATACTAGAAAAGAAACGGTGACCCTGACTTGCTATGTGAAAGACTTCTTCCCTAAGGACATTTTTGTGTCTTGGCTTGTTGATGACGAGGAAGCAGACTCAAACTATGAGACCCACACCACAAACCCTATACCAAACCATGGATCCTATTCTGTTTATGGCCAGTTATTGCTCAGCCAGGAGCAGTGGCAAAAGAAGGACATGGTGTACAGCTGTGTAGTTTACCACGAGTCTATGGTAAACACAACTAAAGCTATCGTCAGGTCCATTGAGCAAAGAACATCTGAGAAAACCAACCTGGTCAACCTCAACATGAACATCCCTGAAACATGCAAGGCTCAGTAGATGTTATTTTGTGTCGCTGTGTCTTCTGCTGTTTGTTGAATGTTTGTTGCTTGTGATGTGACATTGTGTTTGTCTTTTCAATGCAGATTCAAAATCAAAATAAAAAAAAGCACCCTGCTGATGTGCGTCCCATGCAGTTCATGTCTTTATTTAACCAGTTTGTTTGAGCTCCATGTTTATTCTAAGTGTACCGTCTAATGCAGCACAAGTTTGGTGTAGATATCAGCTTGTTCAAGTTTAAAGCTCTGTGACAATAACAACATGTCAAACTTTCAACATCATGCTGTTTTCACTGCAATAACCCCACCTCCAGCTCACAAAATTTAGTAAAAAAATAAAAATTAAATGAATCATATTTGTTCATGTTTAATGGAGATGGTGTATTACACTGTTTGTGTGGCTTGTCTTGTGTGTATGTGTGCTTCCTCTACTGGGTCTTGCCCCACAAACACAAAACAAATGATTATTTATGGTTGAACTCCAGCTCTGTGGTCTGTCAGTCAAATGATGAATATACTGATTCACAAGCGTGCAGTCATGCATGCAACTCCAACAATGAAGTCTTTCGACGGCAGCTGAAGATCAGTGTACAACCATTTTATTATTCTATTTTAGAATTCATGAACAAGACTTTTAGAAGAACAAGAGTGAACTCATAACAGTACAATAAGTAACAAGACATATATCAGTGCTGTTTTGTTTTTTTTTAATTAGCGGTTGCCTATTTTATTCTTCAAAGAGGTCTGACCTATGAGGCTCGAACATATGTGACCCTACTAAAAGAAGTTAATAGATTTGTGTCATGTGATCTATTGTTCAAATCTGGGTGTGTGTTGTCCCAAATATTAACTGATTAATTACTGTCCACTACATCCAGAGTGCCTGATTCAAACTAACCACCAGTGGAACACTGTCACTGAGGCAGAAGACGATCACATGGGAGACACAGCCCTCACCTTCATCCTTCTCTTCCTCATCACTCTGCTGTTTGCCATTGGAACCACTGCTTTTAAGGTACTAATGAGTTTATATGTGAGAGTTGTGCACAGAGAACCAGAAAATGATTTAGGTTCCACTATTACTTTAAGTTTTTCCTGAACTATGAAGGACATCCTAACAAAGATTAGGCCAGCTTTCAGGATCTGTGCGCGTAAGTGTTGGATTTTATGATGCAGCAATGTAACTGTAATGCATATGTGGGTCATATGACACATTTACAATAAATGGTGGCAAATAGCAGGAATTTCATCATTTTGATGCAATTTTGCTGATTCTTTTTTTTCTGTCTTTTCAGGTCAAATGAAACATGAACTTTCTGAGGAATAAAAGTATTTTTCACAGAATTTTTCACAATTGTCCTTTTTTGATTGCGAGAGCTTTGTGTGTTTTTGAAAATAAATATTTAAATGAACTGCTGGTGTTGCTCCTTCAACTTTTTTTCCCGTCCTCTGTTATTTTGAAATTGTTCATACCATCTATGGTTTCACATGTAAAAGTTCAATGCAAAATATTTATAATATATATTTTATTATATATTGTGTAATATGCTGCTTTGTTCATCACTTCTCCAGCACCTGGAGTCAACAGCCCGTGTTCAACTCAATATGTAAATTTACAGATTTTACACTTGGTTAGTTCTTGACTCTATTAATAATAGAGAACTAGAACTAAAACCTTTACAAAAGTCATGAGAAGCCATGTAAAACCTATGTGATATATACAAAATGATATGAGATATTTGAATGTGCCCTGTTTCTCTTACTGGTATACCCACACCTCTTCAGGTGTATGTGATGCACCGTTGCACTTTGCATCGTTTCACTTCTGTATTTTGGTACTTTTTGGGGACCTGAGTGTGCTTGCTGCTAACCCTGATCACTGTGCCCTGTCATGCTGTAGCATCTGTGCAACAGACTTCCGGCGCTATCTCCACCTGACCCCACCAGACACTGTAAAAGTACAATACTGCCATCTAGCCGAAATACAAAAACATTTCAGACGCTGTTGATCACCTCCTGTGCTTAAGGGTAAGCTTGCTTAGTGTGTCACTGTCCCTTACTTATTCATAGGAGACAGATCAATAAATTAGCATAATAAAATACAAAAAATTGCCCCCTCAAAAAAATAAAACAACCGCTGATGGACTCAGCCAATTTCTGCTAACTGATATACACCCATTAGGCATTATGACCACCTCCCTATATTGTGTTGGTCCCCCTTTTACTGCCAAAACAAAACTGACCCATCAGGCATGGGCTCCACTAGGCCCTGAAGGTGTCCTGTGGTATCTGCCACCAAGATGTTAGCAGCGGATCCTTTAAGTCCTGTAGGTTACGATGTGGGGCCTCCATGCATTGGAAATGTTTGTCCGGCACGTCCCACAGATGCTCAATTGGATTGAGATCTGGGGAATCTGGAGGCCAAGTCAACACCTCAAACTTGTGTTGTGCTCCTCAAACCATTGCTGAACTATTTTTGCTTTGTGGCAAGGGGCATTATCCTGCTGAAAGAGGCCACAGCCATCATGGAATACTGTTTA
Organism: Chaetodon auriga; assembly: GCF_051107435.1. NCBI lineage: Eukaryota > Metazoa > Chordata > Actinopteri > Chaetodontiformes > Chaetodontidae > Chaetodon > Chaetodon auriga. The sequence continues at coordinate 13,555,978 of NC_135089.1, read as the reverse complement.
CATAAAAGGGTGTACATTACAATTACAATTACAATTAGCCATTGGGCAGACACTTTTATCCAAAGCGACGCACAAATGAATTCACACCGATGACACAGCATCAGGGGCAGTTTTAGGGTCACTATCTCGCCCAAGGATACTTTGGCATGTGGACGGCCGAGACCAGGGATCAAACCACCATCCTGATTGTTGGATGACCACTCTACCTCCTGCGCCATAGCTGCCCCATGTACATGATCTGCAACAATGCTTAAGTAGGTGGTACATTACAAAGTAACATCCATGGATGTCAGGACCCAAGGTTTCCCAGCAGAATATTGACCAAAGCATCACACTGCCTCTGCCGGGTTGCCTTCTTCCCATAGTGCATCCTGGTGCCATGTGTTCCCCAGCCATAGACATAGTGTAAAAGAAAACCTGATTCATCAGACCAGGCCACCTTCTTCTGTTGTTCTGTAGTCCAGTTCTGATGCTCACATGCCCATTGTTGGCAGTGGACAACAATGATAGATACTCACCACTGCAGACCGGAAACACCCTACAAGAGCTGCAGTTTTGGAGATGCTCTGACCCAGCCGTCTAGCCATCAAAACTGGCCCTTGTCAAACTCTTCAATCCCTCAATCCCATTTTCCTGCTATTAAAACATCAAATTTGAGGACAAAATGTTCACTTGCTGCCAAATATATCCGACCCACTAGCAGGTGCCATGATGAAGAGACAATAAATGTTATTCATGTCACCTGTCAGTGGTCATAATGTTAAGCCTGATCGGTGGATTTGTCCAGTCATCCAATCCAATCTTCCACCTCTACTTATCTGACTGCAGAGAGGAGGACAGAGAACAGTGGACACACAGTTTAACATGATGGACTATAGGACAGGACTGCTGCTTTTAACTCTCTGCTGGGCAGGTGAAGATCTACACTGATCTTAATCTAATATAGCTTTTATTTGTGTCATCAGCTTATTTCACTTGATGTTTTTATTCCTCCTGACAGGTGTTGATGGTCAGACTCTGACACAATCTGAACCAGTGGATAAAAGGCCTGGAGAATCTCACAGATTGACCTGTACAGGCTCTGGATTCACATTCAGTGACTACTTTATGCACTGGGTCAGACAGGCTCCTGGAAAAGGACTGGAGTGGGTTGCTACTATCAGTAGTGGTGGTGGTAGCGCCAAATACTACTCTGAGTCAGTGAAAGGCCGGTTTACCATCTCCAGAGACGACAGCAGACAGCAGCTGTATCTGCAGATGAACAGTCTGAAGACTGAAGATTCTGCTGAAATCATTGTCCAGATATGAATAAAAAATAAACTACAAGTACATATTTCAGCCCCATTAATGTTTATATTGTTTGGCCTCTAAAGTCAGTCACAATATGGGAGTGTAAATAAATGTTGCAGTTCCTTTGATAAACACTAGATGACAGTGTCAGTGTCAAGTTTCTATCTCATCTAGCATGACAGAAGACTTTCATATCTGCTTGTCTCATTGAACTGAACTGACTTACACTGAAAACCTTTGTGAGCTTGCTTCACCACAACACGAACACAAGATTTTAAGAGTTGAATCAGCAGTGACTGCTTCATGTGTTCATCTAGTTGTAGTTCACCATCTCAGCATCTCTAATAGATTTGAAGATAAACAGCTGGATGACTCATGAGCTGCTGTTTCTTCTTGTGCTTGTGAGACATTATGATAAAGCTGAATAAATAAGCAACCTTGAGAATGGGCAGTCTCCCATGCCACAAAAAACAAATGGAAGGAAGCCACAAAGCCCCTCTATGATGAAAAGTGTATTTGGGTTTGCAGGTTATCACATATGAACGTCACACCTTTTATTCCACATCTAAGCCCCAATGTTGGTATAAACATCACAGAGACTGTAACAGGTAATTTGTGTGGCTTTTGTTAATGGAGACACATGCACACACAGAACTAAAAATAAAATAAAATTAAATTAAATTAAATTAAATTAAATTAAATTAAATTAAATTAAATTAAATTAAATTAAATAAATAAATACATAAATAAATAAATAATAATAATAGTAGTAGTAATAATAATAATAATAATAATAATAATAATAACAACAACAACAACAACAACAACAATAATAATAATAATAATAATGTTCAATTTTGCCTCTTTTAATTTGCTCAACAATTTTACATCTTTTGCCAATTAAAATGCCCTGAGGAGACTTCAACAGCAAGTTGCTGGCAGAGGCTGTGGGTGGAGGATTGGGTTGTGGCTGCCTGCCAGAAAATGCAAGTTAAGGCTACAGTTACAACTTCGTGGAAGAAGCTGAAAGTGGTGGCTTCTGCTGCATCTGTCTAAACAAATCTGCAGGTGGAGGCTTCTGCTGTCTGCAAGAATCAGCAGACGCAAGTTGCTGGAAGTGGCTGGAGGTGGAGGTTTCACCTGCAGTTATCCGCCAGAATCTGCAGGTACATGTAGGTCCTGCAGGATGCTGAGAGAACCGAAAGGTGGAAGTCTTGACTAAGCTGTCTACTAGAATTCGCAAATACAGGAATCTTCAGGGTGTTATGGGTGAAGGTTGAGAAACACAAAAAGTGAATATTCTGCTGATCGGACAGTAATGACAATGTGAGTTTGTCTGCTATAAAGACTTGGTGTCATGCTGTCATTTGCAGCAGAAGAAGAGAAGCTCCAATCAGATCACTTTCAACATCAACCATGATCTCTGCAGCTCTGTGTGTGAACAGTTGACACAGCCAGCCTCTGTGACTGTGCAGCCAGGTCAACATCTGACCATCACCTGTCAGGTCTCTTATTCTCTTAGCGACTACTACACAGCTTGGATCAAACAGCCTGCAGGGAAAGGACTGGGGTGGATTGGACATGCATCTTTTGGATCCACAACACACTACAAAGATTCACTGAAGAACAAGTTCTGTGTCAGCATTTATATCAACATTCATTCTGCACTTTCATCAATCTGTAACTGAGATCCAAGTCAAATCCACTTCCACACTGTGAGGAGGAGTCAATGCAAAACTCACATGTCTTCCACCTCTACTTATCTGACTGCAGAGAGGAGGACAGAGAACAGTGGACACACAGTTTAACATGATGGACTATAGGACAGGACTGCTGCTTTTAACTCTCTGCTGGGCAGGTGAAGATCTACACTGATCTTAATCTAATATAGCTTTTATTTGTGTCATCAGCTTATTTCACTTGATGTTTTTATTCCTCTTGACAGGTGTTGATGGTGAGTCTCTGACAGAATCTGAACCAGCGGATAAAAGGCCTGGAGAATCTCACAGATTGACCTGTACAGCCTCTGGATTCTCATTCAGCAGCTTCTATATGGCCTGGGTCAGGCAGGCTCCTGGAAAAGGACTGGAGTGGATCTCTGCTGTCAGTAGTGATGGCAGCAGCACCATCTTCTACTCTGAGTCAGTGAAAGGCCGGTTTACCATCTCCAGAGACGACAGCAGACAGCAGCTGTATCTGCAGATGAACAGTCTGAAGACTGAAGATTCTGCTAAAATCGTTGTCCAGATATGAATAAAAGATAAACTACATGCACATATTTCAGCCACATTAATGGTTATATTGTTTGGTCTCTAAAGTTAGTCACAATACAGGAGTATAAAATAATGTTGCAGTTCCTTTGATAGACACTAAAAGAAAGTCAGTGTCGAGTTTTGTAAGATTTTGTCTGACAAAATTTTGTCTGCTAACACTTGATATCATGCTGTCATTTGCAGCAGAAGAAGAGAAGCTCCATCAGATCACCTTCAACATCAACAATGTTCTCTGTAGCTGGATCCTGTGAGTCTCACCGAGGCAGAGACACTGACAGTCTGATCACAGCACACCCACTGTTCACTGCTATGACACTGATTCAATATTCAGCATGTTTTCCTCCACAGGTGTGAAGTGTGAACAGTTGACACAGCCAGCCTCTGTGACTGTGCAGCCAGGTCAATGTCTGACCATCACCTGTCAGGTCTCTTATTCTGTTGGCGACTACTTCACAGGTTGGATCAGACAGCCTGCAGGGAAAGGACTGGAGTGGATTGGAATGGCAGCTGTTGGAGCCACCACATACTACAAAGATTCACTGAAGAACAAGTTCAGTATCAGCGTAGACTCCTCCAGTCAGACAGTGACTCTAAACGGACAGAATGTGCAGCCTGAAGACACTGCTGTGTATTACTGTGCCAAAGATCCACAATAACACAAACCATCAGCAGAGCTGAACAAAAACCCCTCAGTGCCTATCACTGCTTCACTGACAATTCACAAATGTACTTGTCCTTTCAAAGGGATAGTGTTGGCAGTTCTCAGTTTCACCTCTATTGAGAAATAATAATTTGTAACTTTCTGAAGCTGAACTCAGACAAGACAGAAGTCATAATCTTTAGTCATGTCCACCTAGTAAGCAAACTTGTAACCAAGAGAAAATCTACAGCCAGAAATCTAAACATCACATTCAGTTTGCATCTGAGCTTCGAACCACATGTCAACAATCTCATGCATATATCTCAAACACAAAATTCAAACTAAATAGGTTTCAAATTTAGAGTTGCCTAAATCAAAATTAACTGGCTGCCATCACAACTCCTACTTTATTGTTTCTCGAGACCAACAAATAGGTTTTTCTGTCTGCTGATGTCCTGAAGATGGTCTGACTTCTGAACACATTGTGAAAAAAAAATGTTTCCTATTTTATGTAGTTCAGTAATAGCCACTTATTGCAACACGTATAAACATGTCAAAGTCATCACATGATGCAGACTGTTGTAAAAATGAAGCACAACCTTCTTAAAAAATGTGTTTGTCAACCTGTGACACAAATTATCCTGAAACATGTCAGAGGGACTCTTGGAGGAATGACTGATGTACAGTAAACATTCATTCTGCACTTTCATCAAACAGTAACTGAGATCCAAGTCAAATCCACTTCCACACTGTGAGGAGGAGTCAATGCAAAACTCACATGTCTTCCACCTCTACTTATCTGACTGCAGAGAGGAGGACAGAGAACAGTGGACACACAGTTTAACATGATGGATTATAGGACAGGACTGCTTCTTTTAACTCTCTGCTGGGCAGGTGAAGATCTACACTGATCTTAATCTAATATAGCTTTTATTTGTGTCATCAGCTTATTTCACTTGATGTTTTTATTCCTCTTGACAGGTGTTGATGGTGAGTCTCTGACAGAATCTGAACCAGCGGATAAAAGGCCTGGAGAATCTCACAGATTGACCTGTACAGGCTCTGGATTCACATTCAGTGACTACCAGATGAGCTGGATCAGACAGGCTCCTGGAAAAGGACTGGAGTGGATCGCTACTATCAGTGATGGTGGTGGCAGCACTGACTATTCTGAGTCAGTGAAAGGCCGGTTTACCATCTCCAGAGAAAACAGCAGAAAGCAGCTGTATCTGCAGATGAACAGTCTGAAGACTGAAGATTCTGCTTAAATCAATGTCAAGATATGAATAAAAGTTATACTTCATGTACATGTTTCAGCCTTCTGCTGTCTGCAAGACTCAGCAGATGCAAGTTGTTGGAAGAGGCTGGAGGTGGAGGTTTCACCTGCAGTTATCTGCCAGAATCTGCAGGCACATGTCAGTCCTGCAGGATGCTGAGAGAACCTATAGGTGTTAGTTCAATACCTACCATGTTCTCTGTAGCTCTGCTGCTGCTGGATCCTGTGAGTCTCACTGAGGCAGAGACACTGACAGTCTGATCACAGCACACCCACTTTTCACTGCTATGACACTGATTCAATATTCAACATGATTTCCTCCACAGGTGTGAAGTGTGAACAGTTGACACAGCCAGCCTCTGTGACTGTGCAGCCAGGTCAACGTCTGACCATCACCTGTCAGGTCTCTTATTCTGTTAGTAGTTACCACACAGGTTGGATCAGACAGCCTGCAGGGAAAGAACTGGAGTGGATTGGATATGCAGCTGTTGGATACGACACACACTACAAAGATTCACTGAAGAACAAGTTCAGTATCAGCTTAGACTCCTCCAGCAACACAGTGACTCTAAATGGACAGAATGTGCAGCCTGAAGACACTGCTGTGTATTACTGTGCCAGAGAGCCACAATAACACAACCCACCAGCATACGTGAACAAAAACCCCTGTGGTCATGACCACCTAGCAAGCAAATTTGAAAACAAATTTTCATGCCTGGACTATTGCAACGCAAAATTTTGTGTCATGAATTTTCAGTAGCGGTTATGTTTCATGTTGCTTCTTGGATGATGACCTGATCTACTTCAACCACAAAATTCAATCCAAGTAGGTTTTTAATTTAGAGTTGCCTAAATCAAATTTAACTGGCTGGTATCTCAACTCCTACATTATTGTTTCACAGGAAAAACAAAGGGGTTTTTCTTTCTCCTGATGTCCTGAAGATGGTCTGACTTATGAGCATATTGTGAGAAAATTATTTTTCTATTATACTGCAGTTCAGTAAAAGCATTTATTGCAAAATGTAGAAACATAATCAAAGTCATCACAAATTATACTGAAACATGTCAGAGGAACTCTTGGAGGATTGACTGATGTACAGTAAACATTCATTCTGCACTTTCATCAAACAGTAACTGAGATCCAAGTCAAATCCACTTCCACACTGTGAGGAGGAGTCAATGCAAAACTCACATGTCTTCCACCTCTACTTATCTGACTGCAGAGAGGAGGACAGAGAACAGTGGACACACAGTTTAACATGATGGACTATAGGACAGGACTGCTGCTTTTAACTCTCTGCTGGGCAGGTGAAGATCTACACTGATCTTAATCTAATATAGCTTTTATTTGTGTCATCAGCTTATTTCACTTGATGTTTTTATTCCTCTTGACAGGTGTTGATGGTCAGACTCTGACACAATCTGAACCAGTGGATAAAAGGTCTGGAGAATCTCACAGATTGACCTGTACAGCCTCTGGATTCACATTCAGTGACCACTGGATGCATTGGGTCAGACATGCTCCTGGGAAAGGACTGGAGTGGGTTGCTGTCATAAGCAGTGGCAGCAGCAGCAACATCCACTACTCTGAGTCAGTGAAAGGCCGGTTTACCATCTCCAGAGACAACAGCAGAAAGCAGCTGTATCTGCAGATGAACAGTCTGAAGACTGAAGATTCTACTGAAATCATTGTCAAGATATGAATATAAGTTATACTACATGTACATGTTTTAGCAGTCTGCTGTCTGCAAGACTCAGCAGATGCAAGTTGTTGGAAGAGGCTGGAGGTGGAGGTTTCACCTGCAGTTATCTGCCAGAATCTGCAGGCACATGTCAGTCCTACAGGATGCTGAGAAAACCAATAAGTAGAAGTTCAACATCAACCATGTTCTCTGTAGCTCTGCTGCTGCTGGATCCTGTGAGTCTCACTGAGGCAGAGACACTGACAGTCTGATCACAGCACACCCACTGTTCACTGCTATGACACTGATTCAATATTCAACATGTTTTCCTCCACAGGTGTGAAGTGTGTACAGTTGACACAGCCAGCCTCTGTGACTGTGCAGCCAGGTCAACGTCTGACCATCACCTGTCAGGTCTCTTATTCTGTTAGCGACTACTACACAGTTTGGATCAGACAGCCTGCAGGGAAAGGACTGGAGTGGATTGGATATGCAGCTGTTGGATACACCACACTCTACAAAGATTCACTGAAGAACAAGTTCAGTATTGACTTCGACTCTTCCAGCAACACAGTGACTCTAAACGGACAGAATGTGCAGCCTGAAGACACTGCTGCGTACTACTGTGTCAGAGATCCACAATAACACAAACCATCAGCAGACATGAACAAAAACCCCTGTGGTCATGACCACCTAGCAAGCAAATTTGAAAACAAATTTTCATGCTTAGACTATTGCAATGCGAAATTTTCTGTCATGAATTTTCAGTTGCGGTTATGTCTAATGTTGTTTCTTGGATGATGAGCACATTGTGAGAAAATTATTTCTTTATTATACTCTAGTTTAGTAATAGCTATTTATTGCAATATGTAGAAACATTGTCAGAGTCATCACATGATGCAGACTGTAGTGACAGTGAAGCACAACCTTCTTGAATGATGTGTTTGTCATCCTGTGACACAATTTATACTGAAACATGTCAGAGGGACTCTTGGAGGATTGACTGATGTACAGAAAACATTCATTCTGCACTTTCATCAAACAGTAACTGAGATCCAAGTCAAATCCAGTTCCACACTGTGAGGAGGAGTCAATGCAAAACTCACATGTCTTCCACCTCTACTTATCTGACTGCAGAGAGGAGGACAGAGAACAGTGGACACACAGTTTAACATGATGGACTATAGGACAGGACTGCTGCTTTTAACTCTCTGCTGGGCAGGTGAAGATCTACACTGATCTGAATCTAATATAGCTTTTATTTGTGTCATCAGCTTATTTCACTTGATGTTTTTATTCCTCTTGACAGGTGTTGATGGTGAGTCTCTGACAGAATCTGAACCAGTGGTTAAAAGGCCTGGAGAATCTCACAGATTGACCTGTACAGGCTCTGGATTCACATTCAGTGACTACGCTATGGTCTGGATCAGACAGGCTCCTGGAAAAGGACCGGAGTGGATCTCTGCTATCAGTGGTGGTGGTGGTAGCAGCACCCGCTACTCTGAGTCAGTGAAAGGCCGGTTTACCATCTCCAGAGACAACAGCAGACAGCAGCTGTATCTGCAGATGAACAGTCTTAAGACTGAAGATTCTGCTGAAATCATTGTCCAGATATGAATAAAGATAAACTACATGTACATATTTGAGCCACATTACTTTTTATAATGTTTGGTCTCTAAAGTCAGTCACACTACATGAGTATAAAATAATGTTGCAGTTCCTTTGATAACACTAAATGACAGTCAGTGTCACGTCTCTCTCTCCTTTGTCACGATAAGGAGACTTTCATATCTGCTTATCTCATTGATCTGAACTGACTGACACTCAAGCATCAGCAGTGACTGCTCCATGTGTTCATCTAGTTGTAGTTCACCATCTCAGCATCTCTAATAGATTTGGAGATAAACAGCTGGATGACTCATGAGCTGCTGTTTCTTCTTGTGCTTGTGAGACATTATGATAAAAGCTGGATGAATAAGCAACCTTGAGAATGGGCAGTCTCCCAAGCCACCCAAACAAATGGAAGGAAGCCACAAAGCCCCTCTATGATGAAAAGTGTATTTGGGTTTGCAGGTTATCACATATGAACGTCACATCTTTTATTCCACATCTAAGCACCAATGTTGGTATAAACATCACAGAGAGTGCAACAGGTAATTTGTGTGGCTTTTGTTAATGGAGACACATGCACACACAGACCTCTACAAAACGGATTTAATGTTGAATTTTGCCTCTTTTAATTTGCTCAACAGTTTCACATCTATTGCAAATTAAAATGTCCATGAAAATAGCCTGCAGCTTCTGAGGCAAGCTTTCTCCCTGAATCTGCAGGTGAAGTTTGCATTGGATACTGAATGCAGAGGTAGGTGGAGGTTCAGGTCTCAGCTGTCTGCATTTGCAAATGCAGGAATCTTCAGGATGTTGGCAGATGTTGTGGGTGAATGTTCTGCTCTCAGCCCTCAGGAACAGGACAAGTAAATATTCTGCTGATCTGACTGTAAATGACAATGTTTCCAATCTCAATTTTCTGAGATTTCTTCTACTATAAAGACTTGATATCATGCTGTCAGCTGCTGCAGCAGAAGAGAAGCTCCATCAGACCACCTTCAACATCAACCATGTTCTCTGTAGCTCTGATGCTGCTGATGCTGATGCTGCTGGATCCTGTGAGTCACACTGAGGCAGAGACACTGACAGTCTGATCACAGTATATAGACTGTTCACTGCTATGACACTGATTCAATATTCAGCGTGTTTTCCTCCACAGGTGTGAAGTGTGTACAGTTGACACAGCCAGCCTCTGTGACTGTGCAGCCAGGTCAATGTCTGACCATCACCTGTCAGGTCTCTTATTCTGTTAGCAGCCACTACACAGGTTGGATCAGACAGCCTGCAGGGAAAGGACTGGAGTGGATTGGACACAAATATACTGGAGATTCATCCTACAAAGATTCACTGAAGAACAAGTTCAGTATTGACTTAGACTCCTCCAGTAAGACAGTGACTCTAAACGGACAGAATGTGCAGCCTGAAGACACTGCTGTGTATTACTGTGCCAGAGATCCACAATAACATAAACCATCAGAAGACCTGAACAAAAACCCCTCAGTACCGATCACTACTTCACTGACAATGCGCAATGTACTGATCCTTTCAAAGGGATAATGTTGGCAGTTTAAAATGTTGGCAGTTTAATGAAGTGCTGTTATGGCTGTGTTTTCTGTCTGCTCTGGTTCTGCTTCTTTTTCTCTGCAGGTCTGGAGCGTGGCGGGGGCGGGGCCGATCTCCTCTGAAGCGAGTGGCTTCTGGACACACCTGACTCTAATCCTTGCTCATCAAGACTCTCCTTTTTAAGCTGGCTTCGTCCACACTCCTGTGCCAGATGGTTCTTGGTTTTCTTTGTGTCTCACCACAGAGTTATATCCTGGTCCCTGCCATGCTCCTCCAGCCAACGCTGTAGTCTTTTCCTGTGCTTTTGGTTCGCTCACGTGACTTGTGTTAGTCTTCCCTAACAGTGATTTGTTGTTCTCTTTTTGTGTGCTGAGTTTTTTCCCCTCAGCTGTGATTTTTGGTTGTTTGTCTGCCTGAGCTGCATTTTTCCCTGATGGTGATTTTTGGTTGTTGTTAATTTTTGATCAATAAACTGTGCTAAATCTCTCTCTGCATTCTGGGGTCTTTGCCTTCCTTGCGACTATAACAGCATGATTCACTTCTATTGATAAATGATGATTTATAACTTTCTGCAGCTGAACTCAGACAAGAGAGAAGTCATAATCTTTGGTCATGACCACCAAGCAAGCAAACTTGCAACCAAGAGAAAATCTACAGCCAGAAATCTAGACATCACATTCAATTTGCAACTGAGCTTTGAGCCACATGTCAACAATTTCATACACATATCTCAAGCACAAAATTCAAAATAAGTAGGTTTAAAATTCAGAGTTGCCTAAATCAAATTTAACTGGCTGGCGTCACAACTCCTACATTATTGTTTCTCGAGACCAACAAAGGGGTTTTTCTTTCTCCTGATGTCCTGAAGATGGTCTGACTTATGAGCACATTGTGAGAAAATTATTTTTCTATTATACTGCAGTTCAGTAATAGCATTTATTGCAAAATGTAGAAACATAATCAAAGTCATCACAAATTATACTGAAACATGTCAGAGGAACTCTTGGAGGATTGACTGATGTACAATAAACACTCATTCTGCACTTTCATCAAACAGTAACTGAGATCCAAGTCAAATCCACTTCCACACTGTGAGGAGGAGTCAATGCAAAACTCACATGTCTTCCACCTCTACTTATCTGACTGCAGAGAGGAGGACAGAGAACAGTGGACACACAGTTTAACATGATGGACTATAGGACAGGACTGCTGCTTTTAACTCTCTGCTGGGCAGGTGAAGATCTACACTGATCTTAATCTAATATAGCTTTTATTTGTGTCATCAGCTTATTTCACTTGATGTTTTTATTCCTCTTGACAGGTGTTGATGGTGTGACTCTGACAGAATCTGAACCAGCGGATAAAAGGCCTGGAGAATCTCACAGATTGACCTGTACAGCCTCTGGATTCACATTCAGTGACCACTGGATGCATTGGGTCAGACAGGCTCCTGGGAAAGGACTGGAGTGGATTGCTTACATAGATAGTGGCAGCAGCAGCATCCTCTACTCTGAGTCAGTGCGAGGCCGGATTACCATCTCCAGAGACAACAGCAGACAGCAGCTGTATCTGCAGATGAACAGTCTGAAAACTGAAGATTCTGCTTAAATCAATGTCAAGATATGAATAAAAGTTATACTTCATGTACATGTTTCAGCCTTCTGCTGTCTGCAAGACTCAGCAGATGCAAGTTGTTGGAAGAGGCTGGAGGTGGAGGTTTCACCTGCAGTTATCTGCCAGAATCTGCAGGCATATGTCAGTCCTACAGGATGCTGAGAGAACCTATAGGTAGAAGTTTAATACCAACCATGTTCTCTCATAGCACACCCACTGTTCACTGCTATGACACTGATTCAATATTCAACATGTTTTCCTCCACAGGTGTGAAGTGTGATCAGGTGACACAGCCAGCCTCTGTGACTGTGCAGCCAGGTCAACGTCTGACCATCACCTGTCAGGTCTCTCATTCTGTTAGCAGCTACCACACAGCTTGGATCAGACAGCCTGCAGGGAAAGAACTGGAGTGGATTGGAAGCAAATATACTGGAGCTTCATTCTACAAAGATTCACTGAAGAACAAGTTCAGCATTGACTTAGACTCCTCCAGCAACACAGTGACTCTAAACGGACAGAATGTGCAGCCTGAAGACACTGCTGTGTATTACTGTGCCAGAGAGCCACAATAACACAAACCGCCAGCAGACATGAATAAAAACCCCTCAGTACTGATCACTGCTACACTGACAATGCACAAATGTACTTGTCCTTTAAACCAGATAATGTTGGCAGTTGGCAGTTTCACTACTTTTGACAAATGATGATTTATAAATTTCTGCAGCTGAACTCAGATGAGAGAGAAGGAATAATCTTTGGTAATAACCACCTAATAAGCAAACTTGCAACCAAGAGACAATCTACAGCCAGAAATCAAGATATCACATTCAATTTACATCTGAGCTTCCAACCACATGTCAACAATTTCATAAACATATCTGAAACACAAAATTCAAACTAAGTAGATTTAAATAAATTTTCATGCCTGGACTATTGCAACGCAAGATTTTGTGTCATGATAATTCAGTTGCGGTTATGTTTATTGTTGTTTGTTGGATGATGACCTGATCTACTTCAACCACAAAATTCAATCCAAGTAGGTTTTAAATTTAGAGTTGCCTAAATCAAATTTAACTGGCTGCCATCACAACTCCTACTTTATTGTTTCTCAAGACCAACAAAGGGGTTTTTCTTTCTCCTGATGTCCTGAAGATGGTCTGACTTATGAGCACTTTGTGAGAAAATAATTTCTCTATGATACTGTAGTTCAGTAATAACCATTAATGCAAAATGTATAAATGATGTCAAAGTCATCATATGATGCAGACTGTCGTAACAGTGAAGTACAGCCTTCTTGAATAATATGTTTGTCAACCTGTGGCACAAATTATACTGAAACATGTCAGAGGGACTCTTGGAGGAATGACTGATGTACAGTAAACACTCATTCTGCACTTTCATCAAACAGTAACTGAGATCCAAGTCAAATCCACTTCCACACTGTGAGGAGGAGTCAATGCAAAACTCACATGTCTTCCACCTCTACTTATCTGACTGCAGAGAGGAGGACAGAGAACAGTGGACACACAGTTTAACATGATGGACTATAGGACAGGACTGCTGCTTTTAACTCTCTGCTGGGCAGGTGAAGATCTACACTGATCTTAATCTAATATAGCTTTTATTTGTGTCATCAGCTTATTTCACTTGATGTTTTTATTCCTCTTGACAGGTGTTGATGGTCAGACTCTGACACAATCTGAACCAGCGGTTAAAAGGCCTGGAGAATCTCACAGATTGACCTGTACAGGCTCTGGATTCACATTCAGTGACCACGCTATGAACTGGGTCAGACAGGCTCCTGGAAAAGGACCGGAGTGGATCGCTTTCATAAGCAGTGGCAGCAGCGAGATCTACTACTCTGAGTCAGTGAAAGGCCGGTTTACCATCTCCAAAGACAACAGCAGACAGCAGCTGTATCTGCAGATGAACAGTCTGAAGACTGAAGACTCTGCTGAAATCATTGTCCAGATATTTCTCAGTCGCTTTGGTACATTTCTCAGATCAGAATTGAAATTCTCAAAACTACTTGTTCAATCTTCACATCATTGTGAAACTTGTGCACATCAAAAAGCAGTTTCTCATTTCTTGGAACAAGTTCTAAATGCTTTGGTACATCCATGCAAATGATTATGTACAATTGTCTGCTGTCTCCATTGTCAATTGCTCATGTCATGTTGATCAAAATGCATTATAATGGGTCTCTGTTGAATAGTCTCACCCCCCACAACATTTAGGCATTAGTTCATCGCATAAGTCTTTCCACGCAAAATGGTTGAACAAACTGTCATAATATGTCAAGCAAATTTTTATACATTTCCATTCGACTTCTTTTCTAAATCTGTCCTGAATTGGTAAACTGCTCCCAGGATAAGCTTCACTTTCTCTAATGAAGGGACATTTGTGGAACGTCAGGAGGTATAGGAAGACTGCACTGTAACTCCTACAGCACTGCATGTACAGTTGTCCCTAAGGAGACTGTCCTATGTTCACATGTCTACTTTAATTTTTTTTTTTTCTTTGTGCTATGCAGTGCTGTCTTTTCCTTTCTGTATCGCAATGACATGGTCTGTCAACAAATTACAGTACAAACAGTGACAGCATAAATGTGAATCTTGTCCAGTCTCTTGCAATCAATCTCCCACATACACTAAGGTGTAACTCACAGTTTACAATAATTGTCACCAAAACTTTATCCATAGTTTACATCAGAACATCCCTCCGGAGTACACTGTTATATTGACAACATGACTCAGCAATTTGACTGTCTTATCCGCACACATTGACACAAGGACTTGTCATTCTGATGGCACTGACATGCTCATTGACACAGATATTTACTGTTGAGAGGTGAATTAAGGATTTTGAGCAAGAAACTGCCTTCCACAGGTGTGAAGTGTGAACAGTTGACACAGCCAGCCTCTGTGACTGTGCAGCCAGGTCAACGTCCGACCATCACCTGTCAGGTCTCTTATTATGTTAGCAGCTACTTCACAGCTTGGTTCAGTCAGCCTGCAGGGAAAGAACTGGAGTGGATGAGTCTTGACACAACCGTCAAAGATTCACTGAAGAACAAGTTCAGTATTGACTCAGACTCCTCCAGCAACACAGTGACTCTAAACGGACAGAATGTGCAGCCTGAAGACACTGCTGTGTATTACTGTGCCAGAGAGCCACAATAACACAAACCATCAGCAGACATGAATAAAAACCCCTCAGTGCCTATCACTGCTTCACTGACAATGCACAAATGTACTTGTCCCATCAACCACATAATGTTGGCATTTTAATGAAGTGTTTCACTTCTATTGAGAAATGATGATTTATAACTTTCTGCAGCTGAAATCAGACAAGACAGAAGTCACAATCTTTGGTCATGACCACCAAGCAAGCAAACTTGCAACCAAGAGAAAATCTACAGCCAGAAATCTAGACATCACATTAAATTTGCATCTGAGCTTCCAATCACATGTCAACAATCTCATGCACATATCTCAAATAAAAATTCCAAACTAAATAGGTTTAAAATTCAGAGTTGCCTAAATCAAATTTAACTGGCTGGTATCACAACTTTATTGTTTCTTGAGACCAACAAAGGGGTTTTTCTTTCTCCTGATGTCCTGAAGATGGTCCGACTTATGAGCACATTGTGAGAAAATTATTTTTCTATTAAACTGTAGTTCAGTAATAGCATTTATTGCAAAATGTATAAACATGTCAAAGTCATCACATGATGCAGACTGTCGTAACAGTGAAGCACAACCTTCTTGAAAAATATGTTTGTCAAACTGTGACACAAATTATACTGAAACATGTCAGAGGGACTCTTGGAGGAATGACTGATGTACAGTAAACATTCATTCTGCAGTTTCATCAAACAGTAACTGAGATCCAAGTCAAATCCACTTCCACACTGT
Source organism: Chaetodon auriga (assembly GCF_051107435.1). Taxonomy (NCBI): domain Eukaryota; kingdom Metazoa; phylum Chordata; class Actinopteri; order Chaetodontiformes; family Chaetodontidae; genus Chaetodon; species Chaetodon auriga. The sequence continues at coordinate 13,540,115 of NC_135089.1, read as the reverse complement.
GAGGAGGAGTCAATGCAAAACTCACATGTCTTCCACCTCTACTTATCTGACTGCAGAGAGGAGGACAGAGAACAGTGGACACACAGTTTAACATGATGGACTATAGGACAGGACTGCTGCTTTTAACTCTCTGCTGGGCAGGTGAAGATCTACACTGATCTTAATCTAATATAGCTTTTATTTGTGTCATCACCTTATTTCACTTGATGTTTTTATTCCTCTTGACAGGTGTTGATGGTCAGACTCTGACAGAATCTGAACCAGCGGATAAAAGGTCTGGAGAATCTCACAGATTGACCTGTACAGGCTCTGGATTCACATTCAGCAGCCACTGGATGCACTGGGTCAGACAGGCTCCTGGACAAGGACTGGAGTGGATTGCTTACATAAGCACTGGCAGTGGTAGCACCACCTACTACTCTGAGTCAGTGAAAGGCCGCTTTACCATCTCCAGAGACGACAGCAGACAGCAGCTGTATCTGCAGATGAACAGTCTGAAGACTGAAGATTCTGCTGTAATCATAGATATGAAAGAAGATACACTACATGTACATGTTTCAGCCTCATTAATGTTTATATTGTTTGGTGTCTAAAGTCAGTCACACTACATGAGTATAAAATAATCTTGCAGTTCCTTTAATATACGTTAAATGACAGTCAGTGTCAAGCTTTATGAGATTTTGTCTGCTAAGACTTGATATCATGCTGTCAGCTGCAGCAGAAGAAGAGAAGCTCCATCAGATCACCTTCAACATCAACAATGTTCTCTGTAGCTGGATCCTGTGAGTCTCACTGAGGCAGAGACACTGACAGTCTGATCACAGCACACCCACTGTTCACTGCTATGACACTGATTCAATATTCAACATGTTTTCCTTCTCAGATGTGAAGTGTGAACAGTTGACACAGCCAGCCTCTGTGACTGTGCAGCCAGGTCAACGTCTGACCATCACCTGTCACGTCTCTTATACTGTTAGCAGCTACCACACAGCTTGGATCAGACAGCCTGCAGGGAAAGAACTGGAGTGGATTGGGCATGCAGCTGTTGGACACACCACACTCTACGAAGATTCACTGAAGAACAAGTTCAGTATCAGCTTAGACTCTTCCAGTAAGACAGTGACTCTAAACGGACAGAATGTGCAGCCTGAAGACACTGCTGTGTATTACTGTGCCAGAGATCCACAATAACACAAACCAAAAGTAGATGTGAACAAAAACCCCTCAGTACCTATCACTGCTACACTGACAATGCACAAATGTATTTGCCTTATAAACCAGATAATGTTGGCAGTTTCACTTCTATTGAGAAATGATGATTTATAACAAACAGTCATAACAGTGAAGCACAACCTTCCTGAACAATGTGTTTGTCAACCTGTGACACAAATTATACTGAAACATGTCAGAGGGACTCTTGGAGGAATGACTGATGTACAGTAAACATTCATTCTGCACTTTCATCAAACAGTAACTGAGATCCAAGTCAAATCCACTTCCACACTGTGAGGAGGAGTCAATGCAAAACTCACATGTCTTCTACCTCTACTTATCTGACTGCAGAGAGGAGGACAGAGAACAGTGGACACACAGTTTAACATGATGGACTATAGGACAGGACTGCTGCTTTTAACTCTCTGCTGGGCAGGTGAAGATCTACACTGATCTTAATCTAATATAGCTTTTATTTGTGTCATCAGCTTATTTCACTTGATGTTTTTATTCCTCTTAACAGGTGTTGATGGTCAGACTCTGACACAATCTGAACCAGTGGTTAAAAGGTCTGGAGAATCTCACAGATTGACCTGCACAGCCTCTGGATTCACATTCAGTGACTACAGCATGCACTGGATCAGACAGGCTCCTGGAAAAGGACCGGAGTGGATTGCTTACATCAACAGTGGCAGTAGCGACATCTACTACTCTGAGTCAGTGCAAGGCCGGTTTACCATCTCCAAAGACGACAGCAGACAGCAGCTGTATCTGCAGATGAACAGTCTGAAGACTGAAGATTCTGCTGAAATCGTTGTCCAGATATGAATAAAAGTACACTACATGTACATATTTCAGCCACATTAATGTTTCCATTGTTTGGCCTCTAAAGTCAGTCACAGTATGGGAGTATAAAATAATGTTGCAGTTCCTTTGATAAACACTAAATGACAGTCAGTCTCACGTTTCTCTCTCATCTGTCACGATAAGGAGACTTTCATATCTGCCCATAAAAATAGCCTGCAACTTTTGTTTTTAACAAGCTAGATTTGACCATCAATAATTTTGTTCACATGTCACGAACAATAATCACAGAGACGTCAGTGCTGCTGTTTGTTCAACACAGCTGTACATACTGTATGTAGTTTCTCTCCTCTGACTGTATTAAATACTTGTAGTTGACTTCATTAAATACATGTAGTCACTGCACAGCATCAAATTTGACAGTTTAATTTAGTCAAACTATTTCATCCATTCACAAATGCAATCCACACTTCTGCAGGTGGAGGCTTTAACAGCAAGTTGCTGGCAGAGACTGAAGGTGGTGGCTTCTGTTGTCCGCAAGACTCAGCAGATGCAAGTTGTTGGAAGAGGCTGGAGGTGGAGGTTTCACCTGCAGTTATCTGTCAGAATCTGCAGGCACATGTCAGTCCTGCAGGATGCTGAGAGAACCTATAGGTGGAAGTTCAATACCAACCATGTTCTCTGTAGCTCTGCTGCTGCTGGATCCTGTGAATCTCACTGAGGCAGAGACACTGACAGTCTGATCACAGCACACCCACTGTTCACTGCTATGACACTGATTCAATATTCAACATGTTTTCCTCCACAGGTGTGAAGTGTGAACAGTTGACACAGCCAGCCTCTGTGACTGTGCAGCCAGGTCAACGTCTGACCATCACCTGTCAGGTCTCTTATTCTGTTAGCGACGACTACACAGCTTGGTTCAGACAGCCTGCAGGGAAAGGACTGGAGTGGATTGGAGCTGCATCTTTTGGATACACCACATTCTACAAAGATTCACTGAAGAACAAGTTCAGTATTGACTCAGACTCCTCCAGCAACACAGTGACTCTAAACGGACAGAATGTGCAGCCTGAAGACACTGCTGTGTATTACTGTGCCAGAGAGCCACAATAACACAAACCAAAAGTAGATGTGAACAAAAACCCCTCAGTACCTATCACTGCTACACTGACAATGCACAAATGTACTTGTCTATTAAACCAGATAATGTCGACAGTTTAATGAAGTGCTTCACTTCTATTGAGAAATGATGATTTGTAACTTTCTGCAGCTGAACTCAGACAAGACAGAAGTCACAATCTTTAGTCATGTCCACCTACTAAGCAAGCTTTTAACCAAGAGAAAATCTACAGCTAGAAATCTAGACATCACATTCAATTTGCAACTGAGCTTCCAACCACATGTCAACAATCTCAGACACATATCTCAAATAAAAAATTCAAACTTATTAGGTTTAAATTTTGGAGTTGCCTAAATCAAATTTAACTGGCTGGTATCACAACTCCTACATTAGTGTTTCTCAGGACCAACAAAGGGGTTTTTCTTTCTCCTGATGTCCTGAAGATGGTCTGACTTATGAGCACATTGTGAGAAAAGAATTTTTCTATTATACTGCAGTTCAGTAATAGCCACTTATTGCAAAATGTATAAAAATGTCAAAGTCATCACATGATGCAGACTGTCGTAACAGTGAAGCACAACCTTCTTGAAAAATATGTTTGTCAACCTGTGACACAAATTATACTGAAACATGTCAGAGAGACTCTTGGAGGATTGACTGATGTACAGTAAACATTCATTCTGCAGTTTCATCAAACAGTAACTGAGATCCAAGTCAAATCCAGTTCCACACTGTGAGGAGGAGTCAATGCAAAACTCACATGTCTTCCACCTCTACTTATCTGACTGCAGAGAGGAGGACAGAGAACAGTGGACACACAGTTTAACATGATGGACTATAGGACAGGACTGCTGCTTTTAACTCTCTGCTGGGCAGGTGAAGATCTACACTGATCTGAATCTAATATAGCTTTTATTTGTGTCATCAGCTTATTTCACTTGATGTTTTTATTCCTCTTGACAGGTGTTGATGGTGTGACTCTGACACAATCTGAAGCAGTGGTTAAAAGGTCTGGAGAATCTCACAGATTGACCTGTACAGCCTCTGGATTCACATTCAGTGACTATGGCATGCAATGGGTCAGACAGGCTCCTGGAAAAGGACTGGAGTGGGTCGCTTACATCAGTTATGGTGGTGGTAGCAGCATATGGTACTCTGAGTCAGTGAAAGGCCGGTTTACCATCTCCAGAGACGACAGCAGACAGCAGCTGTATCTGCAGATGAACAGTCTGAAGACTGAAGATTCTGCTGTTTATTACTGCCCAGATATGAATAAAAGATATACTACATGTACATATTTCAGCCACATTAATGTTTATATTGTTTGACCTCTAAAGTCAGTCACAATATTGCAGTGTAAAATAATGTTCCAGTTCCTTTGATAAATAGTAAATGAAAGTCAGTGTAAAGTTTTGTGAGATTTTGTCTGCTAGGCATTTGTCTGCTATCAAGACTTGATATCATGCTGTCTGGATGACCTGCTCAACAGTTTCATTTCTATTGCAAATTAAAATGTCCATCAAAAATAGCCTGCAACTTCTGAGGCAAGCTTTCTTCCTGAATCTGCAGGTGACGGTTGCAGTGGATACTGAATGCAGAGGTAGGTGGAGGTTCAGGTCTCAGCTGTCTGCTAGAATTTGCAAATGCAGGAATCTTCAGGATGTTGGCAGATGTTGTGGGTGAAGGTTCTGCTCTCAGCCCTCAGGAACAGGAAAAGTAAATATTCTGCTGGTCTGACTGTACATGACAATGGTTCCAATCTCAATTTTGTCAGATCTTGTCTGCTATAAAGAAGAGAAGCTCCATCAGATCACCTTCAACATCAACAATGTTCTCTGTAGCTGGATCCTGTGAGTCTCACTGAGGCAGAGACACTGACAGTCTGATCACAGCACACCCACTGTTCACTGCTATGACACTGATTCAGTATTCAACATGTTTTCCTCCACAGGTGTGAAGTGTGATCAGTTGACACAGCCAGCCTCTGTGACTGTGCAGCCAGGTCAACGTCTGACCATCACCTGTCAGGTCTCTTATTCTGTTAGCAGCGACTACACAGCTTGGATCAGACAGCCTGCAGGGAAAGGACTGGAGTGGATTGGACATGCAGCTGTTGGACACACCACACTCTACGAAGATTCACTGAAGAACAAGTTCAGTATCAGCTTAGACTCCTCCAGTAAGACAGTGACTCTAAACGGACAGAATGTGCAGCCTGAAGACACTGCTGTGTATTACTGTGCCAGAGAGCCACAATAACACAAACCACCAGCAGAGCTGAACAAAAACCCCTCAGTGCCTATCACTGCTTCACTGACAATTCACAAATGTACTTGTCCTTTCAAATGGATAGTGTTGGCAGTTGGCAGTTGGCAGTTTCACTTCCATTGAGAAATGATGATTTGTAACTTTCTGCAGCTGAACTCAGACAAGACAGAAGTCATAATCTTTGGTCATGACCACCAAGGAAGCAAACTTGTAACCAAGAGAAAATCTACAGCCAGAAATCTAGACATCACATTCAATTTGTAACTGAGCTTCGAACCACATGTCAACAATGTCAAACAGAAAAATTCAAACTAAATAGATTTAAAAATTAAGAGTTAACTAAATCAAATTTAACTGGATGCCATCACAACTCCTACATTGTTGTTTCTCAAGACCAACAAAGGGGTTTTTCTTTCTCCTGATTTCCTGAAGATGGTCTGACTTATGAGCACATTGTGAGAAAATTATTTTTCTATTAAACTGTAGTTCAGTAATAGCCACTGATTGCAAAATGTATAAACAATGTCAAATGGTCCAAATTACACGGAAACATGTCAGAGGGACTCTTGGGGGAATGACTGATGTACAGTAAGCATTCATTCTGCACTTTCATCAAACAGTAACTGAGATCCAAGTCAAATCCACTTCCACACTGTGAGGAGGAGTCAATGCAAAACTCACATGTCTTCCACCTCTACTTATCTGACTGCAGAGAGGAGGACAGAGAACAGTGGACACACAGTTTAACATGATGGACTATAGGACAGGACTGCTGCTTTTAACTCTCTGCTGGGCAGGTGAAGATCTACACTGATCTTAATCTAATATAGCTTTTATTTGTGTCATCAGCTTATTTCACTTGATGTTTTTATTCCTCTTGACAGGTGTTGATGGTCAGACTCTGACAGAATCTGAACCAGCGGTGAAAAGGCCTGGAGAATCTCACAGATTGACCTGTACAGCCTCTGGATTCTCAATCAGCAGCTACTATATGCACTGGGTCAGACAGGCTCCTGGAAAAGGACTGGAGTGGGTTGCTTACATAGACAGTGGCAGTGGCAGCACCACTTCCTACTCTGAGTCAGTGCAAGGCCGGTTTACCATCTCCAAAGACGACAGCAGACAGCAGCTGTATCTGCAGATGAACAGTCTGAAGACTGAAGATTCTGCTGAAATCGTTGTCCAGATATGAATAAAAATACACTACATTTACATATTTCAGCCACATTAATGTTTCCATTGTTTGGCCTCTAAAGTCAGTCACAGTATGGGAGTGTAAAATAATGTTGAAGTTTTTTTTTAAACACTAAATGACAGTCAGTCTCACATGTCTCTCTCATCTGTCATGATAAGGAGACTTTCATATCTGCCCATAAAAATAGCCTGCAACTTTTCATGCAATTAAGAAAAAGTTTTTAACAAGTTAGATCTGACCATCAATAATTTTGTTCACATGTCACTAACAATACTCACAGAGACGTCAGTGCTGCTGTTTGATCAACACAGCTGTACATACTGTGTGTAGTTTCTCTCCTCTGACTGTATTAAATACTTGTAGTCACTGCACAGCATCAGATTTGACAGTTTTATTTAGTCAAACGATGTCATAAGTTCACAATCCACACTTCTGCAGGTGGAGGCTTTAACAGCAAGTTGCTGACAGAGGCTGTGGATGGAGGATTGGGTTGTGGGTAGTCAAGGCTACAGTTGCAGCTTTGTGGCAGAGACTGAAGGTGGTGGCTTCTGCTGCATCTGTCCATACAAATCTACAAGTGGAGGCAGCAGTGCAGGTTGCTGACAGAGGCTGAATGCAGAGGCTTCGGCTTCTGTTGTCCACAAGAATCAGCAGATGCAAGTTGTTGGAAGTGGCTGGAGGTGGAGGTTTCACCTGCAGTTATCTGCCAGAATCTGCAGGTACATGTCAGTCCTGCAGGATGCTGAGAGAACCGAAAGGTGGAAGTCTTGGCTAAGCTGTCTGCTAGAATTTGCAAATGCAGCAATCTTCAGTATGTTGGCAGATGTTATGGGTGAAGTTTCTGCTCTCAGCCCTCAGAAACAGGAAAAGTAAATATTCTGCTGATCTGACTGTAAATGACACTGGTTCCAATCTCAATTTTCTCAGATTTTGTCTGCTATACTTTTGGTGGCTTTAAAGACTTGATATTAGGCTGTCAGTTACAGGAGAAGAAAAGAAGCTCCATCAGATCACCTTCAACATCAACCATGTTCTCTGTAGCTCTGCTGACTGCTGGATCCTGTGAGTCTCACTGAGGCAGAGACACTGACAGTCTGATCACAGCACACCCACTGTTCACTGCTATGACACTGATTCAATATTCAACATGTTGTCCTCCACAGGTGTGAAGTGTGAACAGTTGACACAGCCAGCCTCTGTGACTGTGCAGCCAGGTCAACGTCTGACCATCACCTGTCAGGTCTCTTATTCTGTTAGCAACCGCTACACAGGTTGGATCAGACAGCCTGCAGGGAAAGGATGGGGGGAATTGGAATGAGATGTGTTGGATGCAACACATACTTCAAAGATTCACTGGAGAACAAGTTCAGCATTGACTTAGACTCTTCCAGCAACACAGTGACTCTAAACGGACAGAATGTGCAGCCTGAAGACACTGCTGCGTATTACTGTGCCAGAGAGCCACAACAACACAAACCATCAGCAGAGCTGAACAACAAGCCATTTGGTCATGACCACCTAACAAGCAAATTTTCATGCCTGGACTATTGCAATGCAAGATTTTGTTTCATGATAATTCAGTTGCAGTTATGTTTAATATTGTCCGTTGGATGATGACCTGATCTACTTCAAAAGCAAAATTCAAACTAAATATGTTTCAAATATAAAGTTGCTTAAATCAAATTTAACTGGCTGCCATCACAACTCCTACTTTATTGTTCCTCAAGATGAACAAAGGGGTTTTCCTTTCTCCTGATGTCCTGAAGATGGTCTGACTTATGAGCACATTGTGAGAAAATTATTTTTCTATTATAGTGTAGTTCAGTAATAGCCACTTATTGCAAAATGTATAAACATGTCAAAGTCATCAAATGATGCAGACTGTTGTAACAGTGAAGCACAATCTTCTTGAATAATGTGTTTGTCAACCTGTGACACAAATTATACTGAAACATGTCAGAGGGACTCTTGGAGGAATGACTGATGTACAGTAAACATTCATTCTGCACTTTCATCAAACAGTAACTGAGATCCAAGTCAAATCCACTTCCACACTGTGAGGAGGAGTCAATGCAAAACTCACATGTCTTCCACCTCTACTTATCTGACTGCAGAGAGGAGGACAGAGAACAGTGGACACACAGTTTAACATGATGGACTATAGGACAGGACTGCTGCTTTTAACTCTCTGCTGGGCAGGTGAAGATCTACACTGATCTGAATCTAATATAGCTTTTATTTGTGTCATCAGCTTATTTCACTTGATGTTTTTATTCCTCTTGACAGGTGTTGATGGTCAGACTCTGACACAATCTGAACCAGTGGATAAAAGGTCTGGAGAATCTCACAGATTGACCTGTACAGGCTCTGGATTCACATTCAGTCAGTACGCTATGAACTGGGTCAGACAGGCTCCTGGAAAAGGACTGGAGTGGATTGCTGCCATTTATGACAGCAGCTACATCTTCTACTCTGAGTCAGTGAAAGGCCGGTTTACCATCTCCAAAGACAACAGCAAACAGCAGGTGTATCTGCAGATGAACAGTCTGAAGACTGAAGATTCTGCTGAAATCATTGTCCAGATATGAATAAAATATATACTACATCAAGTCACCGTAACTTCTGGTGAGTAATAATCGAATATATTCTGAGCGAATTATATTCCATGTTTATCCATTTTATTATGAAATTTCTGTTGGTTTATAAAGAATTTAAATTGAGATGTAATTTGAAGCAGAAACCAACAATCTGTGCAAAAGTTAGTTATATACAGCAGTTTTCTGAGTGAAAGCAATAATTTATTAGCCGATAAAAGATGTAAGGTATTTTTGTACATAAGTCCTATTGCAAAGGAACAATGGTGACCGTCACATCAGGTAAAATCAGCTTTTCTCGTCTTTCTGTGGAAAATGTGGTAATTTCATTGTTTTCTGTGGTATATTTCGACCTGAGTGGCATCAGAGGCATCTTTAAGGTGCTAGTTTTTGTATGTTGGATGTGTTGACATAAGACACTGTGACTATGTTTTTGACTACTGGGGAAAAGGCACGATGGTCACCGTTACATCAGGTAAGACGAAATTCTAATTTTTTCTCGAACGTAAACGTTTTGATTTAAAAACAGTTTTAGGATCTTTTAAGAAATCCAGTCGCGATTTTGTTTCTTCATTGCTGGAATACTGTGTGTTCAATGCGTCACATCCAGTCGACTCAATTGAGTCTTTGGGGGGGTGGAAAATCGTTTTTTGGGTCCATCTTCTGAATCCTTATCTGCAAAAAGAGAGGAAATTGTGCAGAAGTGGGTAGATTGTCCAAAAAAGAACCTGTCATGGAAAGTGTAGATATCTGGGAACAGGTTTTTGTATGCAGTGGTTCATAGTTTGTTTAACTGTGACTACGCTTTTGACTACTGGGGAAAAGGCACGATGGTCACCGTCACCTCAGGTATGTCGTTTTAATATTTCTGATGGCAGAATACAATTCCTGATCACATTTTTAAAATAGATTTCATCGTTTTCACGCTGTCGTCTTATCACCGACCAACAGTATTTTGTAGTCTGGCAAAAAAGAGAGCGATGTGAATGGTTTAAAACTCCTGGCTGTGTGGTTCGGTTGTAAATGAAGTGTATGTTTTAGTTTGATTTTAACTGTCAGACATGAAGTCATGGGACATCAGAGTGATGAGTTTTTGTAAGAAGGGTTAATTGGCTTTCTTAACTGTGACAACTGGGCTTTCGACCACTGGGGGAAAGGCACGATGGTCACAGTGACATCAGGTAAGATTTCTACCATTTGAAATTTACTGCAGGGTATTTTTCATACTGTAAATATCCTGTTTAAATTATTCTCTAACGTCTCATGTCATGTGCCACTTCAAAAGTAAACTTAATAGTGTAAAAAGTCAAACGGGGGATATTCTCAGTCAGATTCACTGGGGGATATTTATGGTTCCTGTCGTTTGGGTAATTTAAGTGGATTTTACAACCGGGATCAGTTCAGTGTTGAGGTCGGCTGTTTGCGCTCGCATTAGTAGATGGAAACTTTTCATAGAACAGCTAAATAGATTGAGCACTGTGTTACTACGATGCTTTTGACTATTGGTGGGGAAACTGGTACAACGGTCACTGTTTCATCAGGTAAGAACACGCTTTAACCTCACACAAAATCTAATCTAATCTAACCTCCACGGCTTCTTTCCTTAAATTTAAAGGAATGCTAATGATTATTGTCAAAGTTGTGAATTTAAAGAAATGGTTGGTTTATTGACTATCAAATTCACGTATATAATGACAAACTACCGCGGGTCATATTGTCCAGGGAGGTAAACCTTTGCGCGAATGAAAACGTGAAATAATGTGATCGGGAAATATAAAGATGTGCGTAAAGACGGCACTGGAGATCTCCACATCCAACATACTAAAAACTGATGCCTTCATTGATGTGCTTCTCGACACTATTCATCAATTAAAATGACTTCTCTCTATTTTAATTTTTGCTTGGTGAAAAATGTGTGTTATGTTGAATTCTGTTTTTATTTTGGTATTATATAACGCGTTTGTTTTTCCTTTCTCAGCCACTCCAACTGCACCAACTGTGTTTCCTCTGGTACAATGTGGTTCTGGGATTGGAGAGATGGTCACTTTTGGCTGTCTTGCCACCGGCTTCACACCCTCCTCACTGGCCTACAAATGGACCAAAAATGGCGTGACCTGGACAGACTCCATTCAGTATCCTCCAGTTCTGAAAGGCGACTCTTATACAAGTGTCAGTCAAATCCAAGTGAGGAAACAGGACTGGACCGAAGACCACCGTTTCCATTGTGCCGTCTCTCATACAGCGGGAAATAAAGAAGTTGTTATAGGGACCACAGAACCAGGACCATACCGTAAGTCATATATTAACGCATTGTAGTAGTTGGTTTGGATTGTTCAGTATCAGAGTTCAGTATATACTAATAATAATAATAATAATAATAATAATAATAATAATAATAATAGAGTCATAAGTAAGTGTTATTGGTGTTATGTATCTGAAAAAAAATTAATCTTTATTGCTTGGTTTTGAGGGTTTTCCTGAGAAATGTTATCAGAGACAGACCTTATCACACCTTTGAAAATTTATCACAAGCTCCTGTTGAAATGTGTGAACTAAATGTTAAAGATCGCAGCAATTGGTTTCATTTTAGAAAGGATTATACTCCAATCTGTCAGTTAAAATGAACAGAAACACAGAGGAGAGCATAACAAAAAATACAAGTGTTACCAAATCAAATAGCATGACATATCTTGACATGTGTTTTATTTAATAATTGGTTGGCCTGGTGGGCAAACTGAACAGTGCAGTGGAAGAAGAACACTGAAGCTCTCTTGTTCATATTCAGCTGCTGACTCAGTCTATTTTAGTCTTTACTAATATACTCTCTGTCCTCTGCACCTGACCAAGAACATATTATTGCGATGTGTTCTGCTTCTTTTCATCCATCTGCATAATCCCAGTCATGCAGATAGATGAAAAATGTGTGTTGATCATTAACATTCATGCAACAGAATCATTCGTTCGCTTGCCCAATCAATGTATATGCAGAAGTGAGCATTAAAGCTCTGCTGGTCAATTATGTATTTTTCCACTCTTAATGTCCTTTTGACTCTTTCCGCACACTTTAGCAATAAGCCACATTTAGTGTTAAGTTGAGGACCCCAATCATTACATGCATGTGTGTGTGCAGGTTATAAACATACAGTAGTACAGAAAAGTCATGAATTCAGTTTTTATTGTATGTCTGTAGTGAAAGTAGATTACACTGTAGCGCAGTGTTCACCTCTGCTTCTGCATATATATTTATATATATTATTCCCTGCTTCTGCATATATATATATTTGTGTATATGTTTGTTTTTCAGATGACCATATTTGTCTGCCAACTCCGACGGTGTTGGTCTCCTCTGATGAGCAAAAGGCTTCCTTCTCCTGCTTTGTCAAAGATTTTGCACCAGAACGTCATGAGATTAAATGGCTGAAAAATAATGAGGAAATCACCAACAAATTGTACGAGGTCACAACACCTCCTCACAAGAATGGAACAATGTTTAGTGCTGCAAGTTTTCTCGAGGTACCATCCGCTGAGTGGACACAGGACGGCACTACTTTCACATGTCTGTTTGAGGGGCATGCGGGCTCCATGAATTCATCTGTGACCTACACACCAGGGAGTGAGTAGTTTGCTGCTTTTTCTTTAAAAAAGTTTGTAAATTGAATTTCAACTGATGTTGTTTTTTTGTTTTTTTTAATTAATATTTGCTCATTTCTGTCCAATAATTGTCTATTAATTCCTTCCTCAGCATGTCCCGACTATGTTGTACCAAAAGTGGACATAACGATCACTGGTCCCACACTGGAGGACATGTTTTTAAACAGAAAAGGAAAGATTGTATGTGAAGTCAAGGAAAACAGGAAAAGGGTCGGGAGGATTTTCTGGGAGGACGAACATGGAAACGAAATGCTTGGTTCCCCAAAGATGCCTGTTCCAGGAAAAACGAGCACATTCAGCGTTTCGCTTGACATCTCGTATGAGGAATGGAGCCAGGTGATAAAGCGGGTCTGCATCGTCGAACATTCAGAATGGATCGAGCCATTTAAGAAAACCTATGAGAGGAATATTGGTAAGAAAAGCCTGTGTGTAATTCCTCTTATCATGTCATCAAACATGTTATGAGTGTATTTTGTAGCCGATATTGTCTTGAGTGCTGTAGATACTTTTATCTGTGGCAGGAGGCCTAATTGTTCTCTCATGCTTTCAGGAGGAGAGCCTCAGCGTCCTTCAGTGTTTATGCTGCCTCCAGTAGAACATACTAGAAAAGAAACGGTGACCCTGACTTGCTATGTGAAAGACTTCTTCCCTAAGGACGTTTTTGTGTCTTGGCTTGTTGATGACGAGGAAGCAGACTCAAACTATGAGACCCACACCACAGACCCTATACCAAACCATGGATCCTATTCTGTTTATGGCCAGTTATTGCTCAGCCATGAGCAGTGGCAAAAGAAGGACATGGTGTACAGCTGTGTAGTTTACCACGAGTCTATGGTAAACACAACTAAAGCTATCGTCAGGTCCATTGAGCAAAGAACATCTGAGAAAACCAACCTGGTCAACCTCAACATGAACATCCCTGAAACATGCAAGGCTCAGTAGATGTTATTTTGTGTCGCTGTGTCTTCTGCTGTTTGTTGAATGTTTGTTGCTTGTGATGTGACATTGTGTTTGTCTTTTCAATGCAGATTCAAAATCAAAATAAAAAAAGCACTTCGCAACTTTGCTGATGTATGTCGTATGCAGTTCATGTCTTTATTTAACCAGTTTGTTTGAGCTCCATGTTTATTCTAAGTGTCCTGTCACAGTGCTTTCCTAATGCAGCACAAGTTTGGTGTAGATATCAGCTTGTTCGAGTTTAAAGCTCTGTGACAATAACAACATGTCAAACTTTCAACGTCACGTAACTAGAATAAGTCCTCCTCCACCCACTAAATTCAGTAAAAAATTAAGATGAACAGAATCATATTTGTTCATGTTTAATGGAGATGGTGTATTAACACTGTTTGTGTGACTCGTCTTTGTGTATGTGTGCTTCCTCTACTGGGTCTTGCCCCACAAACACAAAACAAATGATTATTTAGGGTTGAACTCCAGCTCTGTGGTCTGTCAAATGATGAATATACTGATTCACGAGTCACAGATGCCACACCAATAATGAGGTCTTTCAATGGCAATTCAGGATCATCAAAGAACATATTATAATTTTATTTAACATTTATCAATATGATAAATATTTTTTAGGAACATGCTAAACTATTAGGCCTTATGCCACAGTTTGCACTGACAACGCAATAAGTAACAAGACATATAACCAGTACTGTTTTTTTGTTTGTTTGTTTGTTTTTTTGACTGACTGACTGATTAAATCTACTCTGACCTGTGAGACTTGAAAATATGTGACCCTACTAAAGGAAGTCAATAGATTTTGTGTCATCACATTGTCATGTGATCTATTGTTCAATTCTGGGTGTGTGTTGTCCCAAATATTAACTGATGAATTTCTGTCACTTCATCCAGAGTGCCTGGACGACCAATACTACTACCAATGCAACACTGCCACTGAGGCAGAAGACGATAACATGGGAGACACAGCCCTCACCTTCATCCTTCTCTTCCTCATCACTCTGCTGTTTGCCATTGGAACCACTGCTTTCAAGGTAATAATGAGTTTATGTGTGAGAGTTGTGCACAGAGAACCAGAAAATGATTTCGGTTCCACTATTACTTTAAGTTATTCCTGAACTATGAAGGACATCCTAACAAAGATTAGGCCAGCTTTCAGGATCTGTGTGCGTAAGTGTTGGATTTTATGATGCAGCAATGTAACTGTAATGCATATGTGGGTCATATGACACATTTACAATAAATGGTGGCAAATAGCAGGAATTTCATCATTTTGATGCAATTTTGCTAATTCTTTTTTTTTCTGTCTTTTCAGGTTAAATGAAACATGAACTTTCTGAGGAATAAAAGTGTTTTTCACAGAATTTTTTTACAATTGTCCTTTTTTGATTGCAAGAGCTTTGTGTGTTTTTTTAAATAAATATTTAAACGAACTACTGGTGTTGCTCCTTCAACTTTTTTTCCCTCCTCTGTTATTTTGAAATTGTTCATACCATCTATGGTTTCACATGTAAAAGTTCAATACAAAATATTTATAATATATATTTTATTATATATTGTGTGATATGCTGCTGTGTTCATCACCTCTCCAGCACCTGTAGTCAACTGCCCGAGCCACTGCCACTGCCCCTTACTTATTCATTGGAGACAGATCAATAAATTAGCATAATAAAAATCAAAAAATTGCCCCCTCAAAAAAACAAAACAACTGCTGATGGACTCAGCCAATTACTGCTAACTGATATACACCCATCAGGCATTATGTCCACCTCCCTATATTGTGTTGGTCCCCCTTTCGCTGCCAAAACAGCCCTGACCCATCAGGCATGGGCTCCACTAGGCCCCTAAAGGTGTCCTGTGGTATCTGGCACCAAGATGTTAGCAGCAGATCCTTTAAGTCCTGTAGGTTGCGAGGTGGGGCCTCCATGGATTGGACTTGTTTGTCTGGCACATCCCACAGATGCTCAATTGGATTGAGATCTGGGGAATCTGGAGGCCAAGTCAACACCTCAAACTTGTTGTTGTGCTCCTCAAACCATTGCTGAACTATTTTTGCTTTGTGGCAAGGGGCATTATCCTGCTGAAAGAGGCCACAGCCATCATGGAATACTGTTTACATAAAAGGGTGTACATTACAATTACAATTACAATTAGCCATTGGGCAGACACTTTTATCCAAAGCGACGTACAAATGAATTCACACCGATGACACAGCATCAGGGGCAGTTTTAGGGTCACTATCTCGCCCAAGGATACTTCGGCATGTGGACGGCCGAGGCCAGGGATCAAACCACCATTCTGATTGTTGGACGACCGCTCTACCTCCTGCGCCACAGCTGCCCCATGTACATGATCTGCAACAATGCTTAGGTAGGTGGTACATTACAAAGTAACATCCATGGATGTCAGGACCCAAGGTTTCCCAGCAGAATATTGACCAAAGCATCACACTGCCTCTGCCGGGTTGCCTTCTTCCCATAATGCATCCTGGTGCCATGTGTTCCCCAGCCATCGAAATAATGTAAAAGAAAATGTGATTCATCAGACCAGGCCACCTTCTTCTGTTGTTCTGTAGTCCAGTTCTGATGCTTGCATGCCCATTGTTGGCAGTGGACAGGGGTCAACATGCTGACGCAACAAACTGTGATGCACTGTGTATCCTGACACCTTTCTTTCAGAACCAGCATTGAGTTTGTTGGCAATTTAAACAAATTTGCTCATCTGTTGGATTCGACCACACGGTCCAGCCTTCGCTCCCCTTGTGCATCAATGAGCCACCTGTCGCCGGTTCACCACAGTTCCTTCATTGGACCACTTTTGATAGATACTCACCACTGCAGACCGGAAACACCCCACAAGAGCTGCAGTTTCGGAGATGCTCTGACCCAGTCATCTAGTCATCAAAACTGGCCCTTGTCAAACTCCTCAATCCCTCAATCCCATTTTCCTACTTTTAAAACAACAAATTTGAGGACAAAATTTTCACTTGCTGCCGAATATATCCCACCCACTAGCAGGTGCCATGATGAAGAGACAATAAATGTTATTCATGTCACCTGTCAGTGGTCATAATGTTAAGCCTGATCGGTGTCTATGTCCAGTCATCCAATCCAATCTTCCACCTCTACTTATCTGACTGCAGAGAGGAGGACAGAGAACAGTGGACACACAGTTTAACATGATGGACTATAGGACAGGACTGCTGCTTTTAACTCTCTGCTGGGCAGGTGAAGATCTACACTGATCTTAATCTAATATAGCTTTTATTTGTGTCATCAGTTTATTTCACTTGATGTTTTTATTCCTCTTGACAGGTGTTGATGGTCAGACTCTGACACAATCTGAAGCAGTGGTTAAAATGTCTGGAGAATCTCACAGATTGACCTGTACAGGCTCTGGATTCACATTCAGTGACTACTTTATGCACTGGGTCAGACAGGCTCCTGGAAAAGGCCTGGAGTGGATCTCTGCTATCAGTGGTGGTGGTGGCAGCAGCACCTTCTACTCTGAGTCAGTGAAAGGCCGGTTTACCATCTCCAGAGACAACAGCAGACAGCAGCTGTATCTGCAGATGAACAGTCTGAAGACTGAAGATTCTGCTGAAATCATTGTCCAGATATGAATAAAAGATAAACTACATGTACATATTTCAGCCACATTAATGTTTATATTGTTTGGCCTCTAAAGTCACTCACAATATGGGAGTGTAAATTAATGTTGCAGTTCCTTTGATAAACACTAGATGACAGTGTCAGTGCCAAGTTTCAATCTCCTCTGGCATGACAAGAAGACTTTCATATCTGCTTATCTCATTGATTTGAACTGACTGACACTGAAACCCTTTGTGAGCTTGCTTCACCACAACACGAACACAAGATTTTAAGAGTTGGATCAGCAGTGACTGCTTCATATGTTCATCTAGTTGTAGTTCACCATCTCAGCATCTCTAATAGATTTGGAGATAAACAGCTGGATGACTCATGAGCTGCTGTTTCTTCTTGTGCTTGTGAGACATTATGATGAAAGCTGAATGAATAAGCAACCTTGAGAATGGGCAGTCTCCCATGCCACCTAAACAAATGGAAGGAAGCCACAAAGCCCCTCTATGATGAAAAATGTATTTGGGTTTGCAGGTTATCACATATGAACGTCATATGACCTTTTATTCCACATCTCAGCACCAGTGTTGGTATAAACATCACAGAGAGTGCAACAGGTAAATTGTGTGGCTTTTGTTAATGGAGGCACATGCACACACAGACCTGAAAAAAAAAGTAATAAAATGTTGAATTTTGCTTCTTTTAATCTGCTCAACAGTTTGATAGATACTCACCACTGCAGACCGCAAACACCCTACAAGAGCTGCAGTTTTGGAGATGCTCTGACCCAGCCGTCTAGCCATCAAAACTGGCCCTTGTCAAACTCCTCAATTTTCCTGCCAGTTAAAATGCCCGGTTGAGACTTCAACAGCAACTTGCCTGCAGAGGCTGTGGGTGGAGGATTGGGTTGTGGCTGCCTGCCAGAAAATGCAAGTTAAGACTACAGTTACATCTTCGTGGCAGAAGCTGAAAGTGGTGGCTTCTGCTGCATCTGTCTAAACAAATCTGCAGGTGGAGGCTTCTGCTGTCTGCAAGAATCAGCAGACGCAAGTTGCTGGAAGTGGCTGGAGGTCGAGGTTTCACCTGCAGTTATCTGCCAGAATCTGCAGGTACATGTAGGTCCTGCAGGATGCTGAGAGAACCGAAAGGTGGAAGTCTTGCCTAAGCTGTCTCCTAGAATTCGCAAATGCAGGAATCTTCAGGTTGTTATGGGTGAAGGTTCAGAAACACAAAAAGAGAATATTCTGCTGATCTGACGGTAAATGACAATGTTAGTTTGTCTGCTATAAAGACTTGGTGTCATGCTGTCATTTGCAGCAGAAGAAGAGAAGCTCCAATCAGATCACTTTCAACATCAACCATGTTCTCTGTAGCTCTGTGTGATCAGTTGACACAGCCAGCCTCTGTGACTGTGCAGCCAGGTCAACATCTGACCATCACCTGTCAGATCTCTTATTCTCTTAGCGACTACTACACAGCTTGGATCAAACAGCCTGCAGGGAAAGGACTGGGGTGGATTGGACATGCATCTTTTGGATCCACAACACACTACAAAGATTCACTGAAGAACAAGTTCTGTGTCAGCATTTATATCAACATTCATTCTGCACTTTCATCAATCTGTAACTGAGATCCAAGTCAAATCCACTTCCACACTGTGAGGAGGAGTCAATGCAAAACTCACATGTCTTCCACCTCTACTTATCTGACTGCAGAGAGGAGGACAGAGAACAGTGGACACACAGTTTAACATGATGGACTATAGGACAGGACTGCTGCTTTTAACTCTCTGCTGGGCAGGTGAAGATCTACACTGATCTTAATCTAATATAGCTTTTATTTGTGTCATCAGCTTATTTCACTTGATGTTTTTATTCCTCTTGACAGGTGTTGATGGTGAGTCTCTGACAGAATCTGAACCAGCGGATAAAAGGCCTGGAGAATCTCACAGATTGACCTGTACAGCCTCTGGATTCTCATTCAGCAGCTTCTATATGGCCTGGGTCAGACAGGCTCCTGGAAAAGGACTGGAGTGGATCTCTGCTGTCAGTGGTGATGGCAGCAGCACCATCTTCTACTCTGAGTCAGTGAAAGGCCGGTTTACCATCTCCAGAGACGACAGCAGAAAGCAGCTGTATCTGCAGATGAACAGTCTGAAGAATGAAGATTCTGCTGAAATCGTTGTCCAGATATGAATAAAAGATAAACTACATGCACATATTTCAGCCACATTAATGGTTATATTGTTTGGTCTCTAAAGTTAGTCACAATACAGGAGTATGAAATAATCTTGCAGTTCCTTTGATAGACACTAAAAGAAAGTCATTGTCGAGTTTTGTAAGATTTTGTCTGACAAAATTTTGTCTGCTAACACTTGATATCATGCTGTCATTTGCAGCAGAAGAAGAGAAGCTCCATCAGATCACCTTCAACATCAACAATGTTCTCTGTAGCTGGATCCTGTGAGTCTCACTGAGGCAGAGACACTGACAGTCTGATCACAGCACACCCACTGTTCACTGCTATGACACTGGTTCAATATTCAGCATGTTTTCCTCCACAGGTGTGAAGTGTGAACAGTTGACACAGCCAGCCTCTGTGACTGTGCAGCCAGGTCAACGTCTGACCATCACCTGTCAGGTCTCTTATTCTGTTGGCGACTACTTCACAGGTTGGATCAGACAGCCTGCAGGGGAAGGACTGGAGTGGATTGGAATGGCAGCTGTTGGAGCCACCACATACTACAAAGATTCACTGAAGAACAAGTTCAGTATCAGCTTAGACTCTTCCAGTAAGACAGTGACTCTAAACGGACAGAATGTGCAGCCTGAAGACACTGCTGTGTATTACTGTGCCAAAGATCCACAATAACACAAACCATCAGCAGAGCTGAACAAAAACCCCTCAGTACTGATCACTGCTACACTGACAATTCACAAATGTACTTGTCCTTTCAAAGGGATAGTGTTGGCAGTTCTCAGTTTCACCTCTATTGAGAAATAATAATTTGTAACTTTCTGAAGCTGAACTCAGACAAGACAGAGGTCATAATCTTTAGTCATGTCCACCTAGTAAGCAAACTTGTAACCAAGAGAAAATCTACAGCCAGAAATCTAAACATCACATTCAGTTTGCATCTGAGCTTCGAACCACATGTCAACAATCTCATGCATATATCTCAAACACAAAATTCAAACTAAATAGGTTTCAAATTTAGAGTTGCCTAAATCAAAATTAACTGGCTGCCATCACAACTCCTACTTCATTGTTTCTCGAGACCAACAAATAGGTTTTTCTGTCTGCTGATGTCCTGAAGATGGTCTGACTTCTGAACACATTGTGAAAAAAAATGTTTCCTATTTTATGTAGTTCAGTAATAGCCACTTATTGCAACATGTATAAACATGTCAAAGTCATCACATGATGCAGACTGTTGTAAAAGTGAAGCACAACCTTCTTAAAAAATGTGTTTGTCAACCTGTGACACAAATTATCCTGAAACATGTCAGAGAGACTCTTGGAGGAATGACTGATGTACAGTAAACATTCATTCTGCACTTTCATCAAACAGTAACTGAGATCCAAGTCAAATCCACTTCCACACTGTGAGGAGGAGTCAATGCAAAACTCACATGTCTTCCACCTCTACTTATCTGACTGCAGAGAGGAGGACAGAGAACAGTGGACACACAGTTTAACATGATGGACTATAGGACAGGACTGCTGCTTTTAACTCTCTGCTGGGCAGGTGAAGATCTACACTGATCTGAATCTAATATAGCTTTTATTTGTGTCATCAGCTTATTTCACTTGATGTTTTTATTCCTCTTGACAGGTGTTGATGGTGAGTCTCTGACAGAATCTGAACCAGCGGATAAAAGGCCTGGAGAATCTCACAGATTGACCTGTACAGGCTCTGGATTCACATTCAGTGACTACCATATGAGCTGGATCAGACAGGCTCCTGGAAAAGGACTGGAGTGGATCGCTACTATCAGTGATGGTGGTGGCAGCACTGACTATTCTGAGTCAGTGAAAGGCCGGTTTACCATCTCCAGAGACAACAGCAGAAAGCAGCTGTATCTGCAGATGAACAGTCTGAAGACTGAAGACTCTGCTTAAATCAATTTCAAGATATGAATAAAAGTTATACTTCATGTACATGTTTCAGCCTTCTGCTGTCTGCAAGACTCAGCAGATGCAAGTTGTTGGAAGAGGCTGGAGGTGGAGGTTTCACCTGCAGTTATCTGCCAGAATCTGCAGGCACATGTCAGTCCTGCAGGATGCTGAGAGAACCTATAGGTATAAGTTCAACATCAACCATGTTCTCTGTAGCTCTGCTGCTGCTGGATCCTGTGAGTCTCACTGAGGCAGAGACACTGACAGTCTGATCACAGCACACCCACTGTTCACTGCTATGACACTGATTCAATATTCAACATGTTTTCCTCCACAGGTGTGAAGTGTGATCAGTTGACACAGCCAGCCTCTGTGACTGTGCAGCCAGGTCAACGTCTGACCATCACCTGTCAGGTCTCTTATTCTGTTAGCAGTTACCACACAGGTTGGATCAGACAGCCTGCAGGGAAAGAACTGGAGTGGATTGGACATGCAGCTGTTGGATACGACACATTCTACAAAGATTCACTGAAGAACAAGTTCAGTATCAGCTTAGACTCCTCCAGCAACACAGTGACTCTAAATGGACAGAATGTGCAGCCTGAAGACACTGCTGTGTATTACTGTGCCAGAGAGCCACAATAACACAACCCACCAGCATACGTGAACAAAAACCCCTGTGGTCATGACCACCTAGCAAGCAAATTTGAAAACAAATTTTCATGCCTGGACTATTGCAACGCAAAATTTTGTGTCATGAATTTTCAGTAGCGGTTATGTTTCATGTTGTTTCTTGGATGATGACCTGATCTACTTCAACCACAAAATTCAATCCAAGTAGGTTTTAAATTTAGAGTTGCCTAAATCAAATTTAACTGGCTGGTATCTCAACTCCTACATTATTGTTTCACAGGAAAAACAAAGGGGTTTTTCTTTCTCCTGATGTCCTGAAGATGATCTGACTTAGGAGCATATTGTGAGAAAAGAATTTTTCTATTATACTACAGTTCAGTAATAGCATTTATTGCAAAATGTAGAAACATAATCAAAGTCATCACAAATTATACTGAAACATGTCAGAGGAACTCTTGGAGGATTGACTGATGTACAGTAAACATTCATTCTGCACTTTCATCAAACAGTAACTGAGATCCAAGTCAAATCCACTTCCACACTGTGAGGAGGAGTCAATGCAAAACTCACATGTCTTCCACCTCTACTTATCTGACTGCAGAGAGGAGGACAGAGAACAGTGGACACACAGTTTAACATGATGGACTATAGGACAGGACTGCTGCTTTTAACTCTCTGCTGGGCAGGTGAAGATCTACACTGATCTGAATCTAATAGAGCTTTTATTTGTGTCATCAGCTTATTTCACTTGATGTTTTTATTCCTCTTGACAGGTGTTGATGGTGTGACTCTGACAGAATCTGAACCAGTGGATAAAAGGTCTGGAGAATCTCACAGATTGACCTGTACAGCCTCTGGATTCACATTCAGTGACTACTGGATGCATTGGGTCAGACAGGCTCCTGGGAAAGGACTGGAGTGGGTTGCTGTCATAAGCAGTGGCAGCAGCAGCAGCAACATCCACTACTCTGAGTCAGTGAAAGGCAGGTTTACCATCTCCAGAGACAACAGCAGAAAGCAGCTGTATCTGCAGATGAACAGTCTGAAGACTGAAGATTCTACTGAAATCATTGTCAAGATATGAATAAAAGTTATACTACATGTACATGTTTTAGCAGTCTGCTGTCTGCAAGACTCAGCAGATGCAAGTTGTTGGAAGAGGCTGGAGGTGGAGGTTTCACCTGCAGTTATCTGCCAGAATCTGCAGGCACATGTCAGTCCTGCAGGATACTGAGAGAACCTATAAGTAGAAGTTCAACATCAACCATGTTCTCTGTAGCTCTGCTGCTGCTGGATCCTGTGAGTCTCACTGAGGCAGAGACACTGACAGTCTGATCACAGCACACCCACTGTTCACTGCTATGACACTGATTCAATATTCAACATGTTTTCCTCCACAGGTGTGAAGTGTGAACAGTTGACACAGCCGGCCTCTGTGACTGTGCAGCCAGGTCAACGTCTGACCATCACCTGTCAGGTCTCTTATTCTGTTGGCGACTACTACACAGTTTGGATCAGACAGCCTGCAGGGAAAGGACTGGAATGGATTGGATATGCAGCTGTTGGATCCACCACACTCTACAAAGATTCACTGAAGAACAAGTTCAGTATTGACTTCGACTCTTCCAGCAACACAGTGACTCTAAATGGACAGAATGTGCAGCCTGAAGACACTGCTGCGTATTACTGTGCCACAGAGTAACAATAACACAAACCATCAGCAGACCTGAACAAAAACCTCTGTGGTCATGACCACCTAGCAAGCAAATTTGAAAACAAATTTTCATGCTTGGACTATTGCAATGCGAAATTTTCTGTCATGAATGTTCAGTTGCAGTTATGTTTAATGTTGTTTCTTGGATGATGAGCACATTGTGAGAAAATTATTTTTCTATTATACTCTAGTTTAGTAATAGCCATTTATTGCAATATGTAGAAACATTGTCAGAGTCATCACATGATGCAGACTGTAGTAACAGTGAAGCACAACCTTCTTGAATGATGTGTTTGTCAACCTGTGACACAAATTATACTGAAACATGTCAGAGGGACTCTTGGAGGATTGACTGATGTACAGTAAACATTCATTCTGCACTTTCATCAAACAGTAACTGAGATCCAAGTCAAATCCACTTCCACACTGTGAGGAGGAGTCAATGCAAAACTCACATGTCTTCCACCTCTACTTATCTGACTGCAGAGAGGAGGACAGAGAACAGTGGACACACAGTTTAACATGATGGACTATAGGACAGGACTGCTGCTTTTAACTCTCTGCTGGGCAGGTGAAGATCTACACTGATCTGAATCTAATATAGCTTTTATTTGTGTCATCAGCTTATTTCACTTGATGTTTTTATTCCTCTTGACAGGTGTAGATGGTCAGACTCTGACACAATCTGAACCAGTGGATAAAAGGCCTGGAGAATCTCACAGATTGACCTGTACAGCCTCTGGATTCACATTCAGTGACTACGCTATGGTCTGGATCAGACAGGCTCCTGGAAAAGGACTGGAGTGGATCTCTGCTATCAGTGGTGATGGTGGTAGCAGCACCCGCTACTCTGAGTCAGTGAAAGGCCGGTTTACCATCTCCAGAGACGACAGCAGACAGCAGCTGTATCTGCAGATGAACAGTCTGAAGACTGAAGATTCTGCTGAAATCATTGTCCAGATATGAATAAAGATAAACTACATGTACATATTTCAGCCACATTACTTTTTATAATGTTTGGTCTCTAAAGTCAGTCACACTACATGAGTATAAAATAATGTTGCAGTTCCTTTGATAACACTAAATGACAGTCAGTGTCACGTCTCTCTCTCCTCTGTCACGATAAGGAGACTTTCATATCTGCTTATCTCATTGATCTGAACTGACTGACACTCAAGCATCAGCAGTGACTGTAGCTCCATGTGTTCATCTAGTTGTAGTTCACCATCTCAGCATCTCTAATAGATTTGGAGATAAACAGCTGGATGACTCATGAGCTGCTGTTTCATCTTGTGCTTGTGAGACAATATGATGAAAGCTGAATGAATAAGCAACCTTGAGAATGGGCAGTCTCCCATGCCACAAAAAACAAATGGAAGGAAGCCACAAAGCCCCTCTATGATGAAAAGTGTATTTGGGTTTGCAGGTTATCACATATGAACGTCACACCTTTTATTCCACATCTAAGCACCAATGTTGGTATAAACATCACAGAGAGTGCAACAGGTAATTTGTGTGGCTTTTGTTAATGGAGACACATGCACACACAGACCTCTACAAAACATATTTAATGTTGAATTTTGCCTCTTTTAATTTGCTCGACAGTTTCACATCTATCACAAATTAAAATGTCCATGAAAATAGCCTGCAGCTTCTCAGGCAAGCTTTCTCCCTGAATCTGGAGGTGAAGTTTGCAGCGGATACTGGATGCAGAGGTAGGTGGAGGTTCAGGTCTCAGCTGTCTGCATTTGCAAATGCAGGAATCTTCAGGATGTTGGCAGATGTTGTGGGTGAATGTTCTGCTCTCAGCCCTCAGGAACAGGACAAGTAAATATTCTGCTGATCTGACTGTAAATGACAATGTTTCGAATCTCAATTTTCTGAGATTTCTTCTGCTATAAAGACTTGATATCATGCTGTCAGCTGCTGCAGCAGAAGAGAAGCTCCATCAGACCACCTTCAACATCAACCATGTTCTCTGTAGCTCTGATGCTGCTGATGCTGATGCTGCTGGATCCTGTGAGTCACACTGAGGCAGAGACACTGATAGTCTGATCACAGTATACAGACTGTTCACTGCTATGACACTGATTCAATATTCAGCGTGTTTTCCTCCACAGGTGTGAAGTGTGTACAGTTGACACAGCCAGCCTCTGTGACTGTGCAGCCAGGTCAACGTCTGACCATCACCTGTCAGGTCTCTTATTCTGTTAGCAGCCACTACACAGGTTGGATCAGACAGCCTGCAGGGAAAGAACTGGAGTGGATTGGACACAAATATACTGGAGATTCATCCTACAAAGATTCACTGAAGAACAAGTTCAGTATTGACTTAGACTCCTCCAGTAAGACAGTGACTCTAAATGGACAGAATGTGCAGCCTGAAGACACTGCTGTGTATTACTGTGCCAGAGATCCACAATAACATAAACCATCAGAAGACCTGAACAAAAACCCCTCAGTGCCTGAACACTGCTTCACTGACAATGCGCAATGTACTGATCCTTTCAAAGGGATAATGTTGGCAGTTTAATGAAGTGCTGTTATGGCTGTGTTTTCTGTCTGCTCTGGTTCTGCTTCTTTTTCTCTGCAGGTCTGGAGCGTGGCGGGGGCGGGGCCGATCTCCTCTGAAGCGAGTGGCTTCTGGACACACCTGACTCTAATCCTTGCTCATCAAGACTCTCCTTTTTAAGCTGGCTTCTTCCACACTCCTGTGCCAGATGGTTCTTGGTTTTCTTTGTGTCTCGCCACAGAGTTATATCCTGGTCCCTGCCATGCTCCTCCAGCCAACGCTGTAGTCTTTTCCTGTGCTTTTGGTTCACTCACGTGACTTGTGTTAGTCTTCCCTAACAGTGATTTGTTGCTCTCTTTTTGTGTGCTGAGTTTTTTCCCCTCAGCTGTGATTTTTGGTTGTTTGTCTGCCTGAGCTGCATTTTTCCCTGATGGTGATTTTTGGTTGTTGTTAATTTTTGATCAATAAACTGTGCTAAATCTCTCTCTGCATTCTGGGGTCTTTGCCTTCCTTGCGACTATAACAGCATGATTCACTTCTATTGATAAATGATGATTTATAACTTTCTGCAGCTGAACTCAGACAAGAGAGAAGTCATAATCTTTGGTCATGACCACCAAGCAAGCAAACTTGCAACCAAGAGAAAATCTACAGCCAGAAATCTAGACATCACATTCAATTTGCAACTGAGCTTTGAGCCACATGTCAACAATTTCATACACATATCTCAAGCACAAAATTCAAAATAAGTAGGTTTAAAATTCAGAGTTGCCTAAATCAAATTTAACTGGCTGGCGTCACAACTCCTACATTATTGTTTCTCGAGACCAACAAAGGGGTTTTTCTTTCTCCTGATGTCCTGAAGATGGTCTGACTTATGAGCACATTGTGAGAAAATTATTTTTCTATTATACTGCAGTTCAGTAATAGCATTTATTGCAAAATGTAGAAACATAATCAAAGTCATCACAAATTATACTGAAACATGTCAGAGGAACTCTTGGAGGATTGACTGATGTACAATAAACACTCATTCTGCACTTTCATCAAACAGTAACTGAGATCCAAGTCAAATCCACTTCCACACTGTGAGGAGGAGTCAATGCAAAACTCACATGTCTTCCACCTCTACTTATCTGACTGCAGAGAGGAGGACAGAGAACAGTGGACACACAGTTTAACATGATGGACTATAGGACAGGACTGCTGCTTTTAACTCTCTGCTGGGCAGGTGAAGATCTACACTGATCTGAATCTAATATAGCTTTTATTTGTGTCATCAGCTTATTTCACTTGATGTTTTTATTCCTCTTGACAGGTGTTGATGGTGTGACTCTGACAGAATCTGAACCAGCGGATAAAAGGCCTGGAGAATCTCACAGATTGACCTGTACAGCCTCTGGATTCACATTCAGTGACTACTGGATGCATTGGGTCAGACAGGCTCCTGGGAAAGGACTGGAGTGGATTGCTTACATAGATAGTGGCAGCAGCAGCATCCTCTACTCTGAGTCAGTGCGAGGCCGGTTTACCATCTCCAGAGACAACAGCAGACAGCAGCTGTATCTGCAGATGAACAGTCTGAAAACTGAAGATTCTGCTTAAATCAATGTCAAGATATGAATAAAAGTTATACTTCATGTACATGTTTCAGCCTTCTGCTGTCTGCAAGACTCAGCAGATGCAAGTTGTTGGAAGAGGCTGGAGGTGGAGGTTTCACCTGCAGTTATCTGCCAGAATCTGCAGGCATATGTCAGTCCTACAGGATGCTGAGAGAACCTATAGGTAGAAGTTTAATACCAACCATGTTCTCTCATAGCACACCCACTGTTCACTGCTATGACACTGATTCAATATTCAACATGTTTTCCTCCACAGGTGTGAAGTGTGATCAGGTGACACAGCCAGCCTCTGTGACTGTGCAGCCAGGTCAACGTCTGACCATCACCTGTCAGGTCTCTCATTCTGTTAGCAGCTACCACACAGCTTGGATCAGACAGCCTGCAGGGAAAGAACTGGAGTGGATTGGAAGCAAATATACTGGAGCTTCATTCTACAAAGATTCACTGAAGAACAAGTTCAGCATTGACTTAGACTCCTCCAGCAACACAGTGACTCTAAACGGACAGAATGTGCAGCCTGAAGACACTGCTGTGTATTACTGTGCCAGAGAGCCACAATAACACAAACCGCCAGCAGACATGAATAAAAACCCCTCAGTACTGATCACTGCTACACTGACAATGCACAAATGTACTTGTCCTTTAAACCAGATAATGTTGGCAGTTGGCAGTTTCACTACTTTTGACAAATGATGATTTATAAATTTCTGCAGCTGAACTCAGATGAGAGAGAAGGAATAATCTTTGGTAATAACCACCTAATAAGCAAACTTGCAACCAAGAGACAATCTACAGCCAGAAATCAAGATATCACATTCAATTTACATCTGAGCTTCCAACCACATGTCAACAATTTCATAAACATATCTGAAACACAAAATTCAAACTAAGTAGATTTAAATAAATTTTCATGCCTGGACTATTGCAACGCAAGATTTTGTGTCATGATAATTCAGTTGCGGTTATGTTTATTGTTGTTTGTTGGATGATGACCTGATCTACTTCAACCACAAAATTCAATCCAAGTAGGTTTTAAATTTAGAGTTGCCTAAATCAAATTTAACTGGCTGCCATCACAACTCCTACTTTATTGTTTCTCAAGACCAACAAAGGGGTTTTTCTTTCTCCTGATGTCCTGAAGATGGTCTGACTTATGAGCACTTTGTGAGAAAATAATTTCTCTATGATACTGTAGTTCAGTAATAACCATTAATGCAAAATGTATAAATGATGTCAAAGTCATCATATGATGCAGACTGTCGTAACAGTGAAGTACAGCCTTCTTGAATAATATGTTTGTCAACCTGTGGCACAAATTATACTGAAACATGTCAGAGGGACTCTTGGAGGAATGACTGATGTACAGTAAACACTCATTCTGCACTTTCATCAAACAGTAACTGAGATCCAAGTCAAATCCACTTCCACACTGTGAGGAGGAGTCAATGCAAAACTCACATGTCTTCCACCTCTACTTATCTGACTGCAGAGAGGAGGACAGAGAACAGTGGACACACAGTTTAACATGATGGACTATAGGACAGGACTGCTGCTTTTAACTCTCTGCTGGGCAGGTGAAGATCTACACTGATCTGAATCTAATATAGCTTTTATTTGTGTCATCAGCTTATTTCACTTGATGTTTTTATTCCTCTTGACAGGTGTTGATGGTCAGACTCTGACACAATCTGAACCAGTGGTTAAAAGGCCTGGAGAATCTCACAGATTGACCTGTACAGGCTCTGGATTCACATTCAGTGACCACGCTATGAACTGGGTCAGACAGGCTCCTGGAAAAGGACCGGAGTGGATCGCTTTCATAAGCAGTGGCAGCAGCGAGATCTACTACTCTGAGTCAGTGAAAGGCCGGTTTACCATCTCCAAAGACAACAGCAGACAGTAGCTGTATCTGCAGATGAACAGTCTGAAGACTGAAGACTCTGCTGAAATCATTGTCCAGATATTTCTCAGTCGCTTTGGTACATTTCTCAGATCAGAATTGAAATTCTCAAAACTACTTGTTCAATCTTCACATCATTGTGAAACTTGTGCACATCAAAAAGCAGTTTCTCATTTCTTGGAACAAGTTCTAAATGCTTTGGTACATCCATGCAAATGATTATGTACAATTGTCTGCTGTCTCCATTGTCAATTGCTCATGTCATGTTGATCAAAATGCATTATAATGGGTCTCTGTTGAATAGTCTCACCCCCCACAACATTTAGGCATTAGTTCATCGCATAAGTCTTTCCACGCAAAATGGTTGAACAAACTGTCATAATATGTCAAGCAAATTTTTATACATTTCCATTCGACTTCTTTTCTAAATCTGTCCTGAATTGGTAAACTGCTCTCAGGATAAGCTTCACTTTCTCTAATGAAGGGACATTTGTGGAACGTCAGGAGGTATAGGAAGACTGCACTGTAACTCCTACAGCACTGCATGTACAGTTGTCCCTAAGGAGACTGTCCTATGTTCACATGTCTACTTTAATTTTTTTTTTTTCTTTGTGCTATGCAGTGCTGTCTTTTCCTTTCTGTATCGCAATGACATGGTCTGTCAACAAATTACAGTACAAACAGTGACAGCATAAATGTGAATCTTGTCCAGTCTCTTGCAATCAATCTCCCACATACACTAAGGTGTAACTCACAGTTTACAATAATTGTCACCAAAACTTTATCCATAGTTTACATCAGAACATCCCTCCGGAGTACACTGTTATATTGACAACATGACTCAGCAATTTGACTGTCTTATCCGCACACATTGACACAAGGACTTGTCATTCTGATGGCACTGACATGCTCATTGACACAGATATTTACTGTTGAGAGGTGAATTAAGGATTTTGAGCAAGAAACTGCCTTCCACAGGTGTGAAGTGTGAACAGTTGACACAGCCAGCCTCTGTGACTGTGCAGCCAGGTCAACGTCCGACCATCACCTGTCAGGTCTCTTATTATGTTAGCAGCTACTTCACAGCTTGGTTCAGTCAGCCTGCAGGGAAAGAACTGGAGTGGATGAGTCTTGACACAACCGTCAAAGATTCACTGAAGAACAAGTTCAGTATTGACTCAGACTCCTCCAGCAACACAGTGACTCTAAACGGACAGAATGTGCAGCCTGAAGACACTGCTGTGTATTACTGTGCCAGAGAGCCACAATAACACAAACCATCAGCAGACATGAATAAAAACCCCTCAGTGCCTATCACTGCTTCACTGACAATGCACAAATGTACTTGTCCCATCAACCACATAATGTTGGCATTTTAATGAAGTGTTTCACTTCTATTGAGAAATGATGATTTATAACTTTCTGCAGCTGAAATCAGACAAGACAGAAGTCACAATCTTTAGTCATGACCACCAAGCAAGCAAACTTGCAACCAAGAGAAAATCTACAGCCAGAAATCTAGACATCACATTAAATTTGCATCTGAGCTTCCAATCACATGTCAACAATCTCATGCACATATCTCAAATAAAAATTCCAAACTAAATAGGTTTAAAATTCAGAGTTGCCTAAATCAAATTTAACTGGCTGGTATCACAACTTTATTGTTTCTTGAGACCAACAAAGGGGTTTTTCTTTCTCCTGATGTCCTGAAGATGGTCCGACTTATGAGCACATTGTGAGAAAATTATTTTTCTATTAAACTGTAGTTCAGTAATAGCATTTATTGCAAAATGTATAAACATGTCAAAGTCATCACATGATGCAGACTGTCGTAACAGTGAAGCACAACCTTCTTGAAAAATATGTTTGTCAAACTGTGACACAAATTATACTGAAACATGTCAGAGGGACTCTTGGAGGAATGACTGATGTACAGTAAACATTCATTCTGCAGTTTCATCAAACAGTAACTGAGATCCAAGTCAAATCCACTTCCACACTGTGAGGAGGAGTCAATGCAAAACTCACATGTCTTCCACCTCTACTTATCTGACTGCAGAGAGGAGGACAGAGAACAGTGGACACACAGTTTAACATGATGGACTATAGGACAGGACTGCTGCTTTTAACTCTCTGCTGGGCAGGTGAAGATCTACACTGATCTGAATCTAATATAGCTTTTATTTGTGTCATCACCTTATTTCACTTGATGTTTTTATTCCTCTTGACAGGTGTTGATGGTCAGACTCTGACAGAATCTGAACCAGCGGATAAAAGGTCTGGAGAATCTCACAGATTGACCTGTACAGGCTCTGGATTCACATTCAGCAGCCACTGGATGCACTGGGTCAGACAGGCTCCTGGACAAGGACTGGAGTGGATTGCTTACATAAGCACTGGCAGTGGTAGCACCACCTACTACTCTGAGTCAGTGAAAGGCCGGTTTACCATCTCCAGAGACGACAGCAGACAGCAGCTGTATCTGCAGATGAACAGTCTGAAGACTGAAGATTCTGCTGTAATCATAGATATGAAAGAAGATACACTACATGTACATATTTCAGCCTCATTAATGTTTATATTGTTTGGTGTCTAAAGTCAGTCACACTACATGAGTATAAAATAATCTTGCAGTTCCTTTAATATACGTTAAATGACAGTCAGTGTCAAGCTTTATGAGATTTTGTCTGCTAAGACTTGATATCATGCTGTCAGCTGCAGCAGAAGAAGAGAAGCTCCATCAGATCACCTTCAACATCAACAATGTTCTCTGTAGCTGGATCCTGTGAGTCTCACTGAGGCAGAGACACTGACAGTCTGATCACAGCACACCCACTGTTCACTGCTATGACACTGATTCAATATTCAACATGTTTTCCTTCTCAGATGTGAAGTGTGAACAGTTGACACAGCCAGCCTCTGTGACTGTGCAGCCAGGTCAACGTCTGACCATCACCTGTCACGTCTCTTATACTGTTAGCAGCTACCACACAGCTTGGATCAGACAGCCTGCAGGGAAAGGACTGGAGTGGATTGGACAGGCAGCTGTTGGACACACCACACACTACAAAGATTCACTGAAGAACAAGTTCAGTATCAGCTTAGACTCTTCCAGTAAGACAGTGACTCTAAACGGACAGAATGTGCAGCCTGAAGACACTGCTGTGTATTACTGTGCCAGAGAGCCACAATAACACAAACCAAAAGTAGATGTGAACAAAAACCCCTCAGTACCTATCACTGCTACACTGACAATGCACAAATGTATTTGCCTTATAAACCAGATAATGTTGGCAGTTTCACTTCTATTGAGAAATGATGATTTATAACAAACAGTCATAACAGTGAAGCACAACCTTCCTGAACAATGTGTTTGTCAACCTGTGACACAAATTATACTGAAACATGTCAGAGGGACTCTTGGAGGAATGACTGATGTACAGTAAACATTCATTCTGCACTTTCATCAAACAGTAACTGAGATCCAAGTCAAATCCACTTCCACACTGTGAGGAGGAGTCAATGCAAAACTCACATGTCTTCCACCTCTACTTATCTGACTGCAGAGAGGAGGACAGAGAACAGTGGACACACAGTTTAACATGATGGACTATAGGACAGGACTGCTGCTTTTAACTCTCTGCTGGGCAGGTGAAGATCTACACTGATCTGAATCTAATATAGCTTTTATTTGTGTCATCAGCTTATTTCACTTGATGTTTTTATTCCTCTTAACAGGTGTTGATGGTCAGACTCTGACACAATCTGAACCAGTGGATAAAAGGTCTGGAGAATCTCACAGATTGACCTGCACAGCCTCTGGATTCACATTCAGTGACTACAGCATGCACTGGATCAGACAGGCTCCTGGAAAAGGACCGGAGTGGATTGCTTACATCAACAGTGGCAGTAGCGACATCTACTACTCTGAGTCAGTGCAAGGCCGGTTTACCATCTCCAAAGACGACAGCAGACAGCAGCTGTATCTGCAGATGAACAGTCTGAAGACTGAAGATTCTGCTGAAATCGTTGTCCAGATATGAATAAAAGTACACTACATGTACATATTTCAGCCACATTAATGTTTCCATTGTTTGGCCTCTAAAGTCAGTCACAGTATGGGAGTATAAAATAATGTTGCAGTTCCTTTGATAAACACTAAATGACAGTCAGTCTCACGTTTCTCTCTCATCTGTCACGATAAGGAGACTTTCATATCTGCCCATAAAAATAGCCTGCAACTTTTGTTTTTAACAAGCTAGATTTGACCATCAATAATTTTGTTCACATGTCACGAACAATAATCACAGAGACGTCAGTGCTGCTGTTTGTTCAACACAGCTGTACATACTGTATGTAGTTTCTCTCCTCTGACTGTATTAAATACTTGTAGTTGACTTCATTAAATACATGTAGTCACTGCACAGCATCAAATTTGACAGTTTAATTTAGTCAAACTATTTCATCCATTCACAAATGCAATCCACACTTCTGCAGGTGGAGGCTTTAACAGCAAGTTGCTGACAGAGACTGAAGATGGTGGCTTCTGTTGTCCGCAAGACTCAGCAGATGCAAGTTGTTGGAAGAGGCTGGAGGTGGAGGTTTCACCTGCAGTTATCTGTCAGAATCTGCAGGCACATGTCAGTCCTGCAGGATGCTGAGAGAACCTATAGGTGGAAGTTCAATACCAACCATGTTCTCTGTAGCTCTGCTGCTGCTGTATCCTGTGAGTCTCACTGAGGCAGAGACACTGACAGTCTGATCACAGCACACCCACTGCTCACTGCTATGACACTGATTCAATATTCAACATGTTTTCCTCCACAGGTGTGAAGTGTGATCAGTTGACACAGCCAGCCTCTGTGACTGTGCAGCCAGGTCAACGTCTGACCATCACCTGTCAGGTCTCTTATTCTGTTAGCGACGACTACACAGCTTGGTTCAGACAGCCTGCAGGGAAAGAACTGGAGTGGATTGGAGCTGCATCTTTTGGATACACCACATTCTACAAAGATTCACTGAAGAACAAGTTCAGTATTGACTCAGACTCCTCCAGCAACACAGTGACTCTAAACGGACAGAATGTGCAGCCTGAAGACACTGCTGTGTATTACTGTGCCAGAGAGCCACAATAACACAAACCAAAAGTAGATGTGAACAAAAACCCCTCAGTACCTATCACTGCTACACTGACAATGCACAAATGTACTTGTCTATTAAACCAGATAATGTCGACAGTTTAATGAAGTGCTTCACTTCTATTGAGAAATGATGATTTGTAACTTTCTGCAGCTGAACTCAGACAAGACAGAAGTCACAATCTTTAGTCATGTCCACCTACTAAGCAAGCTTTTAACCAAGAGAAAATCTACAGCTAGAAATCTAGACATCACATTCAATTTGCAACTGAGCTTCCAACCACATGTCAACAATCTCAGACACATATCTCAAATAAAAAATTCAAACTTATTAGGTTTAAATTTTGGAGTTGCCTAAATCAAATTTAACTGGCTGGTATCACAACTCCTACATTAGTGTTTCTCAGGACCAACAAAGGGGTTTTTCTTTCTCCTGATGTCCTGAAGATGGTCCGACTTATGAGCACATTGTGAGAAAAGAATTTTTCTATTATACTGCAGTTCAGTAATAGCCACTTATTGCAAAATGTATAAAAATGTCAAAGTCATCACATGATGCAGACTGTCGTAACAGTGAAGCACAACCTTCTTGAAAAATATGTTTGTCAACCTGTGACACAAATTATACTGAAACATGTCAGAGAGACTCTTGGAGGATTGACTGATGTACAGTAAACATTCATTCTGCAGTTTCATCAAACAGTAACTGAGATCCAAGTCAAATCCAGTTCCACACTGTGAGGAGGAGTCAATGCAAAACTCACATGTCTTCCACCTCTACTTATCTGACTGCAGAGAGGAGGACAGAGAACAGTGGACACACAGTTTAACA
The DNA here is from genome assembly GCF_051107435.1 of Chaetodon auriga. NCBI lineage: Eukaryota > Metazoa > Chordata > Actinopteri > Chaetodontiformes > Chaetodontidae > Chaetodon > Chaetodon auriga. The sequence continues at coordinate 13,504,230 of NC_135089.1, read as the reverse complement.
TGATGGACTATAGGACAGGACTGCTGCTTTTAACTCTCTGCTGGGCAGGTGAAGATCTACACTGATCTGAATCTAATATAGCTTTTATTTGTGTCATCAGCTTATTTCACTTGATGTTTTTATTCCTCTTGACAGGTGTTGATGGTGTGACTCTGACACAATCTGAAGCAGTGGTTAAAAGGTCTGGAGAATCTCACAGATTGACCTGTACAGCCTCTGGATTCACATTCAGTGACTATGGCATGCAATGGGTCAGACAGGCTCCTGGAAAAGGACTGGAGTGGGTCGCTTACATCAGTTATGGTGGTGGTAGCAGCATATGGTACTCTGAGTCAGTGAAAGGCCGGTTTACCATCTCCAGAGACGACAGCAGACAGCAGCTGTATCTGCAGATGAACAGTCTGAAGACTGAAGATTCTGCTGTTTATTACTGCCCAGATATGAATAAAAGATATACTACATGTACATATTTCAGCCACATTAATGTTTATATTGTTTGACCTCTAAAGTCAGTCACAATATTGCAGTGTAAAATAATGTTCCAGTTCCTTTGATAAATAGTAAATGAAAGTCAGTGTAAAGTTTTGTGAGATTTTGTCTGCTAGGCATTTGTCTGCTATCAAGACTTGATATCATGCTGTCTGGATGACCTGCTCAACAGTTTCATTTCTATTGCAAATTAAAATGTCCATCAAAAATAGCCTGCAACTTCTGAGGCAAGCTTTCTTCCTGAATCTGCAGGTGACGGTTGCAGTGGATACTGAATGCAGAGGTAGGTGGAGGTTCAGGTCTCAGCTGTCTGCTAGAATTTGCAAATGCAGGAATCTTCAGGATGTTGGCAGATGTTGTGGGTGAAGGTTCTGCTCTCAGCCCTCAGGAACAGGAAAAGTAAATATTCTGCTGGTCTGACTGTACATGACAATGGTTCCAATCTCAATTTTGTCAGATCTTGTCTGCTATAAAGAAGAGAAGCTCCATCAGATCACCTTCAACATCAACAATGTTCTCTGTAGCTGGATCCTGTGAGTCTCACTGAGGCAGAGACACTGACAGTCTGATCACAGCACACCCACTGTTCACTGCTATGACACTGATTCAGTATTCAACATGTTTTCCTCCACAGGTGTGAAGTGTGATCAGTTGACACAGCCAGCCTCTGTGACTGTGCAGCCAGGTCAACGTCTGACCATCACCTGTCAGGTCTCTTATTCTGTTAGCAGCGACTACACAGCTTGGATCAGACAGCCTGCAGGGAAAGGACTGGAGTGGATTGGACATGCAGCTGTTGGACACACCACACTCTACGAAGATTCACTGAAGAACAAGTTCAGTATCAGCTTAGACTCCTCCAGTAAGACAGTGACTCTAAACGGACAGAATGTGCAGCCTGAAGACACTGCTGTGTATTACTGTGCCAGAGAGCCACAATAACACAAACCACCAGCAGAGCTGAACAAAAACCCCTCAGTGCCTATCACTGCTTCACTGACAATTCACAAATGTACTTGTCCTTTCAAATGGATAGTGTTGGCAGTTGGCAGTTGGCAGTTTCACTTCCATTGAGAAATGATGATTTGTAACTTTCTGCAGCTGAACTCAGACAAGACAGAAGTCATAATCTTTGGTCATGACCACCAAGGAAGCAAACTTGTAACCAAGAGAAAATCTACAGCCAGAAATCTAGACATCACATTCAATTTGTAACTGAGCTTCGAACCACATGTCAACAATGTCAAACAGAAAAATTCAAACTAAATAGATTTAAAAATTAAGAGTTAACTAAATCAAATTTAACTGGATGCCATCACAACTCCTACATTGTTGTTTCTCAAGACCAACAAAGGGGTTTTTCTTTCTCCTGATTTCCTGAAGATGGTCTGACTTATGAGCACATTGTGAGAAAATTATTTTTCTATTAAACTGTAGTTCAGTAATAGCCACTGATTGCAAAATGTATAAACAATGTCAAATGGTCCAAATTACACGGAAACATGTCAGAGGGACTCTTGGGGGAATGACTGATGTACAGTAAGCATTCATTCTGCACTTTCATCAAACAGTAACTGAGATCCAAGTCAAATCCACTTCCACACTGTGAGGAGGAGTCAATGCAAAACTCACATGTCTTCCACCTCTACTTATCTGACTGCAGAGAGGAGGACAGAGAACAGTGGACACACAGTTTAACATGATGGACTATAGGACAGGACTGCTGCTTTTAACTCTCTGCTGGGCAGGTGAAGATCTACACTGATCTTAATCTAATATAGCTTTTATTTGTGTCATCAGCTTATTTCACTTGATGTTTTTATTCCTCTTGACAGGTGTTGATGGTCAGACTCTGACAGAATCTGAACCAGCGGTGAAAAGGCCTGGAGAATCTCACAGATTGACCTGTACAGCCTCTGGATTCTCAATCAGCAGCTACTATATGCACTGGGTCAGACAGGCTCCTGGAAAAGGACTGGAGTGGGTTGCTTACATAGACAGTGGCAGTGGCAGCACCACTTCCTACTCTGAGTCAGTGCAAGGCCGGTTTACCATCTCCAAAGACGACAGCAGACAGCAGCTGTATCTGCAGATGAACAGTCTGAAGACTGAAGATTCTGCTGAAATCGTTGTCCAGATATGAATAAAAATACACTACATTTACATATTTCAGCCACATTAATGTTTCCATTGTTTGGCCTCTAAAGTCAGTCACAGTATGGGAGTGTAAAATAATGTTGAAGTTTTTTTTTAAACACTAAATGACAGTCAGTCTCACATGTCTCTCTCATCTGTCATGATAAGGAGACTTTCATATCTGCCCATAAAAATAGCCTGCAACTTTTCATGCAATTAAGAAAAAGTTTTTAACAAGTTAGATCTGACCATCAATAATTTTGTTCACATGTCACTAACAATACTCACAGAGACGTCAGTGCTGCTGTTTGATCAACACAGCTGTACATACTGTGTGTAGTTTCTCTCCTCTGACTGTATTAAATACTTGTAGTCACTGCACAGCATCAGATTTGACAGTTTTATTTAGTCAAACGATGTCATAAGTTCACAATCCACACTTCTGCAGGTGGAGGCTTTAACAGCAAGTTGCTGACAGAGGCTGTGGATGGAGGATTGGGTTGTGGGTAGTCAAGGCTACAGTTGCAGCTTTGTGGCAGAGACTGAAGGTGGTGGCTTCTGCTGCATCTGTCCATACAAATCTACAAGTGGAGGCAGCAGTGCAGGTTGCTGACAGAGGCTGAATGCAGAGGCTTCGGCTTCTGTTGTCCACAAGAATCAGCAGATGCAAGTTGTTGGAAGTGGCTGGAGGTGGAGGTTTCACCTGCAGTTATCTGCCAGAATCTGCAGGTACATGTCAGTCCTGCAGGATGCTGAGAGAACCGAAAGGTGGAAGTCTTGGCTAAGCTGTCTGCTAGAATTTGCAAATGCAGCAATCTTCAGTATGTTGGCAGATGTTATGGGTGAAGTTTCTGCTCTCAGCCCTCAGAAACAGGAAAAGTAAATATTCTGCTGATCTGACTGTAAATGACACTGGTTCCAATCTCAATTTTCTCAGATTTTGTCTGCTATACTTTTGGTGGCTTTAAAGACTTGATATTAGGCTGTCAGTTACAGGAGAAGAAAAGAAGCTCCATCAGATCACCTTCAACATCAACCATGTTCTCTGTAGCTCTGCTGACTGCTGGATCCTGTGAGTCTCACTGAGGCAGAGACACTGACAGTCTGATCACAGCACACCCACTGTTCACTGCTATGACACTGATTCAATATTCAACATGTTTTCCTCCACAGGTGTGAAGTGTGAACAGTTGACACAGCCAGCCTCTGTGACTGTGCAGCCAGGTCAACGTCTGACCATCACCTGTCAGGTCTCTTATTCTGTTAGCAACCGCTACACAGGTTGGATCAGACAGCCTGCAGGGAAAGGATGGGGGGAATTGGAATGAGATGTGTTGGATGCAACACATACTTCAAAGATTCACTGGAGAACAAGTTCAGCATTGACTTAGACTCTTCCAGCAACACAGTGACTCTAAACGGACAGAATGTGCAGCCTGAAGACACTGCTGCGTATTACTGTGCCAGAGAGCCACAACAACACAAACCATCAGCAGAGCTGAACAACAAGCCATTTGGTCATGACCACCTAACAAGCAAATTTTCATGCCTGGACTATTGCAATGCAAGATTTTGTTTCATGATAATTCAGTTGCAGTTATGTTTAATATTGTCCGTTGGATGATGACCTGATCTACTTCAAAAGCAAAATTCAAACTAAATATGTTTCAAATATAAAGTTGCTTAAATCAAATTTAACTGGCTGCCATCACAACTCCTACTTTATTGTTCCTCAAGATGAACAAAGGGGTTTTCCTTTCTCCTGATGTCCTGAAGATGGTCTGACTTATGAGCACATTGTGAGAAAATTATTTTTCTATTATAGTGTAGTTCAGTAATAGCCACTTATTGCAAAATGTATAAACATGTCAAAGTCATCAAATGATGCAGACTGTTGTAACAGTGAAGCACAATCTTCTTGAATAATGTGTTTGTCAACCTGTGACACAAATTATACTGAAACATGTCAGAGGGACTCTTGGAGGAATGACTGATGTACAGTAAACATTCATTCTGCACTTTCATCAAACAGTAACTGAGATCCAAGTCAAATCCACTTCCACACTGTGAGGAGGAGTCAATGCAAAACTCACATGTCTTCCACCTCTACTTATCTGACTGCAGAGAGGAGGACAGAGAACAGTGGACACACAGTTTAACATGATGGACTATAGGACAGGACTGCTGCTTTTAACTCTCTGCTGGGCAGGTGAAGATCTACACTGATCTGAATCTAATATAGCTTTTATTTGTGTCATCAGCTTATTTCACTTGATGTTTTTATTCCTCTTGACAGGTGTTGATGGTCAGACTCTGACACAATCTGAACCAGTGGATAAAAGGTCTGGAGAATCTCACAGATTGACCTGTACAGGCTCTGGATTCACATTCAGTCAGTACGCTATGAACTGGGTCAGACAGGCTCCTGGAAAAGGACTGGAGTGGATTGCTGCCATTTATGACAGCAGCTACATCTTCTACTCTGAGTCAGTGAAAGGCCGGTTTACCATCTCCAAAGACAACAGCAAACAGCAGGTGTATCTGCAGATGAACAGTCTGAAGACTGAAGATTCTGCTGAAATCATTGTCCAGATATGAATAAAATATATACTACATCAAGTCACCGTAACTTCTGGTGAGTAATAATCGAATATATTCTGAGCGAATTATATTCCATGTTTATCCATTTTATTATGAAATTTCTGTTGGTTTATAAAGAATTTAAATTGAGATGTAATTTGCAGCAGAAACCAACAATCTGTGCAAAAGTTAGTTATATACAGCAGTTTTCTGAGTGAAAGCAATAATTTATTAGCCGATAAAAGATGTAAGGTATTTTTGTACATAAGTCCTATTGCAAAGGAACAATGGTGACCGTCACATCAGGTAAAATCAGCTTTTCTCGTCTTTCTGTGGAAAATGTGGTAATTTCATTGTTTTCTGTGGTATATTTCGACCTGAGTGGCATCAGAGGCATCTTTAAGGTGCTAGTTTTTGTATGTTGGATGTGTTGACATAAGACACTGTGACTATGTTTTTGACTACTGGGGAAAAGGCACGATGGTCACCGTTACATCAGGTAAGACGAAATTCTAATTTTTTCTCGAACGTAAACGTTTTGATTTAAAAACAGTTTTAGGATCTTTTAAGAAATCCAGTCGCGATTTTGTTTCTTCATTGCTGGAATACTGTGTGTTCAATGCGTCACATCCAGTCGACTCAATTGAGTCTTTGGGGGGGTGGAAAATCGTTTTTTGGGTCCATCTTCTGAATCCTTATCTGCAAAAAGAGAGGAAATTGTGCAGAAGTGGGTAGATTGTCCAAAAAAGAACCTGTCATGGAAAGTGTAGATATCTGGGAACAGGTTTTTGTATGCAGTGTGTGACTTCGCTTTTGACTACTGGGGAAAAGGCACGATGGTCACCGTCACCTCAGGTATGTCGTTTTAATATTTCTGATGGCAGAATACAATTCCTGATCACATTATTAAAATAGATTTCATCATTTTCACGCTGTCGTCTTATCACCGACCAACAGTATTTTGTAGTCTGGCAAAAAAGAGAGCGATGTGAATGGTTTAAAACTCCTGGCTGTGTGGTTCGGTTGTAAATGAAGTGTATGTTTTAGTTTGATTTTAACTGTCAGACATGAAGTCATGGGACATCAGAGTGATGAGTTTTTGTAAGAAGGGTTAATTGGCTTTCTTAACTGTGACAACTGGGCTTTCGACCACTGGGGGAAAGGCACGATGGTCACAGTGACATCAGGTAAGATTTCTACCATTTGAAATTTACTGCAGGGTATTTTTCATACTGTAAATATCCTGTTTAAATTATTCTCTAACGTCTCGTGTCATGTGTCACTTCAAAAGTAAACTTAATAGTGTAAAAAGTCAAACGGGGGATATTCTCAGTCAGATTCACTGGGGGATATTTATGGTTCCTGTCGTTTGGGTAATTTAAGTGGATTTTACAACCGGGATCAGTTCAGTGTTGAGGTCGGCTGTTTGCGCTCGCATTAGTAGATGGAAACTTTTCATAGAACAGCTAAATAGATTGAGCACTGTGTTACTACGATGCTTTTGACTATTGGTGGGGAAACTGGTACAACGGTCACTGTTTCATCAGGTAAGAACACGCTTTAACCTCACACAAAATCTAATCTAATCTAACCTCCACGGCTTCTTTCCTTAAATTTAAAGGAATGCTAATGATTATTGTCAAAGTTGTGAATTTAAAGAAATGGTTGGTTTATTGACTATCAAATTCACGTATATAATGACAAACTACCGCGGGTCATATTGTCCAGGGAGGTAAACCTTTGCGCGAATGAAAACGTGAAATAATGTGATCGGGAAATATAAAGATGTGCGTAAAGACGGCACTGGAGATTTCCACATCCAACATACTAAAAACTGATGCCTTCATTGATGTGCTTCTCGACACTATTCATCAATTAAAATGACTTCTCTCTATTTTAATTTTTGCTTGGTGAAAAATGTGTGTTATGTTGAATTCTGTTTTTATTTTGGTATTATATAACGCGTTTGTTTTTCCTTTCTCAGCCACTCCAACTGCACCAACTGTGTTTCCTCTGGTACAATGTGGTTCTGGGATTGGAGAGATGGTCACTTTTGGCTGTCTTGCCACCGGCTTCACACCCTCCTCACTGGCCTACAAATGGACCAAAAATGGCGTGACCTGGACAGACTCCATTCAGTATCCTCCAGTTCTGAAAGGCGACTCTTATACAAGTGTCAGTCAAATCCAAGTGAGGAAACAGGACTGGACCGACGACCCCCGTTTCCATTGTGCCGTCTCTCATACAGCGGGAAATAAAGAAGTTGTTATAGGGACCACAGAACCAGGACCATACCGTAAGTCATATATTAACGCATTGTAGTAGTTGGTTTGGATTGTTCAGTATCAGAGTTCAGTATATACTAATAATAATAATAATAATAATAATAATAATAATAATAATAATAATAATAATAATAATAGAGTCATAAGTAAGTGTTATTGGTGTTATGTATCTGAAAAAAAATTAATCTTTATTGCTTGGTTTTGAGGGTTTTCCTGAGAAATGTTATTAGAGACAGACCTTATCACACCTTTGAAAATTTATCACAAGCTCCTGTTGAAATGTGTGAACTAAATGTTAAAGATCGCAGCAATTGGTTTCATTTTAGAAACGGTTATACTCCAATCTGTCAGTTAAAATGAACATAAACACAGAGGAGAGCATAACAAAAAATACAAGTGTGACCAAATCAAATAGCATGACATATCTTGACATGTGTTTTATTTAATAATTGGTTGGCCTGGTGGGCAAACTGAACAGTGCAGTGGAAGAAGAACACTGAAGCTCTCTTGTTCATATTCAGCTGCTGACTCAGTCTATTTTAGTCTTTACTAATATACTCTCTGTCCTCTGCACCTGACCAAGAACATATTATTGCGATGTGTTCTGCTTCTTTTCATCCATCTGCATAATCCCAGTCATGCAGATAGATGAAAAATGTGTGTTGATCATTAACATTCATGCAACAGAATCATTCGTTCGCTTGCCCAATCAATGTATATGCAGAAGTGAGCATTAAAGCTCTGCTGGTCAATTATGTATTTTTCCACTCTTAATGTCCTTTTGACTCTTTCCGCACACTTTAGCAATAAGCCACATTTAGTGTTAAGTTGAGGACCCCAATCATTACATGCATGTGTGTGTGCAGGTTATAAACATACAGTAGTACAGAAAAGTCATGAATTCAGTTTTTATTGTATGTCTGTAGTGAAAGTAGATTACACTGTAGCGCAGTGTTCACCTCTGCTTCTGCATATATATTTATATATATTATTCCCTGCTTCCGCATATATATATATATTTGTGTATATGTTTGTTTTTCAGCTGGCTGTAATCCCCCAACTCTTACGGTGTCGGTCACCTCTGATGAGCAAAAGGCTTCCTTCTCCTGCTTTGCCAAAAATTTTGCACCAGAAGGTCATGAGATTAAATGGCTGAAAAATAATGAGGAAATCACCAACAAATTGTACGAGGTCACAACACCTCCTCACAAGAATGGAACAATGTTCAGTGCTGCAAGTTTTCTCGAGGTACCGTCCGCTGAGTGGACACAGGACGGCATTACTTTCACATGTCTGTTTGAGTGTAAAGAGGACTCCGTGAATTCATCTGTGACCTACACAACAGATCGTGAGTAGTTTGCTGCTTTTTCTTTAAAAAAGTTTGTAAATTGAATTTCAACTGATGTTTTTTTTTTTTTTTTTATTAATATTTGCTCATTTCTGTCCAATAATTGTCTATTAATTCCTTCCTCAGCATGTCCCCACTATGTTGTACCAGAGGTGGACATAACGATCACTGGCCCCACACTGGAGGACATGTTTTTAAACAGAAAAGGAAAGATTGTATGTGAAGTCAAGGAAAACAAGAAAAGGGTCGGGAGGATTTTCTGGGAGGACGAACATGGAAACGAAATGCTTGGTTCCCCAAAGACGCCTGTTCCAGGAAAAACGAGCACATTCAGCGTTTCGCTTGACATCTCATATGAGGAATGGAGCCAGGCGATAAAGCGGGTCTGCATCGTCGAACATTCAGAATGGATCGAGCCATTTAAGAAAACCTATGAGAGGAATATTGGTAAGAAAAGCCTGTGTGTAATTCCTCTTGTCACATCATCAAACATGTTGTGAGTGTATTTTGTAGCCGATATTGTCTTGAGTGCTGTAGATACTTTTATCTGTGGCAGGAGGCCTAATTGTTCTCTCATGCTTTCAGGAGGAGAGCCTCAGCGTCCTTCAGTGTTTATGCTGCCTCCAGTAGAACATACTAGAAAAGAAACGGTGACCCTGACTTGCTATGTGAAAGACTTCTACCCTAAGGACGTTTTTGTGTCTTGGCTTGTTGATGACGAGGAAGCAGACTCAAACTATGAGACCCACACCACAAACCCTATACCAAACCATGGATCCTATTCTGTTTATGGCCAGTTATTGATCAGCCATGAGCAGTGGCAAAAGAAGGACATGGTGTACAGCTGTGTAGTTTACCACGAGTCTATGGTAAACACAACTAAAGCTATCGTCAGGTCCATTGAGCAAAGAACATCTGAGAAAACCAACCTGGTCAACCTCAACATGAACATCCCTGAAACATGCAAGGCTCAGTAGATGTCATTTTGTGTCGCTGTGTCTTCTGCTGTTTGTTGAATGTTTGTTGCTTGTGATGTGACATTGTGTTTGTCTTTTCAATGCAGATTCAAAATCAAAATAAAAAAAGCACTTCGCAACTTTGCTGATGTATGTCGTATGCAGTTCATGTCTTTATTTAACCAGTTTGTTTGAGCTCCATGTTTATTCTAAGTGTCCTGTCACAGTGCTTTCCTAATGCAGCACAAGTTTGGTGTCAATATCAGCTTGTTCGAGTTTAAAGCTCTGTGACAATAACAACATGTCAAACTTTCAACGTCACGTAACTAGAATAAGTCCTCCTCCACCCACTAAATTCAGTAAAAAATTAAGATTAACAGAATCATATTTGTTCATGTTTAATGGAGATGGTGTATTAACACTGTTTGTGTGACTCGTCTTTGTGTATGTGTGCTTCCTCTACTGGGTCTTGCCCCACAAACACAAAACAAATGATTATTTAGGGTTGAACTCCAGCTCTGTGGTCTGTCAAATGATGAATATACTGATTCACAAGCCAAGTCACGGATGCCACACCAATAATGAGGTCTTTCAATGGCAATTCAGGATCATCATAGAACATATTATAATTTTATTTAACATTTATCAATGTGATAAACATTTTTGAGGAACATGCTAAACTATTAGGCCTTATTCCACAGTTTGCACTGACAACGCAATAAGTAACAAGACATATAACCAGTACTGTTTTTTTGTTTGTTTGTTTGTTTGTTTTTTTGACTGACTGACTGATTAAATCTACTCTGACCTGTGAGACTTGAAAATATGTGACCCTACTAAAGGAAGTCAATAGATTTTGTGTCATCACATTGTCATGTGATCTATTGTTCAAATCTGGGTGTGTGTTGTCCCAAATATTAACTGATTAATTTCTGTCACTTCATCCAGAGTGCCTGGACGACCAATACTACTACCAATGCAACACTGAGGCAGAAGACGATAACATGGGAGACACAGCCCTCACCTTCATCCTTCTCTTCCTCATCACTCTGCTGTTTGCCATTGGAACCACTGCTTTCAAGGTAATAATGAGTTCATATGTGAGAGTTGTGCACAGAGAACCAGAAAATGATTTAGGTTCCACTATTACTTTAAGTTTTTCCTGAACTATGAAGGACATCCTAACAAAGATTAGGCCAGCTTTCAGGATCTGTGCGCATAAGTGTTGGATTTTATGATGCAGCAATGTAACTGTAATGCATATGTGGGTCATATGACACATTTACAATAAATGGTGGCAAATAGCAGGAATTTCATCATTTTGATGCAATTTTGCTGATTCTTTTTTTTTCCTGTCTTTTCAGGTTAAATGAAACATGAACTTTCTGAGGAATAAAAGTGTTTTTCACAGAATTTTTTTACAATTGTCCTTTTTTGATTGCAAGAGCTTTGTGTGTTTTTTTAAATAAATATTTAAACGAACTACTGGTGTTGCTCCTTCAACTTTTTTTCCCTCCTCTGTTATTTTGAAATTGTTCATACCATCTATGGTTTCACATGTAAAAGTTCAATACAAAATATTTATAATATATATTTTATTATATATTGTGTGATATGCTGCTGTGTTCATCACCTCTCCAGCACCTGTAGTCAACTGCCCGAGCCACTGCCACTGCACCTTACTTATTCATTGGAGACAGATCAATAAATTAGCATAATAAAATACAAAAAATTGCCCCCTCAAAAAAACAAAACAACTGCTGATGGACTCAGCCAATTACTGCTAACTGATATACACCCATCAGGCATTATGTCCACCTCCCTATATTGTGTTGGTCCCCCTTTCGCTGCCAAAACAGCCCTGACCCATCAGGCATGGGCTCCACTAGGCCCCTAAAGGTGTCCTGTGGTATCTGGCACCAAGATGTTAGCAGCAGATCCTTTAAGTCCTGTAGGTTGCGAGGTGGGGCCTCCATGGATTGGACTTGTTTGTCTGGCACATCCCACAGATGCTCAATTGGATTGAGATCTGGGGAATCTGGAGGCCAAGTCAACACCTCAAACTTGTTGTTGTGCTCCTCAAACCATTGCTGAACTATTTTTGCTTTGTGGCAAGGGGCATTATCCTGCTGAAAGAGGCCACAGCCATCATGGAATACTGTTTACATAAAAGGGTGTACATTACAATTACAATTACAATTAGCCATTGGGCAGACACTTTTATCCAAAGCGACGTACAAATGAATTCACACCGATGACACAGCATCAGGGGCAGTTTTAGGGTCACTATCTCGCCCAAGGATACTTCGGCATGTGGACGGCCGAGGCCAGGGATCAAACCACCATTCTGATTGTTGGACGACCGCTCTACCTCCTGCGCCACAGCTGCCCCATGTACATGATCTGCAACAATGCTTAGGTAGGTGGTACATTACAAAGTAACATCCATGGATGTCAGGACCCAAGGTTTCCCAGCAGAATATTGACCAAAGCATCACACTGCCTCTGCCGGGTTGCCTTCTTCCCATAATGCATCCTGGTGCCATGTGTTCCCCAGCCATCCAAATAATGTAAAAGAAAATGTGATTCATCAGACCAGGCCACCTTCTTCTGTTGTTCTGTAGTCCAGTTCTGATGCTTGCATGCCCATTGTTGGCAGTGGACAGGGGTCAACATGCTGACGCAACAAACTGTGATGCACTGTGTATCCTGACACCTTTCTTTCAGAACCAGCATTGAGTTTGTTGGCAATTTAAACAAATTTGCTCATCTGTTGGATTCGACCACACGGTCCAGCCTTCGCTCCCCTTGTGCATCAATGAGCCACCTGTCGCCGGTTCACCACAGTTCCTTCATTGGACCACTTTTGATAGATACTCACCACTGCAGACCGGAAACACCCCACAAGAGCTGCAGTTTCGGAGATGCTCTGACCCAGTCATCTAGTCATCAAAACTGGCCCTTGTCAAACTCCTCAATCCCTCAATCCCATTTTCCTACTTTTAAAACAACAAATTTGAGGACAAAATTTTCACTTGCTGCCGAATATATCCCACCCACTAGCAGGTGCCATGATGAAGAGACAATAAATGTTATTCATGTCACCTGTCAGTGGTCATAATGTTAAGCCTGATCGGTGGATTTGTCCAGTCATCCAATCCAATCTTCCACCTCTACTTATCTGACTGCAGAGAGGAGGACAGAGAACAGTGGACACACAGTTTAACATGATGGACTATAGGACAGGACTGCTGCTTTTAATTCTCTGCTGGGCAGGTGAAGATCTACACTGATCTTAATCTAATATAGCTTTTATTTGTGTCATCAGTTTATTTCACTTGATGTTTTTATTCCTCTTGACAGGTGTTGATGGTCAGACTCTGACACAATCTGAAGCAGTGGTTAAAAGGTCTGGAGAATCTCACAGATTGACCTGTACAGGCTCTGGATTCACATTCAGTGACTACTTTATGCACTGGGTCAGACAGGCTCCTGGAAAAGGCCTGGAGTGGATCTCTGCTATCAGTGGTGGTGGTGGCAGCAGCACCTTCTACTCTGAGTCAGTGAAAGGCCGGTTTACCATCTCCAGAGACAACAGCAGACAGCAGCTGTATCTGCAGATGAACAGTCTGAAGACTGAAGATTCTGCTGAAATCATTGTCCAGATATGAATAAAAGATAAACTACATGTACATATTTCAGCCACATTAATGTTTATATTGTTTGGCCTCTAAAGTCACTCACAATATGGGAGTGTAAATTAATGTTGCAGTTCCTTTGATAAACACTAGATGACAGTGTCAGTGCCAAGTTTCAATCTCCTCTGGCATGACAAGAAGACTTTCATATCTTCTTATCTCATTGATTTGAACTGACTGACACTGAAACCCTTTGTGAGCTTGCTTCACCACAACACGAACACAAGATTTTAAGAGTTGGATCAGCAGTGACTGCTTCATGTGTTCATCTAGTTGTAGTTCACCATCTCAGCATCTCTAATAGATTTGGAGATTAACAGCTGGATGACTCATGAGCTGCTGTTTCTTCTTGTGCTTGTGAGACATTATGATGAAAGCTGAATGAATAAGCAACCTTGAGAATGGGCAGTCTCCCATGCCACCCAAACAAATGGAAGGAAGCCACAAAGCCCCTCTATGATGAAAAGTGTATTTGGGTTTGCAGGTTATCACATATGAACGTCATATGACCTTTTATTCCACATCTCAGCACCAGTGTTGGTATAAACATCACAGAGAGTGCAACAGGTAAATTGTGTGGCTTTTGTTAATGGAGGCACATGCACACACAGACCTGAAAAAAAAAGTAATAAAATGTTGCTTTTTGCTTCTTTTAATCTGCTCAACAGTTTGATAGATACTCACCACTGCAGACCGCAAACACCCTACAAGAGCTGCAGTTTTGGAGATGCTCTGACCCAGCCGTCTAGCCATCAAAACTGGCCCTTGTCAAACTCCTCAATTTTCCTGCCAGTTAAAATGCCCGGTTGAGACTTCAACAGCAACTTGCCTGCAGAGGCTGTGGGTGGAGGATTGGGTTGTGGCTGCCTGCCAGAAAATGCAAGTTAAGACTACAGTTACATCTTCGTGGCAGAAGCTGAAAGTGGTGGCTTCTGCTGCATCTGTCTAAACAAATCTGCAGGTGGAGGCTTCTGCTGTCTGCAAGAATCAGCAGACGCAAGTTGCTGGAAGTGGCTGGAGGTCGAGGTTTCACCTGCAGTTATCTGCCAGAATCTGCAGGTACATGTAGGTCCTGCAGGATGCTGAGAGAACTGAAAGGTGGAAGTCTTGCCTAAGCTGTCTCCTAGAATTCGCAAATGCAGGAATCTTCAGGTTGTTATGGGTGAAGGTTCAGAAACACAAAAAGAGAATATTCTGCTGATCTGACGGTAAATGACAATGTTAGTTTGTCTGCTATAAAGACTTGGTGTCATGCTGTCATTTGCAGCAGAAGAAGAGAAGCTCCAATCAGATCACTTTCAACATCAACCATGTTCTCTGTAGCTCTGTGTGATCAGTTGACACAGCCAGCCTCTGTGACTGTGCAGCCAGGTCAACATCTGACCATCACCTGTCAGATCTCTTATTCTCTTAGCGACTACTACACAGCTTGGATCAAACAGCCTGCAGGGAAAGGACTGGGGTGGATTGGACATGCATCTTTTGGATCCACAACACACTACAAAGATTCACTGAAGAACAAGTTCTGTGTCAGCATTTATATCAACATTCATTCTGCAGTTTCATCAATCTGTAACTGAGATCCAAGTCAAATCCACTTCCACACTGTGAGGAGGAGTCAATGCAAAACTCACATGTCTTCCACCTCTACTTATCTGACTGCAGAGAGGAGGACAGAGAACAGTGGACACACAGTTTAACATGATGGACTATAGGACAGGACTGCTGCTTTTAACTCTCTGCTGGGCAGGTGAAGATCTACACTGATCTTAATCTAATATAGCTTTTATTTGTGTCATCAGCTCATTTCACTTGATGTTTTTATTCCTCTTGACAGGTGTTGATGGTGAGTCTCTGACAGAATCTGAACCAGCGGATAAAAGGCCTGGAGAATCTCACAGATTGACCTGTACAGCCTCTGGATTCTCATTCAGCAGCTTCTATATGGCCTGGGTCAGGCAGGCTCCTGGAAAAGGACTGGAGTGGATCTCTGCTGTCAGTAGTGATGGCAGCAGCACCATCTTCTACTCTGAGTCAGTGAAAGGCCGGTTTACCATCTCCAGAGACGACAGCAGACAGCAGCTGTATCTGCAGATGAACAGTCTGAAGACTGAAGATTCTGCTGAAATCGTTGTCCAGATATGAATAAAAGATAAACTACATGCACATATTTCAGCCACATTAATGGTTATATTGTTTGGTCTCTAAAGTTAGTCACAATACAGGAGTATAAAATAATGTTGCAGTTCCTTTGATAGACACTAAAAGAAAGTCAGTGTCGAGTTTTGTAAGATTTTGTCTGACAAAATTTTGTCTGCTAACACTTGATATCATGCTGTCATTTGCAGCAGAAGAAGAGAAGCTCCATCAGATCACCTTCAACATCAACAATGTTCTCTGTAGCTGGATCCTGTGGGTCTCACTGAGGCAGAGACACTGACAGTCTGATCACAGCACACCCACTGTTCACTGCTATGACACTGATTCAATATTCAGCATGTTTTCCTCCACAGGTGTGAAGTGTGAACAGTTGACACAGCCAGCCTCTGTGACTGTGCAGCCAGGTCAACGTCTGACCATCACCTGTCAGGTCTCTTATTCTGTTGGCGACTACTTCACAGGTTGGATCAGACAGCCTGCAGGGAAAGGACTGGAGTGGATTGGACATGCATCTTTTGGATCCACAACACACTACAAAGATTCACTGAAGAACAAGTTCAGTATCAGCTCTGACTCCTCCAGCAAGACAGTGACTCTAAACGGACAGAATGTGCAGCCTGAAGACACTGCTGTGTATTACTGTGCCAGAGATCCACAATAACATAAACCATCAGCAGACCTGAGCAACAAGCCATTTGGTCATGACCACCTAGCAAGCAAATTTTCATGCCTGAACTATTGCAATGCAAGAATTTGTTTCATGATAATTCAGTTGCGGTTATGTTTAATATTGTTTATTGGATGATGACCTGATCTACTTCAAAAGCAAAATTCAAACTAAATAGGTTTCAAATTTTGGAGTTGCCTAAATTAAATTTAACTGGCTACCATCACAACTCCTACATTATTGTTCCTCAGGACCAACAAAGGGGATTTTCTTTTTCCTGATATCCTGAAGATGGTCTGACTTATGAGCACTTTGTGAGAGAATTATTTTTCTATTATACTGTAGTTCAGTAATAGCCACTTATTGCAACATGTATAAACATGTCAAAGTCATCACATGATGCAGACTGTTGTAACAGTGAAGCACAATCTTCTTGAATAATGTGTTTATCAACCTGTGACACAAATTATACTGAAACATGTCAGAGAGACTCTTGGAGGATTGACTGATGTACAGTAAACATTCATTCTGCACTTTCATCAAACAGTAACTGAGATCCAAGTCAAATCCAGTTCCACACTGTGAGGAGGAGTCAATGCAAAACTCACATGTCTTCCACCTCTACTTATCTGACTGCAGAGAGGAGGACAGAGAACAGTGGACACACAGTTTAACATGATGGACTATAGGACAGGACTGCTGCTTTTAACTCTCTGCTGGGCAGGTGAAGATCTACACTGATCTGAATCTAATATAGCTTTTATTTGTGTCATCAGCTTATTTCACTTGATGTTTTTATTCCTCTTGACAGGTGTTGATGGTCAGACTCTGACACAATCTGAAGCAGTGGATAAAAGGCCTGGAGAATCTCACAGATTGACCTGTACAGCCTCTGGATTCTCAATCAGCGGCTACGCTATGAACTGGGTCAGACAGGCTCCTGGAAAAGGCCTGGAGTGGATCGCACACATAAGCAGTCCCAGTGGTAGCGACAAATACTACTCTGAGTCAGTGAAAGGCCGTTTTACCGTCTCCAGAGACAACAGCAGAAAGCAGGTGTATCTGCAGATGAACAGTCTGAAGACTGAAGATTCTGCTGAAATCATTGTCCAGATATGAATAAAAGTTATACTACATGTATATGTTTCAGCTTTCTGCTGTCTGCAAGAATCACAGATGGAAGCTGTTGGAAGAGGCTGGAGGTGGAGGCTTCACCTGCAGTTATCTGCCAGAATCTGCAGGCACATGTCAGTCCTGCAGGATGCTGAGAGAACCTATAGGTGTAAGTTCAACATCAACCATGTTCTCTGTAGCTCTGCTGCTGCTGGATCCTGTAAGTCTCACTGAGGCAGAGACACTGACAGTCTGATCACAGCACACCCACTGTTCACTGCTATGACACTGATTCAATATTCAACATGTTTTCCTCCACAGGTGTGAAGTGTGAACAGTTGACACAGCCAGCCTCTGTGACTGTGCAGCCAGGTCAACGTCTGACCATCACCTGTCAGGTCTCTTATTCTCTTAGCAGCTCCTTCACAGCTTGGATCAGACAGCCTGCAGGGAAAGAACTGGAGTGGATTGGACAGGCAGCTGTTGGACACACCACACTCTACGAAGATTCACTGAAGAACAAGTTCAGTATCAGCGTAGACTCCTCCAGCAACACAGTGACTCTAAACGGACAGAATGTGCAGCCTGAAGACACTGCTGTGTATTACTGTGCCAGAGAGCCACAATAACACAAACCATCAGCAGACATGAATAAAAACCCCTCAGTACTGATCACTGCTGCACTGACAATGCACAGATGTACTGTCCTTTAAACCGGATAATGTTGGCAGTTGGCAGTTTCACTACTATTGAGAAATGGATGATTTGTAACTTTCGGCAGCTGAACTCAGACAAGACAGAAGTCATAATCTTTGGTCATGACCACCGAGCACGCAAACTTGTAACCAAGAGAAAATCTACAGCCAGAAATCTAGACATCACATTCAATTTGCAACTGAGCTTCCAACCACATGTCAACAATCTCATTCAATCATGTTCCTTCCACCTGTGAAATATAAGCAACAATAACCAGCTTTGTCTTTTCCTGACTTCGAAAGGTTTATTCCTGTCTTTGTCTATTTGAGCCTTTTTCAGTCCTCAGTGGTTCAGCTTGAGCTAGTGCAGAATGCTGCTGCATGCATTTTTAACCCAGACCAATCATAAGTCCCATATCACCCAAATACTTTCCTCCCTTCATTGGCTGGCAGTTAGATTCAGGATTGACTTCAAGTTTCTTTTGGTAACTTTTAAGGTCCAACATGGTCTGCCCCCTGGTTATATTACAGAGCTATTGACTCCCGATGCTCCAAGTCGCATCCAAAGATCCTGTAATCTAACCTGGGTAGTTGTTCCTAGGTCAAGGCTGGTGACTCAATGTGTGTGTGTGTGTGTGTGTGTGTGTGTGTGTGTGTGTGTGTGTGTGTCAGTGAGAGGAGATTACGCTAGGAAGAAACAAACAAATTGTCACCATATGCTCTGGCAGAGTCTTCAAACACAAAATTCAAACTAAGTAGGTTTAAATTTTAGATTTGCCTAATTGAAATCTAACTGGCTGGTATCACACCAAACAGTAACTGAGATCCAAGTCAAATCCAGATCCTCCCTGTGAGGAGGAGTCAATGCAAAACTCACATGTCTTCCACCTCTACTTATCTGACTGCAGAGAGGAGGACAGAGAACAGTGGACACACAGTTTAACATGATGGACTATAGGACAGGACTGCTGCTTTTAACTCTCTGCTGGGCAGGTGAAGATCTACACTGATCTGAATCTAATATAGCTTTTATTTGTGTCATCAGCTTATTTCACTTGATGTTTTTATTCCTCTTGACAGGTGTTGCTGGTGAGACTCTGACACAATCTGAACCAGTGGTTAAAAGGCCTGGAGAATCTCACAGATTGACCTGCACAGGCTCTGGATTCACATTCAGTGACTACTGGATTGCCTGGGTCAGACAGGCTCCTGGAAAAGGGCTGCAGTGGGTTGGTAGAATCAGTAGCGGTGG
The DNA here is from genome assembly GCF_051107435.1 of Chaetodon auriga. Lineage (NCBI taxonomy): Eukaryota > Metazoa > Chordata > Actinopteri > Chaetodontiformes > Chaetodontidae > Chaetodon > Chaetodon auriga. The sequence goes on along the minus strand of NC_135089.1, from coordinate 13,484,851 downwards.
CAGCACTGCCTACACTGAGTCAGTGAAAGGCCGGTTTACCATCTCCAGAGACGACAGCAGACAGCAGGTGTATCTGCAGATGAACAGTCTGAAGACTGAAGAGTCTGCTGTTTATTATTGTGCTGGAGACTCACAGTGACTGGAGTTGGTTGAGCAGCTGTACAAAAACCTACAGTACTCATCTTTCAGGCTGGTGGAGCCTATACACCAAATTTTATTTAGTATTTGTTTCGTGTTATATTGCTTTTTCTACACTTTATATTACAAAATTTGTTTTTAAATAGCAAATTAATCTTTTTCAATACATTATATAATAAAACTGTTGTGAGAAATATTGTTACTAAACATGAAACACATTAAAAGCACAATAAAAATCTCTTGTTGATCAAATGGCCAAAGACAGCACAACAATCTGCTGAAATCTGACTACTAATAAGAAACATTTCCACAAATTAAGACTCAATAATGTCTGTAAATGATGTGGAATCTAAAGTGAGTCATCATATGAGTGAAAACTAATGTTGCAGTTTCCCGTATTAAACCACTAGAGGGCAGTCAGTGTCAAGTTTCTCTCTCCTCTTGCTGAAAGGAGACACTCGGATCTGCTGTTCTCATTGATCTGAAGTGACTGACACTTGAACCCTGGACTGAACTGAAGCTTAATACTCCTGCTGCTCATGTACACTGGATATTATGATAGTTGAACCTTTTCCACCCTGAACTAAAGTCATGTGTTAACTTGATTCAGCACATTTTGAACAGTCTAGTTTGACTGTAAGGTGTTTACCATCAGCAGTGAGTGCAGCTGCATCTGTCAGTGTCAGTTCATCTGAGCAGACAGGAAGTAGATCTCAAGATGAACATCAGGAAGCCTGAAGGAGCTGCTCCTCTAGAGTCTGCAAACACTGAAACCATGAAAAGTCTAAATTGCATTTATGCTTTTTTGTTTTGTTTTGTTTTGTTTTGTTTCGTTTCATTTTTCAATTTTACACTGAAGATTTTTGTACAAATGATCATAAGTTATGGATCCAATAAGTAACTAATGCTGAAAATAAAGACTATTGCTACCCATATATTTTTTAAAACCTTAATTTTAAATGTACTTCTACACTAAGGCACATATAGTGTTAAACTAGAGATGACAATTTGAAAAAAAATAAATAAATAAATAAAAAATTTGGAAGATGGGCAAAAACAATACAATATTCTAGGTGTGAAAGACGTATCCTCCTGTTAGAGTCTGTTGATCTTGTTTTATGCAGTAGTTTTGTTCTCATTAGGTGGAGGTCAGTTGGTTTATTACACACTGCAGATCAATATTTATATGTGCTTGTTCTGTTGTGTCATCATCATAGTTGTAAAGCCTTTTCAGCAGTGTGCAACATGACCAACTGAAAAACATGAACTAAATTAAAAAAACAACGTTCACAGAACTTTTGCCCTGCTGATTCGTTGCACATGAGAGTGAAAAACACTATAGTTAAAGTAACAGTGTTCGTGTGTCATGATGGCATGTGCAGTTTTTGTATGGAGTTTTATCACAGTGCAGGATCGTAGTGGCCACAGTGATACATCCTGTGACAAAAACCTCTTTCCAATGAGAGCGAGTCTGACACAGCACTTCTTTCGAGATTGATGATAACACGTCCGTAAATACAGGGCTGTGTTGCAACATGACGAGCTTAAAGGTGGTGCAGTTTCCTTACCATGCAGGACATCACCTAAATATTCACTAAGTAAAAAATGTGATTGTCAAAATAATAGAAAGTTTACTAATGGTTCCATACTTCTATTTTAAAAAGAGCCTATAATATAATAAATTCTACTGAGGACAAAGACTATAAAATACTGACCACGCACCACATCATGCAGAGGTTTTTGTACGAGTGACACTGTGTATCTGGGGGGTGGTCACAGTGATATATGGTAATACAAAAACCTGCCCTAATCTGAACTCAGGCAAAGTCACTGTGCCGTCAAGATAAAGAGATGATATTGACAAAAGTACAAATTTAATACTATATATTGATTTATTGTACGTTGTGTTCTTTATTCCTCTCTTTTTTCCTTTTCTTTACCTCTCCTGATGCATTTTTATTTTTCTTATAATCTTATATTCCTGCCATTTATATCTTTCACTTTTATACCTTGTTTTTCATTGTAAAACTGCATTCAGTGGGATGCAAAGGAAGATTACGTTGTACAGGGAAACTTGACCTGAAAACCATTTCCTGCATTTATTGGTGGTCAAATACAAGGCCTGAGGTATCAAAGGATGAGCATTAGCACTGATTTAAAATCAAGGTGAAAAGATTAGTTTTTATTTCAAATTAAAGACCTCAACATGGTCTGATATCAACAGGGAGATTATTCCAGAGAAAAGGAGCGTGACAGAAAAAGCCCTGGCAGCCAACTGCCTGAGTTATATCCTGCTAGAGATGTAGTAGTACATTATATGAACAGCTTTCATTTCATAAAGAGGTTTCATGCAATTCTGAATCCAGACATTATGAAAACCTTTCAATAAGCTCCATTCATGTCTGCCTCGAAAACCGTGCATTGCTGCCACATTCTGCCCATTAGCTGGCTGAAGAAATACCATTAGACCATTGACTTGTGCATTATTATACGCTGTTTGAAAACAAATCTATCTTTTATCAAAAGACATGACGCCTTGTCTCAAAACAGCATGGGAGAGGAAGCAAGGCAGGAAGGAAGCTAACACAAGAGAGACATGGGGGGAGATCACAGAAGGAGAACAAGCTAGAGTAGTAGAGGAGAGGAGCCAGGAGGGTGGCTCTGGCTGACACTCATGTAGTGCTGTATCCAACATTACATATGGTTTTTGCATCAGTCTCTTTATTATATGTGATACTTCATGGTACCACTGGCCATACCAGTCAACAGTGGGATTTGAATAACCTGGTGCCGCATGTCAGGTTGTCCTACCACCCTCACCACCATCCACAAACCCCTTACATTTATGCAAAACCTCTTCGCAACCACTTGCTTTAAAATATCAGAGCAACAAGGACTGTGTTGAAAAGTTTTGACATGATAAGTCAAGAGGTCACAAAATTACATGTAGGGGGACATGAATGTGTGTATGAATTTTCATAGCAATAGCTCTCATTTCACCTAAAACCACAAACATCAGTCTTTGAAAAATCAGGGGATCGACGTTAGGTTACATCCTCTGGGCACCATGGACATCTGTACAAACTTTTATGGCAATCTATCCAATAGTTGTAGAGACATTTCACTAAAAAAACAAAGAGTCAACTTCATTGTGGCTCTCAAAAGAAATTAAAAGAGACCACCAAATTCGGTAGGATTCATCTTTGGGGGATCATGAATGTCTGTGTGTGCTGTTAGTTGGGCTGAAATGACCCACATGTTAGTATAATGACAAAAGTTTACAATTACCCTTAGTTGCCCTCACTGAGACTTGCCTTCAGTGCTGAAGATTGATGTCATCATGTCAGTAATGAGGCTAGCTCTAGCTCTGAAGGCCGGCAGTCAAGGACAAGACAGACAAACTAATCCTCTGCGATATCCTGAAAAGGGACCCTGGCAGCAGGCATGACTCAGGTGGCTCGGTTCTCTCCATCTCAGGCTGTCCTTCCAGTTCTACCATCCCCCTATTGGTAGACCTGCAGTCTGATTGCAAGGACAAGGCTCCATCCCCACCACGGTCAGGAACTCCTCTTCAGCGGATCTCTCCTTCTCTGTGTCAGTCTGCCAGCCACATGCTGGCCACCAAAGGACATTTCCAGGACTCGCTATAGGCATCAACAGAAAGGGCTGTATCTGCTCATAGTTTGTCCCACCACACCTTCTTTGGCAGGCACAAGCCACCATCACCAACCATCTCCTCAGGATTTCCCTGGAGCTGATATCAAGAAGGCGATGACGACTATCCTGATCACCATGGCAGATTCTGACAGAGAAACATTTGGCTGCACATGTCTCAGCTTCTACCCCTCATCAAATGGGAACTGCTGGATGGTTCTATATCCCCTGATGGGCTGTTTGGACAACTCATCCAAAGCACCACAGGTCATCTGTGTGAAGCATCTGAGGAAAGCGGAAAGGGTCAAGAAGCACACCTCCTGGGGTACAGCTGCACTTGCTCTAGAAAAAAGGTGCAGATGCAGCAGCAGATTCAGGGCAATCCATCTGCTGCTGCAGGGTGTGGCAGTGATTTAACAGGCAACGGGACCACACTGGACATTTGGAGTAGAAAAGTTTAGCTTTCTTATTCGCTATCTTGATTTCCTGTGGGATAAAGCAGGCACTTATGATCATTTCTGACACATGTTTGGGTTACTGCAACACTCAGTTCTTACAGGCAGTGTTTACCACCAGGAGTCAGAGCTACCTGAATGGGACTGTGTATGTACGCACCTACGTTATTCTCTTAGCCAGTAGAGCAGGGCTGCTGGACAGACTGGTCCCTGCTGCTCTGCTGCTAACTGCTGTCTGTAAATCCCTGGGAAGACCAAGCGTTTGGTGTGTTAGGTGGATCCAACCTTGCAAAGTGAAGCGATGAATGCCATAAATGTAGTGTTGAAGCATTGCCTTAGACTTGTGCTTAACACGACTTTACACCAAAATAAAATAATGTCAGTCTTTAAATTTAAAATAAGTAAATTAAGTAAAACAGCAAAATTGTATTATGACACTGACTTAAATGGCGAGTTAATGGACAAAACATTAGATACCTTAAGGATGGACAGTGTGGCTGTGTGAAGTGGTTATGATGCATCAAATGAACATGTGCAAAAAATTTTAGATTTTTTATCTAAATGTTTTTTATCTAAACGTTAAAAATGTGTCCTGAAGGGAAACAGAGCTCTATATAATCAGCTTGTATCAAGCTTAATAGTAATTTAAGCTGAATGAAGTGGATCTGCTTGTGTGAACTGGAGCTGACAGGAGGGTCTGATAAAGAGGAAGTCTTCACTAACCGTCAGCAAGCACACATAATTTAATGTAACCCGCACCACAGGAAATTAATGCCTCAAAGGAAGTGGTTACTAAATAGTACAGTGGGAATTGCTTTGTCAGTGCAACATGTTTACTTTTCATGGTTTAATCGACACTTTTAATATTTGTATTAGAAGCAGATGGTAATATATCACTGTGATGGCTTTGACTACTGGGGGAAAGGGACTCAAGTCACCGTAAAGTCTGGTGAGTAATAATCGAATATATTCTGAGCGAATTATATTCCATGTTTTTCCATTTTATTCTGAAATTTCTGTTGGTTTATAAAGAACTTAAATTGAGGTGTAATTTGCAGCAGAAACCAACAATCTGTGCAAAAGTTAGTTATATACAGCAGTTTTCTGAGTGAAAGCAATAATTTATTAGCTGATAAAAGATGTAAGGTATTTTTGTACATAAGTCCTACTGCAAAGGAACAATGGTGACCGTCACATCAGGTAAAATCAGCTTTTCTCGTCTTTCTGTGGAAAATGTGGTAATTTCATTGTTTTCTGTGGTATATTTCGACCTGAGTGGCATCAGAGGCATCTTTAAGGTGCTAGTTTTTGTATGTTGGATGTGTTGACATAAGACACTGTGACTATGTTTTTGCCCACTGGGGAAAAGGCACGATGGTCACCGTTACATCAGGTAAGACGAAATTCAAATTTTTTCTCGACCGTAAACGTTTTGATTTAAAAACAGTTTTAGGATTTTTCCAGAAATCCAGTCGCGATTTTGTTTATTCATTGCTGGAATACTGTGTGTTCAATGCGTTACATCCAGTCGACTCAATTGAATCTTTGGGGGGTGAAGATCGTTTTTTGGGTCCATCTTCTGAATCCTTATCTGCAAAAATTGTGCAGAAGTGGGTAGATTGTCCAAAAAAGAACCTGTCATGGAAAGTGTAGATATCTGGGAACAGGTTTTTGTATGCAGTGGTTCATAGTTTGTTTAACTGTGACTACGCTTTTGACTACTGGGGAAAAGGCACGATGGTCACCGTCACCTCAGGTATGTCGTTTTAATATTTCTGATGGCAGAATACAATTCCTGATCACATTTTTAAGATAGATTTCATCGTTTTCACGCTGTCGTCTAATCACCGACCAACAGTATTTTGTAGTCTGGCAAAAAAAAAAAAAAAGAGAGCGATGTGAATGGTTTGAAACTCCTGGCTGTGTAGTTCGGTTGTAAATGAAGTGTATGTTTTAGTTTGATTTTAACTGTCAGACATGAAGTCATGGGACATCAGAGTGATGAGTTTTTGTAAGAAGGGTTAATTGGCTTTCTTAACTGTGACAACTGGGCTTTCGACTACTGGGGGAAAGGCACGATGGTAACAGTGACATCAGGTAAGATTTCTACCATTTGAAATTTACTGCAGGGTATGTTTCATACTGTAAATATCATCTTTAAGTTATTCTCTAACGTCTCGTGTCATGTGTCACTTCAAAACTAAACTTAATAGTGCAAAAAGTCAAACGGGGGATATTCTCAGTCAGATTCACTGGGGGATATTTATGGCTCCTGTCTTTTGGGTAATTTAAGTGGATTTTATAACATGGATCAGTTCAGTGTTGAGGTCGGCTGTTTGCGCTCGCATTAGTAGATGGAAACTTTTCATAGAACAGCTAAATAGATTGAGCGCTGTGTTACTACGATGCTTTTGACTATTGGGGAAAAGGTACAACGGTCACTGTTTCATCAGGTAAGAACACGCTTTAACCTCACACAAAACTGCTGCATTTCACCAAAAGTGATTCGTTTCTGTATAACTATGACTGCAGATGATTTAATGGATGTTTACCGACTGCGATCGGTGAAGTCAGTCTAATCTAATCTAACCTCCACAGCTTCATTCCTTAAATTTAAAGGAATGCTAATGATTATTGTCAAAGTTGTGAATTTAAAGAAATGGTTGGTTTATTGACTATCAAATTCACGTATATAATGACAAACTACCGCGGGTCATATTGTCCAGGGAGGTAAACCTTTGCGCGAATGAAAACGTGAAATAATGTGATCGGGAAATATAAAGATGTGCGTAAAGACGGCACTGGAGATTTCCACATCCAACATACTAAAAACTGATGCCTTCATTGATGTGCTTCTCGACACTATTCATCAATTAAAATGACTTCTCTCTATTTTAACCTTTGCTTGGTGAAACATGTATGTTATGTTGAATTCTGTTTTTATTTTGGTATTATATAACGCGTTTGTTTTTCCTTTCTCAGCCACTCCAACTGCACCAACTGTGTTTCCTCTGGTACAATGTGGTTCTGGGATTGGAGAGATGGTCACTTTTGGCTGTCTTGCCACCGGCTTCACACCCTCCTCACTGGCCTACAAATGGACCAAAAATGGCGTGACCTGGACAGACTCCATTCAGTATCCTCCAGTTCTGAAAGGCGACTCTTATATGGGAGTCAGTCAAATCCAAGTGAGGAGACAGGACTGGACCGACGAGCACCGTTTCCATTGTGCCGTCACTCATCCAGCAGGAAATAAAGAAGTTGTTATAGGGACCACAGAACCAGGACCATACCGTAAGTCATATATTAACGCATTGTAGTAGTTGGTTTGGATCGTTCAGTATCAGACTTCAGTATATAATAATAATAATAATAATAATAATAATAATAATAATAGAGTCATAAGTAAGTGTTATTGGTGTTATGTATCTGAAAAAAAATTAATCTTTATTGCTTGGTTTTGAGGGTTTTCTTGAGAAATGTTATTAGAGACAGACCTTATCACACCTTTGAAAATTTATCATAAGCTCCTGTTGAAATGTGTGAACTAAATGTTAAAGATCGCAGCAATTGGTTTCATTTTAGAAAGGATTATACTCCAATCTGTCAGATAAAATGAACATAAACACAGAGGAGAGCATGACAAAAAATACAAGTGTGACCAAATCAAATAGCATGACATATCTTGACATGTGTTTTATTTAATAATTGGTTGGCCTGGTGGGCAAACTGAACAGTGCAGTGGAAGAAGAACACTGAAGCTCTCTTGTTCATATTCAGCTGCTGACTCAGTCTATTTTAGTCTTTACTAATATACTCTCTGTCCTCTGCACCTGACCAAGAACATATTATTGCGATGTGTTCTGCTTCTTTTCATCCATCTGTATAATCCTAGTCATGCAGATAGATGAAAAATGTGTGTTGATCATTAACATTCATGCAACAGAATCATTCGTTCGCTTGCCCAATCAATGTATATGCAGAAGTGAGCATTAAAGCTCTGCTGGTCAATTATGTATTTTTCCACTCTTAATGTCCTTTTGACTCTTTCCGCACACTTTAGCAATAAGCCACATTTAGTGTTAAGTTGAGGACCCCAATCATTACATGCATGTGTGTGTGCAGGTTATAAACATACAGTAGTACAGAAAAGTCATGAATTCAGTTTTTATTGTATGTCTGTAGTGAAAGTAGATTACACTGTAGCGCAGTGTTCACCTCTGCTTCTGCACATATATTTATATATATTATTCCCTGCTTCCGCATATATATATATATTTGTGTATATGTTTGTTTTTCAGATGACCATATTTGTCTGCCAACTCCGACGGTGTTGGCCTCCTCTGATGAGCAAAAGGCTTCCTTCTCCTGCTTTGTCAAAGATTTTGCACCAGAACATCATGAGATTAAATGGCTGAAAAATAATGAGGAAATCACCAACAAATTGTACGAGGTCACAACACCTCCTCACAAGAATGGAACACTGTTCAGTGCTGCAAGTTTTCTCGAGGTACCGTCCGCTGAGTGGAAACAGGACGGCACTACTTTCACATGTCTGTTTGAGGGGGATGCGGGCTCCGTGAATTCATCTGTGACCTACAGACCTGAAGGGGGTGAGTAGTTTGCTGCTTTTTCTTTAAAAAAGTTTGTAAATTGAATTTCAACTGATGTTTTTTTTTTTTTTTTATTAATATTTGCTCATTTCTGTCCAATAATTGTCTATTAATTCCTTCCTCAGCATGTCCCCACTATGTTGTACCAGAGGTGGACATAACGATCACTGGCCCCACACTGGAGGACATGTTTTTAAACAGAAAAGGAAAGATTGTATGTGAAGTCAAGGAAAACAAGAAAAGGGTCGGGAGGATTTTCTGGGAGGACGAACATGGAAACGAAATGCTTGGTTCCCCAAAGACGCCTGTTCCAGGAAAAACGAGCACATTCAGCGTTTCGCTTGACATCTCGTATGAGGAATGGAGCCAGGTGATAAAGCGGGTCTGCATCGTCGAACATTCAGAATGGATCGAGCCATTTAAGAAAACCTATGAGAGGAATATTGGTAAGAAAAGCCTGTGTGTAATTCCTCTTATCATGTCATTAAAACATGTTATGAGTGTATTTTGTAGCTGATATTGTGTTCTTGAGTGCTGTAGATACTTTTACCTGTGGCAGGAGGCCTAATTGTTCTCTCATGCTTTCAGGAGGAGAGCCTCAGCGTCCTTCAGTGTTTATGCTGCCTCCAGTAGAACATACTAGAAAAGAAACGGTGACCCTGACTTGCTATGTGAAAGACTTCTTCCCTAAGGACGTTTTTGTGTCTTGGCTTGTTGATGACGAGGAAGCAGACTCACAATATGAGACCCACACCACAGACCCTATACCAAACCATGGATCCTATTCTGTTTATGGCCAGTTATTGCTCAGCCATGAGCAGTGGCAAAAGAAGGACATGGTGTACAGCTGTGTAGTTTACCACGAGTCTATGGTAAACACAACTAAAGCTATCGTCAGGTCCATTGAGCAAAGAACATCTGAGAAAACCAACCTGGTCAACCTCAACATGAACATCCCTGAAACATGCAAGGCTCAGTAGATGTTATTTTGTGTCGCTGTGTCTTCTGCTGTTTGTTGAATGTTTGTTGCTTGTGATGTGACATTGTGTTTGTCTTTTCAATGCAGATTCAAAATCAAAATAAAAAAAGCACTTCGCAACTTTGCTGATGTATGTCGTATGCAGTTCATGTCTTTATTGGACCAGTTTGTTTGAGCTCCATGTTTATTCTAAGTGTCCTGTCACAGTGCTTTCCTAATGCAGCACAAGTTTGGTGTCAATATCAGCTTGTTCGAGTTTAAAGCTCTGTGACAATAACAACATGTCAAACTTTCAACGTCATGTAACTAGAATAAGTCCTCCTCCACCCACTAAATTCAGTAAAAAATTAAGATGAACAGAATCATATTTGTTCATGTTTAATGGAGATGGTGTATTAACACTGTTTGTGTGACTCGTCTTTGTGTATGTGTGCTTCCTCTACTGGGTCTTGCCCCACAAACACAAAAGAAATGATTATTTAGGGTTGAACTCCAGCTCTGTGGTCTGTCAAATGATGAATATACTGATTCACGAGTCACGGATGCCACACCAATAATGAGGTCTTTCAATGGCAATTCAGGATCATCATAGAACATGTTATAATTTTATTTAACATTTATCAATGTGATAAACATTTTTGAGGAACATGCTAAACTATTAGGCCTTATGCCACAGTTTGCACTGACAACGCAATAAGTAACAAGACGTTTAACCAGTACTGTTTTTTTGTTTGTTTGTTTGTTTTTTTGACTGACTGACTGATTAAATCTACTCTGACCTGTGAGACTTGAAAATATGTGACCCTACTAAAGGAAGTCAATAGATTTTGTGTCATCACATTGTCATGTGATCTATTGTTCAAATCTGGGTGTGTGTTGTCCCAAATATTAACTGATGAATTTCTGTCACTTCATCCAGAGTGCCTGGACGACCAATACTACTACCAATGCAACACTGCCACTGAGGCAGAAGACGATAACATGGGAGACACAGCCCTCACCTTCATCCTTCTCTTCCTCATCACTCTGCTGTTTGCCATTGGAACCACTGCTTTCAAGGTAATAATGAGCTTATGTGTGAGAGTTGTGCACAGAGAACCAGAAAATGATTTAGGTTCCACTATTACTTTAAGTTATTCCTGAACTATGAAGGACATCCTAACAAAGATTAGGCCAGCTTTCAGGATCTGTGTGCGTAAGTGTTGGATTTTATGATGCAGCAATGTAACTGTAATGCATATGTGGGTCATATGACACATTTACAATAAATGGTGGCAAATAGCAGGAATTTCATCATTTTGATGCAATTTTGCTAATTCTTTTTTTTTCTGTCTTTTCAGGTTAAATGAAACATGAACTTTCTGAGGAATAAAAGTGTTTTTCACAGAATTTTTCACAATTGTCCTTTTTTGATTGCGAGAGCTTTGTGTGTTTTTGAAAATAAATATTTAAAGGAACTGCTGGTGTTGCTCCTTCAACTTTTTTTCCCTCCTCTGTTATTTTGAAATTGTTCATACCATCTATGGTTTCACATGTAAAAGTTCAATACAAAATATTTATAATATATATTTTATTATATATTGTGTGATATGCTGCTTTGTTCATCACCTCTCCAGCACCTGGAGTCAACAGCCCGAGCCACTGCCACTGCCCCTTACTTATTCATTGGAGACAGATCAATAAATTAGCATAATAAAATACAAAAAATTGCCCCCTCAAAAAAACAAAACAACTGCTGATGGACTCAGCCAATTACTGCTAACTGATATATACCCATCAGGCTTTATGTCCACCTCCCTATATTGTGTTGGTCCCCCTTTCGCTGCTAAAACAGCCCTGACCCATCAGGCATGGGCTCCACTAGGCCCTGAAGGTGTCCTGTGGTATCTGGCACCAAGATGTTAGCAGCAGATCCTTTAAGTCCTGTAGGTTGCGAGGTGGGGCCTCCATGGATTGGACTTGTTTGTCTGGCACATCCCACAGATGCTCAATTGGATTGAGATCTGGGGAATCTGGAGGCCAAGTCAACACCTCAAACTTGTTGTTGTGCTCCTCAAACCATTGCTGAACTATTTTTGCTTTGTGGCAAGGGGCATTATCCTGCTGAAAGAGGCCACAGCCATCATGGAATACTGTTTACATAAAAGGGTGTACATTACAATTACAATTACAATTAACCATTGGGCAGACACTTTTATCCAAAGCGACGTACAAATGAATTCACACCGATGACACAGCATCAGGGGTAGTTTTAGGGTTCCCTATCTTACCCAAGGATACTTTGGCATGTGGACGGCCGAGGCCAGGGATCAAACCTCCATCCTCATTGTTGGACAACCGCTCTACCTCCTGCGCCACAGCTGCCCCATGTACATGATCTGCAACAATGCTTAGGTAGGTGGTACATTACAAAGTAACATCCATGGATGTGAGGACCCGAGGTTTCCCAGCAGAATATTGACCAAAGCATCACACTGCCTCTGCCGGGTTGCCTTCTTCCCATAGTGCATCCTGGTGCCATGTGTTCCCCAGCCATCGACATAACGTAAAAGAAAATGTGATTCATCAGACCAGGCCACCTTCTTCTATTGTTCTGTAGTCCAGTTCTGATGCTTGCATGCCCATTGTTGGCAGTGGACAGGGGTCAGCATGCTGATGCAACAAACTGTGATGCACTGTGTATCCTGACACCTTTCTTTCAGAACCAGCATTGAGTTTGTTGGCAATTTGAACAACAGTTGCTAGTCTGTTGGATTCGACCACATGGTCCAGCCTTCGCTCCCCTTGTGCATCAATGAGCCACCTGTCGCCGGTTCACCACAGTTCCTTTATTGGATCACTTTTGATAGATACTCACCACTGCAGACCGGAAACACCCTACAAGAGCTGCAGTTTCGGAGATGCTCTGACCCAGTCATCTAGCCATCAAAACTGGCCCTTGTCAAACTCCTCAATACCTCAATCCCATTTTCCTGCTATTAAAACATCAAATTTGAGGACAAAATGTTCACTTGCTGCCGAATGTATCCCACCCACTAGCAGGTGCCATGATGAAGAGACAATAAATGTTATTCATGTCACCTGTCAGTGGTCATAATGTTAAGCCTGATCGGTGTCTATGTCCAGTCATCCAATCCAATCTTCCACCTCTACTTATCTGACTGCAGAGAGGAGGACAGAGAACAGTGGACACACAGTTTAACATGATGGACTATAGGACAGGACTGCTGCTTTTAACTCTCTGCTGGGCAGGTGAAGATCTACACTGATCTTAATCTAATATAGCTTTTATTTGTGTCATCAGCTTATTTCACTTGATGTTTTTATTCCTCTTGACAGGTGTTGATGGTCAGACTCTGACAGAATCTGAACCAGTGGTTAAAAGGCCTGGAGAATCTCACAGATTGACCTGTACAGCCTCTGGATTATCATTCAGTGGCTACTTTATGCACTGGGTCAGACAGGCTCCTGGAAAAGGCCTGGAGTGGATCTCTGCTATCAGTGGTGGTGGTGGCAGCAGCACCTTCTACTCTGAGTCAGTGCAAGGCCGGTTTACCATCTCCAGAGACGACAGCAGACAGCAGCTGTATCTGCAGATGAACAGTCTGAAGACTGAAGATTCTGCTGAAATCATTGTCCAGATATGAATAAAAGATAAACTACATGTATATATTTCAGCCACATTAATGTTTATATTGTTTGGCCTCTCAAGTCTCTCACAATATGGGAGTGTAAATTAATGTTGCAGTTCCTTTGATAAACACTAGATGACAGTGTCAGTGTCAAGTTTCTATCTCCTCTGGCATGACAAGAAGACTTTCATATCTGATTATCTCATTGATTTGAACTGACTGACACTGAAACCCTTTGTGAGCTTGCTTCACCACAACACGAACACAAGATTTTAAGAGTTGGATCAGCAGTGACTGCTTCATGTGTTCATCTAGTTGTAGTTCACCATCTCAGCATCTCTAATAGATTTGAAGATAAACAGCTGGATGACTCATGAGCTGCTGTTTCTTCTTGTGCTTGTGAGACATTATGATGAAAGCTGAATGAATAAGCAACCTTGAGAATGGGCAGTCTCCCATGCCACCCAAACAAATGGAAGGAATCCACAAAGCCCCTCTATGATGAAAAGTGTATTTGGGTTTGCAGGTTATCACATATGAACGTCACACCTTTTATTCCACATCTAAGCACCAATGTTGGTATAAACATCACAGAGAATGCAACAGGTAAATTGTGTGGCTTTTGTTAATGGAGGCACATGCACACACAGACCTGAAAAAAAAAAAAAAGTAATAAAATGTTGAATTTTGCTTCTTTTAATCTGCTCAACAGTTTGATAGATACTCACCACTGCAGACCGCAAACACCCTACAAGAGCTGCAGTTTTGGAGATGCTCTGACCCAGTCGTCTAGCCATCAAAACTGGCCCTTGTCAAACTCCTCAATTTTCCTGCTAATTAAAATGCCCGGTTGAGACTTCAACAGCAAGTTGCCTGCAGAGGCTGTGGGTGGAGGATTGGGTTGTGGCTGCCTGCCAGAAAATGCAAGTTAAGATTACAGTTACATCTTCGTGGCAGAAGCTGAAAGTGGTGGCTTCTGCTGCATCTGTCTAAATAAATCTGCAGGTGGAGGCTTCTGCTGTCTGCAAGAATCAGCAGACGCAAGTTGCTGGAAGTGGCTGGAGGTCGAGGTTTCACCTGCAGTTATCCGCCAGAATCTGCAGGCATATGTCAGTCATGCAGGATGCTGAGAGAACTGAAAGGTGGAAGTCTTGCCTAAGCTGTCTCCTAGAATTCGCAAATGCAGGAATCTTCAGGTTGTTATGGGTGAAGGTTCAGAAACACAAAAAGTGAATATTCTGCTGATCTGACGGTAAATGACAATGTTAGTTTGTCTGCTATAAAGACTTGGTGTCGTGCTGTCATTTGCAGCAGAAGAAGAGAAGCTCCAATCAGATCACTTTCAACATCAACCATGATCTCTGAAGCTCTGTGTGTGAACAGTTGACACAGCCAGCCTCTGTGACTGTGCAGCCAGGTCAACATCTGACCATCACCTGTCAGGTCTCTTATTCTCTTAGCGACTACTACACAGCTTGGATCAGACAGCCTGCAGGGAAAGGACTGGAATGGATTGGACATGCATCTTTTGGATCCACAACACACTACAAAGATTCACTGAAGAACAAGTTCAGTATCAGCTCTGACTCCTCCAGCAAGACAGTGACTCTAAACGGACAGAATGTGCAGCCTGAAGACACTGCTGTGTATTACTGTGCCAGAGATCCACAATAACATAAACCATCAGCAGACCTGAGCAACAAGCCATTTGGTCATGACCACCTAGCAAGCAAATTTTCATGCCTGAACTATTGCAATGCAAGAATTTGTTTCATGATAATTCAGTTGCGGTTATGTTTAATATTGTTTATTGGATGATGACCTGATCTACTTCAAAAGCAAAATTCAAACTAAATAGGTTTCAAATTTTGGAGTTGCCAAAATTAAATTTAACTGGCTGCCATCACAACTCCTACATTATTGTTCCTCAGGACCAACAAAGGGGATTTTCTTTTTCCTGATATCCTGAAGATGGTCTGACTTATGAGCACTTTGTGAGAGAATTATTTTTCTATTATACTGTAGTTCAGTAATAGCCACTTATTGCAACATGTATAAACATGTCAAAGTCATCAAATGATGCAGACTGTTGTAACAGTGAAGCACAACCTTTTTGAATAATGTGTTTGTCATCCTGTGACACAAATTATACTGAAACATGTCAGAGGGACTCTTGGAGGAATGACTGATGTACAGTAAACATTCATTCTGCACTTTCATCAAACAGTAACTGAGATCCAAGTCAAATCCACTTCCACACTGTGAGGAGGAGTCAATGCAAAACTCACATGTCTTCCACCTCTACTTATCTGACTGCAGAGAGGAGGACAGAGAACAGTGGACACACAGTTTAACATGATGGACTATAGGACAGGACTGCTGCTTTTAACTCTCTGCTGGGCAGGTGAAGATCTACACTGATCTGAATCTAACATAGCTTTTATTTGTGTCATCAGCTTATTTCACTTGATGTTTTTTTATTCCTCTTGACAGGTGTTGATGGTCAGACTCTGACAGAATCTGAACCAGTGGATAAAAGGCCTGGAGAATCTCACAGATTGACCTGTACAGCCTCTGGATTCACATTCAGTGACTACCCTATGAACTGGGTCAGACAGGCTCCTGGAAAAGGCCTGGAGTGGATCGCACACATAAGCAGTCCCAGTGGTAGCGACAAATACTACTCTGAGTCAGTGAAAGGCCGGTTTACCATCTCCAGAGACGACAGCAGAAAGCAGGTGTATCTGCAGATGAACAGTCTGAAAACTGAAGATTCTGCTGAAATCGTTGTCCAGATATGAATAAAAGTTATACTACATGTATATGTTTCAGCCTTCTGCTGCCTGCAAGAATCACAGATGGAAGCTGTTGGAAGAGGCTGGAGGTGGAGGCTTCACCTGCAGTTATCTGCCAGAATCTGCAGGCACATGTCAGTCCTGCAGGATGCTGAGAGAACCTATAAGTAGAAGTTCAACATCAACCATGTTCTCTGTAGCTCTGCTGCTGCTGGATCCTGTAAGTCTCACTGAGGCAGAGACACTGACAGTCTGATCACAGCACACCCACTGTTCACTGCTATGACACTGATTCAATATTCAACATGTTTTCCTCCACAGGTGTGAAGTGTGATCAGTTGACACAGCCAGCCTCTGTGACTGTGCAGCCAGGTCAACGTCTGACCATCACCTGTCAGGTCTCTTATTCTGTTAGCAGTTCCTTCACAGCTTGGATCAGACAGCCTGCAGGGAAAGGATTGCAGGGAGTTCAGTATCGGCTTGGACTCCTCCAGCAACACAGTGACTCTAAACGGACAGAATGTGCAGCCTGAAGACGCTGCTGTGTATTATTGTGCCAGAGAGCCACAATAACACAACCCACCAGCAGACATGAATAAAAACCCCTCAGTACTGATCACTGCTACACTGACAATGCACAGATGTACTGTCCTTTAAACCGGATAATGTTGGCAGTTGGCAGTTTCACTACTATTGAGAAACGGATGATTTGTAACTTTCGGCAGCTGAACTCAGACAAGACAGAAGTCATAATCTTTGGTCATGACCACCGAGCACACAAACTTGTAACCAAGAGAAAATCTACAGCCAGAAATCTAGACATCACATTCAATTTGCAACTGAGCTTCCAACCACATGTCAACAATCTCATTCAATCATGTTCCTTCCACCTGTGAAATATAAGCAACAATAACCAGCTTTGTCTTTTCCTGACTTCGAAAGGCTTATTCCTGTCTTTGTCTATTTGAGCCTTTTTCAGTCCTCAGTGGTTCAGCTTGAGCTAGTGCAGAATGCTGCTGCATGCATTTTAAGCCAGACCAATCATAAGTCCCATATCACCCAAATACTTGCCTCCCTTCATTGGCTGGCAGTTAGATTCAGGATTGACTTCAAGTTTCTTTTGGTAACTTTTAAGGTCCAACATGGTCTGCCCCTCGGTTATATTACAGAGCTATTGACTCCCTATGCTCCAAGTCGCATCCAAAGATCCTGTAATCTAACCTGTAATCAGTGTGTGTGTGTGTGTGTGTGTGTGTGTGTGTGTGTGTGTGTGTGTGCGTGCGTGTGTGTGTCAGTGAGAGGAGATTACGCTAGGAAGTAACAAACAAATTGTCACCATATACTTTGGCAGAGTCAAGATTCTGTGTCATGATAATTCAGGTGCGGTTATGTTTAATGTTGTGTGTCGGATGGTGCTGATCTACTTCAAACACAAAATTCAAACTAAGTAGGTTTAAATTTTAGATTTGCCTAATTCAAATCTAACTGGCTGGTATCACACCAAACAGTAACTGAGACCCAAGTCAAATCCAGATCCTCCCTGTGAGGAGGAGTCAATGCAAAACTCACATGTCTTCCACCTCTACTTATCTGACTGCAGAGAGGAGGACAGAGAACAGTGGACACACAGTTTAACATGATGGACTATAGGACAGGACTGCTGCTTTTAACTCTCTGCTGGGCAGGTGAAGATCTACACTGATCTTGAATTGACGTTGTCTCAACAAAATTATCAGCTTAAAACAAGTGACTGCTGTGTACTTGTTTTTGTCTTTACAGGTGTTCATGGTGGTCTGACAGAATCTGAACCAGTGGCTAAAAGGTCTGGAGAACACCACAGATTGACCTGTACAGCCTCTGGATTCACATTCAGTGTTTACGATATGCACTGGATTAGACAGGCTCCTGGAAAAGGGCTGGATTGGGTTTCATTTGTTGGTAGTGGTAACACCAAATACTACTCTCCGTCAGTGAAAGGCCGGTTTACCATCTCCAGAGACAACAGCAGACAGCAGGTGTATCTGCAGATGAACAGTCTGAAGACTGAAGATTCTGCTGTTTATTATTGTGCTCGAGAGCCACAGTGAGACAGGAAGGAGCAACGCTGTACAATAACTCAACATGTCAAAACAACTTGAAGCTTTCTACTTTGCACTTACTCACAGTCTCACACTCAGTCTCAATAAAGTTTTTATGCAGCACTAATCATTAAATATTGTGTTCTGAAAAACATAAATGTGAATGCTTGTCTCATTTGTATATGTTGGTTGTCATTTATGTTTCCATTAAAGTTTTAACTACTATTGAGGTGGCTGTCACATTTCTTGACAGCGGATGTATTTGATACGATATTTTTGAGTTCTTGTCCCTTGTGTTGAATGTCATTCAAGGGTTGTCAGGATGGCCTGTGCAGAGTGGAGTTTTTGTATGGAGTTATGTCACAGTGCAGGATACAGCAGCGGCCACAGTGATACATCCTGTGACAAAAACCTCTTCCACTGAGGCGGAAATGTGGTGCTGATCCGGAAAACAAGATAGTGAGATATGAGTCTGGCAGATCTTCTTAGGAACAACAGAGATGTTTAAAGATTGATGATAATATAAGAAGAAAACCTGGCCTAAACTGAGCTGAGGCACAAAGTCATAGTGCCGTCAAGAAAGAGAGAGGATATGCACAAAACCACCTTTATTAGACAGGTTATATTCAGTCACACAGTTGAAAGATAAATTGAATTTATGTGTAATTGTCCTTTTGTTCGTTAGATAAGATATAAAATATAAGCTTTTTTCCTTTGTATTAGCCAAGATAGTATATTTGACATACTGAAAAACAAACAGAAAAGGACTAAATCATTTTTTCCACTCACAGTTAATCAATGTCAGGTTAATTAAAGTATGTTAAAGTGAGTTAATGGGCACAATGGTCATAAATTCAAGGTCCAATAAGTTTTAAGTTATCATATAAACTAGTATTTTTGCTTTAACTTAAATGCACTTCTATAACACACACATTTAGACTGAGAAAAAGTTTCAAAAGAGGAACAAAAATGTGTAGATGATGGACTTGCGGTTGTCAACGCCCTTACTGGTTAATACTAATGTAACAGAGGAAACAATCCTCACCACCACAGGTGCTTCCTCATCAGCTAACAAAGGGAAACTTCAGACTGGAATTATATGTTTTGAACATGGAAATAATGTCACAATTAAATTCTGACAAATACCATTTGTTCATACCGCAGCACAATGTGAAGCAGTAGCGCTGAGTCATGGCCATTTAAAATGAAATAAGTATGCTGATTTTCAATTCAGTAGCCGGTAACACACTTTTTTTTTCTTTAAATGTTAAAAATAAGGACTTAAGTGAAACAATATCATAAAGTTATATCAAGCTTAATAGTAATTTGAGCTTGAATGAAGTGGATGTGGTTGTGTGAACTCCATGCTGCAGGAACTGGAGCTGACAGGAGGGTCTGATAAAGAGGAAGCCTTCACTAACCGTCAGCAAGCACACATAATTTAATGTAATGCAGACCACAGGAAATAAATACCTCAAGGGAAGTGGTTAAGGAACAGTGGGAACTGAAAACATCCATGTGAAACAACACTTTTAGTATTTTTATTAGAAGTACATTATAATATGTCACTATCATGGCTACGCTTACCACTGGGGAAAAGGGACGCAAGGCACAGTAAGTTCTGGTGAGTAATAATAAAATATATTCTGAGTGAAGACAACTCACTATTTTGATTTAATCTCAGATGTAATTTACAGCAAAAACAAGTCATCATTGTAAATGTTTGCTATGAATCTGCTGAATAGATACAATAATTTATTAGCCGATAAAAGATGTAAGGTATTTTTGTACATAAGTCCCATTGAAACCAGTCACTGTGATGACTACTTTGACTACTGGGGAAAAGGAACAATGGTGACCGTCACATCAGGTAAAATCAGCTTTTCTGGTCTTTCTATGGAAAATGTGGTAATTTCACTGTTTTCTGTGGTATATTTCGACCTGAGTGGCATCAGAGGCATCTTTAAGGTGCTAGTTTTTGTATGTTGGATGTGTTGACACTGTGACAGTGCTTTTGACTAATAGAGCAAAGGCACAATGGTAACCGTTACATCAGGTAAGCCAATCAGATTTTTTTTCTCCAGAGTATACATTTTGACTTAAAAACAGGTTTCCATATTTTTTTTGTCTGCCTTAGCAACTTCAATTCGACCAACTGTGTTTCCTCTGGTACAATGTGGTTCTGGGACTGGAGACATGATCAGTCTTGGCTGTCTTGCCACTGGCTTTACACCCTCCTCAGTGGCCTTCGCATGGACCAAAA
This sequence comes from Chaetodon auriga, assembly GCF_051107435.1. Taxonomy (NCBI): domain Eukaryota; kingdom Metazoa; phylum Chordata; class Actinopteri; order Chaetodontiformes; family Chaetodontidae; genus Chaetodon; species Chaetodon auriga. The sequence continues at coordinate 13,464,244 of NC_135089.1, read as the reverse complement.
ATGGCGTGGCCTTGACAGACTTCATTCAGTATCCCCCAGTTCAGAAAGGCGACTCTTATACGGGAGTCAGTCAAATCCAAGTGAGGAGACAGGACTGGGCGGGAGAGGAGCATCTCCAATGTGCCGTCAATCATCCAGCGGGAAACGGCCAAGTTGATTTCATCAAGCCAAGTAAGACTTATGCTAAGTCATATATAAACAGTTGTAGTAGTTGGTTTGAAATCTAGCAGGTTTACGTATTTTACCATTGTGCAACAAATTTATGGTTTTCAATTCACACCATTCATGCAATAAAAGCCGTTCATCCAGCTCAGAATTCTTTATGCAAAAAGCAAAAGGAAAACAGAAAAGACCAGGGACAAAAAAATAATAACAATAATGTTATTAGAGACAGACTTTACCACACCTTTGTAAATTTATCTTGTTGAAACGTGTGAACTGAACATGAATGTATGGTAGTACAAAAAGTCCTATTGTAAATAAAATTTACACTGTTGCATATTTTTCATGTATATCCCTGCATTTATATTTGTGTGTGTGTTTGTTTTTCAGAGGTGATTTATGAGTTGCCAACTCTTACGGTGTTGGTCTCCTCTGATGAGCAAAACGAGGCTTCCTTCTCCTGCTTTGCCAAAGATTTTTCACCAGAAGATTATGAGATTAAATGGCTGAAAAATAATGAGGACATCGCCAGCAAAATATACGAGATCAAAACACCTCCTCAGGACAGAAAGGACAAGAATGGAACTACACTGTACAGTGCAGCGAGTTTTCTTAAGGTACCGTCCAGTGATTGGAAACAGTACGGCGCTACTTTCACATGTCAGTTTAACGGGAAAGATGAAATTGGTGCAACATTCGTCAATTCATCTGTGACCTACACAAGTAATCATGGACGTGAGTAAAATTTCAACTGATGTTTTGGGTTTTGTTTGGGGGGGGGGGTTGCCAATTTCTGTACAATAATTGTCCATTAATTCCTCGCTCAGCGTGTTCCGGCTGTAGTGAAGCAGATGTGGACATGAAGATCACTGGCCCCACACTGGAGGACATGTTTTTACACAAAAAAGGAAAGATAGTATGTCAAATCCAGGTAAACAGGCCGTCTCTCGGGAAGATTTGGTGGGAGGACGAACATGGAAACGAAATGGTTGGTTCGTCAGTGAAGCCTGTTCAAGATAAAAGAAACACATTCAAACTCTCGCTTGACATCTCGTATGAGGAATGGAGCCACGGGATGAAGCGCTACTGCACTGTTGAACATTCAGACTGGATCGAGCCATTTAAGAAACTCTATGAGAAGAATAACGGTAAGAAAAGCTCTTCCTCATCATGTTGTGAGTGTATTTTGTAGCCGATATTGTCTTGAGTGCTGTAGATACTTTTATCTGTGGCAGGAGGCCTCATTGTTCTCTCATGCTTTCAGGAGGAGAGCCTCAGCGTCCTTCAGTGTTTATGCTGCCTCCAGTAGAACATACTAGAAAAGAAACGGTGACCCTGACTTGCTATGTGAAAGACTTCTTCCCTAAGGACGTTTTTGTGTCTTGGCTTGTTGATGACGAGGAAGCAGACTCAAACTATGAGACCCACGCCACAAACCCTATACCAAACCATGGATCCTATTCTGTTTATGGCCAGTTATTGCTCAGCCATGAGCAGTGGCAAAAGAAGGACATGGTGTACAGCTGTGTAGTTTACCACGAGTCTATGGTAAACACAACTAAAGCTATCGTCAGGTCCATTGAGCAAAGAACATCTGAGAAAACCAACCTGGTCAACCTCAACATGAACATCCCTGAAACATGCAAGGCTCAGTAGATGTTATTTTGTGTCGCTGTGTCTTCTGCTGTTTGTTGAATGTTTGTTGCTTGTGATGTGACATTGTGTTTGTCTTTTCAATGCAGATTCAAAATCAAAATAAAAAAAATCACCCTGCTGATGTATGTCGTATGCAGTTCATGTCTTTATTTAACCAGTTTGTTTGAGCTCCATGTTTATTCTAAGTGTCCTGTCACAGTGCTTTCCTAATGCAGTTTGATGTAGATATCAGCTCTGTGACAATAACAATATATCAAACTTTCATCATCATGCTGTTTTCACCAGAATAACTCCACCACCCCATGAAATTTAGCAAAAAGTTGTTTTTCCGTATGTGTGTTTCCTCTACTGGGTCTTGCCCTCTAAACACAGCACAGATAGTTATTTATGGTTGAACTCCAGCGCTTCACAAGCTGATGACGAGGTCTTTCAAAAGCAATTTAGGATCATTGTGGGACCATTTTGTTATTTTATTTTACATTTATTGACAAAATCAACATTTTGGAACAACATGCAAAGCTATCTGGCCTTATGGTGACAGTCATAACAATGTAATAATAGTATTTTTTTTTATCTGAGGTTCTAAAATATACGATCAAGGAAAATCCTAGAAGTCGGTCATGTCACGTGATCTATTGTTCAAATCTGGATGTGGGTTGTCCCAGATATTAACTGATGAATTGCTGTCACTACATCCAGAGTGCCTGATGCAAACTAACCACCAGTGGAACACTGTCACTGAGGCAGAAGACGATAACATGGGAGACACAGCCCTCACCTTCATCCTTCTCTTCCTCATCACTCTGCTGTTTACCATTGGAACCACTGCTTTCAAGGTACTAATGAGTTTATATGACATCCTTACAAAGAGGTCAGACCAGCATTCAGTTTTCATGTGTGTATTTATATTTTGTGATGCAGCAATGCAGCAAAATTGTAATGTACATATCTTGGTTATATGAAAGATCTGCAAAATAAACAATGTCTGTAAGTGCAATTTACAGGAATTTGATCATTTTGTGCAATTTTACTAATTCATATTTTTTCTTGTCTTTCCAGATTAAATGAAACAATTGAACCTTCCTTAAAAAAAAATATTCTTCACAATTTATTTTATGAGCTTTCTGTTTTTTAAAATAAATAAATGTTTAAATAAAGATAAGATTGATGTTGCTCCTCCAACTTTTTTCTCTAATTTATTTTGAAGTCGTTCATAGTGTCTGTAGTTTCACCTCTAAACGTTCAATCCATAATGCTCACAACAGCACTTTTCAATTTTTTTTAAACATTTTATAATTAGTTTTATTATATATTGTGCAGTATCAGAGGGACAATCCCCTTTATTTGTCACACAGTAACACCCACATGCACACACACGCCATGCACTGGTGAAATTTGTCCTCCGCCTTTAACCCATCCTGGTCATCCCTCCTCCGTGGCAGACCAGGAGCGGTGGGCTGCCATCCGACCGGCGCCCGGGGACCCAGTTCTTTTTGTCACCATATGCTGCTATGTTCATCACCTCACCAGCACCTGCCGTCAACAGCTTATGTGTAAATGTCTTAGAGGCATTTGTCATTGAAAAAAATATAAAATACGACGTTGAAATAATGTTTGGTCAAAACATTTAGTTCTTTATGTCAGGTTGTATTGCATTGGACTGGTCACATGACATGGCTTTAGTTCATTGGAGCAGTGAAGCAACACCACGTTGAACTCAGTATGTCAATTCAGAGATTTTACAGTATGTTAGTTCTTGAGACCAATAATAATAAAGAATGAGAACTAAAACCTTCAGCAAAGCCATGTAAAATCTATGTGATATCATACATAAACGGATATGAGATATTTAAATGTGCAGTGTTTACAGGTATAACCACACCTCACACCTGATGCACTGTTCTTTGCATGGTTTCACTTCTGTATTTTGGTACTTTTTGGGACCAGTTTCGGGACCACTGTTACTCAATACTTGCTCTTGGCCCTGATCACTCAATCATGACCTCCAGCGCCATCTCCACCTGACCCCACCAGACACTGTAAAAGTACAATGCTGCCATCTAGCCTAAATACAAAGACATTACACTTAGAATTGTGTGAACACAGTTGACCAAATTTGAAGGTATGTATATCTGAAGAGATGAAATCAGCTCATGTTAAAAATGTCCACATCCAATATTTACAATGAAGCAAGTAAAAGCAAAATGATCTCTTCTCTATTTCAGACCAGGCCATCTCTCCAAACATCACTTTACCTCAGCAGACCTCAGCAGTCAGACTGGAAACAGCTGAAGCCTGTAACATGTAAAAGCTGAACATCACTGCTTCTCATTCGCTGAGGAATAATTCTGCTTTGTTTTCATTCTTTATCATCCAGTTACACATGAAAAACGGGAATTTGATTCTTTGCCATTGCAGCATAAGAAGGCACGGTTGCATCAGAAACTCTGCATTAAAAAATAATCTAAAAATTACTCCATGAGCAGCAGACTGAACGCATCCAAAACCGAAGACAAGGAGTCTACATATCCTTGTGTTGTCAAACATGAGTCATCTGAAACACCTTTTGAAAGCACGATAAAGGATGTGTTTGGTGAGCTGAGAATTAGCATTTCATAAAACTGCAGTTCACTGGTGTTCATTACATTGTCGCAGAGATGTTTGGTGCTGATTCTTTTCATGGATTGGTGACAACTAAAATCAACCTGATCAATATCTGACCCTTTCTTGTATTCTACTGTGTTTCGTCCACCTCAGCCTGTGTTGCTGCTCTGCTTCATCAAAGCTGGGCTCTACACTGTGAGCACATTGCTGTATATGAGAGTGAACATAAGAGTGTGTGAATGTGGATGCTGTTCTGACACAAAGGTTGGTGAAACTTGCTAAGCTCTGACATCACTCTGTAACATCACTGTATGCTGCGAATGGTCTGACTGACAAAAGTTTGCAAACAAAAGCAGTTGGTTTACCAGTGATGCAGTGAGTGAATTTCCTGCTGTGGTTTTCAAGTGCTTCTGGTTCCTCTTTAAATTGTTTAACTCTACCACAAGAAGACACCAGTACAGTGGTGGTTTGTCCATTCTGGGCTATTATAGAAACATGGCAGTGCAACACGGTGGGCTCCATTGGAGAGGACCCCAGTCATAAGGAGATATGAAGGGCTCATTCTAAACAATTCTTATTTTCAGGTGATTGATTATACACTCCTGAAAACATAATTAGGAATTTTAGACTCCATTTCTGCCAATACATCCCCCTAAATCCTACACTCTGGTCCTTTAAATTCTGACTTTGAGACTCAAAAACCAATGTAATGAAGAACTACTCTATCATTGCTTACAGTAAAACAAATGGTGATATACTTGTGTGAAGCAGTATTTATTCTTCGGGGATTTATACCATGGCACAGTCCAAACACCCATGCATTGCTGAGATTGTCCACAAGAGTGAGACAAAGCCCCACATTGCAGCAGTGCTGACATGACACCTTTATTGGAAACACAAGTGGTGTAGTGATTTGAAGATGCTGACAAGTCAGAACCGGACTTACTAAATGGTGTGATAAAGAGATAAGTCCATGTGAAAACACAAACAGAGGCTGTTCTCCTTTCCATGCGCAGACATATGCACACAGAGTCACTGCTAATGTGTGCACACTCTGTCTTTGACTTAGAGCTACGTGTTTGTGTCTGCATTTGTGTACCTTGTGGGTTTAAAGGAATTCACATATGGGAGGGATGACACCAAGCACATCCAGACTTACTATTGGCTACCTCTGGAGTGATCTGGCACTGTGTGTGCCCTGATTGGATGGGGACCCTGTGGCAGCCAGCCCAAATCTGTGACGCTGTTGCTGGGATGGAGTCACAGCATGCTGTTGCCAGTCTTAGTGCCAGGGGACTGGCAACAGGGAAGCAGGGCGCCATGCCTAGCAGGCTGCCTGAGAGCGTCTCCCCGTCTAGCACCCCCATGTCCTCACATACCCTTCTGCCAAGCCCCCCTCCCTCTGGGTCCTCACTTGACCCCTTCAGTGTGTCAATATAAACCAGGGACATGTAACGACCAAACACCCTCACACACATAGAAGAACTATTCTCTCTCTCCAGCGACTCTTGAGGCACGACTGAGCAAAGTACTCAACCACAAACTGCCCGGTGGCCAACTGCAGAAGGCTGTGGTTGTAGTGAGCAGCTCCCAGCTGCTCCTGGGAAATGAAGATGTATTTTATCTTGAATAAATCTTCGCTTGAACAAGAGAGAATTTGTCATGATCAGAATCGTCCTCATGACATCTTAAAAGCTCCCACACACACTCTGCACGCACTCGCATACATGGTTTACAGCAGGCACCGCTGTGCAAACAGGTTATTCTTTTTAACAAACATTAAATTCAAGATGGGAATTAATTGTCTTTAATATTCTGAACAATGTAAGCCCATCTAATGGCATGTTCTTTCCAAAATACATTTTCAGTTAAATTGTAGAGCAAGAAGCAGAAGAAACAGATTCTTGTCTGGTAATACATGTGTGTGTTGTAGTTACTGTACAGTGTGAGCATCACTTACATGACGTCTCTCTAAAAGAGAGCAAGAGTGATTCTAAGCGAGAAAGGCTTCGACAAACTTATTGTTTTAGTTCATCCAATCTGTGTACAGAGCAATGCAATACAGTAGACTTCATGCAAACATGCAAACAGGCTTTTTCAATCAGTAAGCCGCAACACAAACTTATTGCTCTGGCAGTTTGACAAATAATATTTGTCTCATGGTTTGCAGTCATTGTTGTTTAGCAAGCAGAGAGGAGTTCATATGAGAGTTTGTGCAAATAGCAAATGACAAGGTTTTAATATTCAAGTGTAGGTGCTCCACAACAATACTGAAAGCACTGTGTAACATTTCAAGTTATGATGCAATGTGTGTTAGTTATAAACACTTCCAGCAGATGGCAACATTCTATTAATCATACTGACCTAGAATGTAGTGTCACCAGTAGGCTTTTTTCTCATGTCACAGAAAAGCACAAGTGTAAATAATGAAGTTATTCAAGGCTGAATTCCATTCGGCTGTTTCGGTTTGAGGGTCCTGCTATTATGCATGCTGGCCCATTGTTTCATGGCCGTGGCTCTCTGGGACACTTGAATAAAACAGAGCTCTCATTAATCTCATTAGTAAGACCTGTCCTTTTACTGCGATGACAAGTCAACTGTCTGCTGAAAGGCTGATGAATTACTGCAGTGAAGTTAGTTTTAAGTTAGATATTTGGCAGATATTCACTCTGTATCCAGCAGCATTTTCTCCTCAGTTTTACAACACAGATGTTTTATCAGCATCTTCAAGATGAGTTGTTCATATGCTAAATTGGTGTCATGTAGCACACTTTTTTTTCCCATTAGCTTTCATGTAATATGACCAAATTACTTCTTATTCCTCAACGGCTGGCTAACTCCTCAGTGAACACACACCAAATCCCCCCAAGTCCCCAAAGATCTGACGAATTTAAAACAGCTTCATGTTTTGCTTCCATTTTTTTTATTTTTTCTATCCATCAGGAATAGCATAGATCCAAAGCATTTAACTCCTCTGTAAGTCATGACCTGTTAAATAGTACATTGACAAGTGCAGAGGTGTTGCTCATTTGCCTTTTCATCATCCTCTAGATGGTGGTACAGGCTCCCACAATGACTCTCCAGCAGTCATCGGACAAGGAGAGTAGGATGTTCTCCTTCTCTGCCATATAATACAGCATTCCCTTTTATGTCTACCTGTCTTTTTATTATATTTCTCTTGTTTCTCTACTGAGAGGAATCATTGAATTGATGCTCATCGAGTCGAGATATTTTCGGAAAGACTGTCTTTCTAAATTGGCATGCTGTGTGATTTACCACAGTGAGCAACTATAACTACTTTTTAAGCACGCTGACATGCCCGTAGATGCAGCTAAAAAAGAGCAAGCTTAATTCATTGAAAAGTGTGTAATAGTGCAACAACAGCATAATTAGAAATGTTTGTTCCACGAATGTCTTTAGGATTGTCACTGTCATCTCTGGGCGATCAAGCCAATGTTTGAAAGTTTCATGACCATCACAGCATCTTTTAAGGGCTGGGTCACATACATGAAGCTAAAAATGGAATACAGTGTCGAAGTTATTATTATTATTATGTTATTCCTGGCACGGGTATTAAATTCCAGTTATGCCAGGTATAACATCAGACACATTGTAATAGCATATGTAATATTCCTTTTTCTATATAATTCATGCTATTTATTTGCAGCAGGACCAAGTTTTGTGTGGCCATTTTAAATTCTAATCGTAAAGCTGCACTGCACATTAACTTTGAGTGCCAATGAAAAGTATAATAAAATTAATGGGGGCTGAGTTCCATTCAGTCAGGTCAGTTTTAGCGTCATGGTATAGTGCATGCTGGCCCACTGTCACACTGTTGTGGCTTCTTTTGCTGCTTGGTTGCAGAGGCAGAGGCACAGTGTTATTAGTAACACCTGCACTTTTCCTCCTATGGAAAACCAAAACGTCTGCGCTGGACCCTTCAGGTTTATTTTAACCTACAATCAAAAATGAACTGAGCTCTACACAGTAGCTCATATTTTAGGGCATATTTTCTCATTAAAATCACAGTTAAGAGTTTAGAGATCGCAGTTGCTCAAATGGATATTAAGTATGACAGATAGGCCAGTTTGGAATAATAAGCATGAGCACACAACACTAACAGTTTTCAGAGGCGTGGTATTTTCCCATGACGCTGTTTAGTGTAACCAAAGTTTGGTTTCTGTCTCCTTCTGTTCCAAGAAAGTCGCAGGTTATTGTTACTTTCCTCACCTCATATAACCTACACATTCACACTCACTGCTGCCACGGATGGTGCCATTTTGAAGACATTTATTCATGAATCCATACCTCCAGAGCTGAGCTTTCTGTGATTCTGTGTGCTGTTGGTGTATGAGATACATATAACAGCTGCTGTGCCTCCACCCTCACATGAAAAAATGCATGCAGAAGGGATGTTCATGCACACACGTTTAAAATCCCAGAATGCTGTCGAATGGCCTGGTGGAGGCCCATCATCATACAGTGTGCTGTTTGGTATGTTATGACCACAGTAAGGCCCCAACATGCTTTGCTTATGTATATCAGCTGAACACAGGTAGGTGTGTGTGTGTGTGTGTGTGTGTGTGTGTGTGTGTGTGAGAGAGAGAGAGAGAGAGAGATAGATATCATAACACTGCGTGTTGCACATAAGGTTTCACTTATTTACAGCCAACAAGGGCGCGCCTTTATCCCTATTATATGTGCGCGCCGAGTTCACTAAAGTTTAATAACACACGCGGCCTACTTTTCCCAATTCTATCGCTCATATGCATAGAGAGAGAGACTTTGGGAGAGAGTGAGAGACGGTCTCTCCTTGCAGGGCAGGCTGCTGCTGTTGCTGTGCCAATGCGCAAACAGTGCACGCCGTGGGATAGGTCTCCCCAAATTGAGGCTGCGCTCTCTCGAAACGATCATGCGATTGAATGACGAGCGCGTCATGCCTGCCTTCCTCCTCTCCTGTTCGGTGCGATCAGTGGCTCTGTGTTCCGCAATCCCCTGGGATACTGTACCGCCCTCGATGGCTCTGCTATCGGCGTTTCGCTCACACTGAATGGCAGCCCGGAGCAGGGGAAAGCGGGGAGAGAGAGCGCAGCTTCGTTGAACCGACGCTCTGCATCAACTTCCCAGCGAGGGGGTGAGTGTGTTGTCTGCCGCTGTGTGAGGCGTCCTGCCGGGGTCGTCTGAGGAGCCACCGGCGGCGGCAGAGGAGGGGGAGGGGGGAGGGGGACTGTGACAGTGTCCTTAGTTGGGCTGATGATCCAGCAGGTACGGGACAGTTTAAGTTTGGGATAATATGCGACTGAGGGGATGGGGCCATGGCACAGTCCTAAACTTTCTTTCAGCGCTATCTATTCACTGAAATGTAGGCCTGACCGATTATCAGCGTGGATCACCGCGCGTGAAGAGAAATGGTTAATTTCGTGTAGCTCTCTCAAATATGCGAATATGCGATGGCGGTCAGGTTTTTTGGCACGGCAGCACTTGCGAGCGCCGGTTGTAAAGAATTGTGCCTTGTTGTGCTCCCACCCCCCGCTCCGTGCCGCACTGGTTCCGTCTGGCTCGCCCTCAGCTGCTGCGTGTCCTGGGATGACCTGTTGATGTCGGTAGAATGGAGAATGGCAGGGGGAGCGATTTCCCCCATCACCAAAATATTTAAATAAGCAACATTTGGGCTTGACAACCGGCGTCGCAGCACGGCTACCTCGTCCGCGCAGGCAGTAAGTGTCTTGTTTATCTTTTGAGTGTGGGACTATCGCGGAAATGCTTGACATTGTGCAGCTGGGGCTGTGCGTGCATGAGGTGGATGGTGCGCCGGGGCGAACCCAAAATATTTAACAGTAGCGTTAGCTTAGCCATTAGCCACCTCTATAGGCCTGCTGCGGATGGGAGAGGGCATCAAACATTTTCAGCGTAGGGAGCCACAGGGGGAAGGGGGGCAGAGTACGGCCGCTTAGTCCGCTCAAGACGTTTGCATTAGTATACTTTGAGTGCGGTTTGACGGCACGTAAACAGTAACACACCGTCGCCCTCACCCGGGTATCACCGGGGCTCGCTGCCATCCTGTGTCGCCCCCCCCCTCTCCCTCCCATCGGCTCCGGTGCCAGCAGACAGTGGAGCACTCCCGGCGGGGAGACTGGCACACGGCGCGTTAAAGAGCTCCTTATCTGTTCCCCATAACCCGGCATCCTTTCCCTTAAACACTTCTGTAACAGTTACAGAGGCAGGCTGTGGTCTGGGATCTCACCGGATGAAGCTTCAGTTCAAATAGTTCAGAAGTTTACAAGCTTTTCATGTGTGTTGTTAATCAGGGTCTCCATGTTATGTAAGACAAATCGCGGATCAGGCCTGTGCATATGTCTTGACTTGATCGGAGTAGCACAGCCATGCAGGCATGGGCACATGGGAACCAGGAAATGCCTATAGAGAGATGCATTGTGTGCCAGCTGCACCAATGACTCCACAGTAATCACCCACATAGCAGTGCAAGAGCCCATGCTGTTTGCAGTGCAGAACTGGATAAACTGGAAAGAAGTGGGTCCGTACATTTCGAAATATGTCCACAGCCATCCCATCATAATGTAGCATAATCCCTTTGAATGAAGGCAAAACATTTTTGAAGGCTTACTATGAAAAGTCTGAGGTCTTAAGTATGTTGGGAGTATGTTTGACCTACTTTCCTCACCCGGCTGGTTGGTGTGAGATCTAAGCCACGGGGTGAGTTCGGGTGAATTTCATCCGTACACGTCGCCGCGCTCTATATATTTAATGGAATAAGGACCTGAGATGATCCCTCTCATCTCTGCAGGCCTCGCTGCCCCTCCTTGGTGCATAAAGACACACATGCACACACAAATGCACACACACACACACACACACACACACACACACAGCCACATTCTCTCTCACTGTCAGGACAAACTGTGCAAACACACCCTGCTCTCAGCCCCGTGTTTGTGTGTCTTTATGTGCACGCATGTGTGCTTACTGCGGCTCGCCAAACTGTAAACAAGCAGTATTGTCTAATGTCTGTGTGTGACTCAGTGTGCCTTTTGTGGGTTTGTTTGAGTTTGTGTGTGCGCATCTGTGTTTTAGTATGAGGGAGAGGGAGCTTGAGTGAGACAGAGACAAAGAGAGCATTTCTCTTTACCCTGGAGCTTGGCGAGGTCCCAAATGAAAGGCTTTGGATATGATGGGGCGGCTCACTCCAGCCCTCATCAGTCAGTCACACCAAAGTTGGTTGTATGCCTCTCACAGGGTGGGCTTCAATCAGTTCCTTCTCACAGTATCAGAGATTGCTTTTGTTTCCTATGTATGTGCGCGTCGGTGTGCGTGCACTATGCATTCATGCATCGCTTTTAAGTGGTCGAACATTGGTGTGAAAAGTAGCTTTGTGCCGGGTATGCATGCACACTTTTGAATGGCGCAGGCCTGCAGACTCATGTGAGAGCCCTTATGACGGGTGTTCTGCTTTGGGTAAAGGTTTATGGTCTCATCAGTGGATCAGCTTTATTGTTAGATGCCGTGAAGAAAATATCTGGTATAATAAGCCTTTTCCTTTCCATATCCCGTCCACTGAATCTGAGCAGGCCTGTTACAGAGTCGAGCAGTAACGTAGTCTGCACACGGTGTTCGTGTCCACAGCGGAGGGGACTTTGGTTCTCTTTAATTTAGTATTTACAGGCATAATATTGGAATCTTCGACAGGGTGCAGGGCAAGGGGGTATGTTTGCATTTGGCTGTTTAGAGAAGTGAATGGAAACATGCTATGTGGTGTTTGTTTAGGCCACGCATACTTTTTGCACATAGAATAACAGAACATGACCCAGTTATCTGAGGGCACGGGGATTTTATAGCTCATAGAAGACAGAAAATAAAAAGGCTTTTACTGAGCCTGCTCCTGGCAATAGCAACTATTGCAGGGCTGAAGTGGCGTATAGGATTAATGCAATCATCCACAGAAGCTTCAACAGAACTTTCTTTCAAATATCAACGTCCTGTGAGCCTGCCAAGAGCCTTCAGTGGGACTGTGTGAAGAAATATTTGTGGCCTATGTCAGTTGGATATGCCGTGGGACATTATTTTTACTCAGGGCTACTCTTCTCTAAAATAGAGGCAGTATGAAGAATTTAGCCCAGTAGTAATAAAAAAAATAGGTTTAGCGTAAGTTTGGTATTACTTTGTCACAGTGAAAGACTGCCAGCTGTTTTATTGTGTCCATTAATGGAAGAGTCAGACATTCCTCACCTGTTTTGTTTTAGGTCTGTTCTCCTTGAGCTTTCTGCCTTTTTTAGCATAGCCCTGCCACATTACACCTCCTCATCACACCGAGGAAACAGCGCAGGATAACACAGTTTTCGCCATTGTTGCGATGTGCTCAAGTTATCCCACCTGGGACCACGGCGCAGCTCATATGACGAGGGATGAAGGTGTGTAAACACAGGGTAACAGATGAGTCACTATATGAGTTCATTTAGAGTTACTGTCTGAATCTCAGATGGCCATTTCATCTGCAGACAAGCCAAAAAAAAAGCCCCCCAAACTTTGCCTTTTTAGTTACAAGGTGGACATCTGGCTGCACAAGCTGCATGAGATTACTGTAAGGCTGCCCAATTAAAACAAATATCCAGTGTAAAATCAGCGCTATAATTACATCCCCGTTGAGGAGCAACATGTGTTAAACACACAGTCAAAGGTGGTTGGGGTATAACAATATATCGTATGTGTTCTAATATAAGAATTAACAATATTATATATAACTCATTTTCACTTGTTGTAATTGTGTCATTCCTCTCTTTCTTTCTCAAGAAGACCCTTAGGTGGTGTGCGTAGGCGCACCATGGCCCAGACCCTCCAGATGGCGATCCCAAACTTTGGCAACAATGTCTTAGAGTGTCTGAATGAGCAGCGGCTGCAGGGCCTCTACTGTGATGTCTCCGTGGTGGTCAAGGGCCATGCCTTCAAGGTACTGATGAGACTGCAAGTTATTCCTGTTTACATCATGAAAAATTACACTTCTGTTCAAAGTCACTGTGGCGTTCTCTCCAAGAGCATTGGGAGAGGTCCAGAACAGTACTCTAGGAATCATTTTATATTATTAATTTGATGTAATGAATTGATATTAAAGACCTATTTGACAAATAAATAAATGGCGCTCACTCAGTGTTAATATCGTAGTCTTTCTTACTTAATTTTGATAATGCCTTTCTCTTGTTTCACCTGTGTTTTATTTTGGCAACGTACTGCTTCTGTTTCATGTGAAGTCAACTTTAAACTCTGATTTATGTTAAAAGCTTATTGAGGGATCAAAAAAAAGTGATCGGCACCAAAACTCAGTGACAGTATTGAGAAGATTTGAGCCTTAAACAAATCAGTATGTTATTTCATAAGACCTTGCGACCTTATCTTGATATCAGTGAGCTCAGTCACCACAAACCCATCGCTTAGAAGACCTGACCTCAGGTTCTTTGGTTTTAAGTCAGCAGAAATCTTTCATTTAATATTCAAAATCAGCACTACTCTCAAAACTTCTAATGGGACGTCTGACATGTCTGCTTTTGTTTCAGGCCCATCGAGCTGTGCTGGCTGCTAGCAGTTCTTATTTCCGGGACCTTTTCAGCAGCAATAGTGGAGGTGGTAGCAGCAATGAGACGAGCCCAACCGTAGTGGAGCTCCCGTCGGCTGTGCAGCCCCAGAGCTTCCAGCAGATTTTAGCTTTCTGCTACACAGGACGCCTCAGCATGACGGTGGGGGACCAGTTCCTCCTCATGTATACTGCAGGCTTCCTGCAGATCCAGCAGATCATGGAAAAAGGCACTGAATTCTTCCTCAAGGTAAAGCTGAAATGGTTTGCAGTGGAAACTTGACTTAATATCATATGTTGTATAGATGAAAACGGGGAAAGAGGCTTTTCCACATTTAAGTTTTCAATGCTTTTGTGCACAATAAACACAAACCAAATGCTGTTTAATGTACATCAGTTGTATTAAGGTGGCGGCAAAAGTCCAAAACAGAGCAAACTACAAGAAAACTGTATGACCAAAATTACCTGTGTGGTTGATTGGGCAAACGCTCATCTGTTGGTTCATCAGTGTGTTTATGTATGCTGACACAAAGTTGATGTATACATTCATTTGTAGGTCTCCTCCCCCAGCTGCGACTCTCAGGGCCTTCACGCTGAGGAGGCCCCACCTTCTGAGCCCCAGAGCCCTGTAACGCAGACCAGTAACAGTGCAACCCGGCCGACCTCCTGCCAGACGCCGCTCTCTCTGGTATCACGAGTGAAGACAGAGCAGCCAGCTAGCCAGCCGGAAGCAGCCACTCCTTACTCAGTAGTCTGCACTCCTGTAGCTAAGCGGCTGTGGGAGGGTGGCAGCAGCAGAGATGGAGGTGGGGGAGGTTCAGGGGGAGGAGGAGGGGCCAGGAAGGCGGCCCGTTATTCCCAGGAGGCGGTGCGGGGCAGTGCGATTCAGAGCCCCGGAGCACTCGGACTGGCCATGTGCATGGGCGCCACCGCAACCGGCCTGGCGGGCATGGTGGCCAGCGGCGGGGTTAGTGGCAACGCCGGCACCAATGGCAGCTCCGCAGCGGGCCTTGGCGTGTCAGAGGGCGCCAGCCCCGGCACCCTGAGCACCTACGCCAGCGACTCACCCATCAGCTACCACGATGATGAAGAAGAGGAAGAGGGGACGGATGAAAGCGCTGAAGAGCAGTACAGGCAAATCTGCAACATGTACACCATGTACAGCATGCTCAACATGGGAGCCGCAGGTAATGGACATGAAACAGAACGGTGCAACTGCAAGACAGACGTCTGATTTCTGTTTTTATTTTTTTATGGATTTAATAGTAACACGATGCATTTCTGGATTCAGCAAGTGTTGTGCTGTGCACTCTATTTTGTCTCCGTGTAAAAGTGATGTGGTTTTATTCTAATCTTGCAGTATTGTGTTTCTCCAGCTGCCGGCGAGCGCGTCGAGGCTCTCCCGGACCACACAGAGACGCGGGGTCGGATGCGAGGCAGAGACCTTACGTGTCTCCCCGCAGAACTCATCGCTCAGATAGGCAACCGCTGTCATCCCAAACTGTACGAGGAAGGAGACCCTGCTGAGAAACTAGAGTTAGTCTCAGGTGTGTTTGCATGTGTAGGCGTTTGTGTGTGCGTGTGCGTGCCAAAAGGAACATGTCTTTACAAGAAAGCTGGTGAAATGCCGAGGTTGTTTTTATCTACGATCATATAACGTTTGGAAGATGTACAGTATGTATCACCTGTATCAGAAAATATACACATGAACTACAAAATAATCAAAGCAGGAATATACGAATGCTAGTTGATTCAAGAGACAATGGAAAGGTTCTCAAATGACTGCGCTTGGTATGCAGATTATGTGGCAGTCTTTCACATTTGACTCAGTGTGTTTATGTCAAGGACATCCTGTGTCAGTGCCTGTGTTACCTTGGCTGAGTTACATACCTTTCAATATAGTGTGTGGCCTAAAGAAAAGGAAAAAAGGAAGAAAAGGAGACAGCCAAGCTAGAATTGTAAGGGAGTATAACAATAAATTAAAATGCAAGAAAAAAAAGTAGTGTGCATAAATATTTAAAGGAGTAAATACTTATGAGGAAATGCAACACAGATGCGGATTCAACATGTGAAACAGAGGATGGCAAAGAAGCGAAACTCTGAACTGACATGTGACTAAGCCTCCTCAATCCCCACCTACAGCTGCAATGTTTGATATGAATCAGAGTCGTCCCCAGATAAGCAAACACTCCATTCCAGGAAATCAAGTATGTGACAGTATATGACTGACAACATCTGAACTTGGAACAGGTCAAACATGCCATAAAGGCAGACAATGTATGAGTCACGGTGATATTTGGTGGATCATTTGTTTGCATGCTATCCTTTGCAGGTACTTCTGTGTATATATCACGAGCCCAGCTCATGAACTGTCATGTGAGCGCAGGGACCAGACACAAGGTGCTGCTGAGGAGGCTGCTGGCCGCCTTCTTTGACAGGTTTGTTCCTTCTGTCTGAGAGTCTGGGTCTATTTCTGCAACTGTTTCATGTGAAGTTAGCAAAAGCTTCGTTTGAATATAGAAATTAATGTATTTTTTTTTATCTGCTGGCATTAAAGCAACTATTTTTGTGTTTCCTCTGTTCTGTACAACTCTTTCTTATTCTGATGTATCAGGAACACTCTGGCCAACAGCTGTGGAACAGGCATCCGCTCGTCCACCAATGACCCGAGCCGCAAGCCCCTGGACAACAGAGTTCTGCACGCGGTCAAATGTGAGCACTCGTGTTTTTCTCCCTGTGGGTGTTTGCCCACAAGCATGCAAACAATGTGCTTCTAATGTCGGGCACATTCATTTTGCACATGAACACGTTCTCTGTATGTAAATATTGCAGAGCACACTGTTGCTGAATTTAATGATAGGCTGTTAAATGGCTCGGTTTGGTGAAATATGTCAGTTTTTAGGCTGCTTTTGGATGAAAGTTCAAACTGGAGATTAACTGGATCCTACTGAATAGCATTAGGTAACATTTCCCTGTCCGTCTGATCTGCAGGACGCCTGCAAATATTATCGCTCTTCTTTTAAATGCGTCCTCCGAATCCGAACCTGGAGAGATGCTTATACAGTATTAGCCGGCATCAGCTGAAGGGCATTTGTGAGGAGCAGATTTGATGTCGTTCAGATGGTTCAGGGTTATTCGTGGACAGCAAAATCTGGGGATCAAATCCTAAATTGACAAGACGCTCTGTACTCAGTGCTGCAGGTGTTGCACTGTGAGGAGGAGCTTTGATACTTCAGGCTGCTTAAATTCTCCGTGCACCTTGTAAGTAGGTGAATTTGTGCCCCGGTGGGAAACACACTTAATAAAGTGCAGAATTAATGAGCACCATACCACACATTGCTCATTAAATGATGCAGGTTCCACGTGTGAACATAAAAAAACAACATATTTCCCCTGACCGCCAAGTCCGCAGCGTAACGTGCGCTCAGCCTAATGCATTGTTTCCCTTCTCCACGTCAGTTTATTGCCAGAACTTTGCCACCAGCTTCAAAGAAAGCGAGATGAACGCCATCGCGGCCGACATGTGCACCAACGCCCGACGCGTGGTCCGCAAGAGCTGGATCCCCAAGCTGAAGCTGCTGATGGCCGAGAGCGACGCCTACACCGCTTTCCTCCCCGACGGCGTCAAGATGGAGGATGACACCCTGGGGGCCGATCCCACCTTCGACCCCGCCTCTCTGGAGGCCACTGGCGGTGCCGGCTTGGAGTCGGGTGGCTCCTCAGGTGAATCGCTACCGGGTGTGGGCGGGGACGGCGGACAGTTATTTTGAACATTGTGTTCGGGGGAAGGTTGAAATTTGGTGACACGTATACCAGTATTCCCCAGTTCTGCTTGCCTCCTCACTCTTTGGCCCACGCTGATTTCTCACATCTGACTGTCTATACTACACTGCTAGGGTCAACAGTTGTTGTTACCCTGATGTAACCAGGACATGAAAACTTAAACTTTTGCTTTATGACTGTACAATGGAGTTAGTTGAGGAAAGGGAGAGAGTCAGAGGATGTTAAGTTTTCTCCTAACTGCCCTCTGCCTCCCCTTGTCTTTTTAAGGTGTGTAAGCGCATCCACTGTTGCATATTAAATACATTCCCTGAAATGCAGGTGGTGGGGGGGGGGGGAGTGGCCCGTGCAGCCTGAGGGTGGCTGGCTGGACAGGCTCGGAGTAGAGGTGGCGAGTGTATTGAATGTAAGTGTCAGTGGCATTTTTCTCTATGCAAGCCTGACAACTTTTATTCCAGCCTCGGAAAAGGAACTAAATTTAGACAAAGTAATAAAATGAGTTAACACTACCTGTTCTTCCTCCCCTCGCACCTTCCGCTCATCGACCTGCAAGTATTCTTCACCCAACGTCACCTCTCTTGAGACCAGAGAGCGTTTCACTGTGCGGCGTCTTCTAGAACTGTATCTCACCTTTCTGTTTTCTAACTCCTAGCATGTTTCTCCGTCTACCGAACTGAACAGTGATCCAGAGAGAAGGGGGGAGCTTTTTACTGAGATGATTGTAAAGCAAATTTAAGGGCAACAGGTAATCAGAGATGGTCATATTTTTAGAGGATAAACTATATTTATACAAGTGCCCATGCCGAGAATGGTGTGAGCGAAGAGAGTGAGAGGGATTGTTTTAAAATCTCGATCTTCACGTTTTATTGAAAGAGGTCTTGTCAAATAAGTGAAAGTGCTATTTTTGCAGAAAAAAGGAGTTTAATAAAGCAGTCTTATCATAGGACCCTTAGTCATTTATTTTTATCTTTGTTTGACAGTGCAGAGTGATGGAATGAGCAGTTGAACTGCTAAGTTTGAAGCATTTCATCTTCGCAAGCTTAAAAGGAATAATAAGACTGATTCAGCTGGCTTGACTGTTGTCTATGATAACCATTTCTCGTTAAGGTTGTGAACCTGCAGCATGTGCCTCCTTCCATAAAACGCTGGCCCACGGTTTTGAAGGTGACTTGGAGAAATATAAAGGTTATATCGATCTGACAACTCAGCCAGTTTCTTCTTTGTACTGAAATTACTGAAAAGAGAAGAACTGCTGACGTTTTGGTTTTTTTTGTGCAAATGCAAAAGTCCCAGGAACTAATGATGGAACATTGGAACATGTCTTTTAATTGAAATCAATTAAGCAGAAGCCTGGTGGCTGCAGTGACATCATGAGGAGGCAATATGTGCTCGAAGCGACAGTGATAGGTTTCATGGTACTATCCATGTGTGTGTGTGTCAAACAGGAGAGTCTGGATTGCGTGGCTGTCTTTTGGTATGTAGTTTTTTCATGTATCTAATGCACCACCTCTTTACTTTTGCACCTTCCATGAGAGGTAGACTGGAGGTTTCTGCACCTTAATAGAAGAACCAGTGGTTCATGCACCTTTTTGAGAAGTGTTGTGTAGCAACTGAACCCCTGTAATTTGTCTTTTTTTTTTTCTTCTTCTTCTTCTTCTTCTTCCATGCCAGCCTGTGTTCCTCGTTCAGAAGTGACACAAACTCCTACTGTAAATAATCGAGAAGACTGTTAAGTTTAGTTTAAATCCCAAGTGTTCTTCCTTTCTGTTGCTGGATGTGTCTGATAATGAAATGTCAACAACTGAACTGGGCTTTTTTTTTTTTTTTTTTTTTTTTTTTTCTTTCTTTCTATGTGAAAGCTTGTGTTTGCTGGAAGCTTTTTGAATGCACAGTGACCTGGAGATCACAGGTCAGTACAGGGGAGTCTTTATTCCTGCTGCAGGTGGGTCTGGGCAGAACTTAGGAATGTGTTCTTAACCTGAAATGCTCTCACAGACAACTTTCTCCTTCTGGAAAAGAGGGTTTTATTTTAGTTTTTTTTTTTTTCTGAAGACAGGTACGACGCAAAAGCAGGGAAATAGTTATTGCCTCTTATTCAAGGCTGAGTCAATCTCATTGAGAGAATAATGAGAGGCAGGAAAGATATAGCTCAACCTATTTTCATCATTGATTCAAATTCTAAGGATGTGTTTACCTACGTGGTTTGACCTGAGGGTATACAGGCAGAACAAAAATGCAGTACCTTGTAAGTATTCTGTTAAGATAATGACAACAAAACCTCAGTAAGCTTTGCATTTGACTGTAAATGCCACATGAGCACCCCTCCCCCTCTTTACCTCTCCAGTATCTTTGAAGACTGTTGTGCTTCCTGTCCTTCATGCAGCTGGTGTCGTGTTTCACCTCCACACCTCTATTCAAGTGTTTCAGAGAGAGGCAAAGCAGCGGTTTTAGGGAGCTGAATCTGAATTTTAATATGTCCGCTTAATTTGCGAGTGGCTTATTACCGAGCCAAGTTTACAAGTTCAACACAACTCATGTTACATCGTCATGCCCCCCCCCCCCAAACCTGTTTTTTTAATCATGTCAGGACTCATGTTAGCCTCTGCCGGGTATATTTAAGTTACCATAATCCATTAAATTGTTTATAATATGATGCTACACAGAAAAATATCCAACTCAAGGTTTTCTAAGTAAACCCACTGTAATAGCAGATTCCTGGATAATTGCTTTGTGTACAGAGTTCAAGGACAAATGTCTCCCAAATCTGTCAGTGTTCCTGCCTAAAGAAGTAAAAGAAGGTATGACATTAGCCAATTTACTGTTCAAATGTCTGAATTTAGTTCCACTGTTGCACGACTGTTATTGATTGTGTCCTTCACAGAGGTATTAATGAAACCAGAGTATAATTAACGCCGACACCCTTAGAAAAACAGTCAGCCCCCCACCCAGATCAAAAGTAAAAGACAATAAAGAAACTTTAAAGGCGAGAAACAACAAGGGCTTGAATGAGTTATACACGGTGACTTACTCCATTCTGACTCACTTACAAGAGCTGAAATATCACCAGTGAATCAGCATCGATTCTTAGGAAGCCATGTTAGTCTGCTTTCACAGCTCAACCCAAATCCAGACATCCACAAAGCACCATTGACCCAGTCAGAGTATCCCGCTGTTGCGTCTCATAAGCCCAGTCTAGAAACACGGGCTTAGGGCCTGTGACGCCATCAGTTGAACGAGTGGAAGTAACTGTGGTTACAGTATGTGTCAGGGCCCACTCCAGTAAAAGTCCCTCACACAGCCTATTGCACAGTGCCTTTTGTGCAGTAGGTGTGTGAGCTTGTGTTTTACTTTGTGTGCTTTGGAGAGTAGAAAGCATTCACGCTCATTTTTCAGTCCGCTCTGAGCTAATTTCTGTACCTTTCAACGTTTGTGTTTACACTTCACAGAACATGTAGACCTACACACTTGAATGGATAAGGTGTGGCACGGCATGGGGAACCTTTTGTCACTAAACAGTGCATACTTAAATATGATTATACACATGTATAGATAAATACTGTATATTATATATAGACGCACACATAGAGGTCAGATTGTTTGTTGTGCACTCGCAGCATGAGGTCTATATTTACCCAGAAACAGCGCTTCTTCACAACCTGTGCAGTAATTGGTCTGCCCATGTCTTTGCCCCTGCTCCTTACCCTCTGTAACCCTGTAGCGCCAGTGGACATCCTGTACTGCTCATCCTATTCTTTCTGTGTTCCAAGTGCCAATAACTTTGTGAAAGCCCTGTAACTGTGACCCAACATTATCAAAGGTAATTGCACATTAACGACTGTAAAATAAATAAATACAAATCATAGAGAAAATGTCAAATGGATTAAATAATGAATATCTTAATAAAAGATTTGTAACAATTTCTCTCTGACTCCTTTTTTGCGGCTTGTTTTTAATGTAAGCCTTAAGACATTGGCTGAGATGTGAACTGAGGCCATGACTCGACCAGGTGTGCCCAACTTTTTTCCTCTGGAGGGCCAAAACTGAAACCAAAAGTAAACACCTATTGTGCTATATGGATCCCATATACTGTATTTAAAAAGCATTTTTCCAAAAATGACATGAACAGTGATTTTATTTATTTATGTATGTATTTATTTATTTATTTATTTATTGACAGGCCAATTTTGACTCAGCCCACCTCCTAAAGCAGCACCGTCATGGCATTTGCTCATTGGGTTTCTTTCATATATATCACTGGAATAAAGTATGTATAAAAAAATTTAATTGATTAATTGATTTACTGAAAGCAGAACTTGTTAAAGAAATAGAAAATCAACTGCTTCATTTCTCTGTTCAAAATTAATCTACAGCAACATGTAAATTTGCCTGTTTTTCAAGTACATTTCTGGAGAAATGCTTTTCACTGAGGAATGTTGAATGTAACTTACTGTAAGGAAGCAACTGTCATAACCCTACAAATAAACAGCTCATTCTTTTTTCCTCTTCTTGCACACTTCAGTACTCACACCTGGAGGCTGTCATGTATGACTGGTTCATTTCATGCTTTAGAACTTGTATTCCCACGGTTGTTTCTGCCTTCATTTGGCTACAGTTTTGCTTCCGTATTTGATATACAGCACTTAGTGTAAAATACACATTATGTATCTAAAGCCTCCTATCCTGTTATGCGATAATTAGGCTTAAGTTCTGAATTAATAACACATTTTCATTTGCAACTGTGGTACTAAGAAATGTTTGGCTATTTTAATGATGTCAGCGAAGAACACGCCTGGTCTGTTCCACCTGTGAATGGACCCTGTATGAGATTAAACATCGGCGCTTTCTGCCTTTCCTTCGCATGCGTGATCTCCTCAAACCTTCACTTAGTCTCCAAAGCAGACACCAAAGGCTGCACAGCCCAGACCAGAATCAAGTTATCTTCTTATTTCCCCTTGTTAGTGCGCCCTCTAGTGTTCCAAGACCAACAAGACAACTGAGAGCTCACTGAAATATCCACTATTTCACCAGCTTGGTTTACTGTTACCACACTAATAAAGGAAGCGGCTCCAGTGAGCTTTAAATCTGGATGAATCTATATTTTTGAACCAACGTTAAATCAGTTAACTCTATATAATGTCAAAGTGGTTGCTTATTGTGCCACAATCTTTCTCTGAGGTGCTTTTTTTAAGGATGTTGCTGTATTTTTACTGCTTGCATGGTTTAGTCTGAGCTCAAATGCTGTAATTAATTTTTTAAAAAATCCATAAACCCAATGTGCAGTATACAAGTAACAGCAGATAAATGAGCAAATAGCAAGTGAAGAATGAAACACTGAACAGGTTTAGAACCAAATATCTTTCTCAAGCCTTGGAGGAGACCACAGCAGAGCTAAAAGGCTGTGTCAGTGGCTCGAAATATGATATGAGATGTAGCAGCTGTGTCTGTCTGCTTGTTGTGACGTTTTAATGGCCCCTAGTAGAAAAACATAGATTACTATCTGTTGAAGGCACAATATCTTGGAAAGGAATTCACTACAGTCCAGTGTGGTGGTTACATAATACTCCAGATGTGTGGCACAGCCTCTCAGCAGTTTGAAAAGCTCAAGTACTTTGTATGAGTATGGGGAGGGGGATCACGATGCTGATGCCATATGGGGAATTGTGCATATTTACAGCAGCAGATCATGTCAGTGTAATCTTATTGCATGACATATGTGAAAGGCAGGATACACTTTAGATATGTGATTCAGATTGGATTAATAAAATGATGCCCAAAACACACAGGAACGGGTTAAAAAGTGAGACTGTTACCATGCTCCGGGCTGGGAATCAGGGATACAGGCATATCCCTGTTATATATCCCTGGAGCTCTTTAATGAGCTGCACACATTTGCGTCAGTTCCACAGTGTAACCACAGGAGGGCACTGTTTAATCTATTACTGGATTGAAGTGTTCCAGCGCTCAAAAGTGCACCAAAAACAAGTTTCCCTCCACCTCGACTGATGACTCCAAACTTGATCATGAAAAAAAAAAAAAAAAAAACATCAGTGGGAGGTTTGGAGGAAATGTTTGTAGCCTTTTTGGGTGTTATTGATCACTGTACCAAAGCCTGATTGTACCTTTAAGAGAGGTAACCAATCAACTAAAAACAAGGGGATAATTACGGTCATTATCAATGGAGGAATTTCATATAGCTTTTTTTTTTTTTTAACTTCCTTTTAGGTGGCATCTACGGATTCTGATGCATTCCTACCACGAGCACGTTTAATCAGACATTTCTAGTATATTTTAGAAAAAATGCATATATCAGCCTGCCATCCTCTGCAGCTGATCCTTTGTTGCACTGCAGCCACACCAGAAACAATCACCTGCATACCAGAAATTCCTCTCGAAGCTCAGCAGCTTGGAAAACAAGGTCTCTCACTCTCTTCCCCTCTCTAAGAAACAAATTCTATAAAGCACTTTCACACTGCTGCTCGGGAGTTAAATGCTCAATTTTATGTTGTCGTATTGATTTATACTACTCAGTGTGCCAAGCTCTACCTTAAATGAAGTCTAAAAGTGCAATGCAGCTGATCATGATACACCCCGGAATGGATTCCATTGCCCAAATATGGGCAGAGGGAAGTGGCGAGCCCTGACGCAATCCTCACTGCTGTTACTTTAAAGGGCCTCAGGAAACAAGGGCTCCCACGCACGTCATGGGTTTTCCTCTGTATGTGCCACAGGAGCAGGATGTGCTTAATATGGGCATCTGTCTGTTAACCTCCACCCCCCACCCTGCTTTCCTTTTTCCCTTCAAAGGGAAGCAGCTCACTGGGGGGATGGGTGAGACTGGACTTTGGTAGATGCTTTCTTTACTGTTCCAGACAACCAGAGCAGTGGCATAGTATTCATGGTATGAGTGAGGCTAAACATAGGCAGAAATACCTTTCGCAGTCCTCATGACTCTTCCTGCTCCGGGCATGGCTCATCAAACAAATGCATCATGATCAGCTTCCAGCTTGTTAATGCCTGTCCTTAGACATTTGGAACTGCCTGAATGTGTTTGCACTGCTTGGATTCAGTGATAGTCAGGTGCATGCCTGATAAACATGACACGCCAAGTCATACAGAGCATATATGAAGTTAAATGTCTGACAATAGGCTTTGTGTGCATGTTGGCGAAACAAATGACCTGCATGTGACGGCTGATTCAGTCAGACCTCCTTTAAGTTTGAGCGTAAAGGCGCACATTTCAACCAAAATTCATTTCTTGTTTCATCAGTGACAAAAGAGCATTTAGGTGGACTAAATTTAACTAATAAAAACTGCAAAATGCAACAAGAAGCTGCATGTGTTGATAGTTTTAATAAGTGCAGCTGAAATGTTTAATTTAGCTTGTAAAGCAACAGCCAAACACATTTGTATCCAAAACCTGAGTCTGGATCTGTGGCCTATATTCAGTGCAGACAGGCGTATGTTAGGCCAGGATTTGGAAAACTACTGTAAACTGTTAGTCCAAAGTCCACAGCTGTATACATGTAGTGAACAGTTTATAATATGTAACATGTAGTAACATACCTGGAAACTACAGAAACTAGTTTTGGTTGAAGTTTTAGGTTATTTTAAGTTATTTCCTAGTGGAAACTAGCTGATGAAATTGAGCAAAATAAATAAAAAATCATTCTTTTCTTTCTTTTTTCCTCGCTGGTTGTGTGTATATGGCTGCTGTGTTCCGTTTGTGTCTCTTTTCTTCGCCTCAGCTGTCTGAGCGCTGCTTTCAGGCCTGTTTGAGACCGAGGACCGGGTCTGAGGCCGGGGGGCGGGGCTCACTCGTATGACGCTAAGTCTGTGACGTCGACGAGGTGATAAGTACGTGTCCTGCTCCCAGTCCGGGTCTGTATTGTGTCTGTGTTTGAAGTCAGAATCAATCCGTAACCTCCTGTTGTTTGTCCTGGACTAGTTTCAAAACAAGCTTCGACATGGAGGTCAGCGCCGAGGCCAAGAGGATCATGGTGGTTGCTTTGGGAAAACTGTACAGCTCCCGCACCCAGCGAGGGGGTCTCCGTCTCCACCGGAGCCTCCTGCTGACCATGGTGATGAAATCCGCTCGGGACTTGTACCATGCGGCCCAGGCGACGGCAGAGAGTGTTTCATCGGGATGTGAACAGCAACACACCACAGCTCAGCCTCATCTGGAGCTCAAGGGTCCCGCTTCTCCCGCCACCGGAAAGCCTCGGATTTTACCCCGAGAGGAGGTCGTGTGTCCCCCCACCGGCGCAGAAGACAAGGAGAACCTGTGCCCGACCGGCCCGGCGCAGCATTCGCGGAAAAGACGGGGCAAAGCGGCCGTGGAGCCGGACTTTCTGCCGTGTAAGAAAGCAAAACTTGAGCAGGGGAGCTGCCCTCAACAGCTCGCAGTAAATTCACTATTAATGGACTACGTGAAATGCAGCAGTGAACTGGGAGCTCCCCCGACCCCCATGCCTCTACAGAGAGCCATCGCAGCGTGTTGAACCCTGCGCTGATGAAGGGCGATGAACTTTCCCACACGGCCTGAGAGCCTGAACGCGCCGTACAGCGGCTTTGTTTCAGGGTTTGGGATCGACACCCGCGACAAAGCGTCCCGAGCGCGACTCTGAACAAGCCAGGGCATGTCAGAGGAATCACGGAAGCAGAGCAGTCGGTGTGTGGTCGTCCCGCTGACTTTTGGCCTAGTTGTCGGCCTCAGCTCAGGGACTGACCCCAGCTTGCCGAAAGCGGAGCGAAAGAACTGGTTCATCTGCACGAGGCCATGAGCTGCGTTCACGAACATTTACACAAGCGTGTTCAGGAAGCAGGTTGTTGATCTGCTCAGCAAATGCGACCTTGTATGTTTGTGTGGAGTGCTGACTGAAGATGAGAAATGTGTTGATGCATTCAAGTGTAAAACATTCAATGACTACGACTACCTCGGTATTTATTAAACACTTTTGTACTTGATTCGGAGTGATGTGTTGTTCATGGCATGAATTCTGTCTGTGAGAGAGGTGGAAACAGGGTGGCAATGAGGTGAAAGCCGAACGTGGGTGTGTGACAGGAAACTGGTTTGGGTGTGAAGAAGTTTGCCTCCTTCCCCCACAACTTCCCACCTGCCACACTGATTTGCAGAACAAAAGCAGGAGGGTAATTCATGAGTAAAGAGTGACGGGGGAGGCTGTAAAGCCATTGAGCTGCCATGCACTGAGAATAATCAGGACTCTGGAGTGTTTTACTGTGGCCTGAAGACTGTAATGACAATAGTCATTGGTCCAGCAAACAGGGTGCAAAAGGTTAGGTTAAACATTGAGTTAATGCTGAGTGGTGCCTATAAATGTGGGTAATCCTTTGCAACATACAGAGGAAGGAAGACAAGGCTTTGTCGGGTTTACAGACAACTGACTCATTTTAATCTGAGTGAAGGTGAATCTGAAACAGTTCAGTATCATTTCCAGTCAGTCTGCGCTAACCCACCAGGAACCAAGGAGGGTTTCCACAAAGCTGCTCCATAACATATAGAGAACGTTCATTTACTTTTATGTGTTTAGGTTTTTTTTTTTTTTATACTCGCTGGCTGTAACGACTTAATTTCCTCAGTGTGGGATCCATAAAGTCTTATCTCATGTTAAAGTAGGTTGTAAGTGTTGGAATGCACTGCCCAGACGGACGACGGAGGTGGTGCAGCAGGGATTCACCCGAGTTGGAGGGGGAGGGGGTTAACCCAGGAAAACAGAGGAAGGAATGTGGGGGGAAGTGCCTGTGTGAGCCCTGTGAGGCCCCAACTGTGCCGCTCAGTCTTCCGGCTGAAACCAGAGCACGCTGTCTGTGTGCACAGGGCCGGGGTGGGGGGCCGGAACCGTCGGGACATGGCTGTGAAAATACACACATCATACACATTATAGAGATAGACGCACACTTTTTCGCCTTCTTGTGTAACTCTATTCCGATCACTCGTTCCTCCTTTTCTCTTCCCCCTCTCTCTCTCTCTCTCTCTCACAGAAGCTCATTGTGACTGAATGTGCTGATTCGTCCTTTTTTTCTGCATGACTAAGCACAAGATGTCATTTTCTAGTGGCTATTTGGTATTTTTCAAACTGGCTAGAATTCAAGCTTTACAGAAACAGAGCAAAGGGAAGCTGGAATGCACATGAGATGAATCCACTCAGAGCAACTGGTGTTATTTCAGTCACTAACCCATCATCAGTCCATTACGTTTGTTTACTAACTGCTGGGACTCCCAGGAAGAAGAGATTACCCACAGCAGTTTTACAAAGTATTCCTGAGTCCACGTATTAATATCCTTTACACAATCATGCGTTCACAAAGTGGTGAACCTCACTTGTGAACAAATGAGCCTTTCGAAAATGCCCGCTTTGTAACCGTATCGTGATACTATCACCTGTTACCAATGAACCTGTTTACCTGTGGACAGGTTTTTTTTTTTTTGTAGCAGATCTTCCAGCTCACTGCTTTAGCTTAAAGGCCTTCAAGTGCACAGTTTAGTTCAGGCTCACCGCTCTCATTAACCCTGTTCCCAGCCACAGCAGGAAGCTGTGTTTCGCAAAAAGCGGATGCCATCTGCCCAGCACCAAATGGAAGACATAAAAAGTTTGAGACTAGTTAGTGTACATAGTGGGGCATTCAGCAGCGGTGGGGCCAGATATGTCCCCCAGGAGACAGCAAAACAGAGCTAAAAGAAAGTGAACATATAACATTTGGCAGGTGGACAGAAACATGACTGAAGTGAAGGATAATGCTGCTCTGCTGGATGTGTGGCCAACTGTTTGTTAACACATACACAACAACTGTGTTCACAGCTTGTTCTACTGCCTTAAAGTAGCCAAAAACAATCAAGTCAATGCAGCTTTAAACTCCAGCAGTTTGCCTTGCGTGATACACATTCCTGTCACACTGTACCACTGACCTGCAGGTGGGGGTAATGCAGGAAAAAAAGCAACGTGCCAGCAAAGACAGAGAAGAAGACTGCAGCCAGTGAACATGTATGCAAACAATGCTTCTTTAAAAATGTTTTTTTTTAAAAAATGGTTCTGCAAATGTTTCATGAGGAAGGAAACGCTTGTTTGAACTTGATTCATACAAATAATTTTTGTGAGTAACAGTGAATATAAACAGAACTTCAGTGCAATAACAAGACAAAATACACAGGGGACCCTTTAAGCCACAATATGAGCCACACACACCCACAACACACACCTTCACAGAGCAAAGGACTAAAGCAATAATGTGGACAAGAAATGAGGCAAAGCGGTGTGCATTCTCTCTGGATTTTATTCTTTAGGAAGAGTTCTGTTTGGAATTACAAAATGCACTGGTAGAAATAGCGGTGAGACAGGTTGAGAGTGCGACAGATAAGAGTGTGAGAGAGACAGAGTTAGAGAGAGAGAAAAAAGAGGGAGTGAGTGAGAGATCAAAGGTTCCACAGCCAGTTAGAATGAGTACATCGTCAGATTTGGCTCGCTCCTGCACCCCCTGACCCCCACAAAAAGTAGATGGGAGAATACGCCGTCTTCTGAACTGTACTTTCTTTTCTTTGTATACATTTTTTTTAAAAACAGTTCTTTTTTTTTGTGGTGTCCTGAACATGGTCGTATTGTGCATCAACCCCATGTAACAGAAGAAAACAAACGAGACCGACTCTCACCAAAGTCTCTGTCGTGTTTTTATTCTTTAGACGTTTTTTTTTTTCTTTTTTTTGGAATTTTTAACCTTTTTTGTTCTCAAAAATAGAAGGAAAAAAAGGAAACGTTGCTTTTTAAAAACATCTATCTATTTATATATCTTTTTTTTTTTTATTCCTCTGAATTCATTAATCTGCTTTTTCTTTTTATGTCCTGAAGATGACTGTTAACCCACGGTGTGGCATGCACATAGCACATGCATTTCTGGAACTAGATATTTTTTCCTTTTTTTTTTTTTTAGTCTTTTGTACTTAAAAAAAAAACCCAAAAACTCTTTTTTTTCTCAGTAGCGGCTTTACATTGCTTTTTGAAGACTTGTGTGGTTAATCAGCGTGTTAGTGGATTTCACTGCAGCATAGACACAAACATGGATGGTGAATGTTTGGGACTTTGCATGTTTCATTCAGGGGTTACTGACATCACTCACACACACACACGCACACGCACACACACACACACACACACACGTACGCAAAGTGTTGAAGATTGTTTACAATGACTAAAACATCTTAAAGATTTCAAAATGATTTCTGGAGACAAAGAATAGAAAGCAAAGCAAGCACAAAAAGAACACTAAAACCGATCAGAAACACACTCATCCATTTACACACACACACGCAAAAAAACCCACTTACACACACACCACAACCAGGAGCTACATACCTAGTGTGCTTTCTGATTTTTAAGTGTAGTGATGTGAAAAAATACTTGTCTGTGACATTCCACTGAGGTTGGAAAGACACTAATAGGCAGTTTTTTTCTTTTCTATTTTTTTTTCTGTGCATTCTCTGGTCAACGTGTGATAGGCCTCCAGGTAAAACGCAGGTCAAACGTATGAAATAATAAGAAGAATGTTGGGGCTGACAGTGGTGTGCATTAGCAAGTGTTAGTTTGAGGCACACAGAGAAACACACAGAAAGAAATCAAAGATATACAGGAGTGATAGACACAGAACACAGATGTTTTCCAGGACCATGACGAGGCCCAGACATCTTTTCTCCAACCCATCTGAACCGTGCGACTGTGCCATTCGGTCGCCTGTGTTTACACGTGGTGAACACAGTGAGGTGGTTTACAAGTGAGAGAATGAGCTAAACCGGTGCACTGGTACTGTATAACAACTCTCAGTCAGAAGTGAAGTAAAGGGGGAGATACAAAAACTGGAAGGACACTGTCTGTCACACAGCGCCACCAGAAGGTCACAAGTGGTGGTGGAACTCTGCTCCGTCTCTGCAGTACACTCATCCTTTTAACCGCAGAAACCTGCAGGAAACTGCCGTGTTTGAGATTTAATCAATCAAATTTCGTCTAAATTCTGTATAGTCTTTAGCTTTGAAAAAGAGTGACAAGAGAGGCAGACCTATTGACTGCTTTGAGTAATCTCTGTGCCTCATGTTTGGCCTCCTGCAGACTCATTCTCCCACAGTGCAACTGTGGGTTAGAGCTCCACCTCAGGGCTGGAAAAAGGACACGCTGAGCTCAAAACAAAGTAAACACACATAACAGAATACTATAATACCAAACGTGGAGAATCTGTCTCATCATCGCGATCATCACGATCATTTTAAGTTATTATATTATCAGTTTATCCATTATTACGGTCAATAACAAAGAAAACAAAGATGAAGAGTTTCTCTCCTTTCTCCGGCTTTCTATTGGTCTCTTTCTCTCTGATGTCTCTGTTTTAACCCCAAACCCTGGAAGACTTTGAGATGTTACTGATTTGTCGCACTTATTCAATCCCCAATATGGACGCCGCATCTTTCATCCACTTTACCCTGCTTCCCAGTGTATTGTTTTAAGGATCAGTTAGTTACAAAAAGCTACTTCCACAAAAAATATGTGCAATTCCAGCTGTGCCAGTGGCAGGCATCTGGCACAGAACATACAGACAAGCAAGCAAAAAGTAATCCTTTTGTTCCTTCTAGATACAGATGCAGTAACTATCCAATTGCCCAATAGCCTTCGATCACTTGATTTGAGTGTACATGAAGGTACAGAGAGGAATGTCACACAGAGGAGAGAGAGAAAGAGACACAGAAAGGCATTTTTACGAAAAAGAGAGAACCCCTAAAGACCACAACAGAAATGACCAAGTAAAGTTTCCCCCCGCATACAGTAGATTTTCATTGTTGCTATTATTATTATTATTTTTTGTATCATTCATGCAGGATTCCACAGGGTGTACAACTCCGCAAGTCTAAAAAACGAAGCTGTGTGGGGTGCAACAGAAGATTCAAGCTTCGATGTTTTGAAGAAGTAGAAGAGAAGGAGGAAGAAGAAGCAGGAATAGAAGAAATACTGCAGAAAACAGTTATTGGTTTGTTTTTTGTTTCTGTTTTTTTCTTCTCTCATAGGTCATAGGTTGAGGTTGGTTAAATTGTTTGTTTCTGGGAGGAGGGTGTTGTCCAGGGACAGAGGTAAACATCCCCAACGCACCCATCCTGTCCTCTAGATTTTGACCGAGGGACTTGTCAACCCCGTGCAACACTCCCCAACTCTCCCACCCACGTAGCCATCTCACCTCATACAGGTGGAGGGCTCATTGTCAGTTTTGTTCTTATTTAAAAACACAGATGATAAAACTCATCAATATTCAACTGGTGGCTGGGAGGGTTGGATTTGATTCTTTTTGCAGCTAACTTAACTGAAGTTAGCGTTGAGAAGCCAAAGAAAAACCAAACCGAAACAAAACAAAACAAAAAAACCAGTGGTCGTTCTTTTGTCTCTGACTGTAAAGTGTCTTTTGTCGAGTCGCAACTCTTGACATCTTGTAAGTGGCTGTAGCTCATTGCCAGAGGCATAATTTAAGACACACAAAGACTAGTGTCCATCACCCCTCCTGCTTGCATCCTTAAAAACTGCAGTTTGAGGTTGGTCTTATTTGGCATCAAGAGATGAATGTAACAACAATGCAAGTAGAGCATGGAGGTGGTTTGTTACCTCCTCTTGCACCCCTTGTTTCTCAGATCCTGCCTCAGCAGCATTCTTGTTTCATCCTTTCTTCCTGACACCTGTCCCTTCGTCTAGCCCACCATCCCTGGGACATGCCAAGCAGCGGAGGAGAGGAAAAAATTGAACAGACGAGAAAGAATGAATCATGGTTTCCCTTGGCAGTCAGTGCTCTCCGTCAGAGCTTCCTATCTTCATCTTTCGGTCCATCTATCAATTTTTTTTCCTCCTTACACCCCTCCCCCATCCCCAGAGGCTAGCACCAGTCGTCGTCCTCCGTCTCGCTGTAGGGTTCATGCAGGCCCTTGCGGGGACCCCTAGAATGCCCAGCTGGAGGGGGGACCTTGTGAGGTCCAGTATGTGGGGGTCCATGGAGATGTGTGGAAGGTGATGAAGAGCGGTAGCCATTGGGTAGGCGGCGTTGGGCAGCAGGCTGCATCTGGCCCTGTACAGGCCCAGTCAGGGCAGTGGTGGGTGGGGGCGCATGGTGGGCAGTCCTAGGTGAGGTGCGACTGGGCTGTGGGTGGGGCGGAGGATGAGGGTGGGGGTTGTTTACAGGGTGAGGCTGGGGTGGAGGAATGGGATGGGGGTTATGTGGCTGTGGTTGTGGAGGAGGCGGCAGTGGATGGTTGGCCAGAGCATGGGGGTGGGGGTTGCCACCCTGCATGGGGCTCTGCTCATAGGCAGGTGGTTCATGGTGGGGTTCATAGTCCTGGTACTCCTGGTTGTAGAAGCAGCCATCCCCTTCCATAGAACCGCCTCCTCCACCTGTGTCTCCCCAGCGAGGTGGGGGATGATGACCCTGGCGGGGTGCGCCATGATGGGCCAGTGGCAGGCCAGCGGGGGGAGGGCCTTGGCCTTGGGGAGGCTCAGGTGAAAAGCGGCGCGGGGCTGGGGCTGGGACTGGGGCTCGGCCCTGTGGTCCCCCAGGTGGTGCGGGCATGGCCTTACGGACTACAGGGGAGTAATTAACATGGGGCCGGGGTGTTGCAGGGGTCTGAGGCAACTGTCGACGGCCTCGGCGTGGCGTACTGGTCCCCGAGGTTGAGGGGACAGGACTTCCGCTGACCGAACTACTGCCCTACACAAAAAGTGAAATAAAGCAAATAAAAAGAACGAACCACAAATTCAACGACAGAACATGTAGAATAAAGTAGAGGATGGGAAAGATAGAGTGTAAAACAAATAGAAAGGGAAAGAAAGAAGGCAGGAGAGTCCAGATAGAAAACAACAGGAACAAAAACCACAGCAACAATAAGAGTAAAAGCACCAGTCATAATGTATGTGGAGTGGAGGAAGAGACAGGCAGAAACGAAAGGCATCGAAAAGTAACAGAGCAGAGGATGTGGATAAAAAAGATGAGATTCCAAACAGCACCATACATAGAGAAGCGACATGTCACGCAGAGGAGAGAAAACAAAAGACGACAGGAGAAAAGAAGGGTAAAGGGTTGATTTCCGGAGCAACAAATGTGGTACAGGGTAAACAAGGAGACTAAACATACATAAAATGTGTTTGGTTGTAAATTATTGTGAGTGAGCTGCAGATATGTCTGCAACATGCTGACTTCCAAAAAGTTCTTTTTCAAATTACAAAGACAAAAATTCAAATAGTGGGAAAACGTTTCATCTTCCTTTGCAAGACTTTTCAAATTTGAACAGCATTTGAAAAGTCTGAATGGTGTGCGTCACACAAGATTGTCAGCAAAGGTACTACTTCATGACATTACTAAGATGTTGTAGGTTATGTGTTTGGAAAAGGATGCCATAAAAGGAAAGGTAGTGGGGGGGGCATGAGGGAACATTGGCAGTGTAAAAACATTTAGGTAGGGCAGATAGGGGCAGCAGTCAGGGACTCAAATATACATTTCTATGCATATTTGTTGGGTAGTTGGAACAGTGATTTGATAACTGTGACTTCATTTAACAAACATTTACTTGTATTCACAAGATTATCCCCACAATAATGAACATATTTGTGTGCATGTAGTCAAATATACACATATCTATCTGACTATCTTTGCCAATTTGAACTCAACTGTGTGTTGTAAAGAGAAACAACACACCCTGGCCTCTAATTTGAGGGCAGCATCAATTCTATAATAATTCAAGATGTGTCTTTGTAACGTACTTTCTAGTCAACAGTGAGTTTAAAGTACAGTGTTTTGTTATCGTCAGAAAAGGCCACCATGGCATTATTGGGTGACTGCACCAGTTAACCACCATCAAACTAGAGGCTCTTGTGTTATATTTTTCAGCATATCACTGAGTTTTGTGTTAAAAAAGCTCCAAACCTCAACACCACATGCACACAAGTACCCTGGAGCCCACCTGTCTGTGCGTCATGCACTCGCGACCCTCACTGGGTGATCGCGACCAGCGCCTGTCCCTTTCTCTCTCCCTCTCCCGGTCATGGTCTCGATCACGGGAGTGCCTGTGTCCGTACTCTCCCCCTCGCTCTGCTACATAGCGCTCCTTGTCCACAGAGCCGTGGTGGTGGTGATGGTGGTGGTGGTGCTTCCGGTCTTTGGACCGGCCGCGGTCTCTGTCACGATCCTTGTCTTTGGATGTGAGGTCACCTGACTGGGTGGTTGTGCTCAGGTCTGTGCCCAGGCCTGACGATGGAGTTTATTGGTGTTATTATTGGGGTTAAGTAGAGTAAAAACATAAGACATAAGAATACTTAATGGGTGCACAAAAATAAATGTTCAATCTTTCAAATGAGCTTAATTGATTGCAGAAGGTTCAATACATACATACTGTGCAACTGTGTTAATACAGTACCCATAAGACCATAACGTTATTGCTTTCTTTACATGAGTCTGTGTGCATGTGGTCTTTCCGACCTGTGTCAGCCTCCGTGTAGCGACAGAGGGACCTCTCAGACGCCCGATGGCCCCGGTCTTTTCGCCGGTGTCCATGTCTGGAAGTTCTCCCCTCCTCAGGTATTACACGCTCCATGTTGTAGTCGTCCGCCCCTCCTTTGTCTCTGTGGCCACGGCCAGACCTGCTGTGGCCCAGCGACGATGCTGAGCGTTTCATGGGACTGCTGTCATTGATGGTCTGAGAGGGAAAAAGAGAGACCAACGAGGCAGGGAGGGAGAGAGAGGGAGAGATGCAGTGGATTCCTTTGACTGTTGAGTTTTTTGTGAGCTATGGGGTAAGAGACACTGTGAATATGTGTACTGTGTGTGTATGCATGTGTGTGAATGGGATCTGCTTTCTTGAACTTGAATGATGAAAGCCCACCTGCCTTCCTCCCACATCCCATCCCAAGTCATATATATAACGTTAACGTTCCAATCATGCTGTTTAAAAAATATAGATACTGGATACAGTTTATTCTGCACGGGTCGGCAAAAAGCAGCCCTCAATCACATTTGACCCTTACAAAAAGACATCAGCAATTTTTGTGAGTACACTGTAGATACTAGATGGATCGATACATAAATCCTGTATAAAGAGAAATAGGCTGATCTTAATTGCCTCTCTAATATTCAAAATCACCCCTCACTCTGCACCAACGGAGAACTGCTGAACAGCTTCTGGTGCTGAAATGAAGTCTAATAATGATGCAAGATAGAGTTAACAGATGGCTAATAAAGCCGCTTCTTAAATGAAACTATATCTTACGTCTTCAATTCAAGCACGTTTTATTCAACAGTGTTATATAACCAAAAATTTTTAATATTAAGATTATACTCTTACAAAGAGCGACAGCTGTGATGCTAAGGAGACACAGCTGCCTGGTTTTGGTAAGCAAGGGTTAGATCACCTTTAAAAGTCCTGTTTTCATTACCCACATTTGATTATCCAACTTAGCTTAGGTCCAAGTTTGGCTACTGCTGGCCGAGGAGTGGACTGAAACACCAACCAAACAGTGTTACAACCCCAACTCCAAAAAAGGTGGGACGCTGTGTGCAATCATTTCCAAATGTGTTTACCGACAGCAGTTTTACAAAGTGCTCCTGAGCACAGGCATGTGTCTCCACTGCCCCCGTGCTAGCTCCCCAAGAGCTGAACCTACAGTAATTGCCGACCCCTGATACAGAGGAATAAAAAAAGTAGATCAGAAAAAAAAAAGAGTAAAAAGAAATAAAAGAGATGATGGCAAACGGCCATGCCTTCCATGCTTCTGTAACTTGCTTTGTAAAGTAGGGATAGAAGGGTCAGTAGGACTTGCAACCATCCTCCATCCTCACCACCCATAAACCCCCGAACATGGCACATTCCAGGCCGCACATAACTCCTCTATTTCTGCTCCGTTTCAGCGTGCTTTCCTGCAGCCATGCAGGTACATAGGGGTTGTCCTGAGTCCTCTACCCACATGAGATCTTCTTTCTGTAGTGCTGAGGCCTCATGCTGTGAGGTGGGACAGCAGGACAGAGCCTATGGTACCACAAGTAGCTGACCTGGACATGTAAACCATATCAGGCTACTTCAGTGCTAGATCCTTGTGGCAGCTGAGCAGGCCAGTTTTACAGTTACTGTGTATTAGACAAATCAGCTGACAAGTGACAGACTGGCAGACTATCTGGCCTCAGAGGAGTAGCACTGAGAATCCCAACAACATATCCATTCACACGCACATACACCCGAATCGTTCCTCTTTCTGTCTCTCATTATTACTCACACACACTCACAAAACTGCCGCTCACATAAACACACACCCACTTAAACGCATTTCAACAAATTCCTTGCATGCAGGTGGGCAGGTGTGAATGGAGACTAGGACGCAGACGGGGAAACACTGACGACATCATTATGGACGAGCACACAGGCATGAGGACAGGGAGCGACAAAGCACTTGCAGCAGCAGCAGCTGAGAGAAAGAGACAGAGAGATATAGAGACGTTGGCCACGAGACAGTGTGGCGTGACGGTTGAGGATGACAGGGGACGTGCAGAGATCAGCCCAATTCCAAACCTACTGTGTTAGAGAAGGATGCTGAGATCAGTTTGGAAGCTGGGCTGGCATCAGATTTGGTCATGCCAAAAAAAAATAAAAATGTAGGCCTAAGAAATAAATAAAACTTGTCACATGGAGATGACAGATGAGGAAAAAATAAGAGCAAAAAGGAGAGAAAAGAGAGAGAGAGAGAGAGAGAGAGAGAGAGAGACAAGACAGGGAAAGACAGGGTACATACACTGAGGGTACTGCCACGTTGCTTCCCTCTCCTCCGCTGCTGTATGAGCACAGAGAAGACGCACACACATACACACAAACACACACACACAACCACACAGACAGAGCCACAAAACACAGCAAAGGTGTGGTCACACACAGAACCAGGAAAGGAGGAAAAGGAAAGGGAGCGGGACAGAAGCAAGGGAGAGCGGGATGGATTGATACACAGTGGAAGAGTAAAGGGGTGCAGAGGAGGACAAGTATCAACCAAAGAGTGTGAGGTGGAGGATCAACCCAAAACGAGATGAGGTGCCACAGTGGACAGAGAGGGACGAGAGAGACAGAAAGAGAAAGAGGGACAGAGAAAGAGAGTCTGATTAGACACCGAAGCAGCAGTGAAGGTGGAAGAGAAACACTTACCACAGACACTGGGGGTGGTTGGCGCCAAAACAGGGTTTTACAGTATAGACAAGGTCACCATGAAAATGCTCAATCAACGGCACCACGGTCACAACAGCAGTGACAACAATCAGCAAAATACACGTACAAATGGATATGCATAGTCTCTTTCTCACACACACACACACACACACACACACACACACACACAATTACAATCAGACAACAGAGTGACAGAGACGGTGTGAATTTCAGGGCACAGTGGACAGACGTCAGTGAGAACAGAGAAAAAGTGCAGAGCACACACATACACACAAAATGCAAGCACACACACACACACACACACACACGCACACACGCATACGCACTTGCACACACGTACAACTGTAATACACAATTTCATGCTGGTTCCAGTCCTGGTTGAAAAAAGCAACAAACCCCCAGCACAGGCAAAACCTTTGATGGGAAGGAAGAGAAAGTTTAGTACAAAAACAACAGCAAAAGATAAAGAGAAAATCATGGAAGGCTGAGAAGTGCGTAAACTCTGTGTGTGTGCGTGTGTGTGTGTGTGTGTGTGTGTGTGTGTGTGTGTGTGTGTGTGTGCACATTTACTTAGAAGTATGTTGTGTCCATATGACAACCAGAGCACTCACCGGGATATGAAACAATATAAAATGGATGAGTGTGTTAGATGGAAATGGGGACAACCACAATTAAAAACCTCCATGCAGGTGGCACGATGACAGAAAGAGCAGAAGACAACAGGGGGAAGGAGAGAAAAGGAGCAGAAGGTCTGACTTTGCCTTGCTGTGTTCTTTTGAATTCAAGTTTGGAGGTCAGCATTTCGGCAAAACATTTCCATGTTTTCGCCAGAAACATCGTCATGATTGGAAATCTTGCTTGCTGGTCGCTCTTTGGATAAAAAAATGTACCTGAAAATCTTTATCTTTGCCCTGTGTCATACGCTTTTTTCAATATGGCCTTCATAAACGTTCTCCAACATGGATTCGAGTAACGGCAGCAATGATTCTTTAAGCAACAAGTCAGACCTTTGAGAATATGATCCTTTCAAACCAAAGGAGATGAGGAACAGAGAGAATGAGGGAAATAGAAAGAGAGTGGAAAGGTGAGAATGCTGCTCACTTGGTTGTCGCCTGGGAGGCGGGGCATGGAAGCGGCCCTGCCATGGCCTTCCATTGGTGGAAAGTGCTCAGTATCCGAGTAACCATCCTGCCCCATCTCTCTCATCTCTACCGTCTGTAAACAGAGCAGGAGAGCAGGAGATGGTGTGACGGCTGCTATGAAAGCTGACAAGGAGTAGGGGGATAGGTGGGAAAGTTTGTTATCCAAAGAAAGCAGAGAACTGAGGGTCTCAGAGAGGTAAAAGTAGTCAGTGGGGGAATTTAGCGAGTGTGTGTATGAAGAGGAACTTTGCAAAGGAATCAGGTGTTTGGGTCTTAAGTGGATAAGATCGAGAGTACAGTATATTCCGAATGAAATTGAATTTTGTGTTTGTAAAGGCTGCTGCAAGCAAATGCACAGATTCTTTAATTAATGGCATCTATGCCAGATGGAGTCACAGCGGGAATGAACTTGAGGGGAAACCCATGTGCAGTCCAAAGGACATGTGAAAAACACAGCTGATCAGATGGCGTTGACCAGGTGCAGGCGCGGATACAATGTGGGCATTAAATGAGTCAAATATTTGGTTTTGTGAAGTATACCTCCGGAGCTGAACGTGGCAGCTGGGCCTGCTGGCTTGGCCTTACGTTGTGTAGCCACACCTCTGTTTACGTTTGTTTAAATTTCAATCATTGGTGGAGGTGGAGTGCCAGTTATTTCATCAAGTAGATTTTAATTAATTTGAAACAGACAGATAAAACATACAAAAAAGAATAAACTCTGATTATGTAACACTGGAAAAAAATAAGGCAGCATGTGTTTGCTGCTCAATGACTGAGTCCGTCATCACATATTTATTGTTTGGGTGGTGTTTTTCCTGTGTATTTGTGCTTTATGAGTCGATTTGCCTCATATCTAGCCAACTGTACGTTATCATTTGAACTAGTTTGAATGAAGCCGACAGCCACTCTCTTCTATCCAACTACTGACTTTAAACTTCTCCAGACCTCTGTTGATTGACATGGAGAAGCGACTATGTTACAGGGCTGACTGATACGGAAACCTGTCAGGCCCTCCAGGAGGTCTACAAGCAGAGAAGTTTAACAGCATGATGAGAGACATGAACCACTCTGAAGACAGAAGCAAGGTAGACTCTGAATGAAATGTGGAAACGCACGGTGAAGGAAAAATTCAGATAAAAAGATCATTAAAATTGCGTGAAGAGACAGGTTGCAGGGATGGAACTAATCACAGGCAAGTTAGCGCAACCTGTTAAAGCTAACTGAAGAATCGAGGTAAGAGAGATTGAAGGAAATGAAAATGACAGAAAGGAAACCAGGCAGTAAAGATGGGACAGTCTAAGCTCTCAACATTTGTGCCAAGGTGGCTTCAGATTAAGCAGCACCTGTAGTATTTAAGAAGAATGTTGTTTATTTACCCTCAACCACAAGCGTAAGATATTATTGATCATACTGACTGAACCAGTTAATGCTCTGATCACTGCTAATTGCTGCTCACTAGGCTGTAGTTACTAGCTGCTGTCAGCTAGTGAGACCAGTTAGCTGTGCAGCTAGTGGCCCTATTAGCTGACTGGCGTCTGCCCGGAATGGGAGCTCGGAGCTCCGAGGGATTATTGGTGTTCACACCGCGGGAAACTGCGCTCAGCAGGCTCCAACCAGGACTCTGACTCCAGGGATGACACGGCAGGTGGAGACAGGAGAGGTGTGAAGTGAGAGAGAGGAAGGTCGGACATCAGCAGGGAGTAGAGCCAGAATATTTTCACATCGAACTCTGTAAATAAGGGCTTATTTCATCCAAACCTAAGATTTGGGTTTTAAGGTTTTGGTGAGTTTTATTTCGTTTCTGTCGAGTCTGAATGAAGCACATTTTAACTTGGCAGCTGAGTTTGTCTTAATTTATTTTAAAACTTAAATTCAGTTGAGTTTTTTTTTTTTTTTTTTTAGACGAAAAGACTAATAAAGCTTGTGAAACATCTCAAACTGGCTGCTTGCACACATCACCCAACTGAAAGTACAGAGGGCTGTACTACTGGACTGTCACCTCCTGAGATACAAAGTGGTATTACAACACAGGGCAGGCTGGGGCTAGCTGGTTAGCATGCTAACTTCAGTGTCTCTGCAAGGGGAAGGGAAAGGGGACACAAACCTGATGTCCTCATGCCTTTAGGGCTTATGAATAAGAGGGACACTGCTTTCAGTGGCGATGGAATTGCAATCTGTACCTGCATGAAAATCATCATTATTCTAACATTTTAAGTATCCTCAATGGTTCTTTGGGACTTATTTGGTAGCAATGGCATGAAAGTAAAAACAAATGCTGAATGGATCAAGTGTTTGTTCACAAAAACTTGAACAGTGTATAATTGTATAATGTGTGTGTGCTGTTTGGTGTGTGGTCATGTGGTCCCTGTGTGTGTGTGTGTATGAGCTTTCTACCTGAGAGTTGGTCATGCTTCCCAGGCCATCCTCAGGGTGTCCCTCAGGACTCCAGCTGCCGACCTTCTGGGACATCTCCTGAGCACGAGCCGTCACCCATGAATGGCTCTCCGGGATCCCCCCCTCTACTGGCCTATGACACACACACAAACACGCACACAGAGTCACAGACACACCTTTCTTAACTGGATTGCTTTCAACAAACCACCTCTTGTAAAGTACCGTCAGCATCTAACTCACAGGCTGTTAACAGTCTCAGTTGTCTCAGGTGGAGGGAGGGCGTTGTTAAGTCCCGGACCCCCATCCTGGGCGGGGGAAGGTGGCTCCACGCGCTGAAACAGTAATGGCGTTCGATTCTGTGTGAGATATACAACATGGCCGTCGCCAGCTATCAGGCAGACTGACAGGGAAATGGAGGGAAAAGGGGCAGAGCAGGAACAGAGGGCATGTAGAGAGGGGGCTGTCGGCTGAAGCGAGGCGAGGTAAAAGAGGTAATGGAAACAGAACAAATGGAGGGGGAGGGGGGGACTCTTGATCAACTGATGCCCAGCAGCTTGCAGGAGAAAGAGGTGGGTGGACTTGGCAACCTTATGAGGCGTCCAGGTTCAGGATTTGAACCATTAGAGTGTTTTATAAGGTCCAGTAAGGAAG
Organism: Chaetodon auriga; assembly: GCF_051107435.1. NCBI lineage: Eukaryota > Metazoa > Chordata > Actinopteri > Chaetodontiformes > Chaetodontidae > Chaetodon > Chaetodon auriga. Next base: position 13,422,057 of record NC_135089.1, on the reverse strand, counting down.
TGAGATTCACCCACTCAAGGAAGGATCAAAGGGAATGATCAGTAATCATTTCATCTGGTGACGGATCTAAATAATGTGAAAAAACCGGAGAAAATTAACTGAAACTGATAAAGAGGGAGCACTACAAGAGGGGCTTCGTTCAAACGAGGGATGGAGGACATCATGGCAGATAAACACTGCAATAATCCTGTGGAAGGGAACACACAGCTGGTGAAATGCACGATGGGACAAATGTTGCATTCACTGTCATTCATTTATGTTATAGTTTTGAGCTCTGGGATTTTAAAAATGACTATCTTTTTTGTTTGCTCTTCCTCCATTCAAATCCAAACCGTGGCAAAACTCCCCTCTATGTGTGCAAGCACTAAGTACGATGTACCAGTTAAGTACAACATGTAAAGCACACTTAACACTTTTGATTTTGGTGTGACGGTATCTGCACGAATGACATTTTTGGATCATGAATCACTACTGTGTTTTCCTGGTGGTGGTGCATGAGAAAGCAAAAACAGGGTGAAGGAGGTTCGCTGAAGTTTAACACATGCAATGAATGGTCAGGTTGAAGAATGTCCTCCAAAGCATGCTGCTCTCCAAAAGTTTATGGTCCAAGGTGGCTGCATAAACCTATTAAATTTCAGTTCTGATATCATCTTATCATCTCAATCACCACGATGAAATACAGCAAAATCAATGCGGAGGGTGGTCAGCTCTGTCCCTGAAAGTGTTCTCTCCTTTAACAAGGGAGTGCGTGCTGACTGAAGGGTAGGGTGCAGCAATATCATAATGCAAATCTAACTGTCCAAGGTTACAAGCATGGGTGGTGAGGAGTGAGGAGGTACAGGATATTTACAAGCAGTCAACGGAGGAAAGAATCAAGCTCAGCAAAAGGAGCTGCTCCCATGATGTTGAGGTATGGGCACCTTAGGGGCTGTGACAACCAAACCCTGCAGTCTCTGGCACATAAACAGCTAAATAACTGCACCACGTTGATATAAATCATCTGCTAAATTTGCAATTTTGTATACTTCTCCTCATGAGTTATGTTTGCATAACACAATGCTACAATTACTGTAAAGGCAGTAAGTAAAACTTTGCCCAGCAGATGGCAGTGCTGCATTTGCTGTTAGAAAAGGAGCACTGCATTCAGGAGACAGGAGATTCCATTAGATTGTTATGTTATTGTATTCACCCACTGCATACTTCCTGGATCTGGATCTGGACCGAGGTTGTCACAGCCCAGGCTTGTATGAAAGGGACTACAGCCCTGCAGCCTTGATTTCAGTGCGTCAGTCTGCCTTTGACTTTTAAAGGATCGGATGCAGGTAGTGCAGCGTTTCTCTCCTTGAGACAGCAGTACCTGCTCATCACGAAGAGCCTGCGAGCGCTTGATCTTGCTCTGCCGGTAGTACTCCATGATCATCATGGCAGCGTAGATTTTCCCCACTGTCAGGTCTGTTGCTGCTGAGAGAATGACAAGTTACCCTGCAAGATTAGACCTTTTGGAATGGACCCTGAGCGCGAGGAATGGTAGACAGGGGTGAGGCATGCACACAAACAGAGAAACACACTTGGACGAACACTTAGCAAATAGTCTTTTCACAGACAGTTTTTTTTTTTAACTGTATCGTACTTTAGTTTAATTCTATATAGCATTTATATTTGTCACTGGTAAAATCTCGCAATCAAAGCATCTCATTGTAAAATAAGAATAGGAAGGAAGAATATGAATCTGCAATCATGTGATTGCAAAAATCAACACAAATTTAAGCCATTAAAAAATAAAAACAAAAACATATCGAAGAAAATCTGTGATATCTGATTGAGATTGTTAATGACTTATATAAATATAATTCTAAGAGCACAATACATTTCCTAGCCCCTGACAATTTTCATAGAAAATTTCATAATGTAAAGCGATGACTGCATTTTGCAGCTAGTGCATTAGCATCTGTGCCTTTGTTCTCAGTGTAGTAGCGCTCAAAATATACAGTAACTATCAAGCACAGCTAGCGATCTTATGTATGAAGCCCCTGAAGTGAAAAGACGTCTATAGAGAGTTGATCTATAGTGAGGCACCCTCTGATTTCAGGCACAGAGACAGGTGGAGCAGTGTTGGGGTCTGGGACTTGTGGTGGGTCTATTCTGGTGAGTGCTGAAAGAAAAGAGTTCAGTGAGCGTGCGCAGCTGCTTTGTGTCTACCATGCAGCCTGTGCTTCGTCTGTTTGTTTTCCTTCATGTTCTCATGATTATGTCTTCATAGATGTGAGGTATGTGGGTGTGGGTGTGTGTGGTTAAGGTGCCAGCTGTATCAGAGGGTGCAGCAGTGAGAGAGACTGACTGAGAGAAGCGGTCCTCAGGTGGCGTGAAGAGAAACAACGTTGGAGCACTGGGTGGCACAGGGGTGGCTGCATCCAAGCCACACTGCTGCGCCTGCACCCACACTCTGCAACTTACACTTGTGCGGCGTAACCAGCAAATCCAGCGTCTTCTGGGAGAGATTTGGCCAGATCGCCATCATCTCTTTCCTCAGCTCTGCGTCCATCTGGTGCTTGTCAATACCACCTAAGCAGATTCAATGAACACATGCATGCACACGCACACAAATCCATACACACATATATAGATACATGTCCAAAAACATGGACACACAGAAAAAGTTTCCTCACACACACGCACAGGTGCACACAAACCATTCATAGCCATTCAGATTAATAGAAAAGGTATGAGAGAGGACATACAAACATGAAAACAAAGACAAACAGAAGAAGAGTCGTGTCATTAGTGAAATCATGGTAATAGCTACGGTGAAATCATAACTGTACACAGAATCTTGATTCCACAGGATCTCAGATTTCAGCCTCACATGTTACACATAGGATCTATCGCCAGAAAAAAGCTCATTGTACTTAAGCTACAGTAGGAGACGCATCAGGAAGAGCTGAAGGTGTCTGGGTTCAGCACAGAAATAGCAGACAGCACTGCACTAAGGGGGAAATAAGAAAAAGGAGAAGAAAGACAAGTGAAAATCAAACCAAAGGAAGTAAGAGAGATTCCAAACCTTCCGCACCCTTGGCGATCTTGATGTCCAGTGCCGTGCGGATCAAGGCCATGAGAGTTGAGTTGAAGTGGACCGTGTTGTCATCGGCCACAGGCAGATCCATACGGAGCAGTCTCTGTGGGAGAGCCAATCAGGGCGAGCGGTGAGAAAATTCGGATGTAAGAGGGGTGGCATGTATGTGGAACCTCCAGGTGACAAGGGGAGGGGGGGGCACTGAGTTGGTGGCAGGAGGGGGACGGGGAGCGGGGAGAAAGGAGGGGGTTGGGTGAAGGAGCTGTGCGTAGCATCTGTAGCAGGCTCTGACTCTGCCTGTCCGCCCGTGACAAATGGCCCAGACTCAGCTACAGTGTCAAATTCAGCATACTTGATTTTCAGACATGGAGATTCATAGATTTTAATCTGTTTTGTGATATTAAAGAACCTGTGAGTGCAAGGGCTTCAAACAAAGACATTTTCTTCACGACCATCCCTCCACTTACATATTCACACATTTCACAGCTGTAGTGTTATCTATGAATGTTGACGTCTAAAAGACCTCACAGGTTGGTTGAACTGGCAATCTTGAGCCGCCAATGAAGGAAACAGGAGGACAGGCTGAGCAGCAGCTACTGTTATGCAGAGCTCCCCCTTTTGGTTTGGAGGTTCACAGTGAAAGCAACAGAGACCAGGTGATAAACCAATAAACCAAAAACAACCAAGGGACCAATCTAAGGAAGGGGAACACTTTGGTTTTCGTTTATTGGTTTGATCCTTAAGAGGTCTTGTTGGTTTGTAATTGAAACAGACACCGACACACACTAACTCACAGATGACAGACGTTTGTGTGTGTTTGGTGACAGAAGACGGCGACAACCCAGACATGCAGCATATCATGCCTCCCCCTACATCCCGTTTAAATGCCTCCCCTTTAATCCATCCATCAAAACTTTTGTTTTCTTTTTAATCTCTATTCCCCCAAACCCTTCTTGCACATCCCACCCCCATGCGGCATGCAATGCACACGCAATATGCCTCACAGGACAAGCAGCTGCGCAGCCTTACACAGAAAGCATCCTCTGTTGGCGACATTAAAATGAGTTTGTGAGTCGTTCAAATGTGGCTGTTACTGAACAGAACAAGGAAATTTGTTGACGATGTGGCTAGGCTGAAATGATAGAGCAACTAGCTCTATCGCTAATGTGTCTGATGTCTAATGTGTGAAAAATGGGAACAGACTCAGAGGGTTAATAGGTGAGAGAGAGCAGCATTCCTTGGAAAAAGATAGAAGGAGACGCACAAAAAATGGCCAGCATGGGAGTGTTGTTTTGATGCTAAAATGCTAAATGATTGTTCAGGTGAACATAATCCAGGTATATGTAGGAAATATGAGGTAAAAAAGAAATATTTCTTCCGCCAGAAAATAGATATAATACGAGTTAAGAGAGAAAGCTTAAGGGGAAGAGATGATAGAGAAACACAAATCAATAGGTTAATAGGTTGTGAGTGGAGCATGTAAAGAGAAGAAGTGGCCAAAAATAGACAAACAAAAGACAAAAAAATACGAAGAAAAAAAAGAAAAAAAACATCACTACACTTAGTTGGCTGTAAGAAAGCGGTCCTGCCTGAAAGCGCTGCCGTCTCTCTTCAGGACAGAGACGATGGAAAGCTAAAAGCAGTGGAGCTGGATTGGTCATTGTTCTGTGGACTGGTTGGAAAATCAAAGGGAAGGTTTGGATTTCTCTCATTGGCAAGGTGCTTAGGGGATGTGGGAGGGGAGGTAAGGCATAAATACAGAGACGGCGAACTTCTGAAAAACTGTTCCAGTAATCATTACCCTGGGCCAGTTTAAGATGTCAGGGACGTTTTGCCAAAACCATGAATGTAAAAGCATGGCAGGCTGTTCGGCAGAGGGATTGAGGATCCATCTTTTAGTTCAGGGAGGAGGCTTTTAGGAAAAATGTTTAAAATCAAGAGAATGAGGAGAGAAAGAGAGCATCTTAGGTGAGGTGAGGGTTGAAAAAAAAAGAGAGAGAGAGAGAGAGAGACAGAGCTAGAGGTGCAAAAGCCTGGGTCAAATAGTGCATTTTAGTGCAGGCAGCAATCGTTTTTTTTTTCTTATTAGTATAATTAAGAGATCGTAGATGGAGATATTTCATGAAAAATTAGTTTGGTATACTTTTCTTGACCGACAACTTCTGTGACAGATTATAAACTGCACCAACGCCAGTACTACTTGACCCCAGGCCTGCTGGAGAGGGGGAAGGGAGTTGGACAAAGCAATGGTTAGCGATGGAGTGATCTCCTGGGCCTACAGGCTGTTTGGCCGGCTGCCCCCTGAGGCACACAGTGATCTG